>NC_071506.1:108130294-108775294 GCF_027887155.1 Malaclemys terrapin pileata
GATCTGTATGTGTGTTTATGTATGCATAACACATAGATATAATTACACATCAGTCCTTCAGTGTCACTTTTCCCAGAGCAGTGAACTGCCTTGTATTTGAAATTAATTACTGCAGAAATAAGGCTATAGAGCTTTTTCTGGGTATTTTTTTTTCTATTGTGAATGCAAAACAGAAACAAAGACAGGGAATCGGACTAAATCTATACTCACAAATGGAAATTCATTGTTTCAGAAAGAGCTTTGCAGTGTGAATCCAGGAGAAATACTGAAAACTCCCTTTATGGACTATGGTGTTACACAGCAAACAGTATAGAGCTGGCATTTATGAACGATGAGTAGGTTTGGCAGAATTTGATTTTTATTTTCTAATTTCAATGGATTGTTTATTTTTATCCATTTAAAAGTATGGATTTTAAGCATTTGTTTCAAATTTTTAATCAATTTACGTTTTCACAGGTGTGAGAAATTATGGTGTGACTGTAGTGAGGCCAAGCGGCCTCCCTCCGAGCGGGAGAGTGAGGGTCCACTACACTCCCCTTGGTGGGCGGAGCCTAGCCTGCCCCGCCCCCTCGCTGAAAGCGAGAGGCACCAAACCCCAGGGGAGGCAGGAAGTGGCCCAGGGGCAGCCACGGAGCAGCCGGCTGCGGAGTCAGGTGTGGCTCAGTCAGTGTGTTGCGGCTGGATCCCTGCCAACACAGGGGCAGCCAATCCTGCCCCTGCCAGGGCCCTGAGCTGGGATGTAGTGGAGTAGGGTGGGCCGCATCCCCCTGCCACCCCACCCTGGGGTCGCCGACTCCCTACACTTCACAGGGAAGCTCCAGCTCTGGAGAAGGAGCCTCCCTTACCAGCTCCCTTATAGACTGTTGCTTTGCTGGCTGCCTGAGCCCTGCCCCGGCCGAAGCCTGCTTCCTGTAGTCGATGTTTAATTGCTGGCAGCTTGAGCCTCCCCAAGCCCAAGCTAAAGCCTGGCCGTGACTGTCTGGTGCCCAGCCATATTGTGGGGCTGGGAACTAGAGGACCTGGGAGCCCTTGCTCCACCTCAGGTGGAGACAAGGGCCCTAGACAGTTCTGCAGCTTCGTGCCTTGGCCAGACAAGCCTGAAGGCAACTGGAACAAGTGGCCTCCCTCCAAGCAGGAGAGCGAGGGTCCACTATAGGGCTATCAGACAATTATTTAATGACTGTAGACAATGAGATTGAAATAGACAAAGATTTATAGTTATTAAACACACAAAATGGT
This sequence comes from Malaclemys terrapin pileata, assembly GCF_027887155.1. Taxonomy (NCBI): domain Eukaryota; kingdom Metazoa; phylum Chordata; order Testudines; family Emydidae; genus Malaclemys; species Malaclemys terrapin. Next base: position 108,131,534 of record NC_071506.1, read on the forward strand.
CAGCACCACATGTCAAAATATATGAAGTAAAGATCCCTAAATCAAACTTGAATAAGTTCTCAAGCAGCATTTTTCTTACTTTGCCTAGCTGTAAATTTCAATGATCATCACTGGATTTTTTCCCCCATCAGTTTGTGTGTGTGTAGGTGAAGTCAATGTTTACCTACATTTACCAATAATAATCTATTTCTTCCAAGCCTAATGAGGAGCTATTGTGAGAAGGCACCTCATCTGGGGCCTGGTTTTCTAAGCTCCTGCTGATTGAAAAATTACTGGAGCCGTGGGAGCTCAGCACTTTTGAAAAGCAGGTGCCTAGTGGTTAAAGCATAGAACTTGTAATCAGGGAATTTGTAATCCAGGCATCAGGAGGGAGGGATAGCTCAGTGGTTTGAGCATTGGCCTGCTAAATCTAGGGTTGTGAGCTTAATCCTTGAGGGGACCATTTAGGGATCTGGGGCAAAATAACCTGTGAGGGATGGTACTTGGTCCTGCCTAGTGAAGGCAGGGGGCTGGACTCAATGACCTTTTGGGGTCCCTTCCAGCTCTCTGAGATAGGTATATCTCCATATATTATTATATTACTAGCCCTGGTTCTGCCACTTACTTGCTGTTTGATCTTGGGCAAATCACTTGCAGGGGACTACTCAAAGAAAGTGATTTGGGGTGCCTTTCCAGCACTGCCCTATCCCGACATCTCCTTCACTGCTACTTGCTCTCTCTCCCTCTACATCCATCTGCAGCTGTCTCTCTCCCTCTCTCACACACCCAGAACTTGTATGTATGGAAGTCTTTTAAATTAGTTTGGAATGAAGCTCCATGTGTGTGGTGCACAGTGACTGAACTTGCACCCCCTGGCTTAGTTGTGCAGCTGGCTGAGTAGTGCACAGGGACTTCTAAGTGCTTTTGAAAATGCCAAATGCGTGCCCAGATGCTAAATCGTGCTACCACTGCCCTCTTACAGTGCTCGGCACGGGGCACCCCACTGTTACTCTCCTGCTATGTAAAAAACTGACCTTTAAATTCTGCTGTTGCTGTCTCTCTCTCTCAACCATTTCTAATCTTGGAGAGACCTTTACCTCTCACCCCATGACTACTGTTTCCTTAATAGCAAAATCTGAGATTTGGCCAACCAAAGGGAGAGGAGCGGGTTGTAAAGCTGATGAGCCATCTCAGAGAATGCCCTGCCAGCAACACCCTCCCTTTTAGATGAAGGAGGTACTATCTTAAGTGCTTCCGCTGGTCTGAGATTAGTACTTCAGAAACACCTCCTGAACAGACAGTACTGCTTTTTGCTAATGGGATAACTTAACTACCTGGGGACAAATTCTGTTCTAATTTACATCCCGTACTGCTCTGTTGCCTTCAGTGTGGTTCCACGTTGTATAAATCAAGGCAGAATGAATGCAGAATTTGCCTCAGTAAAATGCAAAAGAAAAAAAAAAGGCTCTCTGGTAAAAGGATCCTGATTGATGCAAATTTAGGAGCCAATCCTGGAATACCTCCTACATATGAGAAATCCTTACTCATGCAAGTCAAAGGGGACTCATTGGGAATAAGTATTAGTCTTGTGAATAAGGGTGTTGCTGGTTCAGACCCTATAATGTATCTGAGTTGCTTGCCTCTTTTCCCCCCTCTGCTGTAACACTGTACAAATGAAAGAAAGACACACACTGATCTCCGGCCCCATGGAGAGAGAGCTCTCCTCAGCCCACCGCCTGGCAGTTCTATATTCTGCTGCTGTTGTGCCACTGGGCCAACTACACGGAGGCCTCTCCGCTCCAGAGGCTGATCTTACAGCACTGCACGTGCATTATATCTCCATTCTTTCTTGTGGCAGGTCATTTCCTTGACCTCGACACAATGGAACTGTATTTAAAGAACTGAGTGATAAAAAGCAATCCCTGGGATACAAAGCAAAGGGAAAAAAATTAAAAGGGTGCACAATACAAAGGGGTTAAAAAGGAAAAAGAAAAAGGGAAAGCCGAGGAAGATTTGAATAGTATCAAATATTTGAATTGCATTTGTTTGATGAGCGTTTTTAGAAAGGCAGTGTGAAGATGCGTTTTTCATACAGGTGTTATGTATTCATTTTTCCAATTAGAAAAATCCCCTTTATATTTTTAGCAGTATTTAGAGGAGACTGAGAAGAAAAGGATGCAGAATGCTTCAGGCTAAACTAGGTTCTCCAAACTGGCTTTTGTTGTGTCAATGTGAATTACTTAATAATTCATATTTCAGAATACATTAATGCAAATGATAATTTTAGCCTGCTGTTGAATTTTTAAATATGCAATACTAGCAATTTATGTTTCTGTTCATTTTCCCAGGTAAAACTGTTTAGACATTTTTAACGTATGCTTGGTTTCACTCACCATATATCTTTCCAATTATCTTAATTTGGAGGTAATTAAAATGTAGGAGCATTGCAAATAATACATGGAGTCCTGTATTTCTGGAAAAAAAAACACAACCGATATCAGATATATTTCTAAACGTGGAGATTTTGGTTAGTACTGCACTAACAGTAATAATAGAAAATGTGAATCTAGACAGTCTGTATTTAAATATCATGATGATGGGGATGAATCTATGTCTAGCTCTTTAACTACCTGTTTTAATCAGTAGATGAGATAGTTGGGCGGGGGGGGGGCAGGTTTCCTGAAAGATCTTGTGGTTTTTAACAAATTTACATTTCTTCCCTTCCAAGCAATACAGTTAAGAGGCTGCAAATTGCAAGTTATCTAGGATGTACTTTCCTTCTTTATGTTTTTGAATGCTAATGGGGAGGGGGGTGGGCAGGAGCCACTGAGCAGAAGACCTCTGAGCTATCCTGTTTGCCCAAGTTGAAATAACAAGTTCTGCAGAACATATTCCTTCCAGGCTCCCCTGAGGACTGCCTGGGACAGAATTCATTCCTGTCTGCCCAGAGGAGAACTGCCCAGGAACATACCACACATTGGGAAAGTGATTTGTACTGGATGGGGAGAGCATGCTGTGCTCCTTACTGCTTGTCCAGAAACAGTGTGGGTACTCCTCTGGGTTGCTAACAACTGAATATGCCTCTGAGGGGGACATAGATGGGGGGGATGATATGCTGGGGCTGAGCTGCCCCTTCCCGCCCCCAGCCAGCTGACAACAGCCCTTGGAATTACAGATTGCCTCCAGGCAAATTAGCTTGGTTCTTCCCATGTCAAGGGGTTGTGTTGCCTGACATCTGTACCACTGATACATGGGGAAAGGAAAGAGACTTCCAGCCCCTCATTCCTTCTTAGCAGCCCCTCACTCCTACCCCAAGCAAGACAAATCAAAAGTGTGCTCTACTTTCTTTTCAGGAATACAAAGCAATATTGACCGCTGACAAATTCAAAATATATTCCATAGAATATTCCTACCCCCTGGCTTCCGCTCTCCCAGGGTCACTCAGTTGTGACAAAATGGTGGCATTTCCTAGCTCTGAGTTAAACAGCTAGATACTGCCTAGCTACCATTTGGACCTGGTACACAGCTCCCAAATGAAAACCTTTCGCTGTATTTAATAAAATATCATACAGACAACCATTGAAAAATAAGAAGGCAGCTACTAAAAAGGAAATAGTAATGAGAAGAAAATAGATTTCAAGGAACCAAAACAATGTGTTACAAATTAATATTACAACCTGGGGATAGAAATATGTCTGGTTATTGGAACACACATTTCTCCCCCTTAAACCAGTGCTAGAAGCATAAAACTTCCCACGACATGCTGTATTGGTCAATGGATCTCTGTAAGAAGGTGCTTTGCATCTAAGAGGTAGCATAAGAGCCATTAGATGTGGGTGTTGCTATGGTAACTGCTCTTTTTTTTAATTGAATAGCATAGTAAGTAGTCTTGTAAAACCCACCAACCCGTAACTTGCTGGTGCCCTGAGGCAGCTTTAACTCAAGCACCTTTTCTCTGTCTTTCCCTCCCTACCCCTACCGCCCCCAGTCCCCCGCAAGATACGCAGGTACCTAAGCATAAGCTACCTGCTTCCAAGGGTGATACACTCTGACATGAAAATCTCTGCCTTAGTATCTGTACTAAAGGTCTGACACGATAAGAGTGCAGGTAAGAGATTTGGTCTTTATTTCCTGGCCCAGTTATATGACATGGATCAGGGTTACAAAAGGCAGGACTGGTATGCATTGACTTCAGAGATTATTGCTCCATCTTCACTTTTTTCTTTTCTTTTTTGAAAATCAAATGCAAATCCAGCCAAAAACAGCAACCTCAAATTAATTAATAAATCATGCAAATAGAAACTTCTGGAAAACAGGGCTCAGGGACAGGGCAGATGACCCTTTTGACCGATGAGAGGATTATTCTCTCTCTTATGGGACACATACCAATATGTGTCCTTAAATGCTTTTTGGTCACATAGCCCCTTCTTATTCTTAGAACAGCAGTGGCCTCTTTGGCTGTTGAGGGGGAGCCACCACTTGGATCCTGTTTTTGCTGTTCCCCATTTCAATATAGGGCTTAAATGATAAATATACTTATATTGGGTGAGTTTCACCCTATACATATGAATACATAAAGTTAGGGGACACACCTTATTACTTGAGAGTGTTGTCTTATGAACATCAAGTAGGTAGGAGAACAACAATGGAAAGCTGAATGAATCTTTCATCTCTACCACAATTGCAATGACATCCTTATCTAAAGACATATGTCCCATGTCCAACCATAAGCAGTAACATATTATAACTTATTGTGAAAGTTTCTCTCTTTATCTAACTTAAATCATCCCAGTGTGTGTCTTTGTCCCCCACTAGTGGTCAGACCACATATAGTAGTTTGAGTATGCTACTGCCCCATCTACTAAGGAACCTGGGCCTAGACCTTCCAAGGCATTTAGGCACCTAACTCCCATTGAAATCAATGGGAACTAGGTACCTAAATACTTTTGAAGATCCAGACTCAGGTACTTCAGTCAAGCAACTGAGGCTTTGAGGTCAGAGTTTAAGTTCCTGCAGTTGACTTTACCAGGGTCATTTGTAGACATTTTTCATTGACTATTTCAGTGAGGGACTTTATTTTTACTTTTAACTCAGAAATAGCCAATGAGCATTTTCTGGTTTTGAACGCTCTATAATGGCAATGGTAGCAAGAAGCAAGTGATTTGATTTAATTGAAAAATAAAATGCTATCTGTAATTGAATCATGAGGAGAAACTTTACTTTAAATACAAAATTAAATATTTAGGGCCAAATTTTCAGCTAGCCTTAAGTTGCCTTCTGCTTTTATATGCCCATCGTGATGCCCACAGCTCACAAAAGTGGGCATTAGAGACTGGTGCTGAATATTATCCTTTATTATTTACATGGTTAGTTTTGCTTGCCAAACTTAACAATGTGAGTGATTTTTTTGGTATAGGCAGGGCAGTGTGTGTGTGTAAAAATATAGAATAACTTATGTAACTTGTTTTAACATCTTACTTACATAACACAATAATAGGGTTACCATATTTCAGCAAGCAAAAAAGAGGACGGGAGGAGCCCCGCCCTAGCCCCGCCCCTGCCCCTCCCACTTCCCGCCCCCCCAGAACCCCCAACCCTCCCCCCGTTCCTTGTCCCCTGACTGCCCCCTCCTGGGACCCCTGCCCCTAACTGCCCCCCAGGACTCCACTCCCTATCTAAGCCTCCCTGCCTCTTGTCCCCTGACTGCCCCAACCCTTATCCACACCCCCACCCCCAGACAGACCCCTGGGACTCCCACGCCCCATCCAACCACTCCCCACCCCCTGACAGCCCCCCCCCAGAACTCCCAACCCATCTAAACCCCTCTGCTCCCTGTCCCCTGACTGCTCTGATCCCTCTCCGCACTCCTGCCCCCTGACAGCCCCCCCGAGAACTCCCAACCCATCTGAACCCCTCTGCTCCCTGTCCCCTGACTGCTCCGATCCCTCTCCCCACTCCTGCCCCCTGACAGCCCCCCCCAGAACTCCCAGCTCCCCACCCCCCCGCTCCTTGTCCCCTGACTGCCCCCTCCTGGGACCCCTGCTCCTAACTGCCCTCCAGAACCCCACCCCCTACCTAAGACTCCCTGTTCCTTGTCCCCTAACTGCCCCCTCCTAAGACCCCCCCCAACTGCCCCCCAGGACCCTACCCCCTACCTGTACCCTGACTGCCCAAAACTTTCTCCACTCTCCCCAAAAAGCCCCCCCCCGTTTCTTGACTGCCCCCTCCAGAACCTCCCTGGCCCCCTTACCCTGCTGCTCAGAACAGGGTGTTGGGCTCTGTGCGAGCCGAGCCGGACACATGGCTGCGCTCCCCAGCACAACAAAACCCGGTCCCTGGCTCTGCACAGTGCTGCTGGACCGGGCTGCAGGGGAGAGCTGCCGGCTCAGAATGCAGGGCGGATCCGGCTCCTCTACAGCTGCTCCAGAGTCCAGCCCGGGACTTTCCTGCAGCCCTCCCAGTTGCTCGCTCTGCTCTGCCGGGGGAGGGGGGGAATCCCGGACATTTTGAGTGTTTTACAAATTCCCCCCGGACGCTATTTTTAGAACAAAAAGGAGGACATGTCCGGGTAAATCCGGACGAATGGTAACCCTACACAATAAGAAACTTCTAAATTCAGCCTGTTATTCCTGTACCTAACGACGAATACTGTTAACTAAATAAAATGTAAAATACTCCATAATCTCTGGTTGATTTTGAAATTGAATGTATAAAATACAGAACTACACTGTGTTATAATCTGAGCTTGTTTTTTAATGTTGTGCTTTTACAGGTAGCAATAAAAATAGAATATAATCTGCCTGGGCGGCATCCTGCATCCTCTGTCTTGCGCTATATCAAATATTTATCTGGGCTTTTTCTGGAAAGTCAGCCTTCTGATAAAACTTTTCAGAAGTGTAAGGCTTACTTTAACTTGGGTTCCAAGTAGATAATAGTCTCTGTGTGTGTTTAGTATGCAAAGGCCTGCAGTACGTTTTCAATGTTGGTAAATGTGTTGCATGTAGCTATTGTTACAAGAGTGCTCTTTGGCAGTGGTCTCCAAAGTGGGGTGTGTGCATCCCAGGGAGTGCCCAAGAGGATCCTTCAGGGTGCACGGCAGGAGGAGCGCCACCGAAGCAGCGCCGCTTTGGCAGTTCGGGGTTTTTGGTTTGTTTTTTTGCTTCGGCAGTTGGGCTTTTTTTTTTTTTTCTTTTTTTGCTTGGGGCGGCAAAAATGGTAGAGCCGGCCCTGCGGCACGGCAGGGGGTGCGTGCTCAAAATTTTTTTTACTGATAGGGGTGCGCGATCAGAAAAGTTTGGAGACCACTGCTCTATGGCTCAGACTGCTCTTTATGTTAGCTTTTAACATCTATCATTCTGATTTCTATGCATTATGCCATAAAATATAAGAGGCCACATCATCAACTGGTGTAAATCATGATTTCAATGAAGCAACACTGACTTACACTGAGGATCTGGCCTAAGAAGCCTGACTCCCTGTCAGGGGGTGGCAGTTCAAGGAAAAAAATATTATAGACTGAGTCATTGTATTCTCCTGGAGGCTGCATATTTGTTCTTTCTATTCTATTTTTCTTAAATCTGATACAAAAGCCACCTGGGCTTGTTTTGCACTTTTTGTGTAGAAGCACATAATTACTAACATGTTGATTCCTCTCTTGTTGCTAGTGATGTCCATGTTGGTTCCTGTGTGTACTCCTTGTATCCACTTATGAAAAGTGGGATGCAGCTCTTTGGACAGGAAAGATATCAATTTTTTGAGACATGAACCTGGACAAAAACCTTAGATCCTGAACATTGGGAAAGCTCAAATCAAAATCTGAATTTTGTGGCTGGTGCCCATCTTGAATCTTTAATCAGGAGTGGATGCAATTCACACCGTTCAAAGAGTTTAAAAGGGAATTAATTAGAGCATAAGCCTTGTGCTGATCCTCTGCAGAGGAAGTGAATTTCCCTCTTGTGGCAATGTGACAAATTTCTCTATCTTTAACCAAATGAAGGGTATTCGTTAGTGAAATGTGCCTAAATATGTTTTATGGGCTGGCGTAGATTCTTTATTTGTTTAGATAATTTTGTTCACATCTAGCAAACATCCTTACCTAGAATAAAGGAAAAGGAAATACTTGAAATACACTTAAAGACCATGGATTGTTCAAATGCAGACAAGGAATTTCTGAGCAATCTTTAAATTCAAATCACAACTTCTCTGTGAAAGAAAGGTCACTTCTACTTGTGTTCCAGGGCATTCCCTTCTTTTGTCCTCCCCTTAGTGTGATCTCTCCTTTTGTATTATTACGGATGTACCTTGGTTTTGAACTTTTCTTTTTTTTAGTACAGAGGACTGATTTTATTTTTAAAGGATAAAAAAGTAATATATTCAGTAAAGTGAAAATGCATGTTGCAGTCCATACCTTTACATTTTACAAGAAAAAATGTAATTCATGGATCTGAAAAGAATTAAGATGCACTATTTTTTGCTGAAGGCTATTTTAAATTAGGCTAATAAATTGCTGCTCTCTGCCTTGCGTGATAATGCATTACATTATCTACTGATGTACATGTATTGTTTGACTCTAATGGTGTGGAAATTAAATGTTAGACATGGGCCAGATGTTCCTATAGATGAATATGAAATATGACTGTTATAGCGGAGTCTCAATGGGCTAAAAAGGTAGAATGTGAGGTTTTTGAACAACAACAACAACAATCTTAAGTGGGTCACTCTAATATGTATCCAGATCCAGTTCTAACACTGGTCTGTTGAGTGGCATTATCTACCCAAGCCATATTTGTAACCATTTCTCAATGAGAAAAAATGATCTCTTCTTTAAAATGCATTCATGATTATAAAGCTCAAAGAAAAGGGTAAATGTTTGCCAGCCCTGTTAGACTGACAGAAACAGCTTGGTTGCTTCACTAGGTTTCTGTCTTAGATGCAAAAATTCTGAAGGTTCCCTGTGCTCTTCCCCTTTTCTGTGTGCATTCCATGTAGTGGCCAAGGGGACAAACAATTTCATTACAGTGAATATTAATGAAGGTCCCCCACCGGCATCCATACTCTGGGAAAGACAGGGGGAGAAAAGGCTACAATATCCCTTGCAGGGCTAAATTACCCAGTGACTCATAATCTAAATAGCAGCAGAATGTTACAGAACATGGGCACTTAGGATATTTGATAATGATGGACAGGAGTGCCTTTCAAAACTGACAATAAAGTAGCTTTGCCTTGTGAGTATATCCTTTTACCGCAAACCACTAATGCCTAACAAAAGAATATCAATGGATTTAACAACATGTTTGAGAGGGGGAGGGAGGAAAATTCTTATGCAATAATTAAATGGCTGCAAACAAACTAGGAGGAAACAGCACTGCTGCAGCTCTTTATAGAAACCGTTGGCAATGCTCAGATCATCTGCCGCTGAGCAGTTCCATTTGTTTTTTCTCAGCAGCCAAAAATGTATTTGTACCATAGGGCCCAGTTCTGCCCTCCTTACCCATATTGAGTAGCACTTACTCATGAGAGTAGCTCCACCCAACACTAAAAACTTATTCTTGGTGCATTGAGGGTAATCAGGGTAGCATCAGGCCCCTAAAGAATAGAGCTGAGTGAATTTTTTTGGACAAATTCACCAAGTTGTTTTGGTAAAAACAAACAATTTCTGAAGGACATTGACACATTTTGATTTTTCAATTCAAAATTACTTTGTTTCTAATTTTACTTCAATTTTATTTTTTAAAGAGGTAAACAGCAGACCAAACAAAATATTTTGTTTTGGACTGACAGAAACGTTTTGTTAGATATAAAACTTTTTCACTTCACCAAACAAATTGTAATTTTTTTTTTCAGAAAGCTGTTATTCACACAGCTCTACTAAAGAATGACAGAAAAATGTATCTTCACTCTCACCCCGCCATCTGATTGCTGGCCCGAACTTGCTGGTTGACAACAGTGGTAAGTTGTACCCCATAGATTAAAGGGATGTGATAGCAGGCTCATTGGGAAGCTTTTTGAACAGTTTTCCTCCCTTGAGGCAGAAGGCCTCCCTGGTCTGTAGGCTCTGGGCTGTGTTGTGCCCTCTGGGAGGAGTAATATTGCTGTGGGAGTTTTGTTTTTAAGCTTGGAGGTTTTGTGTGTGCATGGTAGTTAGAGCACTGAAGAGTAATACTGTATCCACAAAGCACTCAAGCTGGGGAGGCCTACCTGTCAAACTTCCTGACCAAGAACCCACCCCTCAACCTGGAACGTGAGGTAATCACCAGGCAGTACCAAGGAATTCCTGCAACAGCATCATTTGATGGTGAGCACTACAACCGCAGCACTAGCTAACTAAAAGTGGTGGAGAGTAGTGGAGGGAGCACAGCCAGATTTAGGGGCAGGTGACCTGAAGGGGGAGGGGCAAGCTTGAGGGGCACCAGCATGCAGATTTACAGATCCTAGTGTGCAAATTTATCATCTTCTATGTGAGGGATAAATCATGCATGCATATCATGCGTTAAAGTCATGAAATGGGCTACAAATGTAATAAAAAAATAAGGTATTTAAAAGTTTAACAAATGGAAGCAGGGTGCTAAAGACGCTGCTTGCCTGGGGCACCATTTAGTCTAGGGCCACCCCTGGGAGGGTGGAGCCATGGTCACTCCCTACCCTGCACTAGCCAGCAGAGATAGGGGAACACACTCTGTAGTGGAACCAGTGAAAGGGTGACTGCAGTGTGTGTGTGTGTGTGTGTTGCTTGGGAGACCCCTTCTCAGTGGTCCGGAATTCCACGCCAGGTTCTCCTGCTGCAAAACAGCCCCAGCTATCTCTGGTTCCAAAAGCCAGAACTGAACCCTGAGTGCATGATTTTTAGAAATCACGTCTGATTATCCATCTAGCTCTAGTACTTTTTAAGCTCTCTCAGTGGCAGAGACCATCAGAGAATGTGTTTTCATCCCAGTGAACAGAGGGCTACACAGACTGCTTGTAACTGTTTTTAGCACAGTAAACATGCAAACCAAATGCCTAGGGGAAAAAAGGCTTACCTGGCAGCAATTGATCATTTTTAATTAAAACGTGATATATTGATATTAAAATGTGATATATTAATTTAACCAGCAAGAGATGCCAACCCTAAATGATTTAGGGCACCACTGTTTAAAAGACTGCTTCTCACCCTGTATCCCATCACAGCACTTGCAATCAGCAGGGGAGTGCCTGCTGTCAGTCCCCAGGATGAAAAGCAAATTGCTGGAGGCAGAGTGTTGCCAACAGAGGGTCTGTTTGCACTGAATGCACTTCCTCAGCCAGTCCATCAGAGCCTGTAGCTGCCTCCTTTCAGGCTGTGATGCAAGACACCTCCTCAGTTTAGTTTACTGCAAATGGTGAGGTTTAGTAGTTGGGTGGGTTTGGTTTGCTGGCTGGTGGGGGCAGTTTAAGGTAGTATCAGGTGTAATATATATTCTTAGTTTGATTTATGGTGACCAGATACCACTGGAATGGACATCTAATAATTATTTTTAATAAAACTAAATTAATTATGATAATGAAACAACCAGGAGGAGGAACTTTAGTAAGGAGCACCAATTCCCCAGGTCACCGATGGGTAGCAAAGAGTCTCTGTGACCACTGCTCACAATTGCTGGAACCCCTGCGGCTACCGTGGATTCAGACTGTTCTCCAGCTGTAAGTCCTCCTGCCTGCTAGGGTACAGGGAGCACCTGCAAAGCTGTAATCCACAACCTATGGAAGTACAGTCCCTCTCTGTGGTCTCCCTGCATTCTGCCCATCCCTGCACATGGGTTCCACTCCATCAGAATCTTCCATGGTTGGGGAGAATACGAGATTGAAATACATTTTAGTTCCATTTTGATGTGTCCATTCCAGTGAGATCAGATCCTGCAAAATGCTTGAATCTGTTGGTGATGGGGACTGGCTTGATGGAGTTTGATATTTGCTAAATCTGACCTTTTTCTGTGTGGATCAATATTGAGGATGTTGTTTGTGAATTAACAGTAAAAATAAATGAATAAATAAATAAATAAAAGTAGTAATGGCAGCTGCCAAATAATTTTGAAATCAGATTCTGGCCTGCAATTAGGGACTGGGAGGTGTTCATCTGCCTTCCAGGAGCAAATAGTCCAATGCATAAAATATATTTTAAAATTATTTTCAACAATATATGTTTATTAACTGACAAATTAGCCCTCAGTAAAATCTCTTGTAGCAGCTAAGCACTGAGAAGCCATGCCAGGACTTTTAAAAAAAAAAAAAAATCTATTTTTCCACTACTTGCACAGCAATCAAAATTAGAATACAAATTCAGACCACCTTGATCAGTGGGGGATGGAGGCAGAGGAATTTTTAAAACTCTCAAACAATCCAGCACAGTACTATATTTTGCCAGATTTTAATAATTATATTTTTAAAAGATATCAAACAGAGATGAGCCTGAACCAAAACACCAGAAATTCCCAAACCATAGCAACATTCAAAATCCAAACCCAGATGCGGTTTTACTTTTGGCAAATTACCTCTATCATTCGAACTGAATGGATATACTGGATATGAAGCTTGGGGTTGGGGCCATATGATCCCTCCATGGGACACAAAAGTAGTCTTCCTCCATGGGAATTACTAGGAGTGCCTCTTATCCTGCGGGGCCACAGGTGAGAATATGGCCTCGGGGATCCAGTCATCTCAGGAGGGCCCTGTGCGCAGCTTCCATTAACTTCGGTGGTAGTTGAATGCATACATCTCACGGGTGATTGAGCCCCACATTCATAGCTGGATTTTCTAGTTTGAGCCCATCACCAATTAAAAAAAAAAAAAAAAAAAAGAAGAACGATAAGAGAAAAATCTGAGTCAAGTACTATCAGGAACCTGACTGAAGTTTGTCTTAAAAATACAGCAGGATAACACAGCTCTTTTACTATTACTAGACATCTTATAAGAGACCAGAGCAGAAAGATAAGAGATATCAATCTCACTGCAGCAATGATAATGAGATAGGTAGCTGTGCATAAATTTGCAGAGCATTAATTATTACACAGATAATATAGTGCTAGTGTGATGCTGCCTATCCCACACAAGTACACATGGAAGAAGAGGTGAGCACAAATCCAGTTTTTCTTCAGCATAATAATCCCTGGCACTTTTATGATGAGCTCAAAGATTTTTACGAACACTAATTAATTTTCAGGTTTGAGCCCATCACCAATTAAACAGATGAATGACAAGGGAAAATGCTGTTCAGATTTGCACAGTGAGCATCAACTCCAAGCAAACAAGATGCTTGTGAGGTAGGTAAATATGAGTATAATTTTACTTAGAGAGAAACTGAGGTAAAGAGGCATTAAGTCACTTGCCCGAAGTTAGACAGCAAGCTAGGAGCAGAGCTGGGATAAAAACCCAGAGTTCTGACAAAGTCTTCTGCTTTCACCACTAGGTTACATTATCTTGGCTTTTTACAAGCTGACATATTTTGTCATCTTCTGTGTGGTATTCGGTGTTGGGAGACGGGCACAGAGTTTCTTTCCCCATCCTCTCGGCCTGATCCATTATTGCCCTGTGATCCATTAGCATCAGCGAGGTTCATGCAAAGCGGCCAGAGGGTAGGCACAAGCTAAGGGCAAAATTAAGTGCTTTGCTTATTGTAACCATAAATCCTAGTCTTGTGAAGTGATGATGTAAGAAATTCAGTACCCTCAACTTTCATTAAAATCCAGGATGTCACAGCCTAATACTGAGTTTTGATTTCCCTACTGGAAAAAAAAAAAATCAAGCTAATGTATATCTACAGTATGTCACAGCAATGTCATAAGACTTCTTTCAATACTATTTGTGCCGGAAAGTGCTTTGCAATCCTCTGAAGGAAGGTGCTATAGAAGTGTGAAATATGGGTCAAATGAGACCAATTCAGAAGACACCCTTTCTCCTTTGGCCTTCCTCTCCTGGCTGAAGAATTCTACCCATTTCCCATTTGATGCTATGATTTAATACATAGTTTTAAGACACGGGCTGTGTGTCCAGGGGTTAGAACTGAGAACTTGGAAATCCTGGGTACGACTTCCAACTCTGCCACATCAATTTGATTTATGACCTCGTATAGGTCACTTAAGGTCTTTGTGTCCCCGTTTATCGATCTTGTCTATGCAAGAGAGACAGCTTTCTCACGGGCCAGTCGGAGACTGTAGAACAAACTCCAGTAGGAACTAAGGCCCATCACAAATCTCACCACCTTCCACTCCAAGCACACACTTCTTCATCCTGACCCTCTTGAATATAAACATGGAGAAGTGTGTATATTTTTAAAAAACCAAAACAAACCCCACCAAAACAAAAACATAACACAATTCAATCCCTGGAGAGAGGATGAGAGAAAGAACTAGTCAAATGACAGATGTTAGTCATGTTGCTCAAAGCGCTATGGATGAGCATGGTATAGCAACTCATATGGAATACCCACTTGAAAATGGGCATAATATTCCCCACATACAGAATTTTGCCAGGGTGGAGTGAGACTTAATAAATTTTCATTTGTAAAGTGCTTTCAGGTCTGCAGATGAAAGGCACCATCTATTTAGTATTTATTAATAATGAAACATCTTTTAAAACCACATTGGATTAATATGAGGTTTTTCCTCTGGATTAAATATACGACAAAAAAGATTTTTCCTGCGGAGTTTATTGCAACGTGTATTTCAAAGGACTGTGGATCCTCATTGGGAGAATATACTACCAAGTCAATACAGACACAGAAGCTGTTCAGTGGAATAAGGCTTCAGGAAAACACTGGGCCTTCCACACTAACACACATTTGCCCCTAGCAGGAACAGTGGCTACAGAACTTTTCCTGGTCTTAATGGCACCACATGAAGCATAAACACATCACCATGCATTATTAGAGAAATTAGACAAAGTTCCAGGAATAAAATAATCCTTATTAAAATATTTGAATTCAGAAAAATTAGAGCCTGCTCCTGCTTCCAATATTTCCTTAAATGGGACAGTATCAAACCCTACATAAGGGGATTCAGACCAGTGTTGTGGGAAGAAATCCAACAAAACCAGCACAAAGTAAAACATTTTTCATAAAAGTTTTTTCACAAGACTTTTCAGCTGCAAAATGACAATTTTTACCCAGAGGGTAGAATTTTCCAATTATTTACCAATTATTATTCTGTGTTTCCCATTCACTCTAGATGAAATATGGAAATACCTATTTCCATAGATCAGTGGTTCCCAAACTTGTTCCGCTGCTTGTGCGGGGAAAGCCCCTGGTGGGCTGGGCCGGTTTGTGTACCTGCCGCGTCCGCAGGTTCGGCAGATTGCGGCTCCCAGTAGCCGCGGTTCGCTGCTCTGGGCCAATGGGAGCTGCTGGAAGCTTTGTGTGTCCGTTTTCCTTTGTAGAGAGGTGAAGTGTGTAATGTAGATCTCCTGTCTTATTTTAGTAAAGGACTGTAAGCTGTCTAAAATCCTACCTGCCATATGGGGCCACAACAGGGATACCCCTAACTCACCCAGCAATATCGTCAATTTATCCAGCTACACACTCAACCTAGCAGAAGAGTCTGTCCTATCTCAGGGACTCTCTTTTTGCCCCAGCACTCCCACGAATATGATACAGTTCTGCGGTGATCTGGAAGCCTACTTTCGCCACCTCCGACTCAAAGAATACTTTCAAGATAACACTGAACAGCGCACTGATACACAGATACCCTCCCACCAACAACACAGGAAGAAGAACTCCACATGGACTCCTCTTAAGGGTCGAAATGACAGTCTGGACCTATACATAGAATACTTCCGCCGACGTGCACAGGCAGAAATTGTGGAAAAACAACATCGCTTGCCTCATAACCTAAGTTGTGCAGAATGCAATGCCATCCACAGCCTCAGAAACCACCCTGACATCATCAAAGAGGCTGATAAAGGAGGTGCTGTTGTCATCATGAACAGGTCTAACTACCAGAAGGAGGCTGCCAGACAACTCTCCAATACCAAATTCTACAGGCCATTTCCCTCAGATCCCACTGAGGAATACACTAAGAAACTGCACCATCTACTCCGGACACTCCCTACACTAACACAGGAACAAATACCCTTAGAACCCCGACCGGGGTTATTCTATCTACTATCCAAGATCCACAAACCTGGAAATCCTGGACGCCCCATCATCTCGGGCATTGGCACTCTCACTGAAGGACTGTCTGGATATGTGGACTCCCTACTCAGACCCTACACCACCAGCACTCCCAGCTATCTCCGTGACACCACTGATTTCCTGAGAAAACTACAATGCATTGGTGACCTCCCAGAAAACACCATCCTAGCCACCATGGATGTAGAGGTTCTCTACACAAACATCCCACACACAGATAGAATACAAGCTGTCAGGAACAGTATCCCTGATGATGACACAGCACAACTTGTTGCTGAGCTCTGTGACTTTATCCTCACGCACAATTATTTCAAATTTGGTGACAATATATACCTCCTGACCAGTGGCACCGCCATGGGCACCCGCATGGCCCCAGAATATGCCAACATTTTTATGGCTGACCTGGAACAACGCTTCCTCAGCTCTCGTCCACTCACGCCCCTTCTCTACCTATGCTACATTGATGACATCTTCATCTGGACCCATGGGAAGGAGACCCTGGAAGAATTCCACCATGATTTCAACAGCTTCCACCCCACCATCAACCTCAGCCTGGAACAATCTACACGGGAGGTCCACTTCCTAGACACCACAGTACAAATAAGCGATGACCACGTTAACACCACCCTATACCGAAAACCCACCGACCTCTATGCCTACCTTCATGCCTCCAGCTTCCACCCTGGACACACCACACGATCCATCGTCTACAGCCAAGCGCTGAGGTACAACCGCATCTGCTCCAACCCCTCAGACAGAGACCAACATCTACAAGATCTTCACCAAGCATTTTCAAAACTACGATACTCACACAAGGAAAGAAAGAAACAAATCAACAGAGCCAGACGTGTACCCAGAAGCCTCCTGCTACAAGACAGGCCCAAAAAAGAAACCAACAGAACTCCACTGGCCATCACCTACAGTCCTCAGCTTAAACCTCTCCAACGCATCATCAGTGATCTACAACCCATCCTGGACAATGATCCCTCACTTTCACAGACCTTGGGAGGCCAGTCCTCGCCCACGGACAACCTGCCAACCTTAAGCATATTCTCACCAGCAACCACGCACTGCACCATAACAACTCTAACTCAGGAAGCAACCCATGCAACAAACCTCGATGCCAACTCTGCCCACATATCTATACCAGCAACACCATCACAGGACCTAACCAGATCAGCTACAACATCACCGGCTCATTCACCTGCACGTCCACCAATGTTATATATGCCATCGTGTGCCAACAATGCCCCTCTGCTATGTACATTGGCCAAACTGGACAGTCACTATGCAAGAGGATAAATGGACACAAATCAGATTCAGGAATGCAATATACAAAAACCTGTAGGAGAACACTTCAACCTCCCTGGCCACACAATAGCAGATGTAAAGGTAGCCATCTTACAGCAAAAAACTTCAGGACCAGACTCCAAAGAAAAACTGCTGAGCTCCAGTTCATTTGCAAATTTGACACCATCAGATCAGGATTAAACAAAGACTGTGAATGGCTAGCCAACTACAGAAGCAGTTTCTCCTCCCTTGGTGTTCACACCTCAACTGCTAGAAGAGCACCTCACCCTCCCTGATTGAACTAACCTTGTTATCTCCATACTGATTTATACCTGCCTCTGGAAATTTCCATTACTTGCGTCTGATGAAGTGGTCATTCACCCACGAAAGCTTATGCTCCAATACTTCTGTTAGTCTTAAAGGTGCCACAGGACCCTCTGTTGCTTTTTATGGATTCAAACTGTGTTCCATTATTGTTCTGCTGAACCTACCAACCTCTCCTATTACAGACAACTCATATATAATTACTGTTAAATACAAAAGTGACTTGAACAATCCCATTACTGCTTGCAATCAAGAAATCTGTTTAGTGAGCATTTAAAAGAAAAGTCAATGGAAATCTTAATAAATAATAATTAATAATAATAAAACCTATGTTTTCCCTTTGCTCTTTAGTTCCCATTTGCAGATTCTCATCCCTTAATGAGTCATGATTAATACAACACATATGTATAAAATAAAACTCATCTCCTTCTGCCTTTCCCCGGCTGCAGCTGCTTCCCCACCCCCATCTCATTTTTATTTCCAGACCTAAGTCACCAAAATGTTCCTTGGGGAAAAAAAACCTTCTCTTCACCCACTGTCTTTATTTGGTGTGATTTAATTTGCTGCTTGTGCACAGAACTATGGACCTGAACTCTGACTGATGATGTGAGCCGTCTCTTTGCCACACTAAAGCAATCACAACAACCCAGCTTGAAGCAGGAATGCAAGCTGGACAAAAGCTAAAAGAAAAAAAAAAAACCAGCAGCCCTTATTTTATCCTGTGAACTTATCAAGGATTGTTCATCAGCAATGACATCTCTGGCAAACACAGCTCTATGAAATTTTTGATGTCTTAAAAAAGTCAAGGCCAAACTTTCCGAACTTACCAGTAGGTGCCTAAAGTCAGTCCCCTAAATCCAAGTGTATTAACCTCAATAAGTGGCCTGATTTTCAATGGTACTGACCAGACACAACTGCCATTGAAACTGACTGAGATAATGCCTCCAAAAACTCTCCCTCTGTTATACTGTCCCCCCAGCAGTATTCTGATGAAACATTCTTTTATTTGAAATATAAAGGTCAATGAGCCAAGACAAGAGATCAGGAGTACTTGTGGCACCTTAGAGACTAACAAATTTATTTGAGCATAAGTTTTCGTGGGCTACAGCCCACTTCTTCGGATGGATACAAGTCTGAAGAAGTGGGCTGTAGCCCACGAAAACTTATGCTCAAATAAATTTGTTAGTCTCTAAGGTGCCACAAGTACTCCTGTTCTTTTTGCAGATACAGACTAACACGGCTGCTACTCTAAGACAAGAGATGTCTCTATTGCTTTCTTCGTAGCGTAAAATTGTGCTTCCCAAACTGGGAGCCAGGAAAGGTTCATAGGGGGATACAGGAGTGTTTGGGGAAAAAAAATTATATGCCCAATTTTTTTATTTTCTGATTAAGAGATTATTATACCAGGCTTAAAGCTCGCCTGTGTTTTATCTATGGGTCTGCTATGGCTGCTAGCACTGGGAACCTTTCTGTGCCCTCAGCTCCTGTTAGGGGCCTTCTGCAGAGAGACTCCCTGCTGGGGGAAGTATTCAACAGGAAGTCTCTAGTCTCTAGCAGCAGCACTAGCAGATAGGGGAAGGGGTCAGAGGGAGACACAGGTGTGTCTTATCTTTATAATGGAACAATTTTTACCAAGTTAAGCCTACATGTAGAAAACATTTGGCTGAAGAAGAAAATGCTTTTAAAACTGAAAAGAAAGAAAAGTAGACCATACAACACTAGTTAAATTGTTTGGATTTTTGTGTCTCGTTATTACGGTGGAAAGTCCATAGCCAAGGAAGCCAAGGAAACTTCAGATGCATTTAGAACCCAAACATCAGGAAATCCAGACTCAAGAACCACGATTTTTTTCTTCAGAAATAAGAAGAATTAAAGCAGCAAAGAAAAGGTCAGGTCTAAAGCAGCAACTGGTCCTCAGATAGCCTCAGAAACATCATATGTTGTAGCCACACAAATTGCAAAATGCAAACAAGTACATGCCATTGATGAGACCCGTCTACTTCCAGCAGCAAAAGACATCCGTAGAATTATGATGGGTGAACAAGGAGCCAAGGCACCGAAAACTATTCCTACATCAAATAATACCATCCCTCAATAGTTTGATGACCTTGCAGAAAACATCCAGGACCAGTTGATAGAACAAGTTAAGAAGAGTCAATATATTGCAGCGCAGCTTGATGAGTTCACAGACATAGTCAACATGGCTCGGCTTCTGTGTTATGTGAAATTTGTCAAAGCAGTTACAATAGTGGAAAAACTTATTTTGCAAAAAGAGGTCCCAATTTGAGTAACCAGTGAGGAAATATTCAAGACCACTGATAAATTCATAGTGCATGAAGGGCTTAACTGGGCTATGTGTGTGGGGCTGTGCACTGATGGAGCAGTAGCCATGACAGGAAAGAACAGGGGAGTTGCAGCATGTGTAAACAAAGTGGCACCAGCAGCAATTTAGACACACTGCATAATTCATCACCAAGCTTTGGCATCGAAGTAGTTGCAACCTGAAGTACATGAGGCCCTCAACATTGTTATTAAAATTAATGTTATAAAACTCCAGGCAGTGAACACACATTGCTCTAGTTTACTGTGTGAGGAGATGGGCTCTTTTGACTAATATTTTCCGGGAGATGAACATGAATGTCTAGCTCCCGACTGGATCATTCAAAACCCTATTGTGGTAACAGTTGGTTCCATTCCTACCTTAATTATCTCTGCTCAAGAAAATTTCTTAGAATTGTCAAGTGATCAGATGCTGAAGATCAAGTTTTCAAATCTAAACCCACAAATTCTGGATTTCTGTTAAAGGAAAGTACAAAGAACTCAGTGATGAAGCTATGAAAGTGCTGCTTTCATTCACTTCCAGTTATCTCGGTGAGTCTGGGTTTTCAGTAATGATTTCTGTAAAAACTAAACATAGAAATCATTTAAACTTGGAAAACAACTTATATCTGGTGCTATCTGAGATTCAACCAACGTTGCACAACCTTGCAGTTCGAACCAGGCCCATTCTTCTCTCTAAAAATCTTAGGTCGTGTCTGAATAGGCCCCAAAAGCCATATTTTCAAATTGTAGTTTACAAACTTGGCTTAGATTGGATTATACAATTAAACTAACTGTATGTAGTTGAATAAAGTTGCAAACCATCCAAAATCTAGTATCCCTCTTGAATCTAGTGTCCTGAGTCCATAAACACTATAACAAAAACTAAACAAGAAAATGTTATTTGGTTGTTGGGAGCCACGGAATCTTAAAATATCTGCCAAGGAGCTGCAGTTATAAGAAGTTTGAGAATCATCTGTGTAAAGTACTGGGTGGGGTACATAGTTCTTCTCTATGCATCTTAGAAACTGGAATTGTATTGCTAGGGTTTGCTTTCATTACAAAAATCCAAGCAATTCTTATTCTAGGAGTAAAATATCCTTTACCAACTCCTTCCTTTCATCTCTTTTTACTTTTGGTAATATCCCATGCTTCTGACATCTTGTCTCTTACTTCCTCTCCCTTCAAAACTTTAGTTCGATCCTCTTTGCTACAATATTCCCTCTCCCATCTTCTCTTTTCACTTTCCCCTGTTTTTTTTTCCCCAGTCACCCATCAGTTTCCTCTTCGACTTTTATTTCTCAGTTTTGTCACTTACAGTTTTGTCCCTCCCATCTCTAGGCTCTAATTGGAGTTTTTAAGTCCTGGCTTCTCCCATCAATTGTCCAGCAGCAGCAGCTTCCCTATCATCAGTTTCTTTATTTTTAGAGCATAGCCAATTATGGTAATTTGTTTTGCGATCACAAGAGGTGCATATACATTCCTTTTAAAAGACCTTATCCCACAGCTATGTCAAATTGCTAAAACCATTTGTATCATCTAAGATGCTTAACTTGTCACAGCCGAAGTGACAGCCTGCTAGCTAGTAGAGTTTACAGTGATTGATAAAATGGTAAACTTAAGAAGCCATACATGGGACTTAAAATATAAAATTATTCTCCAAGGACTAGTGCATGACCCAGACCATGCACCTGCACAGGGGGTAAGAGCCCATCTCTATAGGCTACCTTAGGTCCAGGCCTGTAAAAGGGGTACTACTCACCCAATTACTCCCTTCTCAGAGCAGGATGGTGGGGAAGTATGAGCAATGGGCAGAGCCTTCACTGCACACACTGCCACCCCCCCCCAAGCTGGGCAAAGTACTTTATAGCAGCAGTAAATTACTACCTCTAGGAACAAGAAGGATGCAGAAGAAGAGATGTAACTCAAGAGCTGGGACTTTGTCACAATACCTCCCTGGCCTATTTCTGGGTTGGTGCAATTTAGGGACCACTCCTTGCACAGGGCTGTGTCAGACTCAAATATGCTGGGGGCTCCCCTCTTTCCTTGGTTGTTCCAAACTCTTGCAAACTTTGGGGAGGCAGGAATTTACCCAGGAATCACTCCAACACAGAGATCTAGCTCAACACTTTAATTAGCATGTACAAAACCCCACAATCATTACAAAGAGCAGTCAGTCCGTGGGGGCTGGATATAAACCCATGTTATCTAAAGGAATCTCTGCTTCCTTCCTTGTGGCAATGGACAATTCTTATGTCTGCTGCAGGCTCATAGAGGCCACATGATCAAGCTGTTATCTTGGCCTGCTCCCCAACCCCAAACTCAGGCTCTCAACCTCTTGTGTCCCTGCAGCATGAACACATCCTTTCTCCTGCAGCCTGCGCATTACCTTCTTGAATGGCATTTCCATTCTCTTATCAGAGGATAGAGGCAGCAGCAGTAAGTAGGGATGAGGTTTCCTGCTAGCTCTCTAGCCTACAAGGGGTCTGAGGGGTAGAGGTCAACTTCTTTTATCTGTCCATCCCCTACCCAGTCAGTGCTCTGAGAGCAAGTGGGTAAGAGCTGCTGCTGCTGCTAGTCTGTGGAGTGGGAGCTTCTCACTGTCCATTAGTGATTTACTCTTCTATCTCAGGCTCTTCAGGAAGAATTCTTAAAGCACACTGGGAAGCCATGGTTGGAGGATCAGTGAGATAGGATATGTGGTGTTCTCTCTGCACCGACCAGGAAAACATAAAGCAGCTGATATGACAATGTTAAGCAGATTCGTACAGGGTGGGATCTTACTATAGTGCTTTTCATCAGTAGATCTCAAAGCACTTTACAAAAGGTGGTCAGAATCATTATCCCCATTTTGACAGATGGGGAACTGAAGCACAGGTAGCAACACCAGTAGTTAAGATTGCCCAACACCTTCCTCTAAAAGACTCGGTTTTAAGTTGCTTATAACCTTGCCAAATGTTACTTGTTCAAACTGAATTTTTCCATGCTGCTGTCTGCTTCGGATGGATTATTACTATTTTTAATAATTCCAGCTAAACCAGTTCCACTGTTTCTGAGAATGAGATTGTGGGGAGAAAAAAAACCCCAAACATTGTTCTGTCCAAATTTAAAAGTATTTCAAACTGTTTCATGGAGAAACTCTAGTGACTCCATGCTTTGGAGAAAGAATTTGGAAATTTGGCAGGGGACGGGGGACATGGGAGAGGAGGGGAGGGGAGTAGTTTGCGTTGGTTGGTAGAGTGGGCTGTATTTCAATTGTACCTCTACTCTCCCATCCTTCCAGGCTAAAACTCACCTCCACAGTCTGTTCAGCCAGTTCTGAGGTAGGAAAGCTGGAAGATATTGCACTTTTATTGCACCTGCTTTCATTGGGTTGTAGGTAAACAGAGGACTTTGGGGCTGTCAGTACAGCACTTGTCCTGAGCACTATGCACTTTAAAACCACGGCTAAAACAACATCATAGGGGAAGTTTATGCTACTTATTTGGCTGGATTACAACCTCTTCGCACAGGTGTAAATAACTACACCAGTTGCAAAGCAGTGGGGAATCAGGCCCTCAGTCTACAATCCATCCTTCGGATTGCCTGAAGGTTTTAAGGAAATGGACATTATGCCCTGATCCTGGGGGGGGGTTGGGGGGGGAACAAACAAAAACACTGGAGGTGCAGGATCTGCCATGGAGTGCCTCTGAAATCAGTTCGGCTCCACACAAATGCAGGGGTCTGCCCACACATCTATCTTTGCAGGATCTGGGTCATGAGGTCTGAATTTGGGGATATTTGTTGATCAGCCCAAGGTGTGTGCAGGCTGATTCTCAGTGTTGTAGGCTATGAGGTCATCCCAATTTTTAATAGCTGGATCAAATTCACCTTTCCTTTGCACTGATGTAAACCCTAAATAACTTCACTGGTAAAAATCTGGAATGATGCCAATGAAACAGAGGTAAATTTGATCCATTCTCTCTCATCTGTTCTGCAACTGCTGCGCCCCGCAGCATTGTACATGTATTCCAAGTCTATTCTATCTACATTTTAAAACAAAAATTAGATGACAATCTCCCATTCTTTGGTGTCCTGCTAATATCTGTTTGTCGGTGTCACTGTAGTGATAATGAAAATCATCTTTTATTTCCATAGAAATGTCGGGAGCTTCCATTTTTTGTTTTGATGT
The DNA here is from genome assembly GCF_027887155.1 of Malaclemys terrapin pileata. Taxonomy (NCBI): domain Eukaryota; kingdom Metazoa; phylum Chordata; order Testudines; family Emydidae; genus Malaclemys; species Malaclemys terrapin. The sequence goes on from NC_071506.1 coordinate 108,155,752, forward strand.
GTATGTAGGCCAATAGATGCACAATTTATGTAAGGGGTCTGTGTATGAAAAATCTGTTGGTGTTCACAGAACCTCTTTGGTAAATTATTACTTTGGATCAGATTTGCCATTATTTTTTATTCAATGTCTAGTCTTAATTCCCACAGCTGTTAGCTGCTACAATCCATCATTTTCTTGTTAGAAGACTTATACGTGCAAAAACCACCCTCCCCTCCGCCCCCAACCAGTCACTTTGCTTCCAGTTTCTGAATCTTGGAAGGGGGTTATAGGTACTTAAATGTATCAACAGTTTCCACTGGCAACTGCAGCAGAATAGCATGATACCAGTGCTACAGCTGACACGAAATGCCGTTCCATATGTAAAACCGTGTCTTAAACCCACAAGGGACACTCAAATAAACTTTGTACTTTCTTTTCCTTTTGTCTAACACCAAATGGGTTGCGAAGAAGTGCTGGATGCTTAAAAAAAATATGCACTTACAATTTTGGATCCAAGCTGTGAGAATACTCACTGGAGACAACTGTTCTCTCATGGGCTAGTCTTGAATAAACAATCGCAGCTCTGTGTGATATTACTTCTTAACCAGATTCTAGCATGGAGGTATTGGCTTGCCATGGTTACTTGCCTTTTAAACCAATGGTGCTTTTTCCTTCCCTTTTGCCAAGATTCCTGCTTACTTGGCAGTGGCTCGTTCTCATTTGAACTTTTGCCCTCTTTTAATCTTCACCAAATTTTATTCTAAAAGAACCTTTCACGGATACCTTTTGTTGTCCTGAATTTCTATTGCTTGTGAGAACTAACTTGTGGATCTGGTCACTGGAATGAGCTCAAGGGACTATCTTCTTCCTCTGAGTAACCAACCCCTGACAATGACAGGCATCTGTGAGAAGATTAGAAAACAAAATCACGACAGCACAAGATGCTATCCCATTCCTGAAATACAATTAAGTAGGAAAGAAGGGACGGATATGGACATGCACACACATATATACATACTTTACCAGGTCATTCACTAGGAGATTTACTTATGCTTGTCAGTTCCAGAAGCTGTCCCATTTAAATTAATCGGAGGATAATAGTTAAAACGTAGGTAGAAGCATTGCTCTGCCACGTGGGGGATCCAAGTCTAAACCCTTCACTTGTGCTTCCACGTCCTGAGCAGGGGAACTGTGGAATGAGTATGCTCAGCATGGGGGAAAAGGAAGTGCTTCTTGTTCCTCTTGAGAAACTCTCCAGATAACCCAGGACTTGAACTGACTGGCTGTATCAAGAGGGTGAAATACCTCCTCTGCCAGAAAAGTATTGATTGATTTGATTTTTAGTGTGCTTATTGTCCTAAGATGGAGACTGTTTTGGGGAGAAAATAAAGGGAAAGGGGGGGGAGCATAAAGAATTCCCTCCCCAATCCTGTTCAGTAAATTAAGGATCTGGATCCTGCTCTCACTGAAGTCACTGGCAAAATCCCCATTGATTACGGGGAATAGCAGGGCCTTAATTACCTATAAAAACAAACTTTATTCTCCACCAAACTGACACATTGTGTGTTTTTTCTGTGCACAGTTGTATATGCATATACATAGATTACACAAACATAAATAATGGAGTCCTCTCTAACTAATGTTCACTTATTTAAGAAAACACATTTTCTTGCATTTGGAACATTTCTGACTTTAGTATGAGAAAAGCTATCACTATCCAAAAATCTCTCAGGTTCAGTAAATTGGGGTGAATCATTTTTGGCTGGGTTTTTAATCTGAAGCAGGAACCTGGTAAAGTTCTCAGGAATTTTGACATCTTTACTCTGCCCTGTCTAGAATGAATCAGAGTAACATCTTTCTGATAAATGCATCATATGTGCTGATTAATCAGCCCAGGGACCAGGGTTTATTCTTCTTAACTCTCAGAATAATAATATTTTAACTCCAATTCCCCTTTCTTAGGCTAAGGCAAGCAAAGGACCAGCTCTTCATCAGTACATCTGACTGAAATCTGCTCTCTCTTGTCATATGACTATTGCCTACTTTCATTCTTTTCTTCATTTGAAGAATATTTTTTGTGTGTTGGAAGGTTTTAAATGAAATCATACAATTAAAACCAAAGAGTCTGCCCTTATGCACACACGTTCATTTATTTAATTTTAGACAGCAACTTTCTTTGCAGTAGCAAAATCAAATTCTAAGATAATGTTTCTAGCAGCAGTTTTCTTTCTTGTAAAATTTTATTGGCAATCTACTTCTCCTTCTGTGCTGAAACAGTAAAATGAAAAGAGCATGCCCCTCTTATTCCGCTAGTTTAAAAAAAAATAGTATCTTTATTTCCTTTGGCACTCATGCAAAAGACACATTTTTCAGCTCAGCTAAATAATTATTCATCTCCATGATATTTCTTCACATGCAAAGCATCCTGACTGATCAAAAAAATCACTAGGTGGTTGTCAGAAGTGTCCCTTATCGGTAAGTATTAGTTATAGCCTGTCTCAATCTTCCTGTTTCTGAATTGGGAGCAGACAATTTGTAGAACAGACAAGAAAACGTTAATACACAATTTAGGTCTGGCTTTGTTTGTGGTGGGTACTAGGCACTTCCTTAAAGGTGCAGAGCACCCTCAATTCCCAATGAATGCAAGGGCATTGAGGGGCTCAGCACCTCTCAGGAGGGCTCAGTACCATATAGGATTAGGTGCTTAGTTAAGGTACAAAGCAGCTTTCCTGTGTGAGTGATGCACAAAAAAATGACTTCTGGTTGAGTCAAGCTGAAGCCAATCTATTTTACTGTAGGTATTTCTAGAGCAACAGTCACCATAATATCTAAGGCTTCAATCCTGCAATGAGCCTTGAGGAGCACAGGGGTCCACTGCATGTTGGGTGACCAGACAGTCAGTGTGAAAACTCAGGATGGGGGGTGGGGCGTAATAGGAGCCTATATTAGAAAAAGACCCAAAAATCAGGACTGTCCCTATAAAATCGGGATATCTGGTCACCCTAACTGCATGGAGCTCATTCTAGGACTTGGACCTAAGCAATTTTACAAGGGAGATGACAGGGATCATCAGATTGAGCAGCTGGAACTATTGTCAAGGGCTCCTCAGTCCATATCAGCATGGGATGCTGCCAAGGTCTCCTCAGTCCCAAAGCAGGCCATGCCTGTGACAAGACAAGAGATGGGGAAGGCAGATGGATAGGAGCTTGCGTAGCCCTTTGTTTTGCACTGAAGTAATACAATTTTACCCTTCTCTAGATCCTCTAATCTGAGAATCTCAAAATGCTTCACATACGTTTTCCGAAAACTCAACACCGCAGAGAGGGAGGTAAATACTACCCCCGTGTTACAGATGGGACACTGAGACACAGCAAAGTTATAGAACTTGCCCACAATCGCAGAGTGACTCAGAGGCTGGTGGACTTAACGCCTCTCCTGCGGTTCTAGTATGCTCCCTTGTTTATCCTGCTAGAACTGCTCCTTTTGGATCACCAAGGTCCTGCTCCAAGTCTTGACTTGAGGCTCACAAAACAGATCCTTCCACCAAATGGGAACTCTACTAATTGATTAAATCCACTTGAACACCGGGCAACTGACTGATAGACAAAATTAACATCAAATTACGTGTTGCAAAAGGGCATGCTGAAGGTCAAATCTTATCCAGGTGCAGCTGCACAGAAGGGGCCAAATCTTTCACTGCAATGGGGGATTCACTAAGTGGGCAAAGAACTTGGCTCATTGAGTGCAGGTGAAATAATCCTATATACTGACAACAAACTCAGTTCTGATTGTTCACACAGATACTTATAATTACACACCTTTGCTATTTGAAGTCACCTAAGACTTTAAAGGGGGACTTTTCAGCACAATTTAAATGTGGGTCCTGATTGTGCCACTCTTACTCATGTTGACTAGTACCTTGAGCTGCAAGTAGTCCTAATGACTCTACTTGCAGAGAACAATACTATTCATCAGGCCCCCTTTGTAAGCGTGTGACCTCATGACATATCCATCTAACAATGACCTCTTGTAATCATTTACAATGCTTTTGGGCATCGGTGTTTAAAAACTCTGCTATTCCAATCCAGTGAGAATCCTGTGTGCTTTCCACTGTAAAGCTATAATTGTCTCTTATTTGTATTCACAGATGAAATAAGAAATAGTGGGAAAAGTAAAAAAACATTAAAGGAAATAGACTTAGGGAAAAACAGGAGCTAGAAGCAATCAATAAAATGTGGAATAAAGTAAAGAGAAGGAACCTTTAAAGTGCCCAAGCTTAAATGTCAAGAGTATTAGAACAAGAGAGCTTGAAGTAGAAGTATGTGTGGTAAAAGAATATTCTGACACTCATACAGAAAGCAGGTTTACTCCTGAGGATGGAAAGGAATGTAAACTACAAAGAATGGTCGAGAAGGACAGAATAAGAGATTAGGAAACTATATATTTTTTTGTTTCTAGAACAACTTGCAATAATAGGAGAACTATGATTCTTTCTAGAAGATTTTGAGCTGTACAATTAAGGAAAACTTATCTTCAGTGGTTAAAAGGATTGCCTTAAAATAACCATATAATAAGCCTCTTTGAACATCTAGTGTAAGTGGAATAGTCTCCTATAGGCCATAAAATGTGACACCAATATTATATAACCATGTCATATCGCTTACATTATATTATACCAAAAAAGAAACTTCACTGCCAATCAGAAAAAGGTTTGCTGTATTTGCCTTACCAATTACACTATAATTAACCATGAACTATACACGGTTACACTTGCTTTATCTCATTCCCTAGGGCAATGATTCAGCAAGGCACTTATACACAGAGACCGCAGTGGCTCTGTATCTAAGATTGACTGGCCAGTGGCCAGTTCCCACAGTGGAGAGGGAACATAATAGCCATAAGCAGTTCTGCAGCCCTGATGCTGCCGTAATGGCTTGCTGAGCTGCTCTGGCGCCCCCTCCCCTGAATTCCTGTGGAATTTCCCACTGTGCAGACCACCTACTGGAGCTAGGTATTTAGACTAGTCTTTGCAGAAAAAAATTCTCAGGCCGGGATGTGGTCTTAATAAGAGGTTATTACAAAAGATACATCCAGGGTATTTGCTGTTTCAATAATAAGATGTCACCTAGAATCCACTTGGCCATCTCTGCATTCCAATGGCACTTAGAGTGCAAACAATGCATTCACTGCAACATGTTGCCCATCTGAGAAAATCAGTGATATGGATACAGACCAAGATTTACCTGCTCTGCCTGAGGGAGACAATTTCAAAAAAGTTTCTCTAGATGAAACAATCTCCCCTCTTACTTTAAGGCTGGGGATCATGCTATTAGTATGGGAATGACCATACTAATGAGATGTGTTAAGCTAGCATGTGAGTGACTATGCCGTAACCCTAGGCACCGACTCCATGGGTGTTCCGGGGCTCAAGCACTCATGGGGAAAAAAGTGGGTGCTCAGTATCCACCAGGCGCAACTGCTTGGCAGGGCCACCGATCAGCTCTTTGGCAGCTGGCGGGAGGCACTTGGGGGAGGGTGAAGAGCAGCGAGTGGCGGGCGGCAGCATTGGGAGAGAGGGCAGGGCCTTGGGGCTGAGCGGGGGTGGAGTATCCATGGGGAAAAATAAAAGTCAGCACCTATGGCTGTAACTCTGCCAGGTGGAGTTGGCAAAACCAAGGGCTGGGTTCAATACCTCAGGGTTCCTCTTAACAATACAACACAGAACCTGCTCAATAATCTGGGTAAACAAACACCAGCCTGGAGTGCCTTTGGAGGCAATTCTTTCCCACTCGCAAGCACTGAGACTGTGTATAACAAAAGAAAATTGTTAAAGGGGAAAGGGAACCCAGCATTAATTTGGGAAAACACCACAACCACATTCAAAAAGCACATGACCCTAAGCAAATCCAACCCCCCAGGGCATTGGACAGTGTCCTTTGCCTCAGTTTCCTACCTTGCAGTGGGAAAGTCCGATGAACAACTGCCCCTTTAACACATCACTCCCCTCTGCCGCACCCCACTCACAGTTGACTATCCTTAGTCCAGAGGTGAGTTCACAGGGGTTCACCTCCCACTGCTGGGGGAGCAGGATGTCGAGTAATGCCTCTGCTGCTGCCTCTGCAACTGGTGCACAGCTGCTGCTGTCTCTGCCACCACAGCTTGCTGCTCCTGCAACCTCATGCTCTGAGGTTCCGCCAGTTAACCCAGCTCTCAGTGATTGCAGCAGGTAGCACAGAGCCTCACAGCATGTGCAATCTTTGTATTGTCTTTCACGGTCCCCACACAAGGCTTAGCCCCTAGCCCCACTCAGCAGTTCTGTCAGCTCTACAAATCACCAACCAGAAACAGACTCAAACCTAATCAGCTCTGTCATTAAACACTGGAGAGTGGCAGGTCCAATGGTGTCCAGGACTCTTTAGGCAGCATCCACACCACCAGGTAGGAACACCTGTCCCCACCCATTCTCCTCTTCACTGGGATATGGCATCCCTACCCCCTGCTTAGCCAGTGAGGTTCAGTTTAGGGTGACCCCCACAAGCAGGGCAGGCTAAGCACAGTTCTGCTGCCCTTTACTGGTACAATAAAATTAACAAAATTTCATTATTCTGCATTCAAATACTAGTGATTTGTATCCGAAAACCAGCCAAAATTGATCATTTTGGCCAAGCAGCTCCATCTGCTACACATCTAGGCAGAGTAGGCATCTATGCAACCACAGTCTATTCCTGAAGTCTTCCCCCCCCCATATCTCCACTAAATGTTGGGGGGGGGGAGGGGAAGGAGTTCATACAGACCCTGCTTACATTGCTCATACATGTGAGAGACCTCTGAGCATGCTCAGTGTGAATTCGATATTTCCAGAAGCCTGATCAAACTCATAGAGAGCCGAGTGCTGCTGCAGCTCAAAGCAGTGTGCAGTGCCTTCCCACCAACAAACCTGACTGCTGACAGTGAAAGATTTTGCAGTGTGCTTCAACATAACCTTTAAAATCTCTCTCGTACATTTCTGAAATCACCCTCATTCTAATTCTCAGAGTTGACAGCCTTGCTAACAACATTGAGTCGAATGTCCCTTCGTCTTCTTGCTCTTCCTTAACTGAAGGATCTGTGAACAAACCAAAGCTGACAGCTATTGTGAAGGTAACAAGAACTAAAGGATATTCAGTAGAGGTTTCAACCTTTCCCTGTCTAATTCACCCCAAACAAAATGCCATTGAGTTCAGGAAAAAGTTGGAGAAGCAGAGAGAAGAGATCAGCTAACTATGATTGGGGTGGACCTGCAAGAGTTTCAGAGTTTGACTATTCAGTTCTTTCTAGGCAAGGTCCCTGGAACAGCATGTAGTATGCCAAATAATTTGACTATGGGTCAACATTAATTTTCTCTTTATTCTAACAGTCCACTCCAGCCAGATGCTAAATGTCTCCAACAAGGTGCAGAGCACTGGAGCACTGAGTGTTAAAGATGTTCAGCATATCAAAGGAGGTGTACAGTAATTTGAAGAATTTGGGCCATTTAAAGACCTACACACCATAGTCTCACACCAATGACTTTTTATTGGATTAAATATTTGACCTAAGTTAATATTTCAAACATTTTATGTTAGCTCAAATTTTTAAATGGATTTCTTCAATGTGCTCATACCCCATTTGCCTTCTTTCATTGGATATTCCACCAAATGAGTTTACTGCCAGGAATGTTTGTGAAACAATGCATTTTTCAGTGAATGTTGATGAATATTTGAAGGAAGCCAATTTTTCATTCCCAGATGGAAGTATTTGCACCTGAAATTGCATTCTAAAAGTTATGCTCATTTAATCAAGAAACAGGCCACATAATATGTTTCTCTGTGTCCAATCAAACTAACTGAAATTTCAAACATTGAACTGCTCACGAATAGAGCTGGGATGGAAACAGTTCTCATCCCACAAATATTTGGGAGTTTGACATTTTTTCCTGACTCGAATCAGGACACAATGTCAACATCTCAAAAATATTTGCGAATTGACAATCCAAAAGGTTTTTCTTTTGGATCAATTTAAACTTTTTGTTCTTTGTTTTAAAGCCTTTTCTGTCAAATTAACTTAAATTTCAAAATGAAAGTCATTTTGAACTAAAAACCCAGACAATTTTTGATTTAGAAAATGTCAAAATGAAAAGTTTCAACTATTTCAAAACCTTTTTCTAAATACTTTTCTGAGTTGGGAAATTCCTCAAACCTGACCCCTGTATTTTTATCCAAATCATGATTAGCTGAAAAAATTGCCACTAGTTAGTCACAAGTGATGTGCAGACCAAGAATTATTCCAAGAAGTTATTCTGCTAAAAACAACAAATGCATTTGAAAAAAATCAAGTCTGCTCTGGGACAATTTGTGAACAGAACTGTAGTCAAAATTAATATAAATTATTCACCTCCCTCTGGCCACACCAGCAGGAGTTATGCTAAAGTTGTCTCAGCTAGAAATCTTTGTATAGCTTATAATAAGCACATTGTGTGATGCTTTTTCAGAGAACCCAGAATTATGGCTCATCTTGTTACCCTTCTGCCTTAGCAAAAAAGAGCCTTGCTGGAGCTAAACTAGGTGACAGCTCCCTGTCAACCCACTCTGTTAGCCAACCAACCTCTTCCAAAGCTGTGCTAGCTTTTGCTTTGCCTAGCACATAACTGATGCACCCTAGTTCCCAAACCCTCTGGAAGAGGGTTTCTCTGCAGTATCCAGCACCTGTCACACTCACAGAAATTACCCAGTCTGCTGTTTCCAAAGAGACACACCAGCCTGTTAGAGCAATAGAGGATTCACTTTGTAGTGTTATAATACTGAGAAGAACTTGTAATAAAACCAAGAATACGTTTATTAATAAAGAACAGAGATTTAAGTAATACCAAGCAAAGATAATGGAACCAGATATGGTTACAAACAAAACAAATATACTTTTACAAGACTAGAATTTAACTCTAGCAAGCTAATCTTAGGAAAAACAGACTCTCACCTAAAACTTTTCTGTAGAGTTTACTGGTATTCAAGCATACCAAATTCCAGATTTTCATAACTACCCTATGCCCTACAAAGGGTTTCCCCTCTTCTTATAGTCCAGTACACCTTCAAAATGTGTCCTTGGAAGCATCCCCGAAACAAAGTTTCTCTTCCCCGCTGTCTGTTCTTTGGTGGTGTTGACAGCATGCTGTCTGTGTTGTTCTTTTGTTCATTTGCTTTTTTCCTGACACCTCAATATGCAAATACAATCCCCATTATCTTTGGCTAACCCTGCTCAATTAACATTAGAGACAGGGAAATAATTACATTCCCTTCTGTCTGGGGGAAAAGCTGTTTTCCCCTTTGACTGGTTACAGAGTTTAAAGCATAATATCAGCGAGCATCCATAATTCCTCCTACAATGTTAATACATTCTATCACAATGATATTAATGCCCAGTGTATTACAAGTTTTCATTTGATACTTACATGACAAAATAGATTAATGCCGGGACAGCAAGGTGTTAGGTGTAGTGAGTTTGTCAGGCTGTTACATGACAGTGAACCCTTTGTCAGTAGGCACTGCGGCGGCTCCTAGGGTCACACATGGATATTCTGAATGATATTTTCACTCTAAGGTTGTCCTGTGCAACCAGCACTTTCCCCTAAAATGTATCAGCTTAACAGCATTTCCTTGACACATGAGCTGAAGTTACAACTTTATCACACACTCACCCTGGTATACATTATTACTATCTGCTGCTCCTTACTTGATCAGCTTCACAGAGCACTCGGTAACAATGCAAATCTACACTACATATCATACAATGAGAGAAGGCAAGAGCCGATCGACCTTTGGTAGAAAGGAGCTATTTTGAAAGCTGCATTCTTTATTTCTTTCTGATGAGGCAGCAAGAAGCTCTGCTTTCTCTGCTGCAGAGTTTTCCATATGCTGTATGTATATTAGTGTTCTCCGTGCATGGGATACTGAAGGGCTGGACTGTCCCTTTACATCTATCCAGGGTAAGAAATTGGGCAGGTTAGCAATCAACTCCTAAGCCTGAGGATCAGTCAGCCCAGCATCCAGGCAGAGTAACAAGCTCAGCTGGGTTGCAGTAGGACCACCTGATTGGCCAGCCTGACTGATTGACTGAAGGGAGCCAGCAGGCCTGCTTTTACGCTCCGCAGTAGGTCACTGACTGCTTAATGATTATGCATGCGTTTGTGATCACTCCTATACCTTTCCCCCCCATTGCTCCAGTCTTTTTCCTGTTCTGCTCCAGTCCAGCTTCCCTACTTGGCCTGACTCCTTGGTTCTGGCTCTGACCTTTAGTTGGATTCTTGGTTCCCTTGGCTTGACTCCTGCTCCTACCACTAGGCACGACTACTTATGCCCTTTTCAATGGCCGTGTGTAGTTATATTGCCCCAGGAAAAACCCAGAGAAGGAACTGTATAATTCCTTTCCAGGTCTTCAGGGGCAGTAAGTTGCTACTGGCAGAAGCAGACTACAATCCTCCCCCACCACACACACACACCCCCTATTCAGCTATCAGGACGTGGAGCAGAATCCATGGTTCCATCCATTCCTTCCTCCCTCTGTTCATTCCCCACACACATGTGCAGAGGCTGAAGTACTGGGCATGCAGTGCTGCTCTCTCCTCTACACCTGCAGTTTAAATACAGGTATGCTATGGAATACCATGAGAGGTCTTATTCCTATGGCATCAGGCCTGGCCATAATCTAGAACCATAACTTTCACAGCTTGTGTATACTTGCCTGTTATTTTCTCAGAAATTTTAGGGCTGAAACATTCCATGCTTGGGCTCAGCCAAATGTTGAAATCTGTAATGGCTGTTTGATTGTGTCAGCCATGTTTTGAGTCAGGTAAGCAACAATTATTAATCATGCTCTCATTTGCAATTTTTTTGGGAGTTGTGGATGCTCAGCATCTCCTAGGAGATGCCACTTTGCAAGGTGGAACCCAAACATGTAATGTTGCAGGCCAATGTGAAACCTTGCCTGAAAGTTTATGTGCATTTACTTATAACTGGGGCTGTCGATTAATCACAGTTAACTCACGCAATTAATTCAAAAAAGTTAATCGTGATTAAAAAACTTAATCACAATTAATCACAGTTTCAATCACACTGTTAAACAATAGAATACCAATTGAAAAGTTATTACATATTTTGGATTTTTTTTACATTTTCATATATATTGTATTCTGTGTTGTAATTGAAATCATAGAGTATCTTATTTCTTATAAATATTTGCACTGTAAAAATGATAAACAAAAGAAATTGTATTTTTCAATTCACTTCATACAAGTACTGTAGTGCAAATCTTTCCTGTGAAAGTGCAACTTACAAATGTAGATTTTTTTGTTACATAACTGCACTCAAAAACAAAACAATGTAAAACTTCAGAGCCTACAAGTCCACTCAGTCCTACTTCTTGTTCAGCCAATCGCTAAGACAAACATGTTTGTTTACATTTACAGGAGATAATGCTGCCCTCTTCTTATTTACGTCTCCAGAAAGTGAGAACAGGCATTTGCATGGGACTTTTGTAGCTGGTATTACAAGGTATTTACATGCCAGATATGCTAAACATTCGTATGCCCCTTCACCTTTGGCCACTATTCCAGAGGACGCTTCCATGCTGATGATGCTCGTTAAGAAAATAATGCATTAATAAAATTTGTGACTGAACTCCTTGGGGAGAATTGTATGTCTCCTGCTCTGTGTTTTACCTGCATTCTGCCATATATTTCATGTTATAGCAGTCTCGGATGATGACCCAGCACAAGTTGTTCATTTTAAGAACACTTTCACTGCAGATCTAACAAAACGCAAAGAAGGTACCAATGTGAGATTTCTAAAGATAGAAAGACAGCACTCAACCCGAGATTTAAGAATCTGAAGTGCCTTCCAAAATCTGAAGGATGAGGTGTGCAGCATGCTTTCAGAAGTCTTAAAAGAGCAACACTCTGATGCGGAAACTACAGAACCCGAACCACCAAAAAAAAGAAAATCAACCTTCTGCAGGTAGCATTTGACTCAGATAATGAAAATGTGTTGGTCTGCATTCATAGAATATCAGGGTTGGAAGGGACCTCAGGAGGACATCTAGTCCAACCCCCTGCTCAAAGCAGGACCAATCCCTAGACAGATTTTTGCCCCAAATCCCTAAATGGCCCCCTCAAGGATTGAACTCATAACCCTGGGTTTAGCAGGCCAATGCTCAAGCAGGGTCGGTGCAACCACTAGGCGGCCACCTAGGGTGCCTAGTGGTTGAGGGTACCTAAAAGCCCGCTCAGGCGAGGAGGTGGCGTGAAGGTGAGCTGGGGTGGGGGGGCCATGCAGGGAGGGCCACCCACAGTAACGGGGGGGTGCACACAGGGGAACTGCTCCCCACCCCAGATCACCTCCACTCTGCCTCCTCCGCTGAACACGCATCCCCCGCTCTAAATTCTCCTCCAATTGGCGCTGCAAGCCTGGGAGGGGAGGAGAATTAGAGTGGTGCCGGCGTGTTCAGCGGAGGAGGTGGAGCAGAGGTGAGCTGGGGTGGGCTCCCTGGGTGGGGTTAGCTTCCGCGGGGGCGGGGGGCTCCCTGGACAGGGTTAGCTGCCGTGGGGGGGAGGGGTACCTGCTGTGGCGGGTTCCCCGGGTGGCGGGCTGGGTTAGCTGCAGCAGCGGGCAGGATTAGCTGCCCCGGAGGGGCGGCGCAAGGTGGAAGTTTCGCCTAAGGCATGAAACTTCCTTGCACTGGCCCTGTGCTCAAGCCACTGAGCTATCCCTTCCCCATATTGCTTTGGATTGTTATCCAGCAGAACCTGTCATTAGCATGGATGCATGTCCCCTGGAATGGTGATTGAAGCATTAAGGGACATATGAATCTTTATCACATCTGGCACGTAAATATCTTGCAACATCGGCTACAATAGTGCCATGTGAACACCTGTTCTCACTTTCAGGTGACATTGTAAACAAGAAATGGGCAGCATTATCTCCTGCAAATGTAAATGAACTTGTTTGTCTGAGTGATTGGCTGAACAAGAAGTAGGATTGAGTGGACTTGCAGGCTCTACAATTTTACATTGTTTTATTTTTAATGCAGTTTTTTTGTACATAATTCTACATCTGTAAGTTCAGTTTTCATGATAAAGAGATTGCACAACAGTACTTGTATTAGGTGAATTGAAAAATACTATTTCTTTTGTTTTTTTTACAGTGCAAATACTTGCAATCAAAAATAAATATTAAGTGAGCACTGTACACTTTGTATTCCATGTTGTAATTTAAATTAATATATTTGAAAGTGTAGAAAACATCCAAAAATATTAAACAAAAATAGAATACCATTTATTTAAACAGTGCAATAAGCGCACAATTAATCGTGATTAATTTTTTAATCACTTGCCAGCCCTACTTATAACTTCACTAGATGTACTAGATGATTCTTTCTTAGTGACATGCACCATCATGCAAATACTGAAAGTTTAGAGTGAAGCCCTTTAGATGTTATTTTTGTACAAAGAATTCTCAATTGTCTTTAAATTGGAGAAGTATATTTTTTCCTGTGTAATTAACTGGAAAGAGGCTGAAACTACTTTAAAAGAAATCCCTGAGAACTGAAGGTGTTTACTAGGGTCCATCTCCTGCAAGTCTTCCAGGCACAGATCTCAATCAATTTCCCAGAAAGTCTCCTTGCCTTCACTGGGACTCTCGGTGAAACCGATCCCTGTGTACAGTAATAGCACAAGACCTCTTAAAGCCCTCAAAATAGCATGGAATTCACTGTCTTTGTGCACAGGGCTTGTAGAATCCCACCCTTGGAGTGCACACAACACAAATACAGAGTTCCATCTCATCAAATAGCTGGTGTATATTGTCTTAGCTCCACTGAAGGGAAGGGAAGTTTTTTTTTTTTTTTTTAAATGTCTTCAATGGAGCTGTGACAACTCACTCCAGCTTAAGCTCTGACCCATGGATTGCTTCCTTCATTCTCTTTTCCTTCTAATTAATTCTCTCCTCTTTTTCTGTTTTTCAAAAAAAAATTAAATTTAAAGTCTATCCTGCCTATAATTTAGTATGTATTTATGGTGGGTCTGTACACACATATTCATGTGTTTGTTTATATTGCTCTGTGCATGTGTCTATATAGCAAAATACTGTAGAACAGGAAATATTTGCAAGAGTAATTTTTGCTTTCTTTGTGGATTTGAAAAGCCAACAACAGCTAATTTACAGAAACTATTTCTAGCACCAGGCAAGTACTATTGCTCCCTAATTGAGATGGTTGGATAGCTTGAAAATAGCTGTAGGCAAATATGTGGCCAGAGTATCCTACAGTGTTTGTACAGAGGGCAAAACCCTGCTCTTATGATGTTGCAGAACAGCAATTGCTAAATACAGGGGCCCTGAATTGTCTTCCCGCACAAGGCAGGATGGCTCAGGAGTCCGGAGGAATTGCACTCTGCAGAGCCCTTTACTGCTCCTCTGAAAACAAGTAGTGTGTGCTCTCCCCAGTGCCTAGGGCCAATTACATTGTGTATGCAGTGATGGCTGGAGGCCTGGTCACCGCGAGAGGCTGTGGACCATATACCCTCAGGGCAATGAAGCACTATTAGGTCCAATTAGCAACCCCCTTAACCACAATGCTCTGGGGAGTGCTAAGTCTGCCTCACAGCTGCACAGGTGTGCTAGAGAATTAATAGTGCTGCCCCTTTTTGACCTGAGCAGCTAGTCAAGTCACAGGGCTTTGGAGATGGTCCAGTTGGAAACAGAAATTGAGGGAGTCCAGTGTTTTCTTTGATGCAGTTGTGACACTGCACCCCATATTCTTCACAGTAATATGATCTGATTATGACAATTATGATGCATATTGTACAAGTCATATGAGGTGTCATTGAAAAAGTTATGATTTGCTGAATATGATTATCCTATTTGTATTCATGTATCATTTTTGTATCTGAAGTTATGAATATTGACTATATCAATATTTTAAACTTAGTTACACCTGGGCAATGCCCACTAAACAAGATGCTTTCAGCCTAGACAGAGGGCTGGGAAGGGCCTGTTCAGGGTAATGAGTCATTAGGGAAAACAATAGGCCTTAGGAGAAGCTTATCTCCCACCTGGTGAGCCTTCCTGAGAAGGCTCCATACAGCTTGTAAGTGATGGCTGCTATGACTCTACAAGGACATGTGATCAGACCACATGATGCTGGACTCCATCTTGGGATGTCAGTATTTTTCCACAAACCAGTCTGGGAATCAAGTTTTGAAACCAACGGGTTACCACCATATACTAAAGCTATATAAGGCAGGGAGTGACATCATCAGTGGTTCTTCACACCCTACAAAAGAAGACTCCTGAAAACACCTGAGGAGTGTTTCACCAAAGTCTGAACTGGGGAAAGTGCCAGACCAAGGGTAAAGGGATTTCTAGCCTGTGTATGAAACACCTGGGGATTCCAAGCTGCAAAGCAAGTGTAGTTTGTGCCTTAAGAATCTACAAGTCTGCCTGTACCATCAGTTAGATTGGATATGAATAGCAGATTCTGACCCTATCTAGCATATTAAGCTTAGGTTGCATTTTTGTTTATTTGCTAGGTAATCTGCTTTGATCTGTTTGCTATCACTTATAATCACTTAAAAGCTATCCTTTGTAGTTAAATTTATATTATGTTTTAATCCAAACCAGTGTGTATTTGACTAAGGTGTTTGGGGAAAATCTCTGCTTGGTTATCACAAGTGTGCATTGTTCTCTTCGCATTGAGGGAGAGACATTAAACCCATATAGTGGCCAGATTTGACCAGGGCAGGATGGTACTGCTCTGGGGTCCTAGGCTGGGAAGCTAGTGGTTAGAGAGCCTGCATGTAACTGCAGCTGGGTTTGTCTCTACCTGTAGGAATGCTGGTGAAAGTGCAGGCTGGAGGGCTTTGCAGCTTGTCACAGCAATACAGTGTGAGGGGGAGCCCAGGCTGGTGGGTCAGAAGGTTCAGTGGTACCCCAGTTCCAGATAGCACCCTGGGGGGGAACCCATCACAGCAATCTTGTTTCATTACAATAAATGTACAAAGTCCTGCTTCTCTAAATGCAGGAGAAACTAAGAACAAAAGGAGCAGTTTTTTGGTTTACAGCCTCAAGCCTCTTTATCCAACAGACCCAGAAGTGCTTCCTGTAGCTTTCCTCGGGATCACACTGTGCTCACAGGTGACTGCTTGGCTTTCTTGCCTCTTTCTATCTCTGTTCTCATCCATTATCAGTTTATGCATTCTCTCTCTTACACACACGTGTCTGGTCACAGTACTCAGTTGAACTTCCCTGCCTGCAACATGGTGCTAGTTTCATTGTTTTAGGTGTGGGCCCTTAACTGTCTCTTACAACAATCTTAAATGAAGGGCATGTTTGCACAGTGCACATTGGAAAACAATCCCAACTAGACATATAAAATGATGGGGTCTAAATTAGCTGTTACTACTCAAGAAAGATTTTGGAGTCATTGTGGTTAGTTCTATGAAAACACCTGCTCAACGTGCAGTGCAGGGTCAGCACCTACCTCTTGCAAATGCCTCCTCTGATTGGGTGTGTCTGCATCCTTTCTGTTCTTTTCAGCAGGGCAGCACCCACCTTTCATTAGCGCCCCCATCCATGGATCTCTCACTGGGTCTTCAGCAACTCAGTCCTCAGGGTGAACCGCCTACACTGTCCCTGTAGCCCTTCCCAGGCTCTGGTCCTCATTCTGACCAACAGGATCTATCTCAATACCCCACTTGGCTAGCTTACATGTGAAAATTCCTGTTCTGTTGTAGAGCAGCACCCCCCATAGCTTCCTGCCTGGGGGCTCATTGTCTGCTCTTTAGTCCTCTGACCCCAGCTCTCCAGCTGGGTCAAACTAGATCAACCCCCTTCCAGGGATAACAGTTCCACAGACAGTCCCTTCAGTGAGTCCTGGAAACCAGCCAGAAGCTATTCCCTCACTTCCATAGTCCCTAGGGTGACCAGATAGCAAGTGTGAAAAATCGGGACAGGGGGTGGGGGTAATAGGAGCCTATATAAGAAAAAGACCCCAAAATCGGGACTGTCCCTATAAAATCGGGACATCTGGTCACCTTAATAGTCCCTGCCAACAACTATGCAGCTTTTGATCCCCTGATCCCTGCTAGCAAACAGATCTAGCCAGGCCCTTTCAGTTCCTATAGCTAGCCAAGAGCACCTCTTCCTTCCTAGTCCTTGTAAACAGACTGCCCTCATGCTGGCCCTGCAGCTCCTTTCATATGAGCCTGCTGGGCCCTCATTGGCTGCTCCCTGTAGCATCTCTGACTGGCTGCTTCTCCTGCAGCCACTCTAGCCCACTTGAAAGATCTCTCCACTGCTCTTTTCTTGGGATGGGTGTGGCAGGCCCCTGAAGTCTCCAGTAGGGTGCCTTTGTGCCTAGTCCACCTCATTACAGGCAGTCAAAAAATCTAACAGATGTTGGGAATCATTAGGAAAGGGATAGATAATAAGACAGAAAATATCATAATGCCTCTATATAAATCCATGGTATGCCCACATCTTGAATACTGCATATAGATATGGTTGCCCTATCTCAATAAAAATATATTGGAATTGGAAAAGGTTCAGAAAAGGGCAACAAAAATTATTAGGGGAATGAAATGGCTACTATATGAGGAGAGATTAATAAAATTGGGACTTTTCAACTTGGAAAAGAGATGACTAAAGGGGGATATGATAGAGGTCTATAAAATCAAGACTGGTGTGGAGAAAGTAAATAAGGAAGTGTTATTTACTCCTCATAATGCAAGAACTAGGGGTCACCAAATGAAATTAATAGGGAGCAGGTTTTAAACAAACAAAAGGAAGTATTTCTTCACACAACGCACAGTCAACCTGTGGAACTCTTTGCCAGACAATGTTGTGAAGGCCAAGACTATAACAGGTTCAAAAAGGAACTAGATAAATTCATGGAGGATAGGTCCATCAATGGCTATTAGCCAGGATGGGCAGAGATGGTGTCCCTAGCCTCTGTTTGCCAGAGGCTGGAAATGGGCGACATGGGATGGATCACTTGATGATTACCTGTTCTGTTCATTTCCTCTGGAACACATGGCTTTGGCCATTGTCGGAAGACAGGATACAGGGCTAGATGGACCTTTGGTCTGACCCAGTATGGCCGTTCTTATGTTCACATTTGTTTGAATGAGATTTTAACTCAATCCATAACTCAACACAACTCTTGACAATAGACTCACTGAGCCCTCTTCTACCCAACTCAGTGCATGTATTGAAGATAGGGCAGGATTTTGCTAAGGGCTTGTGTCAGTGTCCATGTATATAAATATATGTGTGTGCACATGTCTGTATTTGTAGAGGTGTGTATATGTGTATAGTATATCCAGTATAAGACAATGTTCTGTTTTCTACGTACGACAGAGTAAAGACATATTTTTTTCCTCTTCAGATTTTGGGCATAAATCCCTACTTGTTTTCACAGGAACATTAGCTCAAATTTGCAGCTACTGTATGCAATAGATAAAACTGTTGCTTGGAAAGACCATATGTCACACTGAAATGCTCAAGAGGCATCATGCCTTCCCTGCTTGCAGATCCTTTAAAGATATAATTTTATGCTCAGTTAAAATAGAAAAGAGCATTATGTTTAAAGATAAACCCATTTACTGTGCAACTAGTTTGCTAAATTACTAGTTAGTGAGACATTTGGACTGTCAAAAAAAAGTTCCACATCTCCATCTCGATGTTTATCAGTTGCTATGGCAATAATAGTTATGATGTCACAACCAGCCTGATTAAGAACTCCTTCTAGAGGGAAGAAAAGACAAAATGGGCTATAGGGAGAAAGTTTCCTCTTTATTTATATTTATTCTTACCCCCTTTAGACCAGAGCAGTTAGCCAGTATTCAGGGTCTTGCAGGTTGTTTCTATTAGGAGTAGAAATTGATGATGTAGGTGGGTACTTGTTTTGGTTCAATCCTTTTTATGTACAAAGAAGGTTCACAAAATCCTATTTCCCTGCACACAGTAGGACTCAAACAGCAGGAGTTGATTTCTAACCATTCTAAGCCTCTTTCCAGCCACACACTGCCCAAAAGCCTTCTCTCTGCCTTTTCTCAGGGTTGTGCTACAAGTGCTTCTCTGGCTGTCCACAGTGCTTGCTTGCTGCCTTCATCCTGTCTGCTTCTGTGGTATTTACACACACACACACACACACCTCCATCTCACAATTCTCAATCCTCAACCTCCTACATCAGCATTCAGTCCCCAGTGAAACCCCACTGCCCACATAGCTCAAATTATTGACTGGCATTGCAGGTGTCCTATATTTTGGGTGGTGGCGCCTATTGTTTTAGTTATCTCATTCCATAAATGAACTTATTTGCTTCTTACATTTACCCTGTATGAAGGGTGGCTGTTTTGCCCTCTAGCTTCAACAAGGTTTCATATACCCCTCCACCCCCCATTATCACCATATATTTTCTAAAAGTTGTTTTTAGGGATGTTAGTGCATGAAGAATTTAGTATCCTCAATGGTGTCTATAGGCTTTTAGCTCCCAGTCAGACCACCATTACTGTACATTAGTACTTCAAGGGGGCAGAAATTCTGTTACTGTTTCATAACAAATGAACACAAAACCGCGATATTAAAAGTTGTGAAGCCTGCAGGAGTAAAATGTATTAGGCAGCATTTAATTTCTCTGCACTTAATGCTCTATCCTGCTTTTGCTTTCCTAGTGTACAAAAGGGAGGATATAGTACACCTGAGCTGCATAAGCAGCAGAGCAGCATCCCTTCATAATGCAGTGCTAATGCACCAGTCCTGCAACCATGACCCAAAGAGGCATTGTGTGCAGATTACATGATGTTCCCCCCTTCCCCTGGAACTAGCTAGCTCATTGGGGTCAAAGGGAGGTAGATCAGGGTCCAGATGAGCAACATTGCTACTGCTCTGGGAAGCAGTAAAGTTTTCCATGGCTATCCTCGTAGAAATTCATCCTGATTGGCTGCAGCCCGGGTGCAAAGGATGCACCAAGATGAGGTCTGGTCTAGACTTCAAATTTAGGCTGACATTGCTACAGCACTCAGGGGTGTGAAAAATCCACACCCCTGAGCCCCACAGCTATGCTGACCTAACCCCGCAGTGTAGCTGCAGCTACATTAACAGAAGCTCAAGGAGGTGGAGTTACTACAGCAATGGGGAAATCTCTTCCGTCACTACAGTAGGCATCTACACTATGGTGCTGTGGCGCTGTAGCTGTGCTGCTGTAGCACCCATAGTGTAGACATGGCCTGAATCTCCACTTTCCATCATTGTGTCAGTCAGGGCAAGATTTGACCCTTAACTTATACTTAATCCTCAAGTGTAAATGTATATAACAGAAACTGTTTGTTCTGTTCTTAAAGAAATGTAGCCCTTAGGACCCTTGTCTCTATCTCAGGTATCTAGGTGTGTATACCCGTCACATCACCACAGTATCCGAGTGCTTCTCAGATAATGGATGGATTTACATCATATGATGGATTCATATCTCTAGTTTACATACCTACATTCAATCATCTTCATTTTTTGTCTCCATTCAGTGGCGGGTCAGAGGTAAGATGTATCCTGAAGGGATTGGGAAAGAGAGGGAGAATGTTCCTCCTTCCTAGTGTGAATCCACACACAGGAAACTTAGAAAACATCTTTTAAATTTCTGAGGTGCTGGCTGTAGTTGTCCAAAGGCTCCAACATGGCAGACAGCACATAGGCTCCTTGGCTGCATCTACAGGGTAAGATTTTCACATGGATGAAATATTAATGGACTATGTTTCCAATATGCATTGATACCCCTTACAATGTAAGGGGGAACCTGCAAGTATTTGTGAATTTCATGCCATGAAGACTACTGCATTCAACAGGAACCTAATGCAAATATAAATTCCCCATTACAGAACAGAGGAAACCTGCATTTTTAATTAAAAGTCTCAGGCCATCACCTCACCCAGCCAGTCATTAATCCCCAAGAAATGTCCTTTGCCGAGATCATTATTTCTTAATTAACATACAGCGAACAGTATATATTTGGGTTAGCCTTTGAGGGAGGGGGCAAACTTTCTTCAAGAACTGGAAAGGTTAGCAGCCCTTTCCATGGAGCATCCAGACGTGATCAGAAGGAGTGTTAACACAGTGCTTGATTAAGCACAAGTTAGCTCTGATCCCCCTAAATGTACTTCAAGTCTTGTAATCTAGATAGCTTTGAATGGTTGTATGGAGTTGCACCTTTTCACACGGCACTGCACATTCTTTTAAAGGCCTGATTGGATTTTTAGTAGGTTATATCAATTAGTCATGTGTCTTTTGTGTCTTATGGATCAATTTGTATGTTATTTAAATGCACAGACTTTGCATTAGCTGGCCATTTCTATTCAGCCGCTTTTTTATGCAACACCACTTGGCAGTGTAGCAACTACTGCACTTAGCACTAGAACTGTTTGAAATATGTTATTTGTTTTTCACAGAAAGCTTCTGGGATTTTTTTTTTTAATTTCCACAAAAAGATTCATTTCTTGAATTTTTTTTTCTTATTTTCACTTTCTGAACCTTTCTCTCCTTCCCGCCCACCTCCTCTCCCCTCCCCTCCCCGCTTTTTCCAGTGGCCAGGAAAAAAGGAAAAGAAAAAGGGGGAACCAAAACCCTAAACTAAAAACTGAATATTTTTTGTTGTTGGATAAAAAACTAAGCATTCTGAACAAAAAGATAATTTTCTGAAAAAATGTTAATTTGGGGGGGGGAATGCCATTTTCCATTGAGAAATTATTTTGATTGAAATATTTCAGTATAGCAACTAGCAGAAACATGGCAGTAGAGCGACTCCTGGTACAACCTCACAGCATACACCTACTGTGGTAGCCTTTAGAAACTTGCCCATTGCCTTAGATAACTATGGTATTTGAAAGATTCAAGGTATTTCCTATGGTAAGTATAGGAAAGGACAAGGATATATGGCAGATACAGAAGTATCTTATTTGTCAGGGCTCTCACTGTATGTTACTATCTGTGCTCTCCATTCCCTCACAGATGACAAAACTCTTCTGATAAAACTCCCTAACCTTTCCTGTGATGCCTACAAAAACCTTGACAATGGTTAGGAAGCTGCTGTGCTGTGACCACTACTTATTATGCTGACCAAATTCATGGAGATATCCCATCTCCTAGAATTGGAAAAGACCTTGAAAGGTCATTGAGTCCAGCCCCCTGCCTTTACTAGCAGGACCAAGTACTGATTTTGCCCCAGATCCCTAAGTGGCCCCCTTAAGGTTTGAACTCACAACCCTGGGTTTAGCAGGCCAATGCTCAAACCACTGAGCTATCTCCCCCACCTGAAATGACCACATTGTTTCCAAGACCTCTTTCCCCTCGGCCCCCAGTCTGTCATCTGTATCTAGCTCTTGGTTTATACTGAGGACTTGAGGGCAGGGACCAACTTTGTATTCTGTCTTTGTACAGCACTTAGCACTGTGGCGTCTGGTCTCTGATTG
Source organism: Malaclemys terrapin pileata (assembly GCF_027887155.1). Lineage (NCBI taxonomy): Eukaryota > Metazoa > Chordata > Testudines > Emydidae > Malaclemys > Malaclemys terrapin. Next base: position 108,178,251 of record NC_071506.1, read on the forward strand.
GGGCTGTGGATTGAAGTACAACCACCACCACTCACCTATCCCTAACGGCCAAACTTTCTCTCCACAAATGTCCTGCTCTGTTTATGGCAGCTAGTGTAAGGGTATGTCTACACTACGGGATTAATCCCAATTTAGATAATTCGGATTTGAGAAACAGGTTGTATAAAGTCGAAATGAGTGCGGCCACACTAGCACAGTAATTCGGTGGTGTGCGTCCAAGTACCGGGGCTAGCGTCGATTTCTGCACCGTTGCACTGTGGGTAGCAATTCCATAGCTATCCCATAGTTCCCGCAGTCTCCTGCGCCCATTGGGATTGTGGGTTAAGATCCCAGTGCCTGATGGGACAAAAAACATCGTCGCAGGTGGTTCTGGGTACAGCCTCACTCCCTCCCTCCCTCCCTCCCTGCATGAAAGCAACGGACGGCAGACAACCATTTTCGCGCCTTTTTTCCTGGGTGGGTGAACACTGCAGACTCCATACCACGGCAAGCATGGAGCCCGCTGAGGTCAAGACAGCACTCATGAATATTGCAAACACCTCGCGCGTTCTTGTGGAGTTTATGCTCAGCCAGGACCAGAAAAACGAGGCGAGGAGGCAGCGGCGGCGGCAGCGCAGCGACAAGCATGATGAGGACATGGACACGGACACGGACACAGAATTCAGTGAAACCACAGGCCCCGGTGCTTTGGAGATCATGTTGTTAATGGGGCAGATTCTATCCATGGAACGCCGATTCTGGGCAAGGGAAACAAGCACAGACTGGTGGGACCGCATAGTGTTGCAGGTCTGGGACGATTCCCAGTGGCTGCGGAACTTTCGCATGCGTAAGGGCACTTTCATGGAACTTTGTGACTTGCTTTCCCCTGCCCTGAAATGCCAGAATACCAAGATGAGAGCAGCCCTCACAGTTGAGAAGCGCGTGGCGATAGCCCTGTGGAAGCTTGCAACGCCAGACAGCTACCGGTCAGTCGGGAATCAATTTGGAGTGGGCAAATCTATGGTGGGGGCTGCTGTGATGCAAGTAGCCAAAGCAATCACTCAGGTGCTGCTACGAAAGTTAGTGACTCTGGGAAATGTGCAGGCTATAGTGGATGGTTTTGCTGCAATGGGATTCCCTAACTGTGGTGGGGCAATAGACGGAACCCATATCCCTATCTTGGCACCGGAGCACCAAGCCACCGAGTACATAAACCGCAAGGGGTACTTTTCAATGGTGCTGCAAGCACTTGTGGATCACAAGGGACGTTTCACCAACATCAACGCGGGCTGGGCGGGAAGGGTTCATGACGCTCGCGTCTTCAGGAACACTACTCTGTTTAAAGGGCTGCAGCAAGGGACTTACTTTCCGGACCAGAAAATAACCGTTGGGGATGTTGAAATGCCCATAGTTATTCTTGGGGACCCAGCCTACCCCTTAATGCCATGGCTTATGAAGCCATACACAGGCAGCCTGGACAGGAGTCAGGAGCTGTTTAACTACAGGCTAAGCAAGTGCAGAATGGTGGTAGAATGTGCATTTGGCCGTTTAAAAGGTCGCTGGCGTTCATTATTGACTCGCTCTGACCTCAGCCAAAGAAATCTCCCCATTGTTATTTCTGCTTGCTGTGTGCTCCACAATCTCTGTGAAAGTAAGGGGGAGACCTTTATGGCGGGGTGGGAGGCTGAGGCAAATCGCCTGGCTGCTGATTACGCGCAGCCAGACACCAGGGCGATTAGAAGATCACACCATGAAGCGCTGTGCATCAGAGAAGCTTTGAAAACCAGTTTCATGGCTGGCCAGGCTACCGTGTGAAATATCTGTTTGTTTCTCCTTCATGAAAACCCTCCCCCTTTACTGACTGATTTTCTGTAAGGAACCCACCCTGCCCCTTCCCCCAGCTTTCTTTCAAACCAAATAAAGTCACTATCATTTAAAAATCATTTATTCTTTATTAATAGATTAGAAAAAGAGGGAGGGAACCCGGGTGGTATTTGGGAGGAGGATTGCTGGGAAGGAAAAAGCCACAAAGAAAAGGTTAAAAAAATGACAGCCTTTTGCTTGGGCTGTCTACTGGGGTGGAATGGGAAGGTGTACGGAGCCTCCCCCCCCGCGTTCTTACACGTCTGGGTGAGGAGGATACGGAACATGGGGAGGGGGGAGGGTGGAACAGGGGCTGAAGCGGCAGTCTGTTTTCCAGCAGCCGTTCCTGAACCTCCACCAGACGCCGGAGCAGCCCCAGCGTTGCATCCTTCATCCTCTGGTCTTCCTGCCGCCATCTCTCATCTCGATCGTCTCTCCTCTCCTCACGTTGGTCCCTCCTCTCCTCACGTTGGTCCCTCCTCTCCTCACGTTCACTGACTTCTTTCCTATACTTTGAAACTGTTTCCTTCCACTCATTCAGATGAGCTCTGTCACTCCTGCTGGATTGCATAATTTCAGAAAACATGTCCTCCCGCGTCTTCTTCTTATGACGCCTTATCTGTGATAACCTTCGGGATGGAGGAGGGAGGCTTGAGGAATTTGCAGCTGCTGTAGGGAGGGGAAAAAAGAGAGAATTGTTTTAAAAGCTACATTTTGCAGAACAATGCTTATACTCTTTCACGGTGACCAACACTGTTCACATTACATAGCACATGTGATTTCTGTGCAAGGTCGCATTTTGCCTCTTAATGCTGAGTGCTTGTGGCTTTGCTGCTAGAGATCACAGGTCTGGGCAACAGAATTCGGCTTGCATGCGGCCATGGTAAGCCATTGTTTTACAGCTTCTGCACCCTCCTTTCCCACATACCAAGCATAGCCTGTAGAGTGCTGCAGAAGCCTGGCCAATCTCAGCCAGTTGGGGGGGGGGCAGTGTGGGGGGGCTTGTCTGGGCCCCTTCAGGCAAGTAGAGTGCTGCGGTTTTTCTGTTAACATTCAGCAGCACCAGAAAACAAACTAACCCCCCCCCCCCGCCATGAATTCTCTGGGATGATCACGGTACCCCTCCCCCCACCGCATGGCTGGTATCAGGGAAGATCCCTGCAGGCACCAAACTACACCCCCCCCCCCCGCCGCCGACCCCCCCCCCCCTCGCCATGAATTCTCTGGGATGATCACGGTACCCTCCCCCCACCGCGTGGCTGGTAACAGGGAAGAACCCTGCTAGCCAAACGCGGAAAACTTCAGGGCCAATTTCCCATCTGCGCTTGGCTAACTGCAGGGAAGGATTTATTTTCCGCCACAGGCAAACAGCCCAGTAGGAACGGCCACCTCTGTCCCCTTAATTAAGTTCCCGTATTTCAACCAGGTTACCAGGAGTGATATCACTCTCCTGAGGATTACACAACAAGATAAAGAACGGATGTTGCTTGAATGCCAGCAAACACCGGGACCATACGCTGCTAGGCTTTGTCAGGCAATGATACCAGATTACTTGCTGCAAGCATGGCGTGGTCAAGTGTCCTACCATGGAGGAGGGAATAAGGATGCACTGCCCAGAAACCTTCTGGCAAGGCTTTCGGAGTACCTCCAGGAGAGCTTCATGGAGATGTCCCTGGAGGATTTCCGCTCCATCCCCAGACACGTTAACAGACTTTTCCAGTAGCTACAGACTTTTCCAGTAGCTGAACTGACCGCGAATGCAAAGTCAGGCAAAGTAATCATTAAAAACCGTTTGCTTTTAAAACAAGTTTTATATTTTAAAAGGTAAACTCACCTGAGGTCCCTTCCATGGGGTCAGAGTCTTGGGTACTGGCTTGGGAGGCTTGGGAGGGTACTTCAGTCAGGGTGAGAAAAAGATCCTGGCTGTTGGGGAGAATGGAGTGCTGTGTGCTCTCTGCAAGCTCATCCTCCTCCTCCTCCTCCTCTACCCCATCGGCAGAATCCTCAGGCGTCGAGACTATCCCCGACCCAGAATCCACGAACAAAGGTGGGGTAGTGGTGGCAGCCCCCCCTAGAATTGCATGCAGCTCGGCGTAGTAGCGGCATGTCCGCGGCTCTGACCCGGAGCGACCGTTTGCCTCCTTTGTTTTTTGATAGGCTTGTCTGAGCTCCTTGACCTTCACGCGGCACTGCTCAGAGTCCCTATTGTGGCCTCTCTCCATCATGCCCTTGGAAATTTTTTCAAAAGTTTTTGCATTTCGTCTTTTAGAACGAAGTTCTGCAAGCACTGAATCCTCTCCCCATACAGCGATCAGATCCAGTACCTCCCTCACGGTCCATGCTGGTGCTCTTTTTCGATTATCAGCCTGCATGGTTACCTGTGCTGATGAGGTATCTGTGGTCACCTGTGCTCTCCATGCTGGGCAAACAGGAAATGAAGTTCAAATGTTCGCGGGGCTTTTCCTGTCTACCTGGCCAGTGCATCCGAGTTCGGATTGCTGTCCAGAGCGGTCACAATGATGCACTGTGGGATAGCTCCCGGAGGCCAATACCATCGAATTGCGGCCACACTAACCCTAATTCGAATTGCTAAAATCGATTTTGGCGCTACTCCGCTCGTTGGGGTGGAGTACAGAAATCGATTTAAAGGGCCCTTTACATCGAATTAAATGGCGTCGTTGTGTGGACGGTTACAGGGTTAATTCGAATTAAAGCTGATAAATCCGAATTAAAGTCGTAGTGTAGACCAGGCCTAAGACTTCCTCACACCTTTGCACAGGTCCCGCCCGAGCCAGAGGGCTAGCCTTGGTTCTGAACTGCTTATTATTGAATGTATAGAATTTACATATCAGAACAGAATCTCCCCTGCTCTACCAGCACCAAGTAGCCCTACAGCTGGCAGAATTGGCAGTAGAGGAGGATTTAGATGTGATGTAGCAGCTCTTACACCGTTCACCTCCAAATCAGCCATATCATTTGTTGGTGACTTACCATGAAGCAGCAATGTGTCTGAAGCCTTCATGCCCATTCAGATCTTTAGTATCCCTCACTTTGAATCAACCATTTTCAGATTGCGGATTCTAGCTGTGCTGGGATGGACATTGTCTGGGTGATAATAATTCATCTTTTGCTCTCCCAAATTGTTCCAGTTCACAATAATTTGAATTGTAGGAGTGGACTATTAGGAAAGATTCCATAGGAGCAAACCCCAAGTTTGCTATATATAATTTGGTATTTCATGAGCAGGAAGCATTGTAATTTGTTGAGAATTTCAGTTCTATTGACAATCAGACCAACTTATGTCTGGTCCCAGTGAAGTTAAACCAGAGATTAGTTTGCCTTACGTCCGCTTTAGACACCGTCGGCCTGCATATCGCCATTGTCTTGCATGTTGTGTAATCATTTACACTCGTGCTAAAGCACGATTATGAGTGGAGAATTCTGATTTGGTAGCATTTTACACCCACTACACGGGATGCAAAGCAGTGGAGGATCAGGCTCCATTTCTTCTACCTAGCCAAGTATCCTTGGATAATAAGTAGCCCTCCAGGTTCACTGCAGCCATTTCTCCATTCCCAAATGTTTCCAATTATTTGTTTTGTCTTAGCCTCCCTCTACTTTAGATGCACCGGTGAAACTTCTGGAAACCCAAATCTATGGATAATACTTCCTTTCCGTTTTAAGCATAGTTTTGTTATGCCACTGTCAAGATTTTTGATGTTTTGCTCCTAATCCTCATTTAGAACCATCTACTAATAAATTGACAGGTTGTGACATACCACAGTAATTTAGAGCCTTTTCATCTCTGTCTCCAAGTGCTGCTTTTAGTGTTTTCTGAAGGCTTTTATTCAGAGGCAGTATCCCTCTTGAGTTGCTCTCTGAATGTGTTGTCAAGACAGATACATTTTGTATGAATTTTTCCTGGAACTTTATGCAATTTCTGTAAAATGCTACAACCCTTCTGTCTGTAGCAGGTCTATTTCTACAATGGCTAACTAATTTGTGTGACTTCCAGCCTTGCTAGCTTAAAATATATTCCAATAATTTACTTTTTATTGGCTGAACTTTAAATTCGTCTGTTTTCATCTAAGCCCTGTTTTGGTATCTGATTCTCTTTCACTGCATACAGATCACACACTAAAGTAAGTCATTTCTTCTGTGTTTTATGAGCACTTGTAATATACTCTCTCTCCCGTGTACTGTTTGTTCCATACATAAGTTATAAATACCTGAATCTGAGGAACGGAAATTTGACAGGTTGGATCATCATTATTACTGTTTCATATTTGCATGTGGTAGTGGTTTATGACCCCAACTGTGGCCTGCAGCCCCACTGTGCTTGACACTGTATATACACATAATGAAAAAACAGGCTGCCCCCCCCCAAAGAAATTCAATAGATAAAAGGATTATTCAGTTAATGTAATTTGCCAGTAGTGATAATTGGTATCAAGTGAGTTAAACCCTGGATCTGATTCTCCACTCACCTACACCATTGTAAAACAAGAGTAATTCCATCAAAATTGGTGTAAAATAGATGTAAGTGAGAAGAGACTCAGCGTCATGAATGTACTTCTGCTGGATCTAGTGTTGGAATGTCCAGATATCCTCTGTCTCTAGCTTTGTTATCTTAGACCAGGCATACCCTAGGAGAATACATAATTTGCCATGCCTTAGTAATAGTATCCTTTACATTTTCTTTCCTTTAAAAAAAATCTTCAGTTTTCAAAGTGAACTGAACTTAATTATAAAGGATATCAGTTTCCATGCTGCTCTGCCAGTGTGTTCCAATGTAAGTTAGAAGTGAGAGGGTCTTTCAGTTTCCAGGCACATTCAGAGCCCAATTCTTGGGTCCAGCAAAGCAGCATTTGCACAGGACTTTCTTTCAGGTAGACCACCAAATTGCCATGAGATACGAAAAAACTTTCAGTGACAAAGTTGGGGTTTCATGCAGGGCCGACGAGGGGAGAGGAAGCTGGTACAAATTACCGGGGCCCAGCGGTCCGGAAGTGGGCGCGGGGCCCGGCTTCCCCCTACTCTGGTCACCATACTGGGGCCCGGCGGTCTGGAAGGGGGACTGGGGCCCGGCTCCCCCCGGTCTCATTGGCCCTGTTTAGCTGGTCTGTCCTTGCTGGGGGGCCCGAAAAAATTTTTTCACCAGGGCCCGAACCTGCTCTCGGCAGCTCTGGTTTCATGTCTTGTTACCAGTCAATCCCCTGAGCCAGCCACTCCATCTGAATGAACCTGTTTTCTCCAAGTAAAAAAAAAAAACACATATAACCATGTTTTTCGCCAGTTTCTTGATAACTTCATATGACCACATTCAACGCTTGTTTTCTTCATGGTTCCCCGTATGTTCATCTGTGTTACTTCAGCATTTCATTCTGGAATTACAAATCAGGCTACTTTCAGTGAGTATTTGTGTCTCGTGCAAACCCACTGAAGTCAGTGGGATTTTAAATTATAAAAGTCAGCAAAGAATTTGGTGTATCTTATCTCTGTTTTAACCTCGCTGCATTTTTATCATAATTAACTTAGAGGGAATCAAATGAAAGCTACTACTTACGTTGCAGTCTCAGAGTTAGCTCACTGACTTCCTTGTTCCTAAACCCTTTGGCAGGGGTTTCAATGGGAAAACCTATTATACATCTTTCCATAGGTCTCCTATGGGCTGCTAGCAAGTTCTCCTGCACGGTGCCAGTTTTTTCACACCCTGGCTCTCAGCCCTTGGCTCAGTTTTGGATTTTGGGCAAAGGCCATTTATTTTTTTTCCACACTATTAGGTAGCTTGTTTGTTTATTTAACATAGGATTTTGTGAAACCTTCACTCTTCCACATGGCTTTCTCCCTTAAATGTCTACATAGAATCAGTGGACCGTATACAGTTATCTCTATTCAAAAGTCAATATTTACCAAGTTACTAAACAGCGGTATGTGAGACAGCACAGTTATTTCCTGTTTTGGTTACAAAGGGAGATTGTACCTCAGGTTGTGTCGTAACTGTTGGCAATTGTTAATAGTGAAACCTCTTGCCACTAATAACTGGGGAATTAGGTGCTACTCTATTTCCTCATAAAATTAACCCAACTTCTTAGTGAGGAGCCATAACAAGTGTCACACTTTCCAACAGTGCACCAAAAAAATGTAGCACCCTACAAACAGCTTAGTTAATCTTTTACAACGTGTAGCTGCTGCCCAAATGGATCCTGATGTGTGTACAAGTTGTATATTGGTAGGCTATGAGTCCAACCAAACACAATGAATGGTCTACCAACGGTGTCGTAATCAAATGTATTATAATCAAAATAATGAAGCTTGCAAGAAGGTCTAAGAAATTTGATGCCAAAAATACTTGGGGAATATCACATCCAATGGTAGGACTCCAATGGTTCCACTAAAACAAGGGTTCTCAAACTTCATTGCACCGCGACCCCCTTCTGACAATAAAAATTACTTCACGACCCCGGGGGTGGGGGGAGATGGGAGGGGGCGGACTGAAGCCTGAGCCCTCCCAAGCCTCACTGCCCCAGGAGGTGGGGCAAAGCCCGAGCCCCACCGCTCTGGGCAGGGGGGGCCAAAGCTGAAGCTCAAAAGTCAGGGGGCCTACAACCTGAGCCCTGCTGCCAAGGGCTGAAGCCTCGGGCTTTGGCTTTGGCCCTGGGTGGATGGGCTTGGGCTTCAGCTCCGGGCCCCAGCAAGTCTATGTCAGCTCTGGTGACCCCATTCAAAGGGGATCATATCCCACTTTGGGGTCCCAACCCACAGTTTGAGAACAGCTGTACTAAGAAATACATTCCCCTTTGCCCTCCCATAGGATGTGATATTTCCCAAGTATTTTTGGCAAGTTCATTTCCTCAAATTCCTGGACTCATAAGAGGCACTGACGGATATTAAGATGTTCTAAAATCAGTGGCCATTGTTGGTGTTTAGCACCTTCCAGAATCTGGCCTTCATCTTTTGAAATTTAATCAAATAGCCAACTCTTTCCCCAGGAACTTCCCATAATATTTACTTCAGCATATTCAGGGAGAAGGTAATTAAATCATTTGTGCAACTTCAGATTCTGTACAGCTTTTCTAATAAAATTTCCTCCTCTCCCAGATTACAACCTTCCTTCCACCTGCCCAATATTTACAGCTCCAACACTTTATAGACAGAATCCATTGTTGACAGCTGAAAAAAAACCAGTCACTATTTATGGTATGATTAGGCAGGTCAAGATTAATTTCAGCATTGTAGATGGATCTGTTACCCAATCATTTTAATGATACACTACTCGAGGCAGCAGTGGGGTCTAGGGTAGAATGAAAATCTTGATTGGAGCTTGTCTGCTGATGATTGGAGCTCTCTATGAAAGAACACTAATGTAGCCTTTATTTGTATGTATCGCTAAAGGAAGGGAACTTCAAATCCTTCTGTTGCTACTGTACTTGTAGATATATATGACAGATTAAAAAAAGGGACATATGCCAGAGGTGTGTGGTATTATGGGAGTGTCACTTTCCCTCAGCAATGAACCAAACTGTTGCAGGGTAGATACACCCCCTTAAGGGGTGTTGGATTGCATGTGGCAAATAAGGGATTTCAGCGCAAGTGGCAGAGTAGGTACTGCTATCCTCACCTATAAAGCAGGGTGGTGCTCTCAGGGCAGTGTGGCCCAGCAGCCAGAGTCCTGGGGGTTGCCCTTGCTCTCAGGGCAGCATGGCCCAGTGACTAGAGTCCTTGGGCAGTGCCCACACCCAGCAGTATGTGTGGGGCAGGGTAGAGGGACCTGGGCCCATGCTACCCCACCGGGTCCCAACCCCGGGCCCCATGAAACTGGTAGCCCACAGCTGCAGCTCAGTTTCCTATTTTAACAGTCACGTTCCCTGGGTCGCTGGTTCCTGTTCTGTCAGTTCTCCTGGGGGTGTCAGTTTTCCAGCTCATTCTCATCCTCTGGGGTCAGCAGGAGTTCTGAAGTCAATTTCACTGGCTCAGCCTCCGCGGTCTGTAGCTCCAGCCACTCCCTGGCATGAGCCTGCAGAGTGCATCCACTCTCCTCCTCAACCAGCCCAAACTGAGCTGGGACACTCCCTTTTATATTCGGTCTCCAGGTTGACCATGCCCAGCAGGAGCGAAGGGGTGTGGCCTCTTCAGCCCACACTGTGTGGTTAACCCCAGCTGGATCAGTGCAGGGTAGATTCATCCTGTCACACCAAATAAGAGATATGTTGTTGTTAAGACAACACAATGTGATTCTTGGTGTCTTGTAGGGCATTGCCTGATCAAGAGGGTCATGGAAAACTGAAGGATCTCACTAGCCAGTTGAGCCAATGCAGCTGGATCAAATGTCAATGCATACTTGGCATGGCACAATCACAGTGTTACTACACATCTGCATGCTAAAGTTTCTTGCAAAAAAGGAAAAAAAGCAAAAAAAAAAAAAAAAAAGGGGGCAAAAAAGTTTCTTGCAAAAAACAGCTGTGTCAGAGCTAGATGGCTGCCTCTGAATGTAGTTGCTCCATCAGGATTTCAGTATGTCTCTATGCCTGCAAATACGTCAGGCCCAGAGTTTGGCCCTAAAAACTCTTAGATCCCAATTGACTAAAGAGAGAAAAAGGAAACTAATAAATTACAATATTTTTTAAATTGACCACATTTCTATTCTCCTCACAGTCAATCATTGACAGGTACATGGCTGAAAGTGGAATGGAATATACCTTTAAAATCTAGTGATTTCTCTCCTTAGGTGATTGTAACTATTGTGACTGCTGTACGTCTTTGTCCTCATTCCTCACTACTTACCCAAAGTCTTGGTTTATCAGACAACCACACACACACACAAGCACACACATATATACATACTATATATGATAATACATACTATGACAAGGCAGTGAAGTCTGGAGGAGTGAGCATGGAGCTAAGGATCAGGTGGTCCTGAGGTCTAATCTGGGCTCTGCCACTGCCTCAACTCTGGGACTTTGGGTCAAATCACTTCATCTATCTCAATTTCCCCAACTGTAAAATGGGGATAATAATAGTCACACAGTGGTGTTCCTGAGAATTAGAGTCCACATGCTGCTTTGAGCATATGAAGTGCTAAGTGTTATTCCATCACTTTATAAAAAATAAAATGTTCAGTAGATTCCCCAGTTGTTGTTTTTTTTAAACCACCTTAGGTTACAACATCATCCTCTAGTGAGAACTGTTATTTCATTCACTTGAAGCCTTTGACAAGAAGGAAAGATATATTGTACTAGGAGGATTAGTGAAGCTTTCTATGCAGAGGCCTTTCCTTTTAAAAAAGAGAAGAAGTTATCCAAACTGGCCCATCTGCACTTGTCAGTGATTTAGCTTTAAGACCACAGCTCCGAATCACCAAACATTTACCTGCCTTGCAGTAGTTCATCTTCTCCTGACAGACACTCTAATTGTGCTCGCAGAGAGCTGGTCCACATCCCAGAAGGAGCTAGTTAAACAGCGGCTCTGCTGGAAGATGACAGCCAAGGGGCTCCCCCTAGGGGTAGCTGAGTCTCAGTGGAATGAAGGAAGGAGCTGTGGCATGTTGCCAGGAAACAAACCCCACGGTTTGTTCTGACAGAAAAACACAAGGAGCAGAGAATTTTGCTTTGTTTTGTAGCTTCTTGCCAGCACTACCTCAGTGTACTACAAGTCTTTGACACTGTTCTTGCTGGACTGCTGTGAACCACACAGCCAGGGAGTTAATTCTCAACCTGTACTGAACAAACTTTCAGATGCTGTTTTTCATTATTGTTTTCCTTCTCTTATTTCCCTATGTGCCACCTTCTAGTTATTTTTAAAAGTACAGTGACATTTAAGGGTTGTATTTGTGAAAAGATCTGGAGTAAAAGTAATTAAATGGCCTAACATTTCACCATTCAAACGTGGCTTAGGGCGTGAGAGAAATTAGTTTGGTGACCTGTGGACACAGTTTAGCCCCACTGGGCACAAAATGCAGTTTCTGCTCATATGAGAGAAACATGATTATGACAGGGATGTTGTAGGCCAGGACTGAGGTGCCTTGGCAGAGCTCTTTGGGGAGTGGGACCTGCACTGCAGGATATTCAGTCCCACTTGTGAGGGCAATAAAACTTAAATGAAATATATATAGTAAAAGCTGAAAAGGCAAATCAGTAATAATTGCATGGCCAGCACTCTTCAGCAAGTCACAGGTGTGTATGTGACAACATAAAATATAGCATGGAGCACGGTCACCAGCAGAGACACACCTAGCAGCTGGAACACGGCTTTCCCCTAAGAGTCCAGTTCTGTAATCCTCTCACAAGCAAATTTTGACTTGAGGGAGAGGAAGCTACTCTGATGTTTTGAACGTTAATGTAGCCCCAGTGAGATGGACTTGTGGGCAGAGTGCAGGTGAGGAGATAAAAAGTGTATGATAAGATGCAGGCTTTGGCTCAGTCTTATCTCTTTCAGGAGGTTGTTACATAGGCAGGGTCCCCTGACTGAGAAAATGTTATCTTTAGCTCTCACAAGCCTCTACCTGGGCACTATTAGTTGCATTGTTCCACAAAAGTACAGCTGCCTCGGTGGATTGTGAATGCAGAGGTGGTTTCATATGTAGTCAGGCCTCAACCCATTTATGGCTTTGCAAAGTAAGAACAGGGTCTTGAATTAGCTACTGGAGGTTGAGGAGTATCCTACATGGTATGTTCTCTGCTGTCTTTCCTGCTAAGGAGGTGGGATGCTGCATTCTGCACAGATTGGTGTTTCTGTATTGCCTCAACCTTCAACCCCAGTACACTGAGTTGCAGTAGTCTAACCTGGCGGTAACAAATTCACAAATTGCATTGCCCCGATCCTCACCTGAGAGGAAGGCCATCACTTCTGGCAAACTAGAGGGTAAAGGAATTCCTCTCGCAGCATGGTTGCTGCTTGGGTATCCAGGACGAGTGCAAGAGGTGGATCCCACTGCTACAGACTACTTTAACAAAAAGAGGGTAGGTGCCTTGAAAAGAAGAGATGGTTAGTGTCTTGCCAATTCTTTAAATGTTCTCCTCTTCTTGCCAGCACCATTTCTATCTTGCCTGGATTCAGTTTGAACCAGCTGCTCTTCACACAAGTGCTAGCAGGCTCTTGCAGGCACTGCAGCATATTTGTGAGAATGGTGGTCATGAATATTAAGAATACAAGAGGGCCGGATCCACAGCTGATGAAACCAATTTACATGGATCTGGTCTAAATTTTGGTGTCAAATTTTGGTCTAAATTTTGGCCAGTGTAGAGCTGGCCAGTCACCAAGCTCCTGACATATCACATCCTTATTAAGTGGTCTCAGATATTGAAGAGGAGAGAGGTAGCACTGATCTTTATACTGGAGAGATAGTAAGGATCTATGCAGGACCCCACATGTCCTGTTCTCTTGTGAAATAACCTGTCAAGCTATTGCCGCAATTTTAAAAGTTCAAGGAGTATCTCAAGACCTTTGTAAAATCAGGGCTCTGCAAATAAATCACAATATAAAATTCATATTAGTTAAGTATTTATTATTAATAGGTGCCGCGTGGAATTTTGTTTATTTTTGGTTTATTATAAGGGGGGATGGCAAAAGTGCAACACCAACATGGTACTCTCACAGTAGAAATTGTCACTTGTGTGTCCTTATTCTGTTGCACCAGCCAAGTGTTTGAGACACCTGGTTCATTTAGCTTCTGTTCTTGCCATGGACTAATGGGGGCAGAAACAGGAAGACCTTCCCCCCCGCCCCCCGCACAATGCAGAAAATAACTGTTTTGTGCCAAAAGGGAATGTATGATTAGAACTGCAATGGGCAGGCAAGCAGTGAGTCAGTGACCTGAGGCAGAACAATGTGTCAGTAAGAGAGAGCAGAAGCTGAGGGACATTGGTGGCCCACAGCCTCAATTTGTAATGACTGTGTGGCCTACCTGCCAAAAAGTTTGTCTCCACCTCCTTGCTCTAAGGATTTCTCATCATGTTCTTAACTACTTGGACATCATAAGAAAAAAGAGTCTGCCTGTTTCCAGCATATAACCCAAGGCATCTGCTCAAATGAAACAGAACGGCAGACCCTGAATCTAATTCAGAGCTTTCCAAACACCTGTGAGTCAGTCGATGGGAAATTCTCCCTGTCTTCATGAGCACAGATGAGTTTTGAACCTTCTGGGCATTTTAGCAGTTTACCATCTGTACATATAACCTTTTTTTTTGAGTACATAGAAGTCTTGTAGGAGGATGTAAAATCCAGGAACCAAGATAAGAAAACATGTTTACACCTGCTACATCTGTTCAAGAATTTCCAGCCTATAGTACACTTTTGACTTTCAATCATTTTTTCCCTTTGGTCAAATGCCATCATCTTAAAAGCATTTTTATTTTTTCCAGGTCTCACAGACTTTCCATCAAAACTTGTACAGAACATATTGTAACCGAGCAAAATTGTGGAGCAGCCTATTGATAGAGGATAGTGCTAGCTGCTACATCTTTTGATAGTTTGTATACTGAGAAATCATAGTAAAGAAAAATAATGTTAAATACCTACATGAAAATTGGTGATTAGATTTTTTTTTTAAATAAAAATGGTGGGAGGTCTATGCACCATGTATAGTGGAGAAATATATCTGAAAGCCAATTAGGAAAAACCCCATTTAACACAAGGTAGGTTATCAATTAAAAAAATATCAGCACAATGAAGAACATATCCACAATAATCCCAACTAATGATAGTATTTACTAACTCTTTTTATAAAAGGACAGACACAATGAAATGTGCCTTCAGAAAGGGGATCAATCTCAATGAAAGAACTAAAAATATGCAACAGCTACCAGAAAGGCAAACCGGTAGACTACAGCTGATCAAAATTATTTCCTTTATAATTGTGAAAAAAATCAACATTTCAAAGTCGCTTCTGCTTTGGAAGATTCAAAACAGAACCATATCTTTTATTTTTGTCAAAAAATTTCAAGGGATTTTTTTTATCAGAAATGTTAGAGGAAACATTATCAAATATTTTTGTTTAGTGAAAACTAGATTTTGGATGAACACCAAATTTCAATAGCCACTTCAATAATGATTTCTATAACATTTCTGATAAACTTTTAGATAAAACTATGAATAAAGAAATTTCAGTAGAAACAAAACATTTTTGAATATTTTCCATTTTTGAGAAAAAGCCAGTTTTCAATGAAAAAACTTGGAAACACTGGAAAAAATTTTGACTGGCTCTAGTGTAGACATGAGCTGCCCTACTGATGTGATGTAAAGGGTCAGAGTGGAGGCAGGGGCAGGGGGGGAAACCTCCACGACCTATAATCACACAATATGTCCCCAATAAATTGAAGCAAACTGCTTTGACAAGTCAACAAGTAACTAAGTGAATGTAATTAAAGTCTCATGTATATAATTATGGCACTCAATTATTACAATGCTACCTGTTTTCTTGTTGTGAGTGTTTGCTTAACAGGTGTTCTGTAATCTAATAAAAATAATAATAATATCAAGTTAATTCAACCAGGTACTAATTCCTGAAGTCAAATCCTGAAGTCTTTGCTCCGTTTTTTTCCTGACTCAGGCAAACTCCCACTGCAATCAATGGAAATAAGAATGTTATCCAATGAAATTTCGCCCTATAAACAATAATAATACATGATTCAGTCCAGTAAATTGAATACAATATGATCGCTCTCATTTATCCCAAATCAAAACTCACACCAACATGTTCCACTCTTGACAATACGGCATAGTCCTCTACTGGAAGTTAGAACAAACAAACTGCATTGTGTAGGAAGCTCAAGCAAGGATGGGTTTTAACATCAACAACATAGTGATAATAGGAAAATATGAAAAATTTGGGCTACTAGGTCTAAGCCCACAAGAGCCTTCACATTTTGCCAAGAAAGGAGCCCCAGCAAGCACCAGGTGCTAAGGGCTGTATTCAGAAAGAGTCTCACATCATAGTCTCAAACTGAAGAGAAATCATAGTGAAGAAATGAGGGGTTTCAAATGTGAAAGTGTTTCAAAAATAATTTCTGCAACAATATTTTTTCTCTAGCGTGTGGACCAGGGACAGGAGGGAATACTGCGGGGTTTCTCCAGGAACAGTGAGAGGCTGCTGTATATTAGCATCCCTGCCAATGCACAAAATGGCCTAGACTGTTATTAAAGTGTACATCCATAACTGCTGTATTCTACTTAGCTGAAAGTAAGTTACCATATTGTTGGTCCGGCAAGACATTCCCTACCCTTGACATATCCTCTCTCTCGCATGAGTGGTAATGACTAGGATCAGGTCCCCCTGACTCCTGCTGAACTGCTTTGCCTTGCTCTAGAGTAGTATCTTTTAATAATACTGCGTTGCTGGGTTTTGTTCAGTCTTTACTCTACAAATTAGTTAGTGACTTTAAAGCTCTTGCTAGACAGCAAATAAAACCATGTCAATTCAGTTGTTCCAAAACCAGATTGTAAACGCGGTTCCAGTGTACGGTGCAGATTGGACCTTTGATGTTTCATAACCAGGCTGAAGCCTTGAGGTGCACACAAAGTCATTTGTGTCCACATTTCAGGTAACTGCCGTGCAAATGTAAACCTCATGCCTAGTGCCTTATCTCTGCACAAAACCACCAGTTTGCACACCGAGACACAAAGACATGCAAGGATCTGTGCACACACTTTTGCACCCAGTAATAGCAAAATTCTGACGTCCTCGAGAATTTTTCAAATGGACAGAGTGGGGACTTTAGAATTTGAACCTAAAAAGTAGTACAGTAAATACATAGTTTTAAAATCCTTGTAAAAACTGTTTAATATTAATTCCAAAGACTAATGACGACATTCACAGAACTGATGGTTTTAGCACAATATCACAGCAGATGCATTCAGTACTTTTCCTCAATAGCTTCTTTGTGCCACCTCCTGAGTCTTATATTGTTTACATTTCATCTTGATCTGCCACTTTCTCCAAGGCCAGCAGAGCAAAGTCATTCTCCTGACTCATATAGCTCCAGATGGATTCAGACTCCAACACACTATCTTCCCCAGAATTTGGCATATGTCGGTTTATATACCCTAATCAATCAGGCTGATTTCAGTTAATCCTAATCGTCCTGTTAGGGTTCCGAGTTAGCAACAGCAGAAGCTAGAAATCCCCAAGCAGCCTAATTGACACAATCTAATTACATTCCTTCTTGAGATTTCCATTAGATTGCTCCCTGAATCCATTACAGCGGTTGACTGTATGTTTCGGTGATTTTTCTTACTAGGCTATAGTCTATATGATCTAGAGGGTATCCGATCTTGCCACATGCATTTGTTTGCTGTCTGTCAATCACCTTGTTCTAGCACTTACCTAATGTGTCATCTATCCATGGATGAGGACACCCGTTTTGACTCTCAGCAAACATGGTCATTTCAGTCTAAACGCTGGCAGTGGTTCTTTCCTCAGAGCACCGCAACAACTGCTTGATTCAAAAACTGCCAGCTCCTATCAACCTCTTGTGCAAAGGCTATATCTCATAAGCTAGGGAGCTGACATCCTTTTCAAAAACAGCTTGGAAAGGTATGCTCTTTTGTCAGCATCTACACTCCCCTACAACCCTTTTGCTATAGTAAACTATAAACAGATCCATTGAGATTCCATCAGTCACAGTTGGGCTTCTTTGGCTAATTTGATCGCCCTTTCCATCAAATTCATGTTTCATCTTACCAGGCTACAGAGGAGCAAAAATAGAGCTACTGATGCTTTATCTCTGCATTGTTTTACCAGAGAAAGGCGGCATTTTCTAACAGTGTAGCATACAGTCATATAGTTTCATGCAACTGAGGCTAACTTTTACTGTTTGTCTCTTACACTAACTATTGTGCCCTGGAGCAGGGATTTCCCTACAATCCCCTGAATTTCCCCAACACCCCTCCCCCGCAGTTTTGTGAACTAGTTACATACAGTGTTGCCAATTTAGTAATTGGAAATTTGAATTGAAATTGAAACATTAATACACACTTTAAAAGCATATAAAGTGTATGATAAAATACGTGTATCTGAAAAAGTATAATAGATTTGAAAAGAATAAAAACAGACTAGCTTCCTTATACAGCTGTTGTTTTTTATGACTATGTCAGTGCATTCATTTCGGTGATGTTGACCAACCTAATAATTTCAAATGATGATTTGTAAGCAAAGTCTAAATGAGCTCTCCCTGACAGCAAGTGATGAGCTGGGGGGAAAGGCTTCAGGACCAGACTGTATTTACATTCACACCTAATCTACCTACATATCCAGCAAACAGAGCTGCATTGCCCAAGTGATAGTTTTTGACTGGGGTTGGGTTACAAACCACTTGAATGCCGGGGAAGAGGGGAGGGAGATAATGAAATGTTGTTATTCTTATTGTATGAGTAAAGGGCAGTAGAACTGTACTTAGCCTGTGCTGATTGAGGGCATCGCGAGAGGGTGGGGACATGTGTTTTGCTTGGTGGTCTGCCTGAGTCACAAGTACTATTTGACCTGCCCCTCTCCACTGTTTAAAGACAGAGCTGATTAGGCTCCATAGATAGTCCTTTGTTTTGTTAAGTGACCACTACAACTGAAATCACTGATAATCAGGTCTAAGTGCTTAGTCCTGCTGTGGGGACAGTGTTTCTGTGGATACAGTGTTTCTGTGGAAGAGACGGCCCAGTCTGCACTATCAGCGAGGTTCCCCCACTGAGAGCTCAGCTGAAATCACTGAGAGCTGGTGGAACCTCAAGAGACCAACTCACAGAGGTCACAGTGGCAGGTGACAGCAGAAAGTGATGGCTCAGGGCCATTGACAACAGAGCGATGGAGTGAATGGTGGTACAACAAACAACAGTGACCAGAGCGAACAGTGAGCAGCTGAAGAAATGAGCAAGGTGCCTTCTTGCCCCCCACCTGGGAGGTGAACTCATGTGAAAGCACCTCTGGACTCTGAGTCTCCACTGACCAAGGACAACACCAGTGAGTGTTAATGAGGCTATTAAGAATACTGGAGACACAACACAGTTCTTGCAAACAAACATGGCTGTGGCATCATACTTTCTATTTAAGCAAGAGATACCACACACTACAAACTGGAGGCCAATATTAAATGCATTGTCACTTGTTCATCCTGAAGTTGAACACTGCTTCCGAACAAGACCAGCAAATGCTCACTATCTTTCTGCAAGAAACTCAGCTGACTGGCTAGAAGCATGTGAAACAGTGAAAGTCTCAACAGTTAAAAAAGTGAAGAACTCTCTCACCACATTCAAAAAATTTGCATACATGGCTGATGAATGCACCGATGCAAATGGGCATCAAGTATTAAGTCATTGTGTACATTATCTTGATGTCAGTGGTAGGCCAATAGATGCATTTCTAGATGTTCCAGTTATAGAAGACACATCGGCTCCATCTGTGACAACCCACATCTTAAAAGAGTTAAATACTTGTCAGTTTGACCCCAAACAGATGGATGCTTGTGCATTTGATGGAACTGCAAACTTCTCTGGAAGACATGGTGGAGTACAAGCTTTGCTCAGAGAAAAGTGTAACCCTAATCTCTCCTATACACACTGCAGAGGCCATCTACTTCAACTAGCACTAGTACAAGCTGCAGACTCTTCAAAAGACATTAAAAAAGCTGTACATTTAATGTCTTCATTATATTCTTTTTTCAGCAAGAGTCCAAAAAGACTGAATATCTTGGAAAATATAGAAGATACACTGGGACTAAAGTTCAAATTAGTCCAACCTGGGAAAACCCTCTGGCTTTCTCATGAACAATCCTTGGCTGTTGTCTTAAAATTACTCCAGCCATTATTATTTGGAAAGTATCTACCAAGATGGTATGTATCTAAGCAATGAGGTTGGTGGATTTCTTTTGCTATTACGTTCAGAGAAGACTATTGCCATTCTCTCTCTTGTAAGTCTACTATTGAAGCCACTTGGGTCATTAAACAATGCCATCCAGGCATCTGCTACAACAGTAGTAGATCTTTGTCCAGCAATAGACGCTATATTTGAATCAATCAGAGAGCTATCCATTGAAAAAGTACTGGAAGAAGCAAAGACTTCAGTCCAGAAGTTGACTAATGAAGGCATTTATATTGAATCCTTAAGTGAAGAGGATAAGAAGTGTTTGTTGAGACAACTGAAAAAGTGCACAGACTTGATTCTTAAAAATCTACAACAGAGACTTCTAGATTCTACTCAACCTTTATGTAGCGTTTACAGATCCCTGTCCTATAAAACATCAACAGTTGAGTGGAATGTGTTGAGCCCAGCAATGGGGCTGCCATGTGCTCAGGACAGAAGAGAAAATTTGAACACAGAGTGGAATATCATATGATGAATGAATGAAGAATAGACTTCAACTTCTTTTTATCATCACTAGTGGCTTGACCCGATCTTTATGCTATGTTTCCTGGGATGAAAGAAGTAGGAATTCATCTCTTGCTACTGCCAATCACAACAGCTACAGTTGAGGATTCTTTTTCATCACTGAATAGAATTTTGTGTTCTGAAAGAAGTCGCCTTCTGCCTGATCATGTGAATGAACTAATGAGCAAATCAATTGAAGGAATGGAAGTACCGGACACACGAGAAACTACCAAAGATGAACGCATTGCATTCAAGAAGTTCATTAACAGAGTTGTGCAAAATTATAACAAGAAACCAAGAAGGATGTACATTTAGTGCTTCATAGAAGGCTTGAGTAGCCAACTTTAATTTGTGTGATGATTTTAAAACATGAGTTAAATCTAATAAAATGGCCATGAAACATTTTTCAGTTTTTACTTTGGTGCCATACAGCCTACCTTCACCCTCACGGTCTCACCCCTCATCGGCCCTGACCCCCTCCTCCTCCCCATAAATTCGAACATCCCCCTAATTTCAATTCCTGGGAAAAACACTGCCCTGGAGGTAAATTAAATGTCACAGAAAAAAGATGGCCTCATTCTCTTTTCTAGCCAATTTTGCTCAACTCCAAGGAGTCTTCAGGAATGCACAATGTGCACTATTTATAAGGTTGGGTTTTTTAATACCAAATTCTAAATACTATTACTTTAATTCAGAAATGTCTGGAGGATTGTCTGGTTGTCTAACCAACATAGAGTTGAACACCTGTTTTATGAATGAATTGTGAATTGAGTTCATAAAGTCAAAACATTCATATAATTAACCATTTGAAAATTACAGTAGATGTAGCGCATAAGTTGCAGGCTGGTGCACTGCGTTGCTTTCTTCTTGACCTTCAAACCACTACCAAGTGATTTCCAATGCATTGAAGGCATAGGAATGTGAAGGGATGTCAAGTTGTTCTTTACTGACATCACTTTTGTTATGTGATTTCCCTTCCCTTTCCCCTACATCCCATCAGGGAAAATGGTTCATAAAACCGGTCATTTGTAAGACTGGTGTTTATAAAATCAAGGTTCTACTGTACACAAGTTCAATTGTCCAAGCTTCCGTTATCAGAATCTCTCTGTCATTCATAAAAGGATAATGTCATCCCAAATGTATTAATTTTAGTCAACATTCCCTCAGCTATCCAAAACTCTGATCATAATAGCATTAGAATACTTGATATTGTACTGTACTTCAGTGGGGTAGACCTCAAAGAAGACAAAGACTATTACCTTGCAATCAGACAGGGCCAGAATGTAAATATACACCACCTCCAACCATAGCACACCCATAGTATTCGTAAGTAGTAGGTGAGAACACTTATGTATTTCAACTGAACTTGCTCCTTCAAGTGCTCCATGAGTGGAGCTCTCACTCAAATCAGTGGGAGTTTTGCATGTAAGGGACTGGCTGAATCAGGTCCACAAAAGTCTGGAGTGAGAGTGCAGTAAGTATTCACCCTAGAGTAGTTGAATAGGGTTGGACCAGGTAGACTTGAACTACTACTGTCCAATATAGAAGACTGTGGCATGAGAAAACATTATAATGAAATAAAATTAATGATTGAAAATATGAGGATCAGAAAGGAAATTTGTGCAGTTGAGAAATGTTTGGAAGTAATGTTTGTATAATTGGCATCAATTTCTAGTAGCTAAATACTAACTCACTCATCTAGTGGCAAATTCTGCCTACCTTCATGTGTTCAGAGAGCCTTGACAGCAGTGGAATTGGTAGACTTGATCTTTGCATGCCTGTAAAGCTGATGGGCCTACCTAATTTGGCATCAAGACATTTTAAAGGAAAATCTAAAAATAAATAAAGAGAAGTCTCTTCCCCTCATCCTTGAGAATATAAAATGTTGTAAACTGATGCCTCCGAGTACTATGACTGAAAACTTGTCACTGATTTTTCATAGGCCTCCTCATCGTCATCCAGAGGGGCTTTAGGGTCCAGAAAAAAATCAAATAATTGATCCTTGGAATACTTGGAAAGGCCCCAGATTGTGTTGTACAAGCTATGCCCTCTTGGCACTACGACAAGTCTCCAGCTGTTTCTGTGCCTTCAATTCAGACTTGGACTGGAACTGAATCGATGTATGGAGGACAGCTGGCTCTTTGGTCAACTCCTTGGCAGTAAAGGGAAAGGAACAATGTTCTCAAATGACAGACCTGGGAGAGGTCTCTAAGTGTACACGTGCTTGTCCAGTCTGCTGTCAATTTCACCAGTTCATCATGCTGGCTGGCAGCTCCTTTGGATTTACACAAAGCAGATCAGGATGCTGTTTTCTGTCATAACAGAACATATAAAAAATATGTTCCTGGTTTTGTAGACCCATTGTGAGCCTCTTTACTTATAAAAACTGTGACAACTATGTTATTCATTCATAGTAAGGCAGAGTATAATGGGCAAGTGTCAATTAATTTAGTTTCAGGGGAAGCTGGGATGGGGTCAGGAATTTTGGGAGGGTCAGGTGAGGAGAGGTCTTGGTGGCAAAAATTTTCATAGGTCTGACAACAAATGCTATGGGTGGCCCTAGGAATGGGTGTGATTCCACTGTAGGAGTAAGTTTGGAGTACAGCCTTCACAGCGGTTCCCCATGCTTCCGTAGGAAGGAGGATTGGGAAGTGCTATGGGCCAAAAAGGGTTGAGGGGATCCAAGACTTCATGGAACAATTGGCCAAACCCTCCCAAGGTGCGAATCAACCACAGGAGCTAGTGGCCTTCAGTGGAACTGATTGTGTGGGTACATCTATGTACAGAATGAAGGGTTTGCATGACTATACATTGTGACCTTTTTTCTTACCATGATATTTCCTTATTGAGCAGTAAGATGGGGAAAGCTCCTGTTTCTGCAATGTGATCTCATGCTGAGCTGATCTTAGTGAGATAAAGCTTTATCTTTTTAACACATACCGCTGTATAACTGTTTCCTGGACTTATGCTTGCTAGTGGAGGCAACCTCCAAGTAAAGCAACTGCCATGCAGGGGAGGCTACAGATGGCACGATAGTAGTACGCATACTGTACACCTGCACGTTTGGCTCACAAGTGTCTGAGTGCAGATTTGCTAGCTAAGAAGACAGATTTATTTTTCTGAGGAGGCGGGAAGATCAGATCACCTCCAGGTGTTACACTGATAAATACCGAGAATAACTCACCAGTCCTCCGCAATTCTTCCCTGATCAACTTCATCCTTGAGATATGAATTAGAGGCACCGATATGTTATCTGGGAAGTTGTCCAGATTCATTTTCAAGGAAGTTAGACACTCAACACAGGCCTGCCATAAGCAAGGCTTTTTGGTTTGTCACGGTGCCAGAGGCAGCATTGAAAGGCCAAGATTGGAACCATGTAGCCTAATCCCCAAGCTGTGGGGAGTTCAGATAAAACAGGACTCAAAGTTCAGCAGTTCCTAGTTTTGTTTTCAGTTCTGCAAACTGAAATCCAATCAATGAAGCTTTGCAAAACAAAAAGCTAAACCATCCATACAAAATAGGGCTAAGTCCTGTAACCCATTAGTGGTTACAGAGGAAAAATGTTCACTTGAGCCTTAATCTAAGAGTCAGTGAAGTCAGTGGGAGACTTTCCACTTATTTCCATGGCTTTTGAATGAGGCATTAGAGAGCTGTGCAGCAACTGCAGAGTGTGGTGAAAAATGCCCTGTGGCCAGTCTCATGAGCACAGCAACCCAAATGTGTTAGGGCAGAGACATGGATGGCTGAATCAATGGTACTCAGCTCTCATCCATGCTCTGGAACCTCACCCCATTGGAATGCCAATGAACTCTGTAACACTAGGTGGGACTTGGTCCTAGGTATGTGCCTCTGCCAGAGACAGAACATCCAGTGATCTAATATCATAAGCAAGCCCTAGCTTCCTGTACTGAGTGGAGAATTATCTAGGGGAAAAGTGCTGCTACAGGCTTTATTTGGAAAGAACTTGATGGTAGCTAATACCAGTGCTGCTTGCTCATTTATCTTTTTTGGGTCTCTTACAATACAAAACTGTAAAACACAGGCAAAGAGCCTCTGGTCATGGAACTATCATTATAAACTTGCCTTAGACACATACAAGAATTATTTGTTTTTGTTATACTTTTAAGTCATTTTAACTTGATTTTAAAAATTAAAAGCGGACATCTAGTATGTTTTTCATCTTAACATCTTTGAGTTGTGGTTAATCTTCCAAGCAATGGAGTAAGGGAGAGTTTGAAATCTATAGAGAGGGACATGTGGAGAGAAAGATAGGTGACATGGCATTTTCAAAAGCACTCAGGGTGTGCCTAGCTGTTCCCACTAAAGTCAATGGTTGACTTTAATGGGAGCAGAGCAAGGCCTTGTCTACATGAGAAAGTTGCAGCAGTTTAGCTTAACTGGGTTTTGAACCCAGTTTTTAAACTAAAGCAAATCCCTGTAAGGATACTCCTATTCAGTTTAAAAGTGGCATTTTTGGGTGTAGCTTTGCTGAGTCAACTTGACAGCCATTCTGCTGGGCCCCGATGCTTCCAGAGCAGCCCTGACTAGACTGCACCCTAAGGCAACGTTACCATTCATAATTGCAGGCACTGGAACTCAGCAGAAATTCCACCAATTCTGCTTAGCTAAAAAACCCAGAAGGAATCAAGGCAGAAGAAGTGCATCCCATGTCTATTAGTTGCCTGCCATTTTTCAATACATGCTGCAAACCTTGGCTTTAAACTGGGGTTTAACATGCATGAGAACTCGGCACTATGATAGTACTACTAGTACTACTACTGTGTTTCTAATTTTTGCTTTTTAAAAATGCCAAAGTTTGCCTTTTTTCCCTGCTTGTTGTTGTTTTTGTTTCTCCTTCCAGGTGCTGATCATATGGGTATTAGCTGGATCAAAATCACATAATGCAGAATGTTCAAATTATCCTTTGAGCTCGGCCATCCTCACACACTCTGATATACAGAGCATGGTAAATTTTAGCACAAGTGGGAAAGAAATCTCAGCTGAAAACAGCATTTGCCATCCTTTGAGGCTTCATCAAAGGGGAAAAAAACCAACCTTGCAATGTTTCCTTGGTTGTGTTACAGAATTTGGTAGTTGCACAGTGCTCCAGTAGAGACATACCAACCTAACAAATAAAGTGTTTGCAATGTTCAGATGCTAAGCTACCATCATCCTTATGATTTGAAGACTGGTAAACAAAACATTGTTTGGAAAAGGCCAGTCGGGCCTCCAGCTTGGCAAAGGTAATAAAGCATATGCACAACTCTAATCAGAGAGCTCTTTTTTTTTATTTCCCCCATTCCTTCCCCTCCCTCTCTCCCTTTACTTTGCTCTGGTGGGATGATGCATCCAGTTGGAGCTGATAAACAGGAAGAACCAAGGAGAAGTGCATCTCCATTTCTATTAGCTGTCTGCCGCTTCGATCCTTGCTGCAAACCTTGGCTTTAAGCTGAAGTGCAAAACCTCTGGGGCTTTCACTCCCTGCTGTCAGCATTTGAGGCCTGATTTTTATTTCTGGAACAAGCATGGAGTAAAGAGCTTGTCCCTTTAATACAAAGGCAGAGAGAAGGGCAAAGCTGTTCCCAAGAAGTCAGTAAAAGTGGTAATGCCTATTAATGATTGCAGCAGAGTGCTTTTCAGTAGCCCTATTAAAGAAGCTCTTTGTCCTAATAAATACCAGCGAAAGAGCTTGCTGTCAGAGCACCTTCCCTGCACTTTATTTATAATGAGTCTTCTAATGAGTACATAGTGTTTATGTTTCCTTGAGAGACTCATCACTCCCCTTCTCAGTCTGTTATTTAACTATAGGGTACTGTATGAAGGTTCCCCCCCACACACACTTCGATATACCTTTTTGCAAGGGCATATGTAACCCCCAAAGGACGAATGAATATTTGAGTAGTGGGGGGCGGGGGGAGAGAGTGTTCTTTCTCAACCTTAAGCATGGCATGGCAAAAGACACAGCTCAGCTTTAAAGCAGCTTTCTATGTGTACTTTTCAGAACTGGAACTGATGCGCTCCAATGTGAATCTCGGAGTTTAATTTCATAGGACATCCAGGGCCTGATCCTCAGCTTCACTAAGCCCCCTTTGCACCACTCTGGAAGCGTAAAGTGAACTTGAGGCTACATCTACACTGTGAGTCCCCTGCTCATGGACACATGCTTGTGGTAGGTTTCATTGAGCTCGCACAAGTATAAATAGTAGCATAGCTGCAGTAGCATGGGCAGCAGCGTCATAGCTTAGCAATGTCAAGTACAAAGCCACCTGAAAGCGGAGGGTCTGCGTTCAGGGAGGCTAGCCCATGCTGCCACTGTCCAGGCTTCTGCCATTACACAGCTCTTTATACTTGGGCTAGCTTGATGAAGCTAACGCGAGCATGTGTACACAAGCTGACAATCACACCCCTAACTCATGATGCAGACGGAGCCTAAATAGTGTTGTCAGCTCTCACACTTTCATTAAAAGTCTCGTGATATTGAGTGATTTATTTGTTTGCTTAAAGCCTCAAGTCACAGTGTCATATGATTACGTGACAATCTCACATTTCTTTCTTTCAGAGTAAGTTTCTAGCCCTTGTGGTTGTAGAGGAAAGACTGAAAAGATGCAGTCAAGAAGGCAAATTAAAAAGAAACTAAAATCACATGATTTTAAGTCAGTTTCATGTTGGGTTTTTCCCAGCCCCCCACTCTGATTTTCGAATGCTTGGAATTGACAATACTGCTTAAATTTATGCACACAATTTATTGCCAGTATATTAGAATCAAGTCCCTTGAGTTCACACAATTCCAGCCAAGTGAATGCATAAGAAGTTGTATCTAGGTAGAGTTATAACCAGTCTGAACATTATATTGTAGCTGCTTTTTAAAAAACTGTTTAAAGTATCCAAGAGATAAAGAGGACAAAAAGGAGGTAAGCGGGCCTGAAAAGAGCACTTTGTAACTTTTATTTTAATAAGGATTTAAGTACACTGCAAACAAATCGACATAATCAGCAAAGGCAAAAAAGTTTGATGAACTAAAAAATGCTTTTAAGTGCTTTTTCTCACCCCTGGAATTTTGTTTTGGCTTATAATATAGCTGAAACTAATCTGGAAGAGAAATAAAAAAACAAACAAAATTTGGTGATTCAAAGAAATGGAAGGAAAAATGGGAAATCAAGCAGGAAAAAGTTAAATTTTCAGACTTAGGTGCCTATTGGTAAGCACCTAAATACACAGTTAAATCCACAATATGGATTTTAAACACCCAAATTTGAAAATTTTGGTATTGAATTTCCCTCTCACAAAAACAACAAGGAGTCTGGTGGCACCTTAAAGACTAACAGATTTATTTGGGCATAAGCTTTCATGAGTAAAAACCTCACTTCTTCAGATGCATCCGAAGAAGTGAGGTTTTTACTCACGAAAGCTTATGCCCAAATAAATCTGTTAGTCTTTAAGGTGCCACCAGACTCCTTGTTGTTTTTGTAGATACAGACTAACACGGCTACCCCCGATACCTCTCACAAAAAATGCCCATTGCTTTTAAATAGCTTCCTAAAAACTGGAACCTTAAACTTTCTCCACATTATTTTATCCTTTTTGCCTCCATTTGGGAAAAAACACTGATTTACTTCCTCAGTTATGGAACAAATGCCAAACAACTTTGTTTTACTTACTCCTTCATGGTCAACAGTCAGGTCTTAAAGAGCTCCTGTGTTTGTCATGGTTCAGGGATGAAATTTCATTAGTTTCTAATAACAAGTTAAGGCTCAGAGAACTTATCTACATTCTATTGCTACCTTTGAGGAGGAAGGAGAAGTATTTTTCATACCAGAGAAATACCAGAATGGGTACTAGGGCAGAAATGTCTGACTTTTCTCCAATGTTATATGAAGTGTTGTTGTAGCTGTGTTGGTCCCAGGACATTAGCAAGAGAAGGTGAGTGAGTGAAGTAAGGCTGGCCTAGTAAGAAATATTACGTCACCCACCTTGTCTCTCTGAATTTTCTCCCCAAGGGAACACATCAGCCAGCCCATTTAGGAAGTGGAGGCAGAACAGTGATGCAACAAAGTGTGACATGATGCTCAGATACTATGGTATCGACACTCTTATTTTGGTAACAAGTGCCATAGAAAACCCCAACTATACATAAAATATCATTTTAAAATTACATTTTCCAACTGGCCGGTGGTAGAATTGCCAAATGCAAGTATCAAAAATTAGAAGAAAACCCAAAATAAAGCCATGTCCTTCCTTGACAGCCTGAAGTAATACACACTAAATCCACTCTCTTTGCTGATGACATCATGGTCTAAAAAGAGCAGCGCATTTACAATTTTATATCTATATCTCACAGGAATGGGGATAGTTAACACAGACCCAGAAGGGTGCAGTTTGCATGGCACCCTTCCCATCTGAGGCACAATTCTGGCGAGAGCTCAGGGGTAGTGCACCTCAACATCTCCCACCCAGCAGACTAGCGTGTTGGTTTCTGTGACAGATCATACTGAGAGTTAAGGGTGCCATCACCTTGCAGGTTCAGGTATCACTGTGCACTAGCAAGAAACAGTGAACCTTTCCCTCTTAATTTGGCAGGTCTGTGGAACTTTTAAAACAATGAGCTTGTTTCCCAAATAGGTTTTTATGTAACTTTCTGTATAAGTAGCCAGTGCACATTCTGTGACAAGCTGTACCATGGTACAAAACAACTTGGTTTAATATCTTTGTGAGGGCTCATATGATGCCTGTTTCTACTAGAAAGAATAGCTTGAGGCAGTGGCCACTCACATGACACACCCATAATGTGAGCTTGTGACAGAATGGAATTAACTCATGTAACCAGTGTGGGTGAAAGAAATGTCTGCTACTGTGCTGTTCAGCTGCCCTAGGCCAGATGGCAGGATCTGAAGACTCTCTTTCATTCTCTCTGTTTGTCTTTTGTACTTGGATGTATAAGAGTGAAAGTTTCCCTTGTTAATTCTTTTTCTGAGTCTCCTCCAGGGCTATCTCTAATAAAACCAGGAGATGTGCGATCAATTCTCCATGGTAAGTGACGTTATCTATCTATTTTTGCATTTCATACTGCCACACAAAACCAGAGACTCTGAGTGGCTTCCATATCAAATCTATAGCAAAGGCCCAGATCCAGAAAGGGGCTTAGGTATTGCAATGAAACAGAGTTGCAACTGAGTGTCATGTTAAATTTTAGGTGCCTAGAAAAATCACAGGACCACCTCTGCGATCCACAAAACCTGAATCGGGTGCCTATATTCCTATACGCTGAGTAGTGAGAGATAAGCGCCTTAGACTGTGATTCACAAAAGCCAGCCTGCTAGTCAGGAAGCTGCCTCAGCTAAGCAATGGGAGATGCCAACTAGAGGGGTGTTTCCTGAGCCCTGTCCCTCTCATGGAGATAGGTGCCTAAGTCTGGACTGTAGAGAGGTGCCTATCGAAGAGATGCCTATCTTTGCTTAGTGACCCACAAATTGGAATCCATTTCCTGGAGTCTGGCAGCTTAGGTGCCTACATCGTTTCTTGTGTAGGGTGACCAGACGTCCTGATAAGCCGTCCCCAAAGATCGGTCGGGACGCATTTTGTCCCGATATCCGCCGGCAGCACAGTGTTTGTTTTTTGTTTTGTTTTGCTCAGCCAGGGCAGGACTCGGCTTTTTTTGTTTGTTTGTTCTGCTGGCAGGCACCCTCCCCATGCCACGCCCCCCCACATTTGTCCCGGTATTTTCTTCCCCTCATCTGGTCACCCTATTCTTGTGGGAATGAGTTAGGTGCCTGCCACGCTCCATACAACATGGCCAGAAGAGGAGATGCCCATCTTATAACTTTCAGCCCAGTGGTTAGAGCAATGGCTCTCAACCTTTCCAGACTACTGTATCCTTTCTGGAGTCTGATTTGTCTTGCCTATCCCAAGTTTCCCTCACTTAAAAACTACTTGCTTACAAAATCAGGCATAAAAATACAAAAGTGTCACACACACTGTTACTGAAAAATTGCTGACTTTCTCATTTTTATCATATAATTATAAAATCAATTGGAATATAAATATTGTCCTTATACATTTCAGTGTATAGTATATACAGCAGTATAAACAAGTCATCCTCTGTATGAAATTTTAGTTTGTGCTGATTTTGCTAGACCTTTTTATGTTGCCTGTTGTAAAACTAGGCAAATATCAAGATGAGTTGATGTACCCCCTGGAAGACCTCTATGTACCCCAGGAGGTACGCATACCCGTGGTTGAGAACTACTGGGTTAGAGCACTCACCTGCCAGAGAGGTAGAAAAGAGCTGAACAAGGGATCTCTCACTTCTCAGGAGTTGCTCTAAACATTGAGCTCTGGGATATTCTGATGTGGGGCTTCTTCAGTTTCTCCTATTGAAGGTGTTTCACTGGGGATAAATAATGGACGAGTGATTGGAGCAGAAGGACTGGACCCTGGATCTCCCACGTATGTGCCCTACTCACTGGATTACAATCATTCCCACTCTCTCAGAGAACGCCTAATGGATTGGGCCTCACAGGTGACATAGATGTTTGTCCACTTGTCTTCCCCTGATTTGTGGATCGCTCTGGGGCTGGAAGATAGGCATGCAGATGCCTAGAGGGATGCAACGGTGCACGTCTAAAGACAGGAACATAGGCACTTACGGCACTTACTGCCATCTTACACCAACTTTACCCAACATTGAGAGAATGTTCTAAACAGGGAAATGTAGTTCTCCTCTGAAAAGCAGTTCTGGAAAATGGTACAGTGTTCATTGTGTCTCAGTGATTCCATATCAAGCATTTTGAGTTTACAAGTAAAAATATGTCTTTGTCATTCCTGTCAATTTAACCTAGGATCTGAGAGACAAGCTGAGTTTTTCTCTTTCACACGTCATCATCAGTGGTGTTCTTCAGGCCAAGTTAGACCCTTATTTAATTCCCACATTATACATGTAGAGTCACCCATTTTATCATATGATTGCTGTTATAAAATAAAATGTTTGGCAGTGCCCTTTACCCAGTTCATTGTTTGTATATGAGAATTTTCCCGTGGTTGTTCCCCGTGCCCCATTAAAAAGGCAGTGTGTGTGTTTGGAGGAGAGAGGTATGATGTCTTGTTCCTCTGCCATCACATGGTACTGAGATTAAGTGTTCCTGCTGTCTCTCCACTTTTGCTTGGGTGCCATGGATGCAGAGAATGCTGTTGGTTAGCTACTGAGGGAAGCTCTTCTTTAAAATGTTTTTCCCCCTGTACATTCTATTTTTATCCGGGTGAAAGGGTAGTATTTACTTGATTGGAGCCTCTCATTCAGTCTACTTTGGAACTTGATGCTCAAGTGGCTGCTTCTTTATTGGATAGTAGGCGACACCATTTTTGAACGCAGAGCCTTCACAGCAGGCATCTGAATGGATGGCCAGATGGTAGGATTAGTCAGCAGTCCCTATACTAATAACTATTTAGTCATTAAGAGTCCCCAATTATTATCATCTCCCACTTACACATGTTTCAGTTTATTCATGTGGTATTGTATCACTGCTTGGACTGAGAGCTACAAAACACATGGTGGCAAAATGCAAGGTAATCTTAATTCATGCTGGCCAGAAGTGCGTCCACTACTGGAATGCAGTTTGATCAGTTTACTCTTGCCATTTCTCTACTACTCTTGTAGCTCCAGTATTTCTCAGTAAATGGCAATCGGCATCCTTAGTGACTGTGCAAAGAACTAGCAGCAATATGAGATAAGTGGCAGACTTCTCTAAAATTAAGAGTGACAGGAAATACCTCTTAATTTCATCCAAATTCAAATGCAGCTTTACAAACGTTTAATGTATAGAGTTTGTTTGCCTGCCGCTTGAACATTTGTACAAACTCACATGTGACTGTTTCCCTGATTCCAGATTACAAACAGTCCAGCTGTTTAATTTATATCAAAACTTGCTGTGGTGATGCACTACTGGCAATTTCTCCTCAAGCATTTGAGCAAGCTGTGGCAGAAGTAAATCAAATGAGGAGCATTAAAGCCACTGTGCAATTCTCACCTAGGCTAACTACATCACAGGTGTGGTAAGTAACATCCTTTTACTGCTGTTCCAACTGATTGGTAATTCTTGATTGAAACATCAGCAACACAAGGTTTTAGAATCTTGACTCATGGCTGAAAGTTGTAACTGAACGGCAAGGAAGACAATATTAATTGTCTTTAGTGCTATGGAACCATAAAAATCAATTAACCCTGGTTGACTGGAAGTGTAGTTGCTTAGGTCTGTTAATTACCCCACATATTTTATCAATAGGAGAATGAGATCTGACAACTTTTCTGTAGGAAAAAAACAGAGGAAGTAATGAAAAGCAGAAAGATTATTATCTCTATTTTTAAATATTTGGCAGATGCTTAGATACCTCATCAATGGGCCAAGAGAGGTAAATAGATACTCCTTGCCCAGGGTAACTTTAATTGATATAGTCACCTGCAATGACCTCAAATTCAAGACCCAAATATATTGCCCTTCTTTGGACAGGGAGAATACCTGTTTGATCTATAAAAGCAGCAAAGAGTCCTGTGGCACCTTATAGACTAACAGATGTATTGATGCATGAGCTTTCGTGGGTTAATACCCACTTCGTCAGATGTGAGTATTCACTCACGAAAGCTCATGCTCCAATACGTCTGTTAGTCTATAAGGTGCCACAGGGCTCTTTGCTGCTTTTACAGATCCAGACTAACACGGTTACCCCTCTGTTTGATCTAAGAAGTTTTTTTCATCTGTAACATCTCCAATTCTGTGATTACCCACAAAACTTCAGTGGAAATGACTAGTAGCTTATCATGAATGGAAACCTAGGAGACTTTAACCCTAACCATGAACCTATATTGGAATGAACCTAGTATTACCAGCCCCAAAAGTTCAAAACATAATTATTCAGACACCAAACATCATGACATTGACCCCCAAATGATGAAATTTTTAAAAACAATCACATTGCATATTTGTAAGTTTTCTGATTTTTAAGATCACGATACCACCACGGTTATGTGTGAGACAGTTACATGTAACCATCTTGCACGTTTATAGTGAGTAGAGCAAGCTTGGATACTAGCCCCTATTAATCGTGGCCCCACTGTCCTAGCTACAAATATATAGTGAGAGACAGTTCCTGCTTTGAAGAGGTTATAATCTAGTGCAAAGCGAGGTGGTGAGTTTGAGACATGGGAGTTGGAACTGGGACTCATCAAATTCATCTTCGATCAGGACTACCAAACATCCATTAGCTCAGATGCACAAGACTCCAACTGGTGACCTACAGGTGAAAGGTTGATTAGTAATGCCTAGAGGATTCTCCATTCCCCAACAACTGCTAATGTTACACCTTTGAGAATCTGGCTTGCTTACTGAGAAGTTTATAAACTCAAGTTCTGACCTTTTTGGAGCTTACACAGGCAGAATTTTCCACTCCCTGAACACATAAGCAAAATCCACACATCCTTCCTCTTTGTCTCAAACATACCCTTACCTTCGTCTTAAAAGACAGCTTCCATTAACTGAAGTCAAATAATAGAAGTGAAGCAGTAAAACAAATATTAGCACAACATTGAAATCCACTTCTAAATGAAATTATATTTTGTAATATAAAACAATGCTAGCAATTACCCCAGGGCCCTTATGCTAACTTCTATACCTATGTTTACTTTTTTCACCCCCATATGGATCATGAGCAAGGTTCAACCCCCCGGCCTTCAAAATCACAGCCAAAACCTATTCTACTTCATCTATAGAAGTAACTAATAAAAGGGAAAACAGAGCTGCATGTACATGTGCACAGAGAATTGTCATCCCTATTTGGCTTCAGCAACCAGTTACTTGTAGTATTTTATGTTCCCTAGAAATGATGGGTCATGAACATTCTGAGCCCCATCTGAGGTGACATAAATAGTGGTGTAAATTACATTTCAGTAAATTGATATAAGTGATTACAATCAGGGGCAATTTATATGCTGATGGTTCAGAGGGTATGGTATAGGAGACTTTTCAGCCAATAGAAAGAAAGAATATGATAAAAGAAGCATTTCCACAAGAGCCCGTTTCAGCTCTAACTCTGCCATTCCACCCTCTCTTTTATCTAATTAAACCATTTTACACTCACATGCTGAATTACACCAATTTATGTACATTTATCAATGTGTAATTTATCCCACCAGTTATGTCATCTCTGAATTTGATCCTCCATATATAATGCACTAGGATCAGTAAGCTGTAGGCAAGGAGAAGTAAATACTAACGATCCTCTACTGCAGAAGTGATTTTACTCCCATTGCATGCAGACGGTTTCCCTTAAGCTGCCAAAATATGAAAAAATGCCATTAAACTCATGTTCTTGTGAAGAGGGGAAATTATCTCCTTTAGCCTAAAATTCATCAGAGTTTTACTGAAATTTCAACAACAAAAATAAAACCTTTAGCAATGTTAGCAATAATTTAATCGAATTGAATCTAACTTAAGCTTTTTCTTCAAGCTACACTTTGAAGTTACTAATGTCTGCAGCAGTATGTAGTATCACATCAGCCTACAATTCAGGGAAAGCTGAAATGATGTAGCTGAGGTTCAAATGGGCTTGTAGCACATATCCCAGCAAAGCTAAGAGAAAAGATATTTAAAGTGATTTCAAGAGACAGTGGCATAGATTCTACCCTTGGTTACATCCAGATAATCCTACTGAAGTCCAGTGAGAACTAAAGGAAAGATTTGGACCAATGTGTTGATTTAATAAGACAGATGCTTTTAATATTCACTATTACATTTTGAAAGTGGTCCACTGGATTTTAACTAAGTGATTCCCATCATAATGATGTAACAATATTATTTTTTCATTTGGTAGGATTCTAAATCACTTACCTACTATAACACACACATTCTCTCTCTCTCTCTCTCTCTCTCTATATATATATATATATATATATATATGCATCCGAAGAAGTGGGCTGTAGTCCACGAAAGCTTATGCTCCAATAAATTTGTTAGTCTCTAAGGTGCCACAAGTACTCCTGTTCTTTTTGCGGATACAGACTAACACGGCTGCTACTCTGAAACCTATATATATATAGACACACTGTAGTGATGCGGTGTGGTTCACCGCTGCCCTAAGAGAGACGAGTCCCTCTGGACACCAGGGTGGGCAGAGCCAGGGAGCTCTGAGCCTGCCCCCCAGAGGGTCAGGCGTTGCCCTGGAAGTATAAAGGCCCGACCTCAGAGCTCACTGAGAGAGCAGCAGCTGGGGAGGCCAGATGCCTCCGGCCTAGCTCGTGATTGGGAAACCCCAGTAACCTGCCATAAACCCGAGGACTGACCTGACCTGCCCTGCGCCAGCTACCCGGAGGAGTTGCCGAGTCTACCCCTCGCCAGCTATGCTGAGGAACCCATGGTACTGGACCCCCTGGAGGACACCACCCCAACCCAAGTACCTCAAGAGGGGGAGTCTGGAAGCAGCCCGGGGGCAGCCGACCCTAGTCTGGCTGCAGCACTGCCAGAACCCATGTCAGTGTGTTGCGGCCAGGATCCCCAATGATGCAGCAGCAGGTCTTCTGCCACTACTAGGGTCCCGGGCAGGGATGCTGTGGAGTGGGAGGGCCCAAGTCCCGTTGGGTGGCAGTTCCCCCTCTCCAAGGCGCTTTGGAATCTAGGGCCTGGGCCTATTTTTATATACTGTTATTGCCCTGAGGGCCTGAGCGCCGGACTCACCATTGCCCCGCTCTGACCTAGGGCCTGGGCTATTTGTGTTTATTTCTGCCCTCACAAAGTCTGCCGAGGAAGACTCCCACGGCTGAACTAATTCCCCACAAGACATCTTCCCGAGGCGGTGTGGTTCCCCGCTGCCCTGGAGAAAGACGAGACCCAGCTAACCTCTCTACAAACACAGAGAGAGAGAGAGAGAGAGATGTGAAGTCTATCTATATGTATGTGTGTGTATATATATATATAGAGAGAGAGAGAGAGAGAGAGAGTTCTAGATACACTGTACATTGTGAAGTGATACAGGAGTCACTTCACCCACCACTGAAGTGTGGTCATTTCTGATGTGGAATGTGGAAGCTGTTTAACAGTGCACAAAAACAGCAACACTACACAACACACATGCCCATTCATATTTATGATAGTCATGAAGCTAATCCTGGACACTGCTTGTGGTAATTCAGTGGCATTATTAGAAGGTCATGCTATTAAATTTACAGTCAAGAGGGAAGTTGCACTGAGCCCAATTTAAAGCTTGTCCAATTCTACCATTTCCTTTCCCTACAAACAATGTGACCTCAGTTGAAGTTCAAGCACTGAATCTATAAAACTTATGCTGCTCTGTTTTAGTCCCTGATTGGAAACATATTCCCTTCTGTGGGATGTTTAATAAGTTGACGGTACCATACTAAATGGTTTTGACCTCATTAACATTACCTCCCTTTTCTTGTTTATAACCTGATCATAAACCTTCACAACTGTGCAGTAAGAAAAAAATGTTGGATGTTAATGGCACTCTAAGGGTATATCTCATCACCGATGGCATGCCACACGTCTTTCCACAGAAGATTCCTACAAATAGTCCTTATGCTAAACCATAAGCTGTTATATTAAAGTTCTACAGTCAGCTTTCCAGAGGAAAGGCCCAAGCCCCTTACACCAGCAAAATTCTAAATGATTCCAAGGATCACACCTTAAGAAACTGCAGCTTGCTAATTGGAGGAAGGGAGTGAGAAGAGGATGATAATGGGAAAACATGTTTTGGGGGCAAAAAGGGATGAATAATAAATAGCCCCAGAAGCAGCCTGGCAGTGATTATCTAGAAGAAGCCAGTGCTGTATCGGTCCATGACCAGAGGGCTTGAAGGGAGAATGTTGCAGACAGTGTGGAGAGGGAAAGAGCGGACAGGAGAAAGGCCCAGGAGTCAGAGAGGGAGATTGTCTTAGACATACAGCTAAGGGTAGCATAAAATCCCTCCTGAGTAGCTATACTGAATTGCCTTACCTGTAAGGGGTTAATCAGTTCAATTAACCTAGTTGGCACATGACCAGAAGGACCAATGGGGAAAGAAGATACTTTCAAATGGGGGGTAGGAGGGTGGGAGGGGAGGGAAGGTTTTGTTTGTGCTCTCTTCGTTGTTCCCTCTCTGGACGGAGAGAAGGTCCAGGCAGAAAAAAACATCTCCTAAAAACATACCTGAAACGATCATCTAAAATTACAAAAATTGGGAGTAAGGCAAGGAAATGCGTTACATTATCTTTTGTTTTAGCTTGTGAATTTTCCCTATGCTAAGAGGTAATTTCATTCGAAAAGCAGAACCAGAGGGGAATCCTCTGTGTTTTAAATCTTTTTATTTACCCTGTAAAGTTACCTTCCATCCTGATTTTGCAGTGTGATTCTTTTACTTTTTTTTTTAATAAAATTCTTCTTTTAAAAACCCGATTGATTTTCAGTGTCCTAAAAAACCAGGGGTTTGGTCTGTGCTCACATTGTAACCAATTGGTTAGTATATTATTCTCAAGCTTCCCCAGGAAAGGGGGTGAAGGGGCTTCGGGGAATATTTTCAGGAGCCAGGGATTCCAAGTGGCCCTTTTTCCTGAATTTTTGTCTAAATCACTTGGTGGTGGCGGCAATACCGTCCAAGGACAAGGAAAGGATTTGTGGCTTGGAGAAGTTTTTAACCTAAGCTGATAGAAATAAGCTTAGGAGGTCTTTCATGCGGGTCCCCACATCTGTACCCCAGAGTTCAGAGTGGGGAGGGAACCCTGACATGGTGGCAGCGCGGTGGAATCATTTAGAACCAGAAGCACAGATCTCAGGATTTTAAAAGGACATATTTTCCCCTTTTGGCTGCTTGAAAACCAGGGAGGTTTTTTTTTAAAGGACACTTTTTTTTCTTAAGCTGAGAGCAACTGGAATTTTTTTCCCCCCTTTGCCTGTAGGCAGAGGAGTTAAGCTACAGCAAGGGAATTGACAAGCTGGTTTTTTTTTTTCTTTTTTTTTCTTTTCTAGCTCTCGGGCTAGGCTGCAGTAGGGGCGGGAAGGTTAGCAAATATGACAGAAAGTGAGGTCCAGAAAAAACTGGAATTTGCCAGATTGGAAGCTGAGGAAAGAAAGAAGGAACATGAAAGACAACTGGAATTCAAACGAATGGAGACTGATGCACAAGTGACCAGAGAAAAAGCTGCTAGGGAGGAGAGGGAAAGAGAGAGGCAGCATGAACTGGAGGAGAGGAAAAGAGAGAGGCAGCATGAACTGGAGGTGATGGAGTGGAAAAGACGGAACGCTTCAGCAGCTGGCTACACTTCCCAAAAAATCCACAAATGGGAGCGACTGTCTACACAATATGATGAATCCAGTAAAATTGCTGAATGTTTCCTCACCTTTGAGGGACTGTTGTAGCCTAATTTGGGGTGTGTTAGTAATGTTGATTTAATTTATCCACTTAATTTAATTTTATTTAATTAATGTTTAATTAATTAATTAATTAATTAATAAAGATTATGGATATTAATTAGTATGGGTTTAGGCTTGCCAATTTGTTTGATCAGAAGATAAAAGTTCGTCCTGAATCAGTCTTCACAGAGTTTATAAAAGGACCTTCGGGGGTATGACAGGAAGCTCACACTGAGACATATATAGTCATAAAGACCTTTTATTAAAATCAATGAAATAGTAAGCAAATGGTAAAACAGTTAGAATTACAGAGTTACAATTGTATTACTGTTATTCAAGAGATACATATGATAATACAATATTATGTACTGCAAACTTTGGTTAATACTCACACTCTGTTTTAATAACCCGGTGTTGGAAGATAAGGGACCACGCCTCTGGCAGTTCTGGCTTCACACCTCTAGCAGAGGAAGCTAATGCAGAGCTGTTAAAACTGTTTACTCTTTAACTTACCTCAATAAGCCTTAAACTAAAATAAAGCATAGGGAAACCAAGCTTAGCCTAGTCCCCTTAAAACTTAAAGTTTGAAAAGAAACAAAGTACAGCCTATTAATAGTTAATAGCTGTCATAGATGGGTAGCATCGATACGTTCTTGAAGATGGAGACAACGAAGAGTAGATAGGTGGGTAGATTGCCTCTAAAATGGCAAGATGAATCACCTTTTTATAGGGTATTGGTCGGAAATCCTTCCTCTTATGCCCAAATTTCATCCTTCCCCCACAGAAATGTTAGGCTACACTTACCCCATAGGCTAGTATGTATGTGCGTATGGATGACAGGTATATACACACTTGTGGTGTACTTGTTAAGTCTGTGGGTACAACTTTGAAAAATCCCTTTGCCATCCTTCATTGTCTATTGGTTTAGGCAAAAGGTCTCTAGACATCTGCGTGGATGTTTTATCTATTTTTACTTTTCTGGGTAAAGGGTCCCAAAATGTGCTAACTTTGCCTTAGCTTAACATACAGGGTTTTGGCCTGTAGGTCTCTTGCATTTCAGCCAAACTTATTTTTATATAAATCTATAAACCTATTACATCAAATACTCAAATTTATAAGAAAAAATATATCTATTCAAGCAAGCAGATTAATCCTTAGGGCTACACTGTGCATCCTCCATGCAATTCCTTAAGATCAAAAGATGACCACATTGGTAGCTAAATTGACTGGAAGAGCTCTGGACATATTCAACAAAATGCCTATTAAGGATGCTTCTGACTATGGTAAATTTAAGGATTTGGTTTTTAAACAATTTCAAATTATACCTGAAATGTATAGAGTAAAATTTAGGGCCTTTAAGAGAGGGGCTGGACTAAGTAATGTGGCTTATGTAAACCAGATGAAGGATCTGTTAAATAAAGGGGTCAAAGGAAGAGGTGTAACTAGCTTTGAAAGGATGTGTGATTTGGTTGTATAGGAGCAGTTCCTGACTATGACCAAAGATGATGTAAAACAGTGTTTGTGTGATAAGAAAATGGACTCAGAAGTCTTGCTTCTTATGCTGATCAATATGAGCAGTCCCAGACCGTCAGAGAGGCGGGGCAAATTGGAATAAAACGGGTGGAGGTAGCAGAGAGGAACAACCCTGGTCACAGTTTGGGCGGATACCAGAAAGGACACCCCGAGACCACACCATACCACCGGGGGCAGCCCAAGGCCCCACCCACACCCCAAGGAAAACCCCAGACACCTTATTGTCCCACCACACCATTCTCCAGCAACCCACTTCACCCCAGTGACCAGTCAGCTGGGTGATCTTTTAAATGTAATGAGCTGGGGCATGTAAAGGCCAACTGCCCCAAGAACCCCAACAGATTGCAGTTTATTGCACCGGGGTCACACCAAAGGTTCTCAGGCCCAGATGCCTCCCAGATGCCCTCAGAGCGAAGGGAAACTGTGAGTGTGGGTGGGAAGAAGGTTATTGTGTGGAGGGACACTGGAGCACAGGTGTCAGATAGCCACCAATCCTTAGTGGACTCCGAATTCATCAACCCAAAGGCCCAAGTGATGATTCAACCCTTCAAGTCAAACTCTTTTGACTTGCCTACAGCCAAATTGCCTGTCCAGTACAAGGGCTGGTCAAGAATGTAGACTTTTGCAGTCTATGATGATTATCCCATTCCCATGCTGCTGGGGGAAGACTTGGCCAACCATGTGAAGCTAGCCAAGAGGGTGGGAATGGTCACCCGCGGCCAGACTAAGCAAGCCTTCACACCTAGCTCTGTTCCTGAGCCTTCTACAAGGGCCCAGTCTGTGTTACCAAAGACCCAGACTGAGGTGGTGGAACCGGACCCCATGCCAACATCTGCGACAGCAGTAGTGGATCCAGTCACAGAGACCCAGCCAGAACCAGTCCCAGAACTGGAACTGGTGGAGCAACCAGCACCAGAACCATTGCTAGCACTGAATCCAGCGCTTGCAACCCCATCTGCAACTCCAACGGCAAAGGACACCACCGAGCCTGCACTGGCAGCAGCAGCTAAACCTGTGCAAGAGACTCAGCTGGAACCTGAAATACAACCTAGTGCACCTGTGGAAAGTGGTTCACAGACAACAGAAACAACCCTATTGTCTACATTGCTTCCAGAGGGACCAAGCCCGAGTCCACAATCCAGTGAGGAACTGATGTCTCCAGCATCCAGGGACCAGTTCCAGGCAGAGCAGGAAGCAAATGAAAGCCTCCAGGGAGATTGGACGGTGGCACAGAGAAACCCACCAACTCTCAGCTCTTCTAATCAATCTTGGTTTGTTGTAGAAAGAGGACTTGTATACAAGGAAACTCTTTCTGGTGGGCACCAGGAGGACTGGCATCCTCAGACAGTTGGTAGTTCCAACTAAGTATCGGGTAAAGCTCTTAAGTTTAGCCCACAATCATCCTAGTAGCCATATTGGGGTGAACAGGACCAAAGACCATTTGGGGAGGTCATTCCACTGGGAGGGAATGGGCAAGGACGTTTCTACCTATGTCTGGTCTTGTGAGATGTGCCAAAGAGTGGGAAAACCCCAAGACTAGGTCAAAGCCCCTCTCCAGCCACTCCCCATAATTGAGGTTCCATTTCAGCAAGTAGCTGTGGATATTCTGGGTCTTTTCCCGAAAAAGACACACAAAGGAAAGCAGTACATACTGACTTTCATGGATTTTGCCACCTGATGGCTGGAAGCAGTAGTTCTAAGCAACACCAGGGCTAAAAGTGTGTGCCAGGCATTAACAGACATTTTTGCCAGGGTATAGGTTGGCCCTCCGACATCCTTACAGATTCGGGGACTAATTTCCTGGCAGAGACCATGAAAAGCCTTTGGGAAGTTCATGGGGTGAACCACTTGGTTGCCACCCCTTGCCACCATCAAACAAATGGTCTGGTGGAGAAGTTTAATGGAACTTTGGGGGCCACGATATGTAAATTCATAAATGAGCACTCCAGTGATTCAGACCTAGTGTTGCAGCAGTTGCTCTTTTCCTACAAGGCTGTACCACA
Organism: Malaclemys terrapin pileata; assembly: GCF_027887155.1. NCBI lineage: Eukaryota > Metazoa > Chordata > Testudines > Emydidae > Malaclemys > Malaclemys terrapin. The sequence continues at coordinate 108,220,364 of NC_071506.1, forward strand.
TCCCAGTTTGGGCTTTTCCCCATTTGAACTTGTGTATGGCCTTAAGGTAACGGGCTATTACAGTTGGTGAAGCAGCAATGGGAGGGGTTTACACCTTCTCCAGGAACTAACATTCTGGACTTTGTAAACAACTTACAAAACACCTTCCAAAACTCTTTAGCCTTTGCTAGAGAAAACCTAAAAGATGCTCAGGAAGAGCAAAAGGCCTGGTATGATAAACATGCCAGAAAGCGTTCCTTCAAAGTAGGGGACCAGGTCATGTTCTTGAAGGCGCTCCAGACCCATAAGATGGAAGCGTTGTGGGAAGGGCCATTTACAGTCCAAGAGCACCTTGGAACTGTTAACTATCTCATAGCATTCCCAACCTAAAGCCTAAAGTGTACCATGTTAATTCTCTAAAGCCCTTCTATTCCAGAGAGTTAAAGGTTCTTCAGTTTACAGCCCAGGGAGAAGATGACACTGAGTGGCCTGCAGGTGTCTACTATGAAGGAAAAAGTGACGGTGGTGTGGAAGAGGTGAACCTCTCCATGCCCTTCGAACGTATGCAGCAACAGGAGATCAAGGAGCTGAGCACTAGCTTCACACCGATGTTCTCAGCCACCCAGGACGGACTGAACGGGCATACCACTCCATTAACACAGGTAATGCTCGTCCAATTAGAGCCCAACCTTACCAGGTGGCTCCTCAGGCCAAAACTGCTATAGAACGGGAGATCCAAGACATGCTATAGATGGGTGTAATCCTCCCCTCTGAAAGTGCATAGGCATCTCCAATGGTTCTAGTTCCCAAACCAGATGGGGAAATACGCTTTTGTGTGGACTACCGTAAGCTAAATGTTGTGACTCGCCCAGACAACTATCCGATGCCACGCACAGATGAGCTATTGGAGAAACTGGGATGTGCCCAGTTCACCTCTACCTTAGACTTAACCAAGGTGTACTGGCAAGTACTGCTAGATGAATCCGCTAAGGAAAGGTTAGCCTTCATCACCCATAAGGGACTGTATGAATTTAATGTGCTCCTGTTCGAGCTGCGAAATGCACCTGCCACCTTCCAAAAACTTGTAGATAGTCTCCTAATGGGATTGGGAGAATCTGCAGTCGCCTATCTTGACAATGTGGCCATATTTTCTGATTCATGGGCAGAACACCTGGAACATCTATGAAAAGTCTTCGAGCACATAAGGGAGGTAGGACTAACTGTTAAGGCTAAAAAGAATCAAATAGGCCTAAACAAAGTGACGTACCCTGGACACCAGGTGGTTCAAGGAACTATCAACCCCCTACAGGCCAAAGTGAATGCTATCCAAAAGTGCCCTGTACCATTTTTTGGTAACTTCATCTTTATTACTTCACGACATATGCTGTGGAATGCCTAACCCTACCAAAAATGCCTACTACTTGTTCTATTGGGCAACAGAACTCATAAGATAAGTGACAGACACAGTGTAATAATTATAAATGTTCAGCAAGCACTGCAAAATTAAGAAATGCATTAATAGACCGTGTTCCATCCATAACTGCCCATCATGCACCATCCAATTCCTAACAGTCCCCAAAACTTCTGGCCTAGGTACAGCACAGTCCATCACAATGCATGAATGCAAGTGACTTAAAGTGCTCTTTCAAGGCCTCCCTCAGCCACACAGCACTGTGTTGAGCTCTTCTAAAGCCCTTGTGTCTGGCTGTTCAAATTCAGCAGAGTTTGCAGAGAAACTCAAAATTCCACTTCTGCCCTCCACCCTGGCGGCAATTTTTCCCCACTTTGCCTCACAAATATTATGCAGGACAAAACAGGCAGCTATAACCATTAGGACTGCAGTGATCCTTTAGCCTCAGGCTCAGATGGGAGGCCACTCTGACTCGCTGCATGAGGCACCAAACAGTCAATTAGTAGTCTAGGGCTCTGGCCTTCTAGGCAGGGCAGAACAGTAAGCAGCCTCCAGCTCAAGCGTCCTGGCTAGGATCACAGTCTAAGGCTCTGACTCTTGCGGCAGGGCAGAGCAATAAGCAAGGTCACAGGCCTTCAGGGCTAAGGGGAGTGTGTGGCCAATCCCCAGCTGTGGGGTTGGTGATGAAGAGAGTAGGGGGAACCGGGCCCTTCTTACTCCATCTGGTCCCAGCCCAGGGCCCTAACAATGGCAGATGGTCCTGTCACTGGGTCAGCGGGAAAACCATTGGAGCACACTGTCTCACTTCCCAGCAGCACAACCTGATCTAACCCCTTCCATTGGTGTGGCTCTGTAGTCAGCAAGTCCTCAAGTTGCTTCTGGGTAGATGGCCAATGGTAACTCCTCTCCGCTCTTGATCTCTTTTGGTGGCGTGGCGTGGCACGGCATGGCGTGGCTCAGCTCGGTGCCTGGTCCAGAGTCCTGCAGAAGGCTCGAGATGTCTGCCTCCTTCCCTGGCTAAGCCCCAACTGAGCTGTAGGGCCCTCTCTATACTTCCTGTTCCACCCCTGTGCTTCGGGCATGGGGGGCGGGGCTGGTTTGGCTCCACCCACCAGGGGGAATGCAGTGGTACCACGTCCTCAGACTCAGAGGGAGGCCACTCGGTCTCACAGCAAGGATATTTTTCTCACTGAGCAAACAATGCCAGCGTCCCTTCAGTCTACCAAAGCACATCCAACTGTCATTCTGCACCTGCTGAGCTGGTAGCTGAATCTTTCCTGGGTGCTGTTGAGGTGGCCAGGATATAGCTTCATGAGGCAGTGGAGTAATGGGTACGCTGGGTCCCCCAGGATCACTACTGGCATTTCAGTTTTGACAATGGTAATTCACTGGTCAGGAAAGAATGCCCCTGTCTGTAGCTTTCCAAACAGTCTTGTGTTCTTAAAGATATGAGCATTTTGCACCTTCCATGACCAGCCAACACTGATGTCAGTGAAGCACCCCCAGTGATCCACCAGCACTTCCATAACCATAGAAAAATAGCTCTTTCTGTTGATATTCTCTGTGACAAGGTGGGCAGGTGCCAAAACAGGGAGCTGTGCACCATCAATCGCTCCACTGCAGTTCAGGACCCCCACCGCTGCAGTTGCATCCACAATATTCTGCATATTGCTGAGAGTCACAGTCCTGCCCGCTTGCATGACAACAGCCCACCCTGTGGATTTTCCAGCTCTGAAATGATTTCCCACTGACTAGTGGCAATCCCAGGTCCACAGGGTGCTCACCACTCGCTTCTCAACTGTCAGCTCTCACTCTGGTGTCCCTGTGCTGGAGGGCTGGGGCAAGCTCTGCACACAGATCTAGGAACGCGGCCTTGCATATCTGAAAGTTCTGCAGCTACTGCTTGTCATCCCAAACCTGCATTATGATGCAGTCCCACCACTCAGTGCTCGTTTCTCAGGCCCAGAAGTGGCGCTCCACCATCTGCAGGTGCTCCATGAACACCACCAACAACCTTGAATTGGTTTTCACTGTGTCCCACAGCAATCCCTCCTCCATAGAATAGTCATATCCCCCGCTGCTGTGGGTCTTCTGGATTCTGCAAATACCAGAGGATTGTTTGCCCTGCATTTGCAATGCTCATGATAATGATGTAGAGATGGGCAGGCTCCATGCTTCTGTCAGAGATGTTTGACAGTGATACGTGCAATGCAGTTTTGTGAGATTTTTTAAAAAGGCAAAAATTATGGGTGGCATTATGGGGGTGGAGAAAGTTGCACGATCCCTTGCTCCCAGTCACGCTTATGCAACTCATTTGTGCCCTACCATGTATTGCCAAAATTTCCCAAAAGACAGTGCCCTAGGTGATGGCAAATTCCACACTGGGATACCTACCCATGGCACACTGCACTGTGCCTCAACACAAGCACTCTTGCTGAATACGCACAATGCTGATGCAAGGAGCCAAGTATGCATGTGCATGAGCTAACTGTGGCAGCTTTATGCCAACGTACCTTGTGTCGACCAAAGTTTTTAGTGTAGTCATGGTCCCAGTATCTCAAAGTGTTTTCCAAAGTAATGTTAGATGCTGGTGGCACCGTGACTAGGCAGACAAATCGTGATAGCCATTAGGAACTGATAAATAGCCCATACTTTAGACACTAGTACCTGTATTATTTACAGAGGTTATATTAGCCATAACATAAGGGTTATCTGGAACACTCTGGAGAAGTGCCATTGTAGGATCTAAACTTTCCATCTGGATGGCCGCCAGATACAGGCAGAAGGGACATCTGATTTCTCCTCTGAAGGACAGTTCCTCTAGTAAAGCAGCACCTCCATCTAGTACCACACTGCAGTGTCAGCAAGTGTCCAAGTCCTGGAGGGGGACTTGAACCCAGAGGCAAGAGTGCTACTAATTGAACCATTATGACAAAAGCACTAAAAGCTCCATTTCTCCTCCCTTTAATTACAAATGCTGAGCATCTTGCACAAAGGAAATCTATTTTTCTGTCACACACAGCATAAATCTTCACTTCACCAAGGTCTCTTTTTTGCTTTTTAAAATCTTTCAAAGGCTCCAGCATTTGCCATTTTTATATGTTTTTAGTACAGCATGTTCACAAAATGAATGACTGGAAGCAGGTGTGAGTTTAGATTAGGTCAGTTGGCCCTAAAAGTAACCAAGGATTTTACTGCAGTGATTTTTACAGAAAAATGTGTGCATTCATTCATGGCTATGCCAGAAGGAAGATGGGGAACCAGAAGCTCCAGCTGCCAAAAGCATGAGAGCAACAACAGAATGTCCCTCTCCTACCCCCTGAACTGAAGAGGTGAATGCAAACTGGCAATGCTGACAACATAAATGAATCCGTTATTCAGCTTCAGTCACAAATATGTACAAGGGAAATAGAATATCCTGAATATAAATCTTGTGCACATCATGAAGGAGTCACATTTAATGAATTTCTAGCTCTTAAAAAGTACTGACATCCCAACATAGCTGTGTTGAATATGCAGTGTTGTAGCTGTGCTGGTCCCAGGATATTAGAGAGACAAGGTGGGTGAGGTAATATCTTTTATTGGACCAGCTTCTGTTGGTGTACGAGACAAGCTCTTGAGCTTACACAGAGACCTGAAGAGCGGGTCTGTGTAAGCTCAAAATACTGTCTCCTTTACCAACTGAAGGTCCAATAAAAGATATTACTTCACCCACCTTGTCTGTGTTGAACATGTGCATCCAAATTTAGCCCTGGGTTTGAGTTTAAGTGTTTGCAGACTTCAGCCCATACGCATGAGGGTTTGATCAGTGTGGAAAGATGGACATGTAAGATGCTCAGATATTATAGTAAAAATACCTGGATGGATTACAGAAAAGAAAACTGGTGATTCTTGAACTATCCCTTTAAACCCAGCAGACTAGCTTAGCTATAAATTAAAAACAAAAAAGGGCAAAAATAGCCACACACACTCACAAGTATAGCTGAAAAGTGCATCTGAGGAACAAAGTGTTTCCAAAGCACTGGAAATGAGGCTTGTGTGGAACAGGGAAAACAAACACAGGAATTCTTTATGGGAGGGGAAGAGTGTGGGAACCCATAGAACAAACGCACTTCACTTCCTGGAACACTTGTCCTGTCAGCAGCTTTTGTGTATTATACACACGAGCAGATGAAGGGTAGAGAGAAAGATGTGTTTGGGAAACATAAGTCTTGTATAAGCAAGTGTCTGACAGCCATTGTATCAGCCTTGTTGCTGACAATGTATCTCAGTACCAGAGCAAGGGTAGGGTGAAATAAGAACCAGCCCGAGTTTTTGTCCATCCTCCACAATGAATCTGAACTCAGGCTTTGTAATGGGTGCTGGGTGAACAGTTCAGGCAGAAATCTAAATTCACCTGCATGCTGGCTACATTTGAGCTGGGGAACTGTCCTGTCCCTCTCTGTACATGTCACAAGCCCATGCCCAAGTTAGCAAAGAGACCACCACCTGGGAGCCTGGCCATAGAGTGCAAGCAGAGACACAAAGTGCAAGCCATGGGAAAAGCTAAGGAGATCCCTTAGTTTGGGGCCCCATCACCAGAAAATTAGCTAGGTCATAAGGAAGGAGCAGCTTTAACATTATAAAAAACAACCAGAAAAATGTTGTTTCCAACATCTGGTGCATTATGGTGTAGCTGCACCTACTACAAATTAAGCACAAATCAGTTTAGGAGAGAATTGTGTACTACAGACTAGAGACGGGCCACAACAGAACCTTTAATCCAAACCCTTTCAAATTTGGGGGAAGGAGGTGAGAATGGGAATTCAGATTTGAATTGCCATGCCGCTTTTCTTGCCTATAGTTTTGGTCCTGGCTTTCATCCAAAATGCAAGAGGCCTAGTTTCCAGACACAGCTGTAATGTCACATGAGCAGCCTGAGATGGCGACAAACTCACTGAATAGCTGGTCTCACGAAGTTTCCACAATTCAAGGTGTGTTAACAGTTTGAGATTTTGGCACTCTTGTATCCAGTACATAACCTACTCTTGATTAAGCCTCAAAACCAATCACTAGCCTGAACCATATCTGTATACTAAACATCACTGTCTCAACCCATCTCTCCTACAATGTTTTTGGGTCAAAGTACAATGTAACTCCATTGAAAAAGTGATGTGGAGCTGCCCATGGAAACTGACAGACACTTGAAGAGTATGATTTCCTTCACTGATTTCGGTGCTGTTATATGTTCTGCAAAAAGTTTGCATTCTGCAGTTCTAATTTTTGCAGAACATTATAGCTAGCAGCATCTGAGAAGAGAGGCAAGCATTTCTTTTTTATGATTCATTTCCCAAATTATGCACTCCCAAAGGCTCTTATGACAAATGGTTTTGTAGAGTGGGTTAAATAATACAAAAAAAGATTCAGTAATATTTTCCCACATAAAAATGGTGAGAATTGTTAGTAACAACTAACATAGTATTTGTTGTTTGATAGTATTTAGATGGCTACTGGGTATTTGTGAAAATATTTGTGAATCCTTGGAGTTTCACAAGTTTAACACGAACGATTATTCCTCTGAAAATTCATATTGGAAAATCATTGTCTGTTTTTGCTGTTAATTAGTTATTATTTTCTATTCATTATTTGTTATTCTTCATTGAAGAGGTTTCAGTTAAAACTGGTCAGAACATGCTTCCAACCTCCCCATCCCCTAGGAAAATTGACTTTTTCAGCCAAAAATTGAAAAAAAAAAAATCCACGGAAAATCAAACATTTCTATTTGGAATTGCCACAACAGTTCATCTGCCATGATGTATCATGGTCCCTCTCCCGCTGAGCAGCCCTAGGTCATCATGGGAGACATAGTATGGCTGGGGATCCAGCCAGTACAGGGAAATGAGGGCATGAAGCACCTGAACTACAATTCCCATGAGGTACCACAGTGGCATTACCAAATTGAAGTTTTCAGTCAAAAAGTTTTCAGGTTTTGGGAGTTCATTTTTTTCAATTCAGTGAAAATTTTCCACAGAAAGCCGTCGCTTTTCAGACAAAAAACAATTAGAAAATTTTGGAACAACCCTGATTCAGTCATCCAATAAGAGAACAGACACACCAGATGACTTATGTAACCAATCATTCACCATAAATAATGACTAACATAGAGTCTCAGTGAATAGTTCATGAACACTGAGGAGGCAGTGTGGATCGAGCACTGCTTGGGAGATTTGGGTTCTATTCTTGGCTGGCTGGCTGGGTGAGCTTGGGCAGCCTCAGTTTCTCCATCTGTAAAATGAGGGTAATGATAGTGACCTGCTTTTATAAAACACTTTAAGGTCTACTGATGAGAAGAGCAATGTATTGTCAGTGTTGTTTTGCTGTGCATAACAAGTAAATTTTGTAGCAATCAGAATCAGTTTTGCATGCTGTTTGAAACAGAAAAATATGTAATTTCACAGTGAATAATATTCAGAATGAATAATTGAAACAGTTCTGCCACACTGTTCCTTCTCTCTGTATTTCAGGCTTGCAACATTCTGGATCATTTGGTCTCTGTAATACATGTTATTAGGGATGAGTAAACATGGAGGTGGCTGAGTTTTGCAAAATCTGTGCTTATTTATACCTCCTGGACTTAAATGGAGCTGCATGAGGATGTATGTTAACACAGAATTTGAACCCTAGAAGTTTTTTGTAAGTTTTTGATTTTGTGAAACATTTTCTCAGTTCCTAGAAACATGTTTTCGTTAATTTCAACCATTGTTTAATTTCTTACCTATATACAACTATCTAAATGAAAGCCTAAGCAATGCAAATCATAACAATTCTTGTTTGACAGTAACTCTTCTGGAACTATGCAGGAAAGAAATAAACAGCAAGCATGCAGCAGCCCAGGACTTTTGTTATGTCAGAGCCAAATGGAACTCAACCCTCAACAATTTTGAGTTCTCTTCTCAATCAAGAACGCACAATTTTCAGTTTTTCTTTCCTTAATCCTAGTTTAAAACAAAACCTATTAAACTAAGGGCATTTTTTGCACTTAGCCCCCAGGCTTCTATCCGACAAAAATAAACTCAGATAAAAGCAAGAGAATGATCTTGCACTGAAGTCAGTTAGAGTTTTTCTATGGCCTTCAGTGAGAGCAGGGGCAGGAACAGCATTTTCCCTATTTTAAAGGGATAAGAGTGCTTTCTGTTCTGATCTATCCAATATAAGCTGAATCCCAAACTAGGATCTGAATTTCCACCTCCTACCCTCCAAGTTCTTACCCCTCTCACTCCAACTAGACCTTTGGCTAAAGCCACCTATCCCAGCAAAAGCCACCATCTCCACCACGTTACCTTTTCATGAGGCAACCTGCTCTCTCTTCTCCAATACTCTCTCTCTTCTTTAAGTGAGAAGCCAGGTGGCTTGTTTCTCTGCTCTAGTACAATGGGGACCCAATAATTCCTCTACTGAAGCAGATAATAAAAAGCCCTGATTCTGCAAAAACTTGAACACATGCTGCCATTACTCACATGCTTGAAGTTAAGCATGTACTAAAATACTTTACAGAACCACAGCCTTAAAATTAAGAAAGGCATTTTGTAGCATTCACACAATGTATGCTTTAAAATGCACTTTGGGGTTATAAAGTTCCAGAGCACATTAGTTCCATTTCCCACCACCCTTCCCTTTGAGAACTGCTAATGTCACCAGCAGCAAAATCCTTTCTTTTAGGCAGGTGTTTTTTCTGGCCATTCCAATATGAAATCCCATTGCGTTCTAGTAAACGAGACACAATTCTGCTTTTCACTACCAATACCCAACATTAGCCCTGTCTCTTCAGATCTGTCAGAGATTCAATCTCAGATGTCTAGCAATTACTTGAAATTGAACTCAGACAAAACGGAGGTTTTATTGATAGCTCCTCATCAATTGCTTGCTGTTTCTTGCCTTTCAGAGGTTAGCTTGGAGAATGTCCAATTCTCACATGCTCTGCCCACCAGGGTCAGATTTCAGTGAGGTCGTTGATTCTGACTTAGCAATCAAGGAACATACAAGCACAGTGACATAAACAGCTTTTTACCATCTCATAAATATTGCTAGACTGAGACCCCCTCTCTCGCATGCTGATATTGAAGCATTAGTTCCTTGCTTCTGTTGTGGCTCAGCATTTAATACTGTAATTCTCTGTTTGTGAGACTTCCAAACTGTGTTGTACTGTTCCATCAGTTAAAACTTATCCAAATGCTGCTGTGAGGGTTATTGCAGGTACCAAGAATAGCTGATATATTTTGGTCTCTGCCAATTGAACTGCGTATCACACGAAATTCAGAGGCAAAAAGCAACAGACTTGTAGATATTGTATGGAATTTTTTAATGAAAACTCTCAGAAACAGGAAAATTAGGTTTTGTTATTGGCTTTTATGTTTGAGGGAGGGGAACCTGGTCTCTTGAAACTGTGAGACACTTGTTACTGGCATTGACCCTTGCAAGGGTCATATTCTGTTCTCAGATTCACATGATTCCCACTTTTTAAGATGTAGTCTGAAATCAAAAGCTAAGCCTGAAGGGCCTGGTGTTCAGAAGAGTTGACTATCACAGTGGGTCCTAACAACTTCATCTGGAGTGCTCAGCAAATCTAAAACGAGGCCTGTAGGGAAAAATTCACTAGAATTTCACGCACTTACACTAGCTTTTAATTTATCCCTAAGACTCTATGAGAGGGAATTCTGGGAAACTGCTTCCTTGTAAAGGGGCAGGGATTTCCAGGGGTCCCATGGTCCCAGCTTGATTGCTGTGAGGCGCAGTTACCTACATAACCACGAGTGGTCCAGTGCAAACAAAAGTGTCCTTATTTCATTGTTTTGCTGGGGTTTTATTAATACCCATGTTATGGTGACAATAAATAGTTTTACAATCTCTCCAAGTACTTTCAGTTTAATTCATCGCTGATGTCCTATCAATGAACTCATTGGTATTACTCCAAGGACTAAATTGGCCAATTGAGTTTATATTTTTACAGTATATATTTAAGATATATGGCTCAGTTATAGTCAGGGGTTCTGGGACAATTTGTATAGTGGGGGTGGCTGAGAGCCACTACACCAAACTGTGAGCCCTGTATATGATGAAAACCACTTCAAGCAGGGAGTCCTGTTGCATCCTCAGCACTCCTAGTTTCAGCAGCTATGGTCATGGAGCATAGAATAACCAGCCCTGTAATTTTCTGGCATCTGCCTTAACATAACGTTACTAAAACAATACAAAAACTTTCCCTAATAGTGTATACCTCCACAGTATGAGCAGAGTTTAAAAAACAACAACAACAACAACAAAAAACTGCATCCTCTCTTCTATACACATTTACCTCCTGAGAGATCTCTCAGTTCCCATTGAAACCTGTAGTTGTGGAGAGCCCGCAGCAACATCCCGAATTACTTTTAGCTACACACAAACACAAAGTAGGCAAGAGTAGATTTTTATACTCTACGACAGCTCATAAATGGCTTTTACTTAGATACAGTAACAACTAGAGCAGGTCTACAAAATTTTGATGGATGAGTTTTATGTTGAAAAACGCAGTTTTGTTGAAATTAACATTTCTCTAATTTGAAATTATTGTTTTGTTTCATTTTTTAGTATTACAGTTAATATTGTATTGAAATATGTCTATACATAACATTAAATACAATAACAATATGTAAAAAAGATTGAAACATAGTTATCATGTTTCAATGTTATCAAAATGAAATCTTTTTATCTTACTGAATCAAAACATTTTGTTGTTTCTGAATAAAAATTTTCCAGAACATTCATTCTGTGGTAAATGTTGAAATTTCTACTCTCCATACCAATTCAGCACAAAAACAAACCTCAAAATATTGCCATTTTCTGAGGGACAGAAATTGCGTTTTCTGACCAGTTCTTGTGATAAACCCCCTGCCTCACAAGGTTCTGACTCATGCTCTGCAGGAGCGGCACCAGGGTTTTTGCCGCCCTAGGCGGCAGCGCTCCTCCTCAGAGCATTCAGCGGCGGGGGTCCTTCCGCTCCGCATCTTCGGGGTGCTTTGACGGCGGGTCCTGGAGCGAGTGAAGGACCCGCCGCAGAAGCGCCCCGAAGATGCGGAGCGGAAGGACCCCCCACCGCCGAATTGCCACCGAGGACGGCAAAATGCCGCCCCCCAAATCCTGCCGTCCTAGGCGACCACCTAGGGTTGCCTAGTGGAAGCACCGGCCCTGATGCTCTGTCACACATGCCTGTTGGTTAGAAAGAGCCTTCGAGAAGCTAGGAATTTAGGATAGCATCTGACTGTGTGGCACTAGTGACTAGGTGCTTGATCCCGTACCATTAAAATTAATGGGCGTTTTTCCATTTATTTGAATGGGGAGGGATCAAGCCCTAGGAAGCCTTTTGACAAATACTGAATTTGGGGAATTAGCAAACAAGTGAACAAACATGATCAAATCAAGGATACGCCACACAAAATGTATCTTGTTTATTTCTTTTAACAATGTCACATCATAGTAATTATGTATAATGATGAAGCACTTCCTAGTATGGTAGTATATATACTGTATTATATTTGTAAAGATAATAACCAAAATAGTTGGTTATTATCTTTACAAATGATATGAGCCCACGTATGGCCCTGCTATTGAATCTGTGCTGGAAAATGGCCTAAGACTACAGGTTTATAATGGAATCCATCTATTTGTAGACCAACAAAGTGAGAATTACCAAGGTCCATGTATGTGTGTGTGTGTTTAAATTCATTGGGGTAGCCGTGTTAGTCTGAATCTGTAAAAAGCAACAGAGGGTCCTGTGGCACCTTTAAGACTAACAGAAGTATTGGGAGCATAAGCTTTCGTGGGTAAGAACCTCACTTCTTCAGATGCAAGTGAAGAAGTCTGGTCTGAAGAAGTGAGGTTCTTACCCACGAAAGCTTATGCTCCCAATTCTTCTGTTAGTCTTAAAGGTGCCACAGGACCCTCTGTTGCTTTTTAAATTCATTGACTCTCATCCATTTCTTCACATTAGCAGTAAAACCCATTGGGACTTCGGAGAGAAAAGAGCTGTTTTGAAGCAGTAGTTTTGCAAGCCACTAACTTCATTTTAAACTCATGAGTTTGACCAGATGAGGAAAAACAGCTTTGTTCCTCTCCCAGACACTGCAGCAGCTCTTAAAAGGGGCCTAGTGACAGGGAGAGAACCCAAAAGCCAGCCAAATCACAGAGAGATCATTGTGATCAAGCCTAAGGCAACTATGGGTCTGCAGGCCTGGCCCCCCCAAAGCAACATACTGCTTCCAAGACAATTTCAAAACAAGAATAATAAATACAACCTTAAAGATTCTTTCCCATTTAATTGTTTGCCCTTCATCATGGAATGCCTAGACCATGAAAACAATATGGCCAGCACGTTGTGAGCCATGAATTGCACTGATTACAGACACAGCTGGGAATCCTCTTCAGCCATTCCCAATTGCTTCATTTCTCCACCCCATTTAATCATTTGATTTTCACTGGCAAAAAAAATAAAAAAATAAAATCATGGCTTTGTTGTTTTCTCTGGCCCAAGCTTCTCCTGGCAGCTTCATGTATTTATTTATTTAAATTTGGGAATCCATATGCCACCTTTATCTCTACAAAACGTCTCCCTATTGCTTACCAGCCTGGAGATAGTCCTCCATGGGGATTCTGAACTCTACAAAGTTGTTAATATTTTAGCACCCTTCTCCTTTCCTGTTCTGCCTTTTGCCTCCTATCCTGTCACTGTTTCTCAGTCTATTTTATATGCTTCTCTGGTGCTGTGATATATTTTCAGTTAAGTCCTCTTATTGGCTTTCCTATAGAACTGGAAACTGAAACCTGGCATAGTAAGTAAGTGAAGTCTTTTTGTGTTCATCTTGGCTCACCTCTTCACAAAAGCACAGAGATTTCCCCTGCAGGCTTGTAATTATAGTGCCATTGTAGGATAAGGCCTTTTAAGCCAGTCGTGTGAGATGCCTGTCTTCTGTATTCAGTATTGTGTGGCAGAAAGAGAGAAGTGCCACATCTCCAAGGTAAGCAGACACATTGCTGTAGGATTCTGCTTCAGATTGTGCTGATCCAAAAGACTCCTGCTGAAGTCAATGGAAAGCCTCCCACTGATTTCAGTTGGCTTTAGAGCCGAGACTAAGGGTGAGATTAAGGCCTGCGCACTATTTACATTCCATTTACACCACATCAGAACAAGATAACTAAATAAATTAATGAGAACTGTCATTATTCCTTATCTAGGGGGGAAATAATAGATCACAATTCCTGACACGCTCCTGCTCATTTTGGGAACAATTCTGCAATCACCGATGTCAACAATTAGCACGCACGTGCGCGCGCACACACACACCTGTTTGAGCACTGCCTTTAAGTTCAAGAGTCATTTTGCCTGCGGCCCAAGCAATATTTGATAGAAATTTTATCCACCAGAAACTTTTGTTTCTGCTGCACCAGCAATGTTGAGTAAACCTGTCAGCTTATCTGTGCATGAAATTCACAATTGTTTTCCCCCTTGCAAAACAAACCATGTCAAATAAACCCATGGGATGTTTCAGTTATTCACGATTTCCAGTAAGCTGCTCAGTGCAAGATAAGTGGCTAATAAAGTTACTACTGTCCTTGTAGATTGTGTTTGATACCATAAAGTGTTGCCGATCTTGCAGGGATAGACGGCATTGCTGTTCAGCAGCCCCATTCTCTGCGCTGAGAGTGTTAAATGGCTTGTCTAGCCAAGGAACTCTCTCACATGGGGTGATGCAGGGTTCCTTGGTCTCTGCTGTTCAATGTACAAGGCCTACAGGAGAGAGGGTAACTCATACAGCCTCTCTCTAGCTAAATTTATCTTTATTTAGAGTCAACTGTTGCAATAGATTGATATCTTGCTGGTTTCAGGGCTTGGAAATAGGAGGGCTGGTTCATAGCTCAGGCTGAGATTATGCTAGTAGATTGGTAGTAACAACTAGAAGAAATAGCAATGGTGATATCAGCTCCATCAGTTAAGGAAGGATTTTTTTCCCCCGGATCACATTGACAGTGACCTGGGGGGTAGGATGAGGATTGCCTTTCTCTGCAGCATGTGGGTCACAGGTCACTTGCCAGGATTATCTGCGTATCTTTCACTTAATCATTTCTCTGTCATTGAGGGGACCTTGGGTACTGGTGTGCCTCGGTCCCTCCTATGGCACATAATAGACTAGTCTCCTATAGGCTGTAATACATTGGTCTAAGCTTGGTTGTTGGGTGTAGAGTGTGGGTGCTGGGTGGTGTTGGTGCTCGGTGCTATACAGGACTAGGTGATCCATTCTGGCCTTAAACTCTATGACCAACTAAGTTTGCTTGCCTTTATTTTTTATACTCAGATTCACTATCTGATGTTCTTACTGGACACTGATCTGTTTTGGGATGTCCAGGTAGTAGCAGTGTGATAGAGTTCTTCGGGCCATTGACTGCAGCCCTGTATTTCAGATGTGGTGCTCACAATAAAGATCCACAGTTTTATTAATTTGAAACTCCGTTAAACACTCTGCACTCTTCATAGGGCTCCACACAAGGACCACCCAGATACTTCATCCGGTACAAAACATGTTGAAGGGTATTTACTACAGGGCACATGCTATGCCAGTGCTTCATAATCTATTTGGGCTTCCAGTTTGCTTCTGAGTGCAATTTGTTGGGATTTTTTAAGCCTATGAAATCTCATAAGGGCTTGATCCAGGTTACCTCAGAAAATGTCTCTTTTTGTGATACAGCAGCAGTTGAGATCAGCTGAGGTGCTCAAGGTAACAGCTCCTTGACACAGCCAAAAGGAAGCTGCTGGTGGAGGAGTGCTCTTAGAAAGGAGTCCCTGACAGTGGAATTCTATTCCTACCTCCCAGGGCCAAATCTCTTGACTGTCAGGTTACTTTGCAAAGATTAGAACATTCTGTAATACCCAGCATTTCTAGTGTAGGGAAGGTCTGAGTGGTGGAGAAGAGACAGCTTTAGTTTCAGGGGAGTTGTGGGAGCGTTTTAGCTTTTAACTGTTACTTTTTTTGTATTATAAAGATGGTACACGAGCCCATAGCATTAGGTGAGCACATTTTAACAAGTCAAAATGAAATATTAATTAAATAAGATACCTACAATATTTCTTTTTTCTGATCATACAAGCTCTGACACCTGGGACCCAGTGGGCTTTAAACAGTCTATTTGCTAATCAAATGCAGCTCTTTTTCACTTAACCCTTGACTTGATCCTGCTGCCTCCTCTGTCTCAAATGCTCTTGCCTAGTAATTTCCCCTGAGTTCTAGGTACAGGCTGCACCTGGTGTTTTCTTTACTGTCAGAAAGCTTTGCTAATAGCCCGGTGAGGTGGCAAATCTGAAAGGAAAGTAATACTGTGCTTTAAAAAAATATTGTATATGTATAACCAAACCCTGATACTCAAGAAAGTAATCTTCCCACACCTCGACCCTTTTCACCCTAAAATATGTTCATGATATGGTGTGTGCATTCCAAACCTTTGTGCCCTAGCTTGTATGAGGTCAGTGGCCTCTTGGTGAGCAGCTGGCTTAAATTGAAATGGAGCTCCTCTCAGAAATGTTTATATGTCTCTGTCTACAGATCATCTGCCTCCAAAACTAGATATATTTAGTGCCTATGAAAAATCCCCATCAAATTATTGAATCTCGGTGTAAAGGACAAAGACAGCTAGAAACTGCTCCAACTCAGTGATTATTGTCTAAGCTGATCCTGTGATGCTGTGTATATACATATGACATAGTACTCACTCTCTACTCACTCCAGGTAACTCCAGTAAGTGCAGTGGTGGGCAACCTGGTCAGGGTAATCCGCTGGTGGGCCACAAGACAGTTTGTTTACATTGACTGTCCGCAGGCACGGCCACCCACAGCTCCCAGTAGCCACGGTTCACCATTCCCGGCCAATGGGACCTGCAGGAAGCGGTCCGGGTGGCAGAGACGTGCTGGCCGCCGCTTCCCGCAGCTCCCATTGGCCGGGAATGGCAAACTGCAGCCATTGCTACAGGTGGCCGTGCCTGCGGACGGTCAATGTAAACAAACTGTCTTGTGGCCCGCCAGCAGATTACCCTGATGGGCCGCATGCAGCCTGTGGCTGCAGGTTGCCCACCACTGAGTCAGAGCAGTAGGGTTACGTGTGGGGTAAATTTGACCGTTTAGCATAAAACTGCTTCCACTTGAGTTCACAGTGACGTCCTTCATGACATCTGAGCTCCTCAGGGCAAGGGTCATGGGTCAAATCGTTGAACCATTGAAGTCAACTTCAAAATTCCCATTGATTTCAATGGGCCAGGATTTCACCCCATGTCTTCTATCCATACTAGAAGATTATTGCATTTTTGAGTAGTGTTAAAATAATTAGTAATAATAATTCTCTAAGGTGCCACTTAAAAAAATGTTGTATGATTTTTTTCCCAAGTCTTTAGAGAAATAGATATTATGGGCCTGATTCTCATTTACAGTATGGCCTTCACATCACTCTAGGCACGTAAGCAGTATTACCGTACTTTACATTGACTTTAAGATCCCTTTCCACTATTAGAGGAATGTTAAGAGGCTTTAGTGTCACTTAGAATTAGGCTCCATGCACTTTTATTTCAGAAAATTATCAAATAATATGCAAAAAATAGTTTTTTATTGACCATCGTGGAAATATATACTAAAAAAAAAATCTAATTCTGTCTTATGAGAGAGGGAGAGAATATAGACAAATGTCTTATTCAAGGATCTCAATTTTTTTTAGAACTATTAGTGAGTTAAACTTTCAAGGTTCACCCTTTTAAGGTATGAAGGTATTAACCCATTTCACAGATGGGGAAATAGAGGCCCAAAGCAGTTAAGTGACAAGTCCCAATGTAAAATAGTAAGTCTGTGGCAGAGCCAGTTACAGATGCCTAGATCTCATGACTCCCAGTCCTATTCTTTAGCCACAAGATTATTCTTCCCTTCTAGAGAATCTGTAAAGTATTTAAGACATACTGTATCCAGGATGAATATTTACATGGATAAGAGAGATCTCATCCCTAAATATCAGAGGCTTATAAAAAAATCTTCACTCACTTCTTTCAAATGATGAAAATCACCATCCACAGAAATGTTATTCTCTAATGAGCACATGCTTTAATCCAGAGCATACCAGAGGCTAAATAAACGAACTGGAGCTAGCCAGATGTGCTCACAGTTCACACAGACCTTACGCATGATAATGGATAATTGTTATGCCAGGTTGTAATGGATAAATTGGCAAGTCTTTATCCCTTGCATGTCACTGATGTAGTCTCTGGATAAAGGCACATTTGCCTGCCTTCAACTACAGTCACAAAGATGAAGATGCCTTGATTCTATAAAATAAAAGTTTTTGTAAAAAGTTCCAGAAATGATTAAATATGAAAGGGAAGGGAGAAAAGGCATCTGATGCCAGGGAGGGGAACGTTTGATCTTTTAGCCTCTTTTTGTGGTTCCCATTGTGCCAGGCCAGAAAACAGTGGGATGTTCAAATATTAATAAAGTGGTAGCACAGCCAAATTAAAATGTCCCAATTCTCATAAGTAATGTTTCTACCAGAGCACAAAAGAATAATCAAAACCCCAAAGTAGTGAAGAAGAATTTAAGACCCACCATTAGTGTTGCCAAGAACTCCCTATATGCCTGCATTAAGCACGTAACGGAATCTCTGTGCCTTTAAACTTCACCAGCTCCTACGCTTGAGGCCCGATCCAGCTCCACTGACTCATAAGTGCTTCAGCTGTACAGTGCCCATTTTTCTCATAATTAAAAACTTTCAGAGCTACAGAAATGGTTACACAAATACTTTTCAAAAAGGAATTGGAAACATTATTATGGTCAAAGGAGGATCAAAACTGTGGTTATGCTCATGAGTCTTGTACACTGGAGGGGAAAATGTGATTGTATTTTTGAGTGTATATTCCAGAAATTGCCACCTCCTTGTAGTTCCAAACTCAATACTTCATTTTTAGTGGTAAATTACGATCAAGATGGGTACATTCAAGATGTTGGGTGAAATTTTGGCTCCATTGAAGTCAGAGTTTTGCCATTGACTTCAATGACACCAGGATTTCACTTGTACCAGTGTCATTTCTTGTCTGAGGCTGCAGTCTAACAAACTGTTCTCATTTCAGAATATATCTCTCTGATCTCATCCTGTCTCCTCTTCAGTTCAGTTGTAATTTTTGCCCTATCCTTTACTAGATACAGAAATGTCTTTCTATTACTGATCTCCATAGCAGACGTCTTTGATCTGGATGCACCTCAGCACCTATAAGCATATCCCTAATATCTTGTTTAATTTCTGTGCCAACACTCGGGATCCACTTTGGTTAAGTGAAGCTCACCCCTCCCCCAAAAAGTTTCCCAGTGTCTAATTACATTTAAACACCCCTCTCTTTACTTTATTGTTTTTTTCACATGTTGAGATTTTGAGATTCCCTGTGCCTAGCTGTTCTTGCCTGTGGAAATGGAAGCAGTTCAGAGAAATAAAAGGAACTGGATTTATATCTTTTCCCTAATAACCTAAGTTTAGCTTCCAGGACCTGTCTCCTCCACCTCCATCAATTATTAGTAAACATGCATACCATGAGCAACAACTCCTTCCTAGCATTCCTTAGAAGTATGATGAGATCTACTAGGTAAGTCACTGAATCATTCTGGTTGCCACAGCATATTCAGCTATTGTTTTTAACGATCAAATGACCTATCACCTCAGTCATCCTAAGTTGCACAAATGTAACTTACTCCTGGAGTGACTTCTGGGGTGCATGAGGAATGATCAGAGTCCTTTATCTCTATTGAAAACTGGCTAAGTTTCTGCCTCCATTCCTCCTTAGTCCCCTCCTATCATGAGACTGGCTTCCTCAACTGGAGGAACAAGACATATGGTTTTGAGTTAGGTTTATAGGGACCATGCGTCCAGACACAGTAGAACAGACGGGTCTCTCTCTCGTTGTGCTATTTCAGCAACTCTGATCTCAAGATACTCTAAGTAGCCTTCAGTGCCCGGAGCTGCTTACAGTGGATGCATACATATGCCACTTGGCCACAAGGCATACACTTTTTATATCCTTTTAGCTCTTGGTCTCAAGAATATTTTGTGGCAATGAGTTCCATAGACTAATTATACATTTTTAATCTCTAAATGCACTCAAGACAGCGCTTTGTTGCAGCATGATAATCTCTTTCATTTCTTTCCTTCAGTTTACTAGCAAGTTTCAACTGGGTAAGACTACTAAAGGGGAACCTGGGGAATTAATCCTAATATGCATCTTCTACTTTAATAAGGACGGTTACAATACCTACACACTAGCAAAACCATTATTATTATTTACACAGGGCCATAAGCGTACACAGTGCTTTACAGACATGTAAAAAGAAGATTACAGTCTAATTCAGACAAACACAATAAACATGACAATTATTCCTTATTGCAGAGAAGTGCACAATTCAATTTGGAGGGAAAGAGGTGTAATTGCTATTCCTCAGTCCTACTGTTATTTTATATGCTCTGTTATTGCTCATCATAAAGATGTTCTGTATTTAGCTAGGCAGTACCTTTGCCAGAGAGTTCAAACTCTGGCATAAACTCAGGTTTATACAGTATCTGAGCACTTGGTTTGCTTTAGCATTACTGGAGAGGTTTCGTTAAGTGTTGGAGGTCTATCAGATAGCATCCATCGAGCTGTTTCTTCTGAATGATCAGAACTATTGCAAAATTGCATTGATAACCTTTTGTTGTTACAAGAGCAAAGTGGCCCACTCCTGTACGTGCAGTATTATTTGTGTGGTGCCAACTTTCTCTTTCTTCAACAGGAAACACAATCAGCTGTGTAGGGTAGTTGGCCCCATTTCTTGTTGACTCAGCTTTCAAGTGCTTAGGTGTAACAAAACATTCTACAGTAGCACTCGCCTCATCTCACCTCGCCAGCTAACACCAAACAAAAGCATTTCTGAATCCCGCTCAGCGTCTGAAGTCAGTAGCCAGCTGAGGAGAGGATGATGGCAAAAAGAGTTAACATGTGGGTCTTGTCATTTTGCTCCCCAGTTCCCCCCTCCCAAAAAAACCCCATTAATAAATTATAAAGATTATCTATAATAACCCCCCAAATTCGGCTGTTCTTTATAAAAAACATTATTTTATTTGTTAAATTTTACATGGGGATTCCCTATTTTGCAACCTCAGTCTTCACCTCTTGGTTGGAGACAAGGGATTTCAGGCCCGTGCTGACTATAAAATCATGGCAGCAGTGCTAGACAGACAGGCAGAGAGCCTCCTTTCTGCCCCCAATGTTTCAATAGCAAAATCAATTATTTGGATAATGTTTCTACATTAATGTATCTACAAAAAAGTTGTGTTAGTGGTAAGAACCACCGTATATAAAAAACCACACAGGGCTGCTTTTTGTTAGAGTAGTGATGGAAAAGAAAGTCTGGAAATACTATCAATGATTTAGGATTTGACTACAATCAGAATTTTTCAGTGAGTCTGATGATAGCACACCATATGAAAATTGATCCCTGATGTGGAGGAAAATGACTACCTGAAATGCAGATGTAATAAGGTAGTTACATGACTAAATGTCATCAACGTGCCCAGAAAATTAGATATGCCAGGTTAAAGGTGGGCAAGAAAAAATACACTGAAGGAATATAATTTTTTGTTTGTCTGTCTCAGAGTCATAGACACAGCAGCATTACAAATCTTCTGTTATGTCTGTACACTAAAATATTCCAAATGTCTCCTTTTGGCTGTTATTGACATATCAGTATTTCAGTAAAGGGCACTATGAAAGTGTCATAATAAATATTAAATAAGATAAATATCTCTATCTCTGGCACCTTTGCATTCTTGTTGTTATACAGAGAAGAAAGAGGGGAGAAAGCTTCATTAAATAATGCCACTAGTAGTTTAGCTGGATGAGATGAAATGAATGCAGACTCCTCCCACAAGGACCAGGCTACATTCGTCCATGGAGCCTTAATGCCAGAAACCAAGGTGAAGAAAACTCATCGCAAGATTACATCGTAGACTAAAATCACCATAACATTTTCCCATTAGGTTCCTGGCCCATCCCATACTGATATGTCTTGAAAAATCAGAATGCTCCTTCATCCACAAATGTGGAAGCAATCTATTCCGTCATGGATTGCTTTTTGTCTTTCACATTGTTGTCTCATTTGATCTTTTGGTAGAGAAGATTTGATTTCATGCCTATATTTTGTAGTATAGCATTTTTACCTTTACCACTCAGATAAATCCAGAAAAAAAATACAACATTCAGCATTGCAGTTCCTTTTTGTTTTATACTTCCTTTCAGATTTTCTATATGTCTGAAAGTTTCTGAGAGAAATGGATTCCCATGTGTCTTTCGGAGAGATAGAATGTGAACTCCCCACAATTGGCCCCTTTGTGTTTTGAGCTGATATTGCATCTATAGAAATAAGTCTCTCTATACAGCTGGTCTTTTTTCAAACCTTATGTTTTTTGTTGTAATCCCAAACAAATCATAATGCAATCCACCACAATTCAATGAATGCTTAAGCCTACTCTATGTTGACTCAAACAATTGCTATTCTTAAAGATGCTGATGAATACTTATTTTCATTCCATCTGCTACTGAAACAGTGCATTGTGTAACTATAGCAAATGTATTTACTAAACTATACCCTTCACTTGCTTATCATTGGAAGAAGGGAAAATATTTCTTTTACTATAGTTTTCTTTTAACCACTGAAATTTAAGCTATTTCAAATGCAGCAACCCAAGCCAAACATTAATTTTAAATATTCATTTTAAAATATCTGTGTGAGTTTTATTTGTAATAAAAGGACACCTAGTCGTTTTCAGAAATGTGAAATTCATCCAATTTAGTCAAGTTAAGCTCTCACAAACAGTGGATGCTCCAAATTTCAAATACACTCATTATAATTTGCTCAGATCCCAAGTGCTCTGGCGTACATAATTCCTGAGAAAGCAGTTCTTCTAGCAGATTAAGGGAACAGTTTGCTTAGCCTCAGGCCATTAACATTTTAATAAAATGATCGTCAACTGTGATAATACAACTTTAGGGGACTTTATCTATTATTAACCTTATTAAGTAACAAGTCTATTTTTTGCTGACAAGGAGATTTTCCAGCCCTTATCAAGATTGATTCTATTTTTTTTTTATTTTATTTCTTGTTCAATTAAAGTTGGATTCCTTGGCTAAATGTATGTTTTACAAATGTGTTTGTTTTCCTCTGTACTGCTTCTATAAATGGTTGATTAAGTAAAACACATTGCATCAGCTGTGTTGTGAATCACTTTTAGTTAGAGAAAACTCATTTATTTGTGGTCTTCAGCTATTCGAATAGAGGTGAACCTCAATTCTCTAAATCCCAATTTCTCAAGTACTGGGTCGCTCAAAACAATATTTCATCCCCCTGAATCCAAAATACATATAGAA
The DNA here is from genome assembly GCF_027887155.1 of Malaclemys terrapin pileata. Classification (NCBI taxonomy): domain Eukaryota; kingdom Metazoa; phylum Chordata; order Testudines; family Emydidae; genus Malaclemys; species Malaclemys terrapin. The sequence continues at coordinate 108,243,228 of NC_071506.1, forward strand.
ATTGAAATTAATTTATCTGGATCTCTGATTAACCAAGGTTTCAGATACCTGTCTGCCAAGACACTGCCACTATGTAATGTAATTAACACTTCCACCCATTTGGAATTACTGTACAAACATATCATGGATCTTATCCTGCTAGATACTGATCATGTTCGATCAGATGCAGAAAGCTCTCACCTCCCATAGATTTCTCAGTACCTTGCAGGTGAGGGATGAACCAGTTCTGAAAGAAACTTCTCAGTTCCAAAACTCTTACTACCTTTCCACCTAATAAATCCTTTGTCTCTTTCCAGACATGAACTCAGTTGGAAGCTTTTAGAAGATGTTAAAGTTCTCTCCAACCCTTATTTCCACATATCTTTGCACTTCCCGATTCTTGTTGGGATAGGGACAGCAAGCACTGAGATTTTAGCAAGAAAGCCTGTTCTGTCTCTGTTTTGTGGGCTCAAATTGACTGGATACGTTTAAGGACGCATATGTGCAAGTTACTCTATATTATTTCTGGCTCACCCATGACTAGCCATGAATAGGGCTAGTTTTTGTAATGGCAGAAAAGGGGGGAAATCTTGACTTTGTCATGGCAAAAAATCTAGGGTTACAAATTTGTTTTTTAAAAGGCAAAAATTCACATTGTCTAAAAACAAAATATCATCTATTCTGGAATATAAATTTAAAGCTATTTAGTAATAATTAACTAATTGAATAAAATGAAGAACAAGCCAAAACAGGCTTTTTTCCCAGACACTGGATATAAATATCCCCCCATAGAGTTCATGAAGGAATCTCACTTACAAAGTTATAAAGCCAATGATTTTATTATGAAAAAGCCATACATTAATGATTTTAGTTACAAGCATCATGACTATGACAACTCTACAGCTTTACTCATGAAGTTCAACAACACATTTTCCTTTCAAGTTACTGTATATGAAATATTCTGTTTATTGAGGATGGTCTTTTGACAGAGGATTAAAGGTCTGATGCTCTGGGTTCCAATCCCAATACCACCACAAGTTTTCTGTGTGATCTTGGGTAAAATCCCTCATCCTCCATTTTCCCATCTGTTAAACTATGGATAACAATACCTCTGGTAGCAGTTTTGTAAGACTAATTTCATTCACGTTTCTAAAGCATGTTAAAGTCCTCAGATAAAAAAGTGACCCAGAGATACAAAGTATTGTTATTATTAGAGACGCAAATCAAAATCCAATATCTCCTCTCCCAAACTTTGTGGAAATTCAGATCTTAATCTATGGTTGTCCCCTCTCACTGTAATATTCTTACTGTGAAATATAGAGAAATGTGAATCCAACCCCGAACTTTTTGGCCCATCACTATTTATTTTATTCTTGTTATAAATTAATGTAAAATGAAGTATGTGCACCGTGCTACTTCAGGGGTGCAGCTTATTCGGTTCTACCATGAGACCTCTCCAGAAATGGCATCAAGTAGGGATTGTTTAGAGTACTTGGCCTGAAATTCTTTGGTGCCTAGGGAGAACAACAACAAGGGACAGGTATAACTTCTAATCCATTTCCATCTTAAAATATCATTCCAATAAAATAACCCTTAAAATTACAAATAGTCACTTACAGCTAATGCATCTCCTCCTTTATTGCCCACATAAGAACCAGTAGCACTAGCAGTATACAACAGGCGCCTGTGAGACAGCAATCATCCATTTCTACATAGTAGACAAGCTGGATCTGGTGTGCCTAATTATCCCATTAACCTGTTCCTAAATATCCAATTATTCCAGCTGTGGGTAATTGAATAAAGGGCAACTGCCACAGATACCAACCATAGGATGCATGTCTTCCTTATCAGTAGCATTTGTAACTGCCTGAGTCTAACTTTCAGCAAGAAATTCCTCAGGAGACCTATCACAATGGTCCTGAATTAATAAGATTCTTTTCACTTTCATTTTTTAAATGAAATCGGGATAGTGTTTTTGAGCACTGAAGACTTGAGTCAAAATCCTGTCTTAGGTGACAAGTGACAATGAGTAGGATGAGACCATCAAAGATTCCACATATCAACACAACTAGAAAGACCACCCTAAAAAGTGGTTCTATATGTAACCCTTGCTTGTCCCCACCATGGGCAAGAGAATGGGTCCACTGTGCAGACAGTAGTGCTTACAATTTGTCTTATACAGCTGAGTTAATGATAGATGTAAAAGCAGCAAAGAGTCCTGTGGCACCTTATAACATAGGTAGAGAAGGGGCTTGAGTGGACAAAAGCTGAGGAAGCGTTGTTCCAGGTCAGCCATAAAAATGTTGGCATATTGTGGGGCCATGCAGGTGCCCATAGTGGTGCCACTGGTCTGGAGGTATAAATAGTCATCAAATTTGAAATAGTTGTGTGTGAGGATAAAGTCACAGAGCTCAGCAACCAGTTGCGCTGTGGCATCATCAGGTATACTAGTCCAATACACAGCTTGTATTCCATCTGTGTGTGGGATGTTTGTGTAGAGAGCCTCTACATCCATGGTGGCTAAGATGGTGTTTTCCGGAAGGTCACCAATGCATTGTAGTTTTCTCAGGAAATCAGCGGTGTCACGGGTGGGATCTTGGGGTGCACAGCATGGCGGAGGAAGGAGGGTGATTTAAACAAAAAACAAAAACCAAAAAAAAAAGGGAGAGGGGTTTTTTTTTTTCTCAGCACAATGGATGACGTAGTGCAGGCACTGATACAAGCTACGGCGGCCCAGCAGGAGGCTACCCGTGTCCAGGCAGCCACCCAACAGGAGGCAGTGCGGCTGCAGCAAGAGACTAATCGCCTGCTGATGGACCAGGCTGCTCAAGACCGAGCTATGTTGCGGGAACTGGTAAACCAGGTAAAGTCCCTTACAGAGCTGAATCGCAGCCATGATGGGACACGGCTCATAGGGGCCAGCCATTGGCTCCAGAGGCATACCTTCTGGCCTTTGAGAGGACAGCCCTACGGGAGGCCTGGCCTCGAGATCAGTGGTCTGGCATCCTTGCCCCATTCCTGTGTGGGGAGGCCCAGAAGGCCTACCATGATCTGCCTGAAGAGGCTGCGGCAGACTACCCCCAGCTGAAAGCAGAGATCCTGGCCAGATCTGGGGTAACGACAGCAGTGCAGGTCCAGCAGTATCACGATTGGAGGTACCAGGAAGACAAAACCCCGCGGTCCCAATTGTATGACCTCATCCATCTCACACGAAAGTGGTTGCAAACAGAGTCCCGGAGTCCGGAAGAGATACTAGTGGTTCTGGTCATCGACCGATACATGAGGGGACTACCACCAGACCTCTTTTGCCTGGGTAAGCCAGAACGAATCCTCCACCTATGACGAGGTTGTCGCCCTGGTACAGAGGCGAAGGACAGTGAGGGAGCTGACCTGACCAGTTAAGGAAGAGGCACCCCGGGTTAAACTAGCAGCACCAAGCCCTAAAGTTCGGGTGACTGGGCCACCAGGAGGGCCCAGATGGAAAAAGAGAGAGGCTGAAGGCCCATTAGAGGCCACAAAGAGTCGGAGCACTGAGGGAGAAGAAGATCGTGATGTTAGACTGCCCAAACCAAGAGACCAGGGAACGCCTAGGGCTCCGTACAGATGTTATGCCTGCAGGGAGTGAGGACACATAGCTGCACAGTGTCCCAATGCTGAGAAGCCTATGCAGTGTAACCTGGGGAACTGGACAGATCCATGCTCCCTAATCCACCTTGTGGGGGTCTCACTAACCCCACATATGTATACCAGACCAGTGAAACTAAATGGGGTAGGGACCACGGCACTGGTTGATTCGGGGAGTGCTATCACGCTTATCTCAGGGAAGCTCGTGAAGCGTAGTCAGCTGCTGCAGGCTAAATGTACGGGGATAACATGTGTCCATGGGACAGTTAGTTACTACCCCACCATCCCAGTAAAAATCGAGATCCAAGGGAACACTACTCAGGTAGCAGCAGGTGTAGTCCCTAAACTCCCATACTGGGTGCTCATAGGGAGGGACTTCCCAGGGTTTGGAAATTTACTCCCAGTAGGGGGATTGGAGAAAGATGGGGACCCTAAAATTGATGAGGCATCCACAGCAGACTGTCAACCCCCAATCTTCTCTGAAATATCCCCAGATTTGTTCTCCACTCCCAGAAAGGGTAGAAAGACAAAAAAGGAAAGAAGGGCAGCTAAGGCCTTGGGAACCCGAATACTGACCCAAAGCCAGAGGGTCGCTCTTGTAGGTAGGTGGACCTGCGCAGCTGAAAAGGAGGCCACGCAGGAGGGAGAAGCACCTGAGTCTGACCCCCCACCCTAATGCTTCTGAACCAGAAGAGGCAACAGAGACTGGGACCATAGATCTTGGGCAGAATAGTCCCGGGAGAGGAAATTTTGGACGGGACCAGGCAGAAGACCCAAGGTATGACAACATTAGGAAGGAGGTGACTGAAATAGATGGGGTCCCCGTGGAAGGGAAAACCCAGGGACCAGGACCCTACTTCATAATGAAGAAGGATCTCTTATACCGGGCAGAAGGTACAGCAGATCCTAGTACCTCAAAAACACCAGAACGCTGTATTAAGTCTTGCTCATAGTCATCTTTTTGGGGGGCATTTGGGGGTAGAGAAGACCCTGGCATGAGTCCTACGATGGCTCATCTGGCCCGGAGTACATGAAGAAGTGCAGAGGTACTGTGCCTCCTGCCCGGAGTGTCAGCTGCACAGTCCCCGTCCCCACTTGAGGGCACCTTTAGTACCCCTTCCCATCATAGAGGTCCCCTTCGAGTGAATAGCCATGGACCTAGTGGGACCCCTGGAGAAGACGGCTCGGGGCCACCAATATATACTTGTTGTTTTGGACTATGCTACTCGCTACCCAGAAGCTGTCCCCCTGCGGAACACAGCCTCTAAAACTATAGCCAAAGAGCTGGTGGGGATCTTTGCCCAATTGGGGCTACCGAAGGAGATATTAACCGACCAAGGAACCCCATTTATTTCGAAGCTAATGAAGGACCTCTGTACGCTGCTCCATATACATACCCTGAGAACTTCAGTCTACCATCCACAGACTGATGGGTTGGTAGAAAGGTTTAACTGAACCCTCAAGGCTATGATAAGGAAGGTGGTAAGTCGGGATGGGAAGGATTGGGTCACCCTACCTTATGTTCACTATCCGGGAGGTACCTCAGGCCTCAACTGGGGTTTCCCCCTTCGAGTTATTATACGGGCGTCACCCCCGTGGCATACTAGATATCGCCAAAGAGATCTGGGAAGAGGAACCCAATGAGGGGAGAAATATAATAGAGCATGTAATGCATATGCGAGACCGGATAGCCTGGGTTACCCCTATTGTACGGGAACATTTGAAGAAGGCACAGGAGGCCCAGCGAACCTATTACAATCGCCAGGCAAAAGTGCGACAGTTCCAACCAGGGGATCGGGTTATGGTGTTGGTACTCACGGCAGAAAGCAAGCTTCTGGCCCAATGGCAGGGGCCCTATGAGGTGGTTGAACCCGTGGGGGAAGTAACCTACAAGGTGCGGCAGCCAGGACTGCAGAAAACAAGAACAGATTTATCACGTTAACCTTCTGAAACCCTGGCATGCACAAGAGGCATTCACAACAGTCCAAAAAGACCTAACCCAGGAAAACAAGTCTTCCAAACAGGTGAGAGTGTCTCCTGATTTAACACCTGACCAGAAGAATGAGGTGTCTGAGATGATCTTCCGGAACCAAGATGTGTTCTCGACAAAACCGGGTCAAACAACCAAGACATATCACCACATCGTCACGAACCCTGGGGCCAGAGTAACAATGAGGCCCTATCGGGTGCCAGCGGCAAAAAGGGAGGAAATAAAAGCAGAAGTAAAAAAAATGCTGGAGTTGGGGATCATCAAAGAATCCCATAGTCAGTTGTCCAGCCCAATCGTGCTGGTGCCCAAACCTGATGGCACCACAAGATTTTGCAACGACTTCCGGCGATTAAACGAAGTATCCCAATTCAAAGCATACCCCATACCTCGCATATATGAGCTAGTGGACCGTCTGGGTAATGCCCGGTACTTGACTACCCTAGACTTGACAAAGGGGTACTGGCAGATTCCCCTTGCAGAAGACGCAAAGGAAAAGACTGCGTTCTCTACACCAGAGGGTCTTTTTCAATATACTGTCCTCCCTTTTGGACTACATGGGGCCCGAGCTACCTTCCAGTGCCTCATGGACAAGTTATTACGCCCGCATAACAGTTATGCTGCCGCCTACTTGGATGATGTGGTCATTCATACCCCAGACTGGGACACCCACCTGGAGAAGGTGGAGGCAGTCCTTGATACCTTCAGGCGAGCTGGCCTTACAGCAAACCCTGCCAAGTGCACTGTACGGTTTACAGAGGCCAAATATCTTGGCTACATTGTGGGAAAAGGTCTGGTAAAACCCCAAGTGAACAAGTTAGAGGCCATCCAAAATTGGCCCTGACCAAGTCGCAAGAAACAAGTCCGGGCGTTCCTAGGTGTGGTGGGGTATTACCGACGATTTATCCCCCAGTTTGCCACAGGGGCAAGCCCCCTCACAGACCTAGTGAAAGCCCATGGACCTGATCTGGTGAGATGGTCTGACGCAGCAGAGGAAGCATTCACAGACCTATGGACTGCCCTCTCCACTGATAGCCCCTGATTTCACCAAGGAGTTTATCCTGCAGACGGATGCATCGGAAGTAGGGTTGGGGACCATTCTATCACAGATGGTCGGGGAGGACGAACACCCAATTCTATACCTCAGTCGGAAACTCCTTCCAAGGGAACAAAAATATGCAGTGGTGGAGAGAGAATGCCTCACTGTAAAATGGGCCATGGAAACATTGCGCTACTACCTGCTCGGGCGCAGATTTGTCCTCGTGACCGACCATGCCCCTCTTCAATGGATGCAGCAGAACAAGAAGAAGAACACAAGGGTGACCAGATGGTTCTTATCCCTCCAACCTTTCCAGTTCTGTGTGCAACACAGAGCAGGGAGCCATCATGGCAACGCCGATGGCTTGTCACGTGTGCACTGTCTGGCGTCCCAAGCTGCCCAACCCCTTGGCGTTGAGCAGGGGGGAGGGATATGTGACAGACCCAGACCAGTGGGGTACAGGAGTCTGTTAGAGGGCAAATATTGTCTGGTAGAGGGCAAATATTCTGGTCACTGGATGAGTAGTTTTCTGTTACCTGAGTAACCAGAGCAGGGGCTGCACTAGAGTAATCAGGAACCTGCTAGAACCAGTTAAGGCAGGCTAATTAGGACACCTGGAGCCAATTAAGAAGAAGCTTCTAGAATCAATTAAGGCAGGCTAATCAGGGCACCTGGGTTTTAAAAAGGAGCTCACTTCAGTTGTGGTGGGAGTGTGAGGAGCTGGGAGCAAGAGGCGCAAGGAGCTGAGAGTGAGAGGGTGTGCTACTGGAGGACTGAGGAGCACAAGCATTATCAGACACCAGGAGGAAGATTCTGTGGTGAGACTAAGGAAGGTGTTTGGAGGAGGCCATGGGGAAGTACCCCAGGGAGTTGTAGCTGTCATGCAGCTGTTACAGGAGGCACTATAGACAGCTGCAGTCCAGAGGGCCCTGGGCTGGAACCTGGAGTAGAGGGCGGGCCTGGGTTCCCCCCAAACCTCCCAATTGACCTGGACTGTGGGTTCTCCCAGAGGTGAAGGTCTCTGGGCTGTTCCCCCAACCCACATGTGAATCTCTGAGGCAAGAAAATCCGCCAATAAGCGCAGGAGCCACCAAGATAGAGGAGGAACTTTGTCACATTGTGTTCGCAAACAAGGGTTCTAAAATGACGGTAGAAAAGAAAAAGGGGTATAACATAAACTGTAAAAACCCAAGTGCTATAAAAGAATCACATGCTGAGATATAATCTGGTTAATATTAGAATGCAAACAACATGTGTAAAGTAGATTTGGGCAAATAACTGATTTTTTGATTTACTGGCAGCTAAAAAAGTGGTTTGGTTCAACCCGAATACAAAATTTTTCGATGTATGAGAAAAGTCAGAAAAATCTTTTAGGTCAAACAAAGTGTTTTGCTACTGGCATTTTTAATAAAAACAAAGGAAATGAAAGACTAGATTCACAAAACGACATACACACCCCATTTTAACAATAGGACGGTGGTTAGGGCACTCACCTGAGATCCAGGAGCTCCAGATTTGAATTACTCTAGAGCAGGGACTTGAACCACGTCTCCCCTCTTCTCAGTGAGTGCCCTAACCACCTTCCTATTCACGGTGTTCTCTCAAGCTCTCCTGTTGCAGCTGTTCCCCCTTGTATAAAGCACAGAAATAATTATTGGGTAAGAGAGAGAATGACTCTAATGCCCGCTGGTTGAGGCACTTACCTGGGAGGAGGAACATCTGGGTTCCAGTCTCCGCTCCAATGAATCCTAATTGTCTAAAAATAATCAGAGTCTTTCTGCCTAGACAGGTCTCAAAATATACTTGTACAAAGAAGCAGAGTTTTTAAAAATCCTACCAGTGCATCTTCAGACCTTCAAAAGAAACAAAAGGGGGCATAAAGTTATTTTTCCCCTTTGTTTTCAGGCCACCTTTAACTAAAAAAATTCCGATTCTAGACTCCTTAGACAGCATCAAATGCCCTCCCATTTCAGCCATGCATGTGCACAAAAGACCGATGAAATATGAACATGGGAGAATTCTGTACTCAGTGTACAATAAACATGTTTTATATCTCCAGATAGGAAGACATTTTGAGACTAATTCTTTTTTCTGCAACACAATTAGTGGGAGTTCACAATTAAGGCAAAAAAATGTTCTCCCAAATTTATTAAAAAAATCGTTCTAGATTATGACTGTAAAGTCTCACTCAAACCCAAGTATTTAAACTACTGCCTGGGTAGCTGCAATGCAATAAATGTCCCATATTTTCCCCCTGTGATAATCCTCTCTGCTCTGGAGGATGTTTCCAATTCCTCACTTGATCGTGCATTCTCTGGCAAGGATGGAATGAAAACAAAGTCAAGACACTGGCAAGACACTGGAGACATCACTGCCTATACTGTCTCACCATCACATTAAAGGAGCGACATACAAATTGAACAGATGGGGAGACAAAACAGAATCCTCCAACACCCCAACAAAGAGAGCTCTTGTGGGTGGGGGATTTAGCATGCGTCAAACTCTACCCTTTCTGTCCTCTCATCTGGAATTGGAGAACCAAAATCTGAGGACTCCAGATATTGCTAGGGTTGCTTTAACAGTACTTTCCCACACAAAAAGGAAGAGTAAGGACCAGATTTTTAAAGGTCTGTAGATGCCTAAGAGCAGATTTACACTGCAGCTGGAAGCGAGCTTCCCAGGCTGAGAAGACACATTTGTGTTGGCGATGTGGACATTGAAGCACTAGTGAGTCTAGGGCTATCACCTGAGCTCAAGCCCACCCTACCTCCCGGGTCTGAGCTCGGGTGGCGAGCCTCTGCTACTACTACAATATCCACACTGCTATTGTTGGTGTATTAGCATGAGCCCCCGTAACATGAGTCTGTCTACCTGGGCTGGAAGACTCACTCTCAGTTGCAGCGTATGCATTCTCTAAAGGTGCAGATAGACGCCGAGTGGGATTTTTCAAAGAACCTATGCAGCTAACTCCAATTTAGAAATCTGGCTCTAAGTGATCATTATCATGATTTTCAGCATCAATAAATGGTTGATTGAATAAGGGTCTACCATCTTTTTCTTAAGAGAAGCTGGCATCCTGTCTTCCCAAAGGGAGGCTTTAATAATCTGTTCCAACAATGGACAGATTGTCTCTCTCCATTGTATTTACCTACCATAGGGGAGATGGCTCCATTTTGCACATAATGGTCTAAAAGTCTCCCAAGACCTCTAAAACTTCATTGAATAAATCTGAAGCACAACCAAAGAAGACCCTGTGCTTGTCCATGGCTCTGCACCCATGAAAGATGAAAACTCAGTCCAAATCAGAGCAGTCTTAGCCATGAAGTACAGGGACAACTCCTTAACGTGAGAAAATTTAACTTCATCACTTAATGGGGGAAAGTATGAACTCAAAAAGCTGTCCACCTCCCAAACAGGTCCTTCAGTCAGACTTTGCTTCCATCATTGTGCCCCCACAGAAGCCTTTTCTTTGCTTTTGGCATGTCCACTGCATTAGTTTTCAAAAACTTTGTTTCAATAAGTTACTTAGAGTTAGCCTTTGCCACTGGCACTCTGCCCATCTTTCTTCCTGTACCAACTGTCTCCTGATATCTGTAGATGAAGGCAACTTGCAAGGCTGACGCCAGGAAGGAGGGTGCTCGTAAAACTTATATCTATGGTTGTGGACAAAAGATTAATATAATTTTCTTCTGGGCCACCAACAGTAAGTTCTGCTGGTTACACAGCAACAGTTCAAGTGACTGATCTTTTTTATTCAATTTTTTAAAATAAGGTTTGGTTTGAATAGTGGATGGTTCTAATTCTAACCTAACACATTCAGTTGGGTATTTTGTTTTTATATAAAGTGGCTATAGGCCACAACGCTGAGCGTGTATTACATTATAAAATCACTGAGTGTGAAATTGGATTCACAAAGAGAGAAGTGCTTTCTATTCTTTTCAGTTTGCCGATCTGGGTAAGTGTAAGTATTGCATTTCTGTATCCACAATAGGAGCGTGTGGGTGATGTAGAACCCATGACCACTTACATCTGCCATAGGCTTACTGTGAACACTGATGTCACATGCTCAGGTCTTTGCATTTGCATGCGCTTTCTGTTCACTTCTGGGTGCTATTCCTGGTATAAAGTTATGAATGATTTGGGACCCTGCTGCTTGATGGTCACTCAGTGGTGCTTTGGCACAGGACTGCGTGATGCATCTAGTGCTGCATGTTGCGTAGTGTGATTGCCTTCTGCTTCTTGCTTTGTATCCAGCCACCAGCTAGCTTTGGTGAAAGGAAGGCAGAGTATGTAAGTCCTTCTGGCAGGTACATAGTGTCTCCATGGTCAAGACTCTCACAGTGCCTCTTGGTGGCACCAGCTGGAAACTGACAGCATCTTGCAGTTTCAGGCTCAATGTGCAAGGGATCTTGGAGCAGCATGGGCCCCAGGGGGGGGTGCAGTTTGCAGGCCCACTGGCATGTGGCTATGCCCTGGTGCTCACGTACCATGCGCCAGCTATGGGTAAATAGTACCAAACATGGATTAAATTGTGAAGGTGGCTATCCTTCGGCACACAGAAGTACAACTTATCAAAGTGGCAAATTAGCCCCCAGCTGTAGGTTAAATAGCTACATTTCTGCCAGTCAAACTGCTTGTTGCAATTTTCTGTACCCGCTGGCCATTTGTCTGATTAGGATGAAAAAGTGGGATGGGCCAATGCACAAACCCCTCCCACTTAAATCCACTCAATGTGCAGGCAGCATGAAGGCCTATATCCCACTTCACAGGCAAGACCAGACAGGCCAGCTGGCTGGCTCTTCCTGTCAATTCCTGGGGTTAAACATCCCAGGACCAGTGGCAATACTTTCTCATGCATGGGCTTCTATCTTAATTCACTCCCTGTGAAGCGTCTACAAGAGGCCAGCATGATGAGTTTTACAGCATGATTTTAAAAGAGTTTATTTGATTTAGCTCTTGTCTGATTCTGAATGGATTTCATTTGTTTGTATACTTCGTCTGAATTTGCTGCTAACAAAAGGATAGTGGTTTTAACTGCTGCATCCACTGTGGGTGGTGGTTTTGTGTGTTTTATTGTTTTTAAATGTGTAGTCTGAATATATGGCTAACTGCTATGTCAACAGGCACACTAAAAATCTTTAATAATGCAGCAAAAGAGCCACTACTCAAGAACACTTGTCTTTTTCTATTTAAAAACGGAAGAGGTTATTATATTGCATCATCAGAGAGCATCGTCACATGTCATGACATCACTTGACAATGTCCCACAGTTTGAGGGGAAGGGTATATACACCACAGAGAGAGCAATGTGGTGAATTTTCCCAACAGGGCAGCCCAGTTTTTAACCTATGAAGCAGAGTCCTGTAACTTAGCCTGATCCTGCAAAGATTTAAGTAGATGTGTAATTGATATGGGAGAGTAGTCCCACTGGGTTTACTCATCTGCATAAAGTTATACAGATGCTTAAATCTTTGCAGGATCAAGGCTTTAGAGTGACAACTAATCTAGCTCACTATTGCATTTACTCCTATTTCTTTTTTTTATTGTTGTAAGAAGCATGCACCTCATACCATAGATGAAGTAAAAAATGGAATAGCTTATGTTGAACCAGTTTATATTCAGAGATGGGACAAAACTGAAGCCTTTTATTGGAAATCACTTACGCCTCGCTCAAACCCTTCCCTGAACTTTGTGGTTTGGGTAAAATAGAAGTCAGATCCAAGATTATCTTTGGTTTGGGTTCTGTAAAACTATAAACAATCGTCTTATAAGGCGAGGTTTTGGGTCTATCTGTACTTCTAAGCCCACAGGCCCCCAAAGCCCCCTTTTAAGTTTTGCACTTCTTCTCAATGACTCATGTACCACAATGATGGGCCTGGTTTAAAAGCATAGCTAGAGTAGGTACAATACATCCACTTGCAGTTCTGCTACTGACTTCAGTGGGAGAAGAATCTCAGTACTCCATAAAGTAAACACTTACTAGCTAATTCCTATGAGATGGTTGTGGACAAGAGATTAATATAATTAATACAACAGGCAGGGCCGGCTCTAACTTTTTTCCTGCCCCAAGCAGCAAAAAAAAGCGCTGCCCTGCCGAGCCCCCCCCCTCCCCCGCCCCGAGCGCCGCGCCGCCGGAACCCCCCCCCGAGTGCCACACCCCCCACCGCCCCCCCGCCATGTGCCGCGCCGCCGGAGCGCCCCCCCCACGGAATGCCATGCCGCCACCCCAAGATTGGCTGCCCCTTAGCAGGTGCCGCCCCAAGCATGTGCTTGGTTGCCTGGTGCCTGGAGCCGGCCCTGATAACAGGGTACTTTAGTATTCAGAATGACCTCACCGATTCAGCTTATATTATTCCTCAAGTACTATACATACAAGAATCACACATGTGAGCAATAGAGCTCTAAGGCTTACTGAAACCTAGATTTAGGTCAGGCTGATCACTGTCTCCAAAGTACAGTCTTATAGATTCAGTTCCCCTCTGTTGTATATTGTACATATGATTCCTAGAAAGTGGAAGAAAAGGTATAGTGGGGTGGAAGGTGAAACAGCACTTGAGATGATGCTTCCTATTTAAATGCTTTTTATTTTATTAGCTTGCAAACTCCCATGGTATTTAGTCTGAGGCGACAATCTTATAGATAATGGGCTTCATTCTCACTTATATGACGGCTCTTTTATACCACTCAGCCCCAAACTGGAACCATTCTCTGTTTAAAAAAAAATTAAATGCACCTTAAAGGAAAATATTTTTTTCTTCATATAATCAGACACCTAGGGTATGTTTCTGGGCTTCCCTATCTTTACATAATACCTTTCCATGGTTCACTAATGAACTAACAATGTGTACAGTGTTTTAGGAGCTGATTACAGACAAGCTATTATCCAAAGAGCTGGTATTGTGCTAGGTAAGCAGACACAAGGCAAATGCAGCGTCAGTCTATTTTCTATTTAACTGTATAAGCAACTGATCTGTTGGACATCTTTAAGTTTTCATTTATTTGGATTTGGGCCATTGGGTTCAGGTAGTCTTGTTAAAAAGGGATTTGCAGGTCTTTGCAAGGTTACAGCCCTGCCAAGCTGGAAGCTGAAGACAAGGTCAATGTCTAGGACTCTCCTGTATTAAATGAGCTAGTAGGCTTATATGCATTGCAGATTCCCTGCCCATGAGATCTCTTGTCTAAAGCAATCTGCTGAAAGGTGATGGGGTTGAAGTATAGCTAGACAACATGCATATGGCATGTTGGATTTGTAATATTCCAAATAGCATCAACTGTGCCCTCGTGGGTCAACATATGAAGAGGGTTGGTAAATCAATAGTTTAATCCAAGTGAGTCAAGGCTATCAAACTGCATTTCAAAACAAAACAAAACAACAATGTTCCATTACAAAACAGCTTTGCAGCATTGTTGGCGGCAGCCATTTTGCAGCATGTGCCATAGCACAGTTACACCAGCACAGTATTCAACAGCTATAATCTTCCATTTCTGCATTGAGAGAATGCTAGCTAAGTAGCCCAGTTGTTTTATTTATGCTTATGCACATAGTTATTAAGAAAACATTCAAAACTTGCCTGACAGTCATGTAATAGGAAAAAGATGGCAATGACAATGGTATATTAACTCTTAATTAAAAGTTTTTAAACATAATCAGTTGCCTTTCTGGTGTCATAAAGCTGCAATCCACTGCTTTGAAGACTATTTCTTTTTAAAAGCACCAGTGAGGTTATTGTTAAACGAGGGAGGAGGAGAAAAAATGGCTCCACAGCAATGTATACAGTGCCACTTTTAGCAGGGCCAGCTCCAGGCACCAGCCTGGCAAGTAGGTGCTTGGGGCGGCCGCTCCAGAGAGGGACGGCACATCCAGGTATTCGGCGGCAATTCGGCGGACGGTCCCTCACTCCTGCTAGCGAAGGACCTCCCGCCGAATTGCCGCCGCAGATCGCGATCGTGATCGCAGCTTTTTTTTTTTTTTTTTTTTTTTTGGCTGCTTGGGGCGGCGAAAACCCTGGAGCCGGCCCTGACTTTTAGGCAGGCAAAAGAAACAGGCACCTAAAGTCAGAAGTTCAATAAAATTGCTTGAATTACGGCCAGCATTTTCGAAGTTGGGGTACCTCCAGTTAGGTTCCTAAAACCCTATTTAGCCATATTTTCCAAAAGTGGCTTGATTTTCAGAGGTCCTGAGCCTCCATAAATCCTACTAAAGTCAATGGGCATTATTGATACCTCTGAAAATTAGACCTCGTGGAATTAGAAGCATAACTTTAGTCATGCAGGTTTAAAAGTTTTAGCCCAAATCTTTACAGAGATGGACATCAATTTACAAAATTCAGGTTAGATCCAAATTTGGATCCAGACTTCCCCAAATCTGGAAGGTGTTTGGATCTAGTGATTGAGTTTGGGTCTCATCTGTGGATATTTTAAATGTAAACATTATCTGATCCATGTTAACACAGGCACGCACATACACACACACACACACACAAAGAAAGAAAAGAGCAGTAATGAAATAACGTAAATAAATGTAAATAATCCCCTCTCAGTCTTCTGCTGACCTGTAAAAGCCAAGTTTATAATTTACACCATCATCAGGAAGTTTGAATGACGTTGTTTCCTTCTATCTTGCTCACTGGTTCACTCACTAAAATCAGTGGTTTTCATTAGCTAATGAAGTGCCTGACAAGGGTTCGCCATCGAAGTCCAAGCTGGATTCAGGAAAGGTTTGAATTGGGAAGTCTAAATCATACACAGTTCAAGGTTATCAACAAAACTGGGAGCTGAACATTTTGAAGAAAAATTAGTGCTCACTTGAGCCAAAAAGAAAAGAAAGAGAGAGAGCGAGAGAGGAACCTTTTATAAAAACAGCTAGGTCTGACCAAGGCTGATGTTAGTTTCATAGGATTCAATGTAAAGCAAGATATGCTGGGAACCACTGCAGCTCCTCTCCTACCTGTGATTGCCTGTCTCCAAGACTCCACCTACTTGTGACTGACTACCTCTGGCCTCACTTGCCAGCCTGTGATACCTCCCCATCTCTGTGAGGCTCTTCATGCTTTGTGGATGACCACCCCCATCATCACCATTTTGGATCCCTCCACCATCCCTGAACGACAAAGGGCTGACGCGGTCATTGATTCTCACTTTGGCTCAAATGAACAAATCTATTCCTTATACAAGGTCAGACTGATATCTGTAGTCAATTAAAAGTCAAAGCTTTTATTCTGGAACAAATTCTATGTTATTTTCCTTAATGAAAATTACACAGATTTGTTCACGGAAAAGGAAACTTCAGTCTGTGTGTACACACAGCACTCTCTTAATATGACTGAGTGAAGCTCTTCTATAAGGCCACTGTACCTTGGCTTACAGCTACATTAAATCCAAGTATAATCACTCACAAGGTAACAGCCTATATTCACAGTACTCAAATTCCTTGGCTCGGGTGGATAGTGTTGAAAGGAGCCTGAAGTGTTGTGCAGTAAAATGAATGAGCTCTCACCTTTCTTCTTCAAGGCATACACCAGAATATACTGCATTTGTTCAGATCAGAAAGACAATGAACACAATTCAAACCCCCATTCTTCACTGGCCTTCCTGGTAGCCCAGGTAACAGAAGAAGCACATGAGTATTCAGAGGTTGAATTTTTTCATTTTATTTAAATGCTGTATTCATTCCTCCCCTCCAAACATTTTTACTGAGATAAACATTTTTTAAGTAGCTTGGTGGATCGAAAAAAGCCCTGGTGGTTTTGATAATTGACACCAGCTGAGGATCTACCTCCATAGTCTTTTAGCTCAACTGATGTCTGCAGCTCACCAGAATGGCGGCGTGGTTAAAGTCTTGGGCTTAAGTTCCAATGTCTGTGTCAGTTTAATCACCACTCCTGATCAGGGGCTCTGGACAGGTGGCTTTTTAAAACAAAAACTGATATCTGCACAGAGAACTGCTGACACAGGACATCTCACATGGAACTCACTGCAGAATCAGGGCCTTACACCAAACCAAAATGCAGAGAGCCATATCCTCAGCTGATGTAAATTGGCATCACTTCACTGATTTCAATAAAGCCATGCCAATTTATACCAACTGAGGATGTGGCCCAAATTGCATATTTGCCTAGAAGAGACACACCACATATATATTTTAGCTTGTTAACAGATCACAGCTAAACCCCGACTGAAGTGGTGCATAAAAGTTTGCACACTTAGCCAATCAGTATGAATAAATGTTTTTCATCAGTTCTCAGAAATCAGAATTTTTCTCCGCTAAATATCTCTGCTAAAGATACAGAATGTGTTGTAAGCAGCATTGATCTTGCTTTTCTTTCAAAACTCTGAAATTAAAGGACTACATAATATTTTGGGGGGATTGTTCAGTTATGCAAGGGAAATGGAGTCTGAACAAATAGATGCAGAAGGGGAGCACATGGCACCGATATTCTACCAGACTGCACTGCCCAAGGGCTAAGGAAGAACAAGAACTCATGCGAAGGCCCGGGCCCTAGAGCAGATTCCCTGAGTATCACTGTCTTCTGTGGGCCTGACATTTCTGCAGGAGATAAAACCTCAGGAGAGCCAGCTCCTTAGGCCTGATTCTCCACTGCTTTGTATCTTGTGCAATCGTTTACAGCTGTGCAAATGGAGTGTAAAATGCAGCCATTCTGATCTGGTAGTTTTCCATCCACTTTGCACAGATATACATGACTGCACAAAATGCAAAGCAGTGGAGAACCAAGCCCCATGAGTGCAAACGCAGAGTTCCCTAAAACCCCTGCACAGATTACCTCTATATGAAGGCCTTTTAAAAAAAAAAAAAATCAATTTTTAGAAATACCTTCAACCCACTAACTAAGGTTTCTGTAGGACCTACAGTGTTTTCTGCTGAAGCTACCGCAATTCCAGCAGAAGCAACACAGGTTACCTAACAGGTCCTATTCCCAAATATATTCTCAGAGCCATGCTTGACAAGCTAACTATACAAAGCCAAGCTGACTTACAGGGCCGGCTCTGGCTTTTTTGCCGCCCCAAGCAAAAAACAAAAAAAATCGGGACGGCCAGAACGGCAAAGCAAAAAAAACCAAACGAAAAAACAACCTGCTTTACCTGCATGCAGGGCAGCCGGAGCCAGGATGCAGGGGGACACCCTGCGCTGCAGACGTGCCCTGGTTAGTGGGGGAATGGGGGAGAGAGCAGGGGGGGGAGAGAGAGAAGGGGGGCGGCCAGGGCTTCAGCGGGGCGCGCGCCATGCAGCCCCAACCGCTGCACCGCCTGCCAGGAGGGCTCCGTGCCGCTCCGGTCAGCGGGCAGGGAAGGACGCGGGCTGCCCTGCTGAGATTGCGACAGAGCTGGCACCGGCTGGGGCAGACTGAGCACGCAGCCCGCTCCTAGTGGGGCGCTCCCTCCCGCGCCGGACCCCCCCCCCACAGAGTGGCTGGATCAGCGAACAACAACAACAACCAAAAAAAAAAAGCGTCCATGCCGCCCTAGGATTAGGCGGAATGCTGCCCTGTAGAATCTGCCACCCCAAGCACGAAGTTGCTCGGCTGGTGCTGGAGCCGGCCCTGCTGACTTATGCTCTATATAACTCACAAGAAAAAGAAATATAACTTACAAAATGGAAAAAATAAACATTAGGAAAATAAATGCTTCCAAGAGAATAGTACTCCTGGGGGAATTCTGCACTCCTGTGCAATGCAGAATTTTGCAGAAATGAATGTTGTGCACGCAGAATTTCCTTGGGCTGCAGAGATGTTGGCCGCCACTAGCCCAGCTCCAAATAAAAGATAAAGCTGCAGGGAGAGGGAGGGAACTGGCGGGTTCCCAGCAGCTGCAGTTCCCAGCACGCCCTTGAGGAAGGAGGCAGCCGCACGCAGGAAACTGCATGCAAGCCCAGGACCCAGTATCAGGCTGTTTCTCTCTCTGGATCCCTGGTTTCTGAGGGATAGGGGGTGTGAGTGTGTGGGTTGGGGGGGGCTGCGGCTGGGCTCTGGAGGGAGAGGGGGTGTCTGGCTCCCTGGCTGGGCTCGGGGGGGAGGGGACAGAAACGGGAGCTGGGTTGTCATAGGGCAGGCCTGCACAACATGCAGCCCGGGGGCTGCATGCGGCCCGCATGGGCTCACTGTGCGGCCCGCGGGGGGTGAGTAGGCAAGCAGCGGGTGAGGGAGGGGGGCTGAGGAGGTGAGCGGGCGGGCAGTGGCGGGGTGTGAGTAGGTGGGCGGGCAGTGGCGGGGGGGCAGGTGGGCCGGCATCGGGGGCAGGCTAAGGAGGCAATCAGGTGGGCAGTGGTGGGGGTTGAGTAGGCGAGCCGGGGGGCTGAGGAGGTGAGCAGGCGGGCAGTGGCGGGGGGGGGCAGGTGAGCCGGCGGCTGAGGAGGCGAGCGGGCGGGCAGTGGCGGGGGGGCAGGTGAGCCAGGGCGGTGGGGGGCTGAGGAGGCGAGCGGCGAGTTGGTGGCTGACCTGTTCTACTGATCTGGCTCCCAGCCCCTCTCCAAGGGTTGCAGCTGTCTGGAGGTGCTGCCTTCCACACCTTCCTCATTCACACCTCTTTCATTCAACAGGGCAATTGACTACAAAGTGGGGGGAAGATCTTATTCTACTTCTAGCAAAAAGACATTTTTCTTTTACCTTAATTATACTACCTTAGGAGCCCGCTATAATATATTACCAAGGTTCAATACCGCTGTTTCGGTAGGGCGGCGCTGGGGAAGGAGGGTTTGTTTCCGTGGGGCAGGCGGCGCTGGGGGGGTGTTTCGGCAGCTCTGGGGGGGTTGTTTCCGCGGGGCGGGTGGTGCTTGGGGGGGCGGGTTCGGCAGGGCCGGGGGGTTTCGGCCCTCAGCCGTTTTCTTTGGAGTAATATGGCCCTCGCCGCTTTACGAGTTGTGCAGGCCTGTCATAGGGGTTTCTTTAACTCTCTATTCCTGGGGGAATTTTGTGTGTGTCTGTATTGTTACAGACATACTTGCTGACAGGTATTGTGAAATAAATTACCAAAATTATTGAAACTGGTATGATTATATAGTGTTATTTTGGCAAATAAAATTTTCAGAATTTTGCGTAATTTTAAAATATTGTGCACAGAATTTTTAATTTTTTGGTGCAGAATTCCCCCAGGAGTAGAATATGTAAAACCAATGGAGAGTAAGAAAATAATTGAAACAAGAAGTACTGTACTGTGTCCTTCCCATTTCTTGGGTATGGAGCACTGGATTTTATTTGAAGGGGCATGGTCATTCCCTATTGGGATTTTCCCCATATAAAAGATTAGAAACATACATAGAAACTCATGGGCTTTCCTTTAAGTTATTCACTTAGTAGAGCAGGGTTTGCCCCTTCCCAAGGCTCAAAACAGAAAGGCCATTCAGACCCAGCACCTCATAGAACTTGGGGGAATTACACTGATCTGAGAGCTCTGCTACAGACCAGGGCCATTTATTATGAAACCTGTGCCTTTGCCTTGCCTCATGGGTATCTCTCTGACCCCTGCAGATTCTTTGCTTGCTGCTACTGCCGCCGCCGTTGATTCCCCATTTAAAAGGGGGTTTAAGAGTGCAGAGTGAGGAAGATAATGCTGACTGAACTTCATCAGCATAATCATATAACTGATTCTCCATGTTTCCCATAGCTGTCAAGTTTTGTGCAGCTCCACATGATACTTCTTATGCAGATTTAATGGACTAATCTGCATATACCCATAAACTTCAGCTCAAAAGGACAGTGCTGTTGAAAGGCGCTAGCTTGACATCTCTAGTGAATGAATTCCTTGGTTTATCTACATGGTAGCACCAGGTAAAGCTTTCTGCACACAACACACTGCCAGCTTGCCTGAACCCTGATCTGAGGGAAGCTTCCTTTAGGGGTAGTTTAGTATCCTTGGTCCCTGGAGTTTTTGGCCTCTCTGCTGAGTCTGCCAATTAGCACAAAGCATGGTGGTGAGTTTGTGGTGTGGGGGGCTACAACTGAGACCCACCAAACTAGTCCTACGTGAGGACCATCAAACACCCATGGGTATAACTGATTAGCAATGCCCTGAAACTTCCAGTCCCCCAATAAATGCTATGAATGCTCAAAAATGAGGGTCACTTTCTTAAAAGATAAGATTTTTAAATCAAGCTTTGTACTTTTTGGAGCTTACGTAGGTAGGGTCTGTCTTCCACCTTCTAAAATCTCCAGCATACCGAGTCTCCTGCAAACACATACACAACAGTCAAGTGCCCCATTTTTGTTCTTACAGGAATAGCTGCTATTAACCAATCCCACATATAATTTGTATAGAAAAACTATTCTAAAAGAACCTTAAAGGTGTACGATCAAGAATCCAAAAGTTAGGAATTGCCAACTTCAAGGTTATCTTTAGATCTAGTCAGAAATTTTTCATCAGAATGATTATTCCAGTGAAAAATGCAGTTTCCACAATCAAATTTGTCAATGGGAAAATATTGATTTGGACAAAAAAAATTGATTTTCTTTTGGAAAAATCAAAACAAGGTATTTTATTTCAGGTGGAGTTGACCTGAATTGGAATATTTTGGATTGCTAACTGACTTGAAAGTCTTCATTTCAAGTCAGTTCAAAATTAAACTTCATTCCCTTATGGTGGCACATTGCCTCATAGGAGTTGAAGTTTGGGCCCCAATTCTTTCCTATAGACTGGGCTCCATGGCTGGACTACATATCCTATGATGCAATGCAATTTGTCCCTCCAGCTGAATTGTGTGGTGCATCATGAGAGCCACATAGCTGTAGGTAGGGCCCTACCAAATTCACATCTGTGAAAAACATGTCACAGACTGTGAAATAAGCCCTTCCCCATGAAATCTGATCTCCCTCTGCTGCTACGACTTGTCCATCCCCTGCACAGCCACTCTTGGGTGGAGCTCAGTCCCACCTCCAGGTGCCTCCCCCTGCTGCAGGATGCTCTGGGACTGGACAGCAGCCCCAGAGGTTCCTGCGGCTGGAGGAAGCTTGTGGAGGTGGGTCCGATCTACCCCTGTTGCTAGGAGCACCCCAGCCAGGGGTCTCCTAGCTCTGTCTGGGCTGGGGAGGGACAGGACTTGTCCATCCCCTGCACAGCTGCTCTGGGGGAGGGAGCTAGATCCACCTCCACCTCTGAGAACCTTCTACAGCTGCAGAAAGCTCCATGGTTGCTGCCTTCAGAGTCCAGCTCTGAAGGCAGCATCAAAGTGAGGGTGGCAATCCTGTGACCCCCCTACAGTTACAACACCATGACATTTCAGATTTAAACATCTGAAAACATGAAATTTACGAATTTTCAAATCCTATGGCTGTGAAACTGACCCTAATGGACCGTGAATTCGGTAGGTCCCTAGTTATAGGTGCATATGGGAGATATCATCTGGCCAGGGAGCCTGGCCCACAGGGAAAAATGGAGGCATCAGGCTCCTGAACTACAACTCTGGTGTCCCACAATAGAAAATGAAGTTTAATGTTGACCTAGATCAAAACAAAGTGTTTTGAGTCACTTCAACAAACCAAAATGAAACGTTTCAATTCCAGAAAGTCACAATGGTTCATTTTGATGAAAAATGCCAACATGAAACCTTTCAATACCTTCAAGCTGCATTTTTTGGAACTTTCTGTGCTGGGGAAAAAAAAAATCAGTATTTCAGCTTTTTGTCACAATTCAGGATGAAAACAGATATTGAAATATGAGAATTTTCAGCAGAATAGAAATTCCAGTTTTCACCCAGCTCTAATTACCGGTGCAAACTTCCATCTGCGCTCTTGTGTATCTGCATGATGATACAGTCTTTAATTACATACCCACAGACGTTCCTGCAGGGGTTATAACCACGGTTTAAGCCAGGACTTTCAGATCCATGGTACAGACCTCTTTCATTTGAGGTTAAGAAGCAACGGGCCTCAGAATTAGGGTGTTATCTTCTATAGTCTACCCTTGTGGTGGCATGTGGAGTACAGACCCTGCACACCCAGCTAGCACAGGTATAAATAGCAGTATAGATGGTGAGGCACAGCTTAGGCAAATAGAGTGGAAACAGACCAGAACCGTAGGGTACATACCCTCCGCAGCTTTTTACACACCCACGCAGTGCCTTTCACAGCTACGCTGCTGACAGAGCCTTTCCTCCACCTTGAAAGACTCTGGAACTGGGGAGAGGGTCTGGTGAGGCAAGGCAGCAGGTCCTTTCTCTGCTGCTTCCCCCCTGCCAGAGCCTTTCGCTGCTACATGTAGCTATTCATACCCTACTTGCCGCTGCAAGTGTGGACAAGGCCTAAGTGGACTAACACAGAGAAGAGACACACACATACACATTTTGTTCAAGGATTGCACAGCAGCAACACTGAAAGTGCATCACTAGAAATTTTCATTTAGTAAGAAAATGCAGTTAGTTTGATGAGCGCCTTTACAAATAATTCCATGAAAGACATTCCTTTGTTTTAAGGGGGATTGTATCTGTGCCATTTCCCTTTCCCTGGGAAATAAATAACAAAAAAGTGACATTTCACAACTTACTCACATCATTGCTGGAAGTAAAATAAGTTCCTCGGCAGTTTAAATGCCCTGGAGAGTTGTCCAGCCTGGTTTCTCCCAGTACATTGCTTAAGATTATTTAATTATCTCAGTTGTGTCCAACTGCAGTTAACCCTTCTGCACTATTGATTAGTGCAGTTGCAATGCAAGAGGTTTTTTCTCCTTGAATTCCAAGTCACAGAAGTTCATCACCTGGCTTAGTTATTAATTCCCAACATTTGGCTTTTCCTTAAATTGAAAATGCAGACAGCCCAGAGGAGGGAGATAGAGAAAGACTAGTTTTAAAAAATGTAGACCAAGTTCTGTTTCAATAAGCTTTAGAGAAAAGTGCTGAGGAAATAATTTGTAACTAGTAATTTATTCAATGAATATTTATTCAAAGTGTTCTCAGAGTGATCATTATTTTCTCAAACGCATTGGTTATTCAGTGATATTCGACCAAATTTTATTTACTCTGTGGTTTGCTATTCAAGATGTGTGGCTTAGCTGAAACGGGTCACATCAACATCAAGTCACAAGTTATTGATCTTTTTTCCTTGTGGTATTACTATTAGATCTAATTTCCAGAAGTACTGAACCTCTCCAGCTTCCATTGTCTCCAATGGGAGATGTAGGTTTTAATACATTTGAAAATCTGGCCCATGAATCTTATAATCAAGGTTCTGGCATTCTGTTTTCAAAAATATGAAGTACTTACTCTTCCCTAGGCCCTCTCCTGGTTTCTCTACCGTAAGCTATTCCTCACCAGGTTCTCTTATCAGGGAGACCCAGGGCATATCTTGCTCCCTCTCCATTGAGCAAGAAGAGCTGCTTATATCCTTACCCCTTTCCCAACATGCCTTGCTATCAGGGCTACAATCCTGGGCAGAAACTGTCATGTTAACAGGTTAAAAAAAAAGATGAATATAAAGGAACATACTTTATGAATAAAATGCTTATTGAAACCCAAATAATGCAAAGCATTTAACCAATGTATTTGTATTATTAAAAGCTATTTACAGTTAGATACATGGGTACATTTCTAATTGGGTACACAAGTCAATAAACATCTATAAACAGAAGTAGAAATACAGGCAACTATTATAAAGGGGTAGAGAGAAAGGGGGTGAGGTAATATCTTGAATTGGACCAACTTCTGTTGGTGAGAGAAACAAGCTCTTGATTTTCAGCTCTTCTTTGAAAGCTTATCTCTCTCACCAATAGAAGTTGGTCCAATACAAGATATTACCTCACACACCTTGTCTCTCTAATATCCTGGGTCCAATACAGCTACAACTACACTGCATAAAGGGATAGTTACATATGCAGGTTCAAAAACCTTTTCTGTTTCCCATCATTCTTTTATATGTTGCATCATGTAGTTTTGGTTTAATTCAAGGCTGCATAAGATTTAGAAAATAGTCATTATTGAGTAAGACTTTTCAATAAGAAAATAAGAATGTAGCCTATGGAGTCTCTAGAAACATTTATTAGCAAATTGTTAGAATTTCTTTCGAAGACATTTAATAGAATTAGCATATAAAGGAATAACATTTTCTACTGGATTTTCAAACCAACCTATGGAATTTAATAGAGAATTATATACCTATTGTAGGATTCTTTAAGTTGGTTTGAGACTGCTATATAAAGTTATCTTTATCTGCTAAGTGCTATCAGATGTTTTATATGGTTACATCCGCTTGTTTATTGGAGCCTTTTCAATACCCATTTGTTACTTTTTGTCTGCCCAGTGTAACCAGATATACACACTGAAGAATACATATTCAGATACACAAACACCATTTGACAACAGGGTAAGAAAGATCTGAAACAAAACAGCATTTCATCTGATGTTGTGTATAAGGTAATTATAAGGCCTGTTTGTCCACACACAGCACATTTAACTTCAATGGAGTTACTCCTGATTTTTACCTCTGTATTAGAAAAGAATCGCATCATTTTTAAAAAATTAGTAAAGACCATCAAGGGCAATAATATTGTTAATGGTGCACCCAAAATATCTATGAGGTTTTATATAGTACTTATGCCCATAGTATCTAAGTACAAGTGGATCGAGGTTTAGGTATGTAAATCATGTGGGATCTGGCCAAAGAAGTCAGAAAGAAAAAAAAATAAAAGTGCACCTGTTCACAAATCTCGTCTTTTTTCCACCACTGAAGAAGGGATTTTAAAACGAGGCTTCAATATCTTTTGAACTCAGAAACACCACAAATGCTGAAGACATAGTCTGTAAACAGCAGTGGAGTCTTCCAATGAAATGAAAAATTATGTAATTGAGGTGAAGAAAAAATAAACAAACAACAAAAACCTTCCTTTCCAATTTACAGTAAGTTAATATTAGAGATGGACCCCAGGCACAAAATGCAGATCCATATTTCAAACAAACAGTCTCTAAATGTAGGGGTGTGCAGCCTGAGCTTTGGTTTGGATGAAAAAATTGCATCCTGAAATTTTAGGTTTGGTTTTAAAATTGCCACTTTCACCCTTAAAATCCAGATTAGAGGCATTAGTCTGGGCTCACCTCTAATTAAAATTAGGGACAGGCCAAGAGGCCAGTTATAAAATAATAACTAGCCCATGCCTTAAAACTTGAACCAAATCTGAACCTTTATTATTCTAAACTCAAAATTTTTCCTAGGACTAGAAGCAGAACTACCAAAACACTATAAGGAAAGCTATTTTTATGAAATATACTGGATTTTGGGGGGCAAATTGGTATCTGATTGCACCATGCTGAATATATGTGTGTAAGATACCAGTAAATTTCTCCTTTTATCAAGAAATAAGTGCCACGAGGATCATCCCTTCAGTAATCTGATTGGCTGGACAAGTTTGTTATTTGACATTACAATTACTAAGGAAGTAAAAAGTCTCAACAGACACCCATATATTATCTCAAACTGTAGCACTCACAAGGTTCTAGCCATCTGTACTTCCATCATAAAAAACAACAGTTTCTTCATTGTATATCAAATAAATCACACTATGCAGTCAGGATCCAGCTTCAAATCTCAGTCTAACGATTACATTGGTTGATTTCCAAAATGACAGCTAAAGGCATGAGAATTTTTAAAATATTTTCCCAGACATATACATGTTGTCCCATACGTTTTTTTTTTTTTTTAATTATGCAGTAAGCACATTTGTGATGTTAAGTGTTCACACGGAGTTATTACTTGCAGAGTTTGCTTTGAAATTATGAGTAGACATAACTATTTAATTCATATAGAATGCAGAAATCTCCTCAGAGATGTGTAAAGGATATTTTAGCCTGGAGGGTTACCAGGAGTACTGGCCTGTATTTATTTATTGCTTTCCTTTGCTTTACTATAGAAAGCGGAGATGGCAGAGAGAGAAAATTACTTCAGGTATTTTTCTTCCACTTTCCTTTACACAGCTGCAATAGAGCAATTTAGGCTCTAATCCACAGCTGGTTCTGTGCAGATATTGGGGTCCACTCATTCTGAGACAGTTGTAGTATTGGGGACCTACATTTGCAATTATTTAATGACATATTGTGTTTTGTAACAACAACAAAAATTACTAGAAGTGTCTCCTCTCAGAAATTCAACTTTTTTGCTGGATTGATGCCAGCCATTATAAAACTAATAAACAAGCAGCCTGATAAATATTTAGTCCGGTACTTATACTGAATGGTATCCAAAAAACAACAAGAACACAAATTTACTGTCTATATCAGTCATGATTAACTACTTGGAGAAATGTCAGCATATATAGATTTGCCATGCAAAAAATACTTAATATTTAAGAAATTCTTTAACAAAGTACTGAACTTTTCTCCCTGTTAATTATTTATCCATGAAACTCCTCGCCTCCCTTTTTAGAAATCTAAACAAGTTATTACAGGACTTTTTTCCCCTTTTGGTAATAGCATGCACATACACACATACAAGAAAAAAAACACAACAAGGAGCACCCCCGGTCCCAGCTTTCCCCAGTTGTGCATCTGATGTTTGCTGGTGCTATCAAGCAAACACAAAACAACAACAAGCACATTCTGTTGAAATGTTTAGCTAAATGGAACCAAAACAGTCACAGTTCACTATTTCATAAATACATTAATTAGAAGTGGCTCCAAATAGCATGTGATTTTGAATTATTAACATAAAACACTGCATTATAAATGACTGCAAATTGCATTCCTAGTGCTCTCCATGCTTAATTTATTATGCCGTAGGAAAATTTGCAAATTACTTCACTGTTTTATATTTAATGGATAGTTTTATATGTATATTGTTTCATTAAGATAAAATTAAATCACAGAATACATATTATATGCCTTTCCAGTGACATAAATGTCACTGGAGACCCTCAAACTTTGTCAGGAGAGGAGTGTGCTTCTGTCATTCTGCTGGCACTATAAAGAAGTGAGAATTGGTTTTAAGTTGCTCCCCTCCCACATGCCCATCCCCAGTGGCTCTTTCTGCCAGCCTGTTCCTTCCCATGTGCTGGATGAGGCTTACAAAGGACAGCACAGAAAATTTTTCTGAGTTCTTGAGAGTATATTAATGGGCAGCAGCAAGTCAGCGATCCCATCATTATGGTCTATAGTATTATTTTTTGCAGTAAGAGGAAATTTTTCTGCAGTGTCCTTTACTTCTGGTAAGATTTGGTTCTGTGTAATACATCTTCTGGGAAACCAGAATTGAATGAAGCCTGGTTAGGCTAAAAGTCATCTGCATCAAGCAGGAGCTGCTTCACACACCCCACTGTGTGGAGGAAAGCAACCGGCGCCACAGGAGAAAATACTGGAGACAGGAGACAGCACTACCCCCTCCCCCCCCGCCGCCCCCCTCCCCACAGCACCCCTAATGATCCAACCAGGGACAAAATTTGGTGATGAATCCTGGTCACGTGCCACCTGAGGCATGTCGCACATACACTAAGAAAGAGCAGCTGCCTTCACATACTCCTAGGGGTTTTTTTGCTGTTGCATTTCTCCAGGTTGGGAAGGGTGAAAATAGGGCACATTGGAGACCCACTGGTGAAGCAGGCTAGCTGGCATGTCTGGAGAAACAGAGGGGAATTGAGGATGCTGTATATTTAAAACACAATTTTAAAAACGTAACTAATACCACAAACATCCTTGACAATTCCTCTGCCTGTTGTCTGTGCATATCCGTTTGTCTGTCTTCTCTAGTTAGATTGTACATTCATCAGAGCAGGGACCGTCTATAACTATGTTTGCACAGCATCTATAACAATGAGGTTCCAATTTAGTTAAAGCTTCTAGGTGCTGCCAGAGTATAAATAAATAATGGTCCATGAAGATGATTATAGCTGTATTTAAACAGGCTGTCCAACCCACCCCTCTCCCCCAAGTTTGGTTAAGAATTAATAATATGCCCTGAGTGGACAATGATAGACTGGATACATCTTTGATACCACTTTAAGCCATTTTTAAAAGGTACATAAGGCACTGGTTGCCAATCTGCCTAGTTTCACATAGCTGTAAAACTTATTCTCTTTTAGTAAGAATATAGAAGAAGTACAGTGATATGTTGAAAGAAGGGTGGGGGGCAGGGAGATGGTATATTTTAGAAAAGCTGTAAATTCTGCTTTAATTTAAGTTAAAATAGTATTAATTAAATCTATCTTGCAAGAACATGCTGGGAGAGACATACCTCAGAGCTACTCTTTTCAAGTACTAAAGATGAGACTGTCAGAATTGAGGTGTCAAAACTGGAAGTGCTGGAACAAATTCACAAATTAAAGAGCAACAAGTCACCATGACCAGATGGTATACATCTGAGAGTTTTGAAGCAAGTTAAGAATTAAGAGTCTGAGCTGCTAACAACAAATATGCAGCCTTTCATTAAAACAGCTACTACGAGGGAGAGTGAAAGGTAGCAAATATTTTACCTCTTCTAAAAAAGCTTCAAGGAGTGATTTTTGGGAAGATGATAAAATACACAGGTGACCTCCTACTTTATCAGCCTGGTTTCAGACATGAGATCAGAACACACAATCATCTTATCCTTGATTGACAATCTCCTATCAGCGGCCAGCCACAGGTGAAGTGCATGTGATGATTTTTCTGACTCAGCAGTCTTCCGCAGCAATTGGCCGGGAGCTTCTGTTGACATGCTGGTGGAATCTTGCGAGGACAGAACTACAGTGTATCCAGTTTTCTCAGGGGAGATCCCAAAGCTTGATAATTAGTACTCACTATAACCTACATCATCTATTTCCTCTACATAAAGCTTCTGGGGATATGCAGGCATTTTGCCTTGCACTAATGTTAATATGTGGTTAACTTTTAGATTTACAGTTTCCTATCACCAAACAGGATAGTATGGTCTCTGAGATCTTGCACAGAGGAGCAGGAGGCAAGGATGGGAATATATTGGCTTAAGATCAGCCTGGATAAAACAAGTGACCCTTACAGATTCATAGTGTTTAAGGCCAGAAGGGACCATCTAGTCTGGCCTCCTGTATATCAGAGGAAAAATACATTTCTTCCAGTTACCCCTGTATTGAACCCACTAACTTGTTTGATTAAAGCATATCCTCCAGAAAGGCATCTAGTCTTGATCTGAAAACATCAAGTGAAAGAGAATTCATCATTTCCTTTGGCAGCTCATTCCAATGGTTACTCCCACTTACGGTTACGAATGTGCACCTCCTTTCTAACTTGAATTTGTTTGACATTAACTTCCAGGCATTGGTTCTTGTTACATTCTTATCATTGGAAGAAAACACCTAGAACAGAGGTTCTCAGCCTGGGGATCACAAATAGATTTTAGGGCATCATGACCACACTCTTTCTTCATGGCTTGCAGTGGAGATGGTGTCCTGAAACTTCTGTTGCAATGGGGTTGGTGTAGGAAAAGGTTGAGAACTGCTTCTTTCAGAGACATGGGGCTGCACTTTCTGTCAGAGGTCTGTCTCTTGCTTTTGTCATATTGTGCAGAGTATTGTGGTTGTATTAGAGCCACTGCTCTTGGACTCCAAATTGACAGCAGTAGCATGCAATGTATTTTTCCCAGGTGGGTGGTCTAGAGGCTGAGACCTTTCCTCTGTAACGTGAACCTCACCAAAGTGACCCACATCTGTGTCATCTCTGGGCTATATTATTGTAATGTGCTCTCCTCAAGGCTTCCTTTGCAGAGAATTTGGTAGCATCAGATGGCACAGAACACAGCAGCATACCTTTTGAGCTCATTGCATTGGCTGCTATTTGCTTTCATGGTATTGTCTAAGGTTGCCAAAGCCCTAAATGGTCTGGGACCCAATTATCTGAGGGATTGCCATTTTCTTTATGTTCCATCGCAGCTGCTGTGGTCTTAGAATCATAGAATATCAGGGTTGGAAGGGACCTCGGGAGGTCATCTAGTCCAACCCCCTTGTTATTTCCTGGTTCTGAAAGCCATACATCATTCTTGGTGGGGGGGGTCTATCTAGTGGAATCTGTTTATTTTAGGCATTTCTAATTACCCCATCATTAGTATCTAAGTCAGAGGTGGCCAACCTGTGGCTCCGGAGCCACATGAGGCTCTTCAGAAGTTAATATGCGGCTCCTTGTATAGGCACCAACTCCGGGGCTGGAGCTACAGGCACCAACTTTCCAATGTGCCAGGGGGTGCTCACTGCTCAACTCCTGGCTCTGCCATAGGCCCTGCCCCCACTCCACCCCTTCCCACCCCCTCCCCTGAGCCTACCATGCTCGTCCTCCTCCCCTCCCCAAGCCTCCTGCATGCCACAAACAGCTGATCAGGTGGTGTGAGGAGGAAGGGGAAGATGCTGATCGGTGGGGCTGCCGGTGGGTGGGAGACGCTGGGAGTGGGGAGGAGCTGATTGGGGGCTGCTTACGTATTACTGCGGTTCTTTGGCAATGAACATTGATAAATTCTGGCTCCTTCTCAGGCTCAGATTGGCAACCCCTGATCTAGGCACTTTTGGAATGTAGGGCCACTGGTGATCTATTGGAGCCTGAAGTTGGTGCAAGCGCAAGATATATCTATTTGGTTAATTCTTTAATTAGCCTTTGGACAAAATTTGGCAAAGTATATTTGTTTTTATAGTGTCTTTGTTTGTAAACCTGTATGTTGTTGGTTTTGATTTGTTTTTAAATAGTGGAAGGCACCCAGGTACTGAGACAATGGATGGCATGTATACACCAACAAAGGGGAAACTAATGCCAAGTCCTTTACATAATTAAAACATAGACACAAATAATCAAATGAGATGGGAGTTATTAACTCTAAATGAGTGCTATATGGAACTAAAGTTAGGTTCAAGAATGCTGAGCCTAAGGAGGTTTGCACATCCTGAGGGCTAGTCACCTACAGGGCCTAATCTGATTTACTGAGTCAAAAGTACTTTCCTTCTAACACACGTCAGGTCTACCCTTTTTCATATTCTAAAGCTCATATGGCCCCTTGGGATCCACCTGCTCTAATGGTCACATCAAGAACACAGTAATGGAGACCTGGATGAGGTTAGGAAACCTAGCTGGACAGTAAGCAATGCTCTGTTAAAAAACAAACAAACATCCTGTATGTTTACCAGTCAAATGTGTCCAGCTGATTGAAGTTAATGGAAGTTGTTTCTTTGAAATGTAAACATCGAGAACCATTGTTGCATAATTTTGGGGTGGGGTTTCCTCACTTCTAGCTTTCTCTCCAAATCCAACTAAAGTAATTCAACTGGCAAGTCAGGACATGTTGTGCAGGTGAATCAGCTAACGCACCCATCTGCATGGACTGAGAGTTTGAAGCAGTGGTGGTAGGAGCTTGTTTCTCTAGCTCCTATTTGATAGATGTTTCTCAGTTGTGCTTGCGGAAGCAGCACTCATGGCAAGGCCATGAACTTTTTCTTGATGTATTTTTATTTTTTTTCATTTTTAAGTCTCCAGTCACTGAGCTTTACTCAAGACTCAGAATCTAACATCTTTGTCTGTTCTCTGCCTGACAGGTCTGAGATATTACAATACAAATGAAGACTCCAAGGAGTGAATAAAACCCCTTTAAAGTGCTGTTTTACGTTTGTGTTAACTCACAGAAGTCTATCACGTGCTCGGCCTGGACCTAGTCAGATCTTGCGCAAAAGGGAAAAAATGCACTTAAAAGTGCTGTTTTCTTTCCAGTTCCCATTGCATGCCAAATCATTAGTTTTTCTGCATTTCTCTTTTATTCCCCAACCAGTTTGTGTCAAATCATATTATATTAAATCTCTAAGAAATACAAAGCACTCCAAAGTGCTCTTTGGTGTCTCCGTACATGTGTTCTCTCACTCTCATTGTAATTAGTCCTGTAGGGTCAGCTCACACACACACACACACACACACCAGGAAAATAACCCCAAATCACTGATGTTCACAGTGAGATCACTACACAATAAATTCACTTAGAATGATTCTTATGCTGCCACAGCTCTTTTGCTGGTGAAACTGTAATATGCTCACTGCCTCAGGTGAAGCAGTGTGTTGACCTGCCTTTTAGGCTCACTCTTCTTTGCAAGTATGCAGTAATAATGGAGGCATTCGGGCTAACATTGATGTACACCTCTTAGTCCACCCTCTGACAAGATCAGCAATGGCAAGACTCCCTTTGACTTCAAATGGGCCAAGATTTCAACCTAGCTTGTTAACCAAAGGGGCAGAGCAGTTTGCTGCTATTTGTGCTGTCAGAAGGAAACATTGATATCAGACAGGTCTCTAGTCTCTAAACTGAGGGCAGGTCTTCACTACGGGGGGGAGGGGGGGTGTCGATTTAAGATACGCAAATTCAGCTACGCGAATAGCGTAGCTGAATTCGACCTATCGGAGCCGACTTACCCCACTGTGAGGACGGCGGCAAAATCGACCTCCGCGGCTCCCCGTCGACGGCGCTTACTCCCACCTCCGCTGGTGGAGTAAGAGCGGCGATTCGGGGATCGATTGTCGCGTCCCATCGATTGTCGCGTCCCCGAGAGATCGATTTCTACCCGCCAATTCAGGCAGGTAGCGTAGACCTAGCCTCAGTGCGAGGAAGACTTGGCAGTGTGATTGTCATTGAAAAAGCAACCTTGCCCCAAGATGGTACAATGCTATCAGCAAAAGAGAGGAGGACCCAAGCTACTACAAAAAATGTTGAGACCGGTTAAAAGCACACAGAGAATTTTACAATCAGATGGTAACCTGAATTTGGGTACTTTTACTTTAAGGTCATCCCATGGCAGGGGAGGGACCTTTTCAGACCCTTCTGAACCAGGGTTAGTATTTCATGATTCTTCATAGTGGGGACCAGAGCCAGCACTAGGCATAAGCAACTGCTTAGGGCCCTGAGCAGCTTAAGGGAGCCTCCTATTCACTTTTTATTATGTATTGGGGGGCAAAATGTTCCTGCTTAGGGCCCCCAATGGGCTAGCACCGCCTCTGGCAGGGATGCTAGGGAATCTCAGGAAAGAATGCTGGGCCAGTTGGCTAGACTGAAGGAAGCATAATCCAAAGACTTTAATGATGTGCACAGCCTTTGGCTTTGCAAAAGGTGATGGATCATTTCTGTTGGAGCGTTTCTGCTGAATATTACACGACTTTGTACCCAAGCATGTTCATGAACAATAAATAAATCATTAAAAGAAACAACTCGGTCTTTATATAGTGACAGCCAAAATGGCAATACAATTCTTAACAGGACCTGACTCCCACACTGAGTCCTAGTGAGATTTTAGTGAGAAAAGGAAAATGTTCTCCTTTTAGCTGTATATTTCTCTCGTTTTCATTGGTGAGTTTATGTTGCTTAGGATAGTGAGGGACTAGTAGACCAACTAATTCACATCAGTTCTATACTGAAATAGTCGTACCCTTCCAGTTCTGGGACCCTCTTTTAAATGGGGCCTGATATACTATTATTGCGGTGATTTCATAATGTGGATAAACTGGGTCTACGATGGGAGAATATAATCCATTTGCTCTTGTGCCCAAAGCAGAAAATGAACAGATCTCCATAGCTAAAAGGCTGGTTAGATAAATGACTTCACCGCCCATTCCATAAAGAATCCTTTTTAAAAAAAAACAAAACACACAACTGAAGTAATATAATAAAATGGTGGTTCATTTCATTATATAGCTAAAAAGGATTCATTGGTTTCACAGCACGCATTTAGATTAATTTTTCAGATTTGACAATGTTATAAAAATTATATTGATTCTGAAATTATCATTTTAGATTGGTTCTGTCATTTTAGTCTATTAGCAGTCTTTAAATGAAGTGATCCAGCATTACAATCAATCTTATCTTCCATTATGCACTTCCTGGTGCTAAAAAGTAAGATCGATTCCAATTAACTACACTGCTTCAGTCATTCAGTATTTTGTGTTGTTTTGTTCTTAAATAAGCTTGTTACAGCCCTGGTATCACCAAACAAATATATTATACATTTATGTTTTTGTTTCATATCCATGTCATATTTATATTTAAAAAGATACCATTGTTGCTCTTCTAAATATTGTGATGAGAACATTAATGCCACTGTTAACCAGTTCAGCAGGTGAAATATTTTCAGGGACCACCTGAATTTTAAGAAAACAGCAGCTCAACAAAAAGTATTTCATCTGCAGTATAGACTATAACTCTATATGGACAGCGAAAGGTATCAGAAGCCTTGCTGAAAATGTCATTTCCAATCTGAGGCAGTGGCCTAAGAGAATATTTTCAGATGCTCTTTAAGGAGTGATGAGGAGGAAAGCAAAGGTGTGAAAAGTACACCAAGGCAAATGGATTTGAAACAAATAAGAATCACTTCCAACCAATTTTTCCCATGCCTCTGGACTTTCAGTGTCCAGTGTCAACTGGGACTGGACACAGTAGTACAAACTCCAAGAGAGACTCTTCTCCAAGTGCCTGATTCCCCATTGCCTTGTGTTAGTGTAAAACGCTGTCAAATCAAAATAGTTGTATTTCACACCCATTTGCACAAGTGTAAATGACTGTGCAAGGTGCAAGGCAGTGGAGACTCAGCCCTCTGTACTTCCAGCTGAGATGAAAACAGAAATCTGTTGTGAGAAAATAAGATCTTGGCAGGCCTGCATGCTGATTTTTGAACAAAGAAATCAAATAAACTGATTTCAGATAACACTTGAGGTGGGAATTTAAATATTTTGAGTTCTGTCCACTGCCACGTGTCAATGGTAAAGAATCACAGGTATTTGCTTTCAACACTGAACAGGGAGTTTTATTATTATAAGCAAAACACTATTTTCCCTAATGTCAATGTAAGCAGGGTGTGAATGAACTGTCCTCTGACAGCTAGTTGGGGACAGGGAGAGACTTCATGAGCAAACTGTTTACATGAACCCACCTACTCTGCCAAGATATCCAGCAGATAGATCTGTGTTGTTCAAGTTATCAACTTTGGCTGGTGTTGGGTTACAAATCAGTTTAGTACTAAAAGCAGGGGTAGTGAAATATTATCATTAATGCTGTTGTCTTTATTGTATGAATAAAATGGGGGTCACCCTCAGTTGAAAGGACCTCGTTAAGCCAGGGGCTCAATGCCAGACCTCTGTGAAAGTAAGAGAGGTGGGCACAGGTGTCCTAGCCAGGAGCTGTGGACTCTCCCTAAGGGCCCATGGTCTGGTTTAACCTGTTCCTCCCCACTGTTCAAAGATAGAGCTAAATAGGCTTTATTAGGAGCCTTTTGTTATTCTAAAGTCCTCAAATGAGAGCGGAAATCGCTTGTGGGACAGCATTTCTGCCCAGCCTGCAAAGACCTGAAAATCACTCAGAGACTGACCAGCAGAGAGGCAGGTGGCAGCAGAAGGTGACTGGCAGTCGGCCGGCAAATGCGCGGCTGGCGGGGCGGCGAGTAGAGACGGATGAGCAGCTGGTGGGGTGGCCAGCAGAGAGGAACAAGAGGCTGGCAGGGTGGCCAGCCAGCACAAATACTCAGATGGTGGAGCAAGCAAGGTGCCTTCTTCCCCAGCTGGGAGGTGAACTTACACAGATGCACCTCTGAAACCTGGGGCCTCAGTGACCAAGGAAATCACTGTGAGTGGGGTATGGTGAGGGAGCAGAGAGGGGCACAGAAAAGGAACTTTTAGTTATAGAACTCAAAAACATGAGGTAGAAGACACTGCCTCACACTCTGGGGTGGTGTCCTGCTCACAGTTCTACGATTATGAATGCTGCTTGTGACATTTTCTCTAATTAATGTCCGATGACTTCCCTCCT
Organism: Malaclemys terrapin pileata; assembly: GCF_027887155.1. Taxonomy (NCBI): domain Eukaryota; kingdom Metazoa; phylum Chordata; order Testudines; family Emydidae; genus Malaclemys; species Malaclemys terrapin. Next base: position 108,279,538 of record NC_071506.1, read on the forward strand.
TTCATTAAAAGTTCCTTTCCTACACTTAGACTCTGGGCTTGCGAGTGGGGAAGTATTGTCTCTCAGAGGCACCCGGGGGTGGTGTGTACTTTTCCCAGGTTACTGGGTAGAAAGGAATCCCTAGATATTGAACCCGGCTCCACCTGGCAGAAGGGTTACATCTCTTTGCTTCTTTGTAGTGCTTCTGCCTATAACCTTCCCCAGCCCCCTTCTGCCTGGGTTCCTGCTACAGATTTAAAGAAATAGAGCACATATCCTCACATCTGTTGCTATATGAACTCTGAGATCTCATACAAAGTGCATGTTAGAGATAGTACTGCAGATGCTATATTTGCTTCTGAAATTGCCACTACAGCATTCTTTCACACCGTAACATACAGGTGAAAGAGTCAAGAGAACAAAAACTAGAGCCTGCTACAGCATCTCTTTCAATCATCCTTAAACTGCCTTCCCTTTGTCCCTGTCTCGAGTTTTAATTCTCCCACAGCTGTAAGTGAAGAAATCAGATATGGCAACATTTATACCCATTTTTCACAAAGTGCAAGGCAGTGGAGAATCAGACGCAATGTATTTAGAGAAGTGTATCATGGCATCCAGTCAAACAGCTCTGTACTGGAAAGCTCAGATTTTGTTTGGATATGGAAAGCTACAATTCACCTACTGCCTTTGAGCTAAAGATGATTTCTCGTGGGTCTGTCCCAGGGATGTCTGCTTTGGCTCAGAAGGTGTTTGTGACTATTGTATATAGTATCATTTTACTTAAGCAGCGACACTGCATTCAGCACTGTACAAGGCACAAATATAAAGAGGAGGGAAGGAAGGTGGTATGGTGAAGACACTGGATTTGGGTTTGATTCCTAGATCTGCTCAGACTTCCTACATGGTCTTAGGCCATCACCCGTGGTCTGACTGTGAACCTGTTACACAAGTAGTCACATTGAAGTCAGAGGAATTGCTGATGTCCATAACTGCTCATTGATGCAGGAAGGGTTCATAATCTGGCCTTAAATCTCTCTGTCTCCATTCTCCATCTGTAAAATGGGGAGAAATAATACTTTACCTCACAGGAGTGCTGTGAGGTTACATTCATTAGTTACTGTGAAGAGCTCTGGTGCTATGGTGATGGGGCCATATCAATACATAGCTAGAAAGACAGACTGTTATAGTCTGAGATATAGACATTCATGATATACAGTGCACGAGGAGACTCAGAGGAGAGTATAAGATGAGAGGGGTTTGGGTTTTTTCTTTTTCTTTTCCTGATCTCACTCTCATCTCCCTAAGGGAGTTCCCAAATACCAGGGTGGAAGGCTCTCTACAAATACAGCAAAAAGAGGGATGGAATGTTGGGCTGAGGCTCTTTGGGAAGGATTTGAATCAGGAGAGAGGAAGAAACCTGAAGTATACGATTCAGGAGATTGTTCCATGCACAGGGGGCAGCACAGAAGAAGACAGCAGTGGGAGAGAGACACTAATGTAACATCAGAGTTGGCACCACTGGAGACTGAGGAGGAGGGAAGAGATACGATAGGAAACAGAGGACAACATTTGTCTAGAAAACTGCTTTTGTTTCTCTCCCATTTCACAGACAGTGTGTCTATTAGAAGTGACTTTTGCTGCCAAAGGACTTGTCAATTTACATTAGGTTTAGCAACTTCTGCTGAGGCAAAGTGCGCAGCGTCTCCCTTCACATAAAGAAAATATTTTCACAAGTCTGTTCAACCTGCTAACTGTGATTACAGCCAATTGGCCCATGGCATGGTATTTAGCATCCCCACTCCTAAGTAAGAGAATCACAGCAACTGGCCAGCCAACTACTTGAGGAGTATACATGTGTGTAGGTGTGTCCTAAGACAAGCTTCTGGACCTGGTGCTGAACTGGTTTTGCATGAATATATCAGGACTTTAGTATCTTAATATAAAGATGCTGTATTAAACAATGAAAATAATAAATTAAAATGCACAAATTATCTTAGCTTTCATATTTTTAATGGATAATCTCCCTTATCTTTTTATGCTCAGGATTTTAACAGCTGGCCACTTGTATAGCAGGTGCTCCTTGTGTAATCATGTGTGAATGAGGAATGTAGAGCATGATGCAAAGTGGCTAAAGAAAGGGAGTTCCTTTAACACCATTGTCTTCTGCCAGTTGATAGGTAATCTCAGCTGCTATGAGAAAATAAAGTAGTGAGAAATCAGACCAAAGGAAGGGCTGTGCAGTGGGTGGGGGAGTGGTGAATAGTGTCTAAAAGAAGGGGATGAAGTGGTTGGGTCTGCATAGCAAAGGAAAAGAGGTGGTCCGGGGGGGGGGATTCTCTGCAGGGATGTAAATAAAAACAAAAACAAACTGAGCTAAAAATTAAACAATGACAAACTTCTCCTTTTTTCCCCACTGAGGTGTCACTGCAACTGAGAACAATCCCTACACCAGGTATGGTCACATCTGTGTCTACTAACTAGGTTGCAGAGAACTGGCTTGAAATACAAATATCCCTTACATACTGAAGGGCTATATATTTTTCCAGGCTTTCAGGGAAGGTTGAGAGGTGGTTGGAATCTTTAAGGATAGTTGAATGTTATCTGCTAGCTGTTTGGTTATTTATTGTGGTATGTCAGGGGAAGGGTTGTTCTGGAATGGGTTTATTATTTCAAATATTTTGTGTGAATTGCAGTCATTTTAAAATTTGTTAAATTGCCTACTGCTTAGTTAGATTTTCCTGCACAAGCCATTCTTAGGTGCTGAATTTTGTCTTCTGACTTGATCTGCCCTATGCAAGATTACTTTTCCACAGATCAATTTCCTATATTCTTTTTAAAAAAGAAATCAAGGAATGGTCTATGGGAAGTGGAACAGAAGAAGCCTGGTGCAACAGCTTGCAGTGAGTTGTGAAGGAACTCTTTGTAATATATTGTAGCTGAACAAATATTCTTTGTTATTTTTTAATTCAGATATGTGTCTGCCAGCAATGTTAATATCGAATTAGAATATCCTTATTAAGCTGGTGGATAGATAGTAAGCATAGGGTATGCAGCTTTAATTTGATTAAGGATATTTAATTACTTTAAACTTTTAAATTATTTATTTCTTCTTCCATTGTTTCAGAAATTAAAATGATTGATTTGTGATATTGTTTTGTGTTGAGTTTTCATTAACATTTTGCTTTCTTAACTCTTCTTTCATTGTATCACAAGGTTGTTCAAAGAAAAGACACAGAAAATTCAAGGAAGGGCTTTCAACATTTCTTTTGTTGAAAGTGCTCTCATCAATGGCTAAATCTAGAGCTAAAATTGCATGTGGCCTAGCTTAGGCAAGGAATAGATTGCTACTGGATAGGGTTGCTTCTCAAGAACACAATTTTGTTCTGCCTTCCTTATTTTAACAGTTTATTTTAAAAGCCAGCCCTCTTGTTCTTTGCCTATGTTAACATCAGATGGAGATGAGTGGAGTAAGCTTTGAGAACCCAGGCATCACTGGAGGTGTCAAGGCTGATTCTCCACTCTGGCACTTCAAGTGCAGAAGGTGGGGCCTGCAAGAATTCTAAAAAAATGAATACTGGCCACTCCAGGCTGGTATTAAACTCCCAAGGTCACAGCTTCTCTCTGACTTTGGATGCATAGATGCTGCCACCACCCAAGTGCAAAAAAACCCAACCCCTTTTGAGAACACAGGAAGAAACACTTGGGAATTCCTTCCTGTGGGGTACCCTCAAGCTCTTTCACCGCCCCCCCTTCCCGGGAAGAGCTGAGAAAAAAAACAAAGGAAATCAGCTGTTACCACCAGCTAATTAAACAACATATACACAAACCTCTTAGGACACAAAAAAATTCAATCCTGTTCTTAAAAAAGGTAAATTTTATTAAACCCAAAAAGAAAGGAAATACATTTGGAACTTAGGCTTTTTGCTAGATCTTAAAAGAAACAATTACAAAAATTAAGCATCAAGATAGCTCTCTTGAGGTTCAGCTTAAAGGTTACAAGCAAAACAAAAGCATCTGGGGTTAGCACAGAGGAGTCCACAAGTCAATAAGAAATAAAAGAAATAACCCTAATTGCATCTTTCTAGACAATGCCTAATTTACTTACATATCTGAGGCTTCAGATAAGTAGGTTCGAGGTATGAATTAATGATCTATGATCATACCTGGCTTAAAGCTGCTTACAGCATTGCTTCTCTGTCTCCACTCTCCAGAGAACCACAACACACAGACAAAAGGAAGTTTTTTCCCCAATTTTAAAAAGTTCTAGCCCTCCCATTGGCTCTTTTCGTCAGGTGCCCACTCCTTTTCCTTTACCCGGGGGACTTTGTTAACCCTTTACAGGTAAAGCAAGCAGGAAACAGCCACCAAGAGGGACTAACTGGCTGGCTGGGTATCTATAAAAGGGAGCTTACCTCTCACCCCCACTTCATTTATCCCAGGAAGAGATGGTGGGGAGGAGGAGGAGGAGAGAGCAAGGGAGAGTGCTGAAACAAAGTACAACAAAAATTTCCCTTACACACACAGAATTCATTTCAGAAAACTCCAACATTTGCATTTGGAATGTTGCTCCCCACTTATGCTGAGAATTTTTCCTTGGCACCTCTAATGCAACACAAGAAGAAGCATTTCCCCAAGGCCCTCCATCAGTTCCAGGAGCTTTGCCTCCTTCAGCCACTGGGTAAAAACCATCAAGACTAATCAAGGGGAGTGGCAGTGTAAATCCCCACCCAGAAAGATTGGGGGTATTTCAAATCTAGCTCTCTTTTTTTTACTTGGCCCTGAAAAAAGTAAACATTCTCTTTTATGCTGGCTCAGGAAGCTAACCCCCTGAAATCCTTTTTGGGCCTGTATTTTTACTGTTTCACTTTTCCTCAAATCTTTCCCTTATTTCTAGGAGTGCTGTAGTCCATTCCTAGGCCTCGAAATCCAATTACCAAACAATGTACAAATATATGGCTGCACGCGGTCTATGGGAACAGCTGCAAAATTGCTAATATTAGGTCTAATTTAGCTACAATAAATTAGCAAGTGTGTGGAAGCACAATGATGACAGCATAATTATAACAAAAGTCGATGTGTTGAAGTATATGGATGACAATACATACTAATTTTAGCAAAAAAACATACCAAATGAAATGCATGCAATGAACAGACGGGACTAATAGCTCAGACACATATACTTAATGTGACCAGTCACTGTAAAAACAAAAAGATAGATGAAGCTGTTCAGAATCTAGTGCTAACAAGCAATGTAGTCTGAAACCATTAACTGTCAGGGGTAATAACACTCAAAGTACTGAAGTGCAGTAAAAAAGCAGCACTTTTCTGGGGATGATGTGCTGATGTACAAGCACACACCTGTGAAGAGGGCACTAAATCTATCCCTGCATTTATTACTATGGAGGGAGGAAAAACAACACTAATAATGTAAAGTATAAACGGAAATAGCAGACAGCAGAGAGTGACATTTGCATGGTCCCAGTCAGCTTGTTAGCTGAAGTGGGTTTTAATTAGCTATTTTCCAGCAAGCAAACGAGCAAATTAGTTGCAGCCATAAACAAGCAGAGACAATCAGACCCAAAGAAAAAAAATGATCGGACCTTTTTTGTTTTCCTTTTGGAAATGCAATGCTTTAATGCTTCATCCAACTATTTCTATTGATCAAAGAATGATGCAAAGTGCAGATCTTGGTTAACGTGCAAGATCCTAAAGAGGCTCAAAATATGATGTTGGAAATATAGCAAGAACAACAGAAGAAGCCGCCCTAAACAAACCTACATTCTGGAAAAAACCTTCCTGCCTCTAGAGCCAAGGCCTGGACCTCTAGCATAGAGACAACAGCTGGTGTACTCCACTTCCATGAGGGAGAATGACCATGGTTTTGGTATAGTTGTGGATCCATTAGCTCTGCCCTTGCTCCCCCCACACTGGACACAGCAGTGGAGATGTCCCTGTGAAGCACAGTACAGTGGATTAATCTTACAATCATAGGACTGTAAAGGAACTTAAGAAGTCATCTAGTGCAGTCCCCTGCACTATTGGCAGGATTAAGTATTATGAAGGTAAACTGCATGGGGTCCTCATATCCTGCTCCTTCCAACTTCTTTCTGTGCAAAACCCCATCCGTTCTGCTGGATAAACCAGACCTTCTATAACCAGCAGGAATAGGGTTTGGTACTTAGCAGATAATGTGGATTTAAAATGATGTCCCCATCCTGTATTCAACCTTTCTTGGACTACCAAGGTAATTATAGTAGCATCCCGAAATATAAGGGATTATTATCAGCAACATGAACACAGGATGATGACCTATCACCACGCTATCCAAGCAAATAGAATACCAAGATGAGGTGAAACACTGAACTTCTTCCCACTGAACTGGTTAAGTGAGGTATATCACAGAACCCATGCAAGGGGCAGTTCTGAAAGATATGGAAATTTCATTCCTCAAGCTAGTCATGCTTTCCCCTCCTGTCCTAAGAATGGCTAATGTTATAAGGATGGGAAACCTGATAGGAGACAGATTTTCCTCAGCCATTAGGTTTTAATCCTGAAGGAATCAAGCAAGTTCAGCATAAAAAACATATTCCCCTGTCACTGGGTACCGGAACGCTCAGTGGAAGAGAAGAACACTAGAAAGGAAGAATGATACAGTGCTTCGGGAACTAGCTTATGGCTCAGGACCATGTTTTTGTTCCCTGCTCTGCCACAGACTTCCTGTGTGAACTTTGGTAAATTACTTAGTCACTTTGTGCCTCAATTCCCTATCTGTAAAATGGGTATAATAGAACCTCCCTACCACATAGGAGTGTATGTTGTAAGGATAAATATATTCAAAATTGTGTGATGCTCAGATTCTATAGTGATGGGGACCATATTAGTACCATAGAAAGAACAAGAATAAAAATAATATGAAAATTGATCATTATGTATACAGTGCCACGGTACAGAAAGACAAGGGAGCAGATCTTTAATTGGTGTAAATTGCCATAGCTCTAATGGAAAATGTCATCCCCCTGTCCTTGTCATGAGCTGAGGGTATTACAATCTATTGCATATAGATAACATGTGTAAAGACACCAACACATTTGTTGCAAGTGGGGCGACAATGAGGGAAGTATTGGGGAGACTCTTGGAAAAGATTCCCTTTTTATTCAGTCAGTTTGTTTAGAAATGTTTTAATGGTCATGGAAGTGTCTGACAATGAGAGATCCCAGGACGCAAGTCGTGATGGGACAGGAAATGTAATGAGCTGAAAAATGAACTAGCTTAAAAGAAAAGTTAGCACAGGAATAGACACACAGGGCCTAAATTCTTTACTGATTCACACCCCTGCACTTCCATTGATTTCTACAGTGTGGCAGGGCATGTAACTTAGTTCAGAATTGGCCCAAAGAACATTCCCTACCTCATCTTGGGCAACTTCGCTCACCACTCTTCAAATACAAATACTTTTCTCAGAATGAAGCTCCAACTTGCCTTCAGGGATGGCTGCAGCAACAGTGAAAGCCTGGCTAGGCCTTGTCTAACACTAATTTTTATTCTTAAGGTTTCCCACCACCACTCCTACTGAGGTAGCACCACCAATGGTAATGGGGATAAGAGTTGTAGCATAGGCCACTTCCCTGATCTGTTCAGAGCAGAGCAGATGACACAGTGGTTAATGCACCAAGCACCACAGGCAGGCTGTCTCCACTAGTGGCCCAGTCATTGTTACCCCCAAAGGAGCTGCACCAGTGAAAACAAGAGTGGGTTATTTTAAGAAAAACAAAGGCTAGAATAGGCAAGACTTTGTTGCTTGATTTTACATTAGTTGAACTTTCTCCATCTGAATTTTCTTCAGTCCCCTTATTCATTTTTTGTTTGGTGGTTTTAGGTTTTTGCTATTAGCAAACGTGCATGATTTTAATTAACATTTACTTTTTTGTTCTATATGAGTCATTAGGTTGTATTGTTTTTAGTTTACATGAAATCTTAAGCATTTTCACCACATTTAAATTGTTTATACATGTTTGACTAAAATAGCCTCCTTGTCTAACACAGCTATATGCTAACACCAAAGAGGAATGATAGGAAATTATTCTTGCAGATACATAGGTATGGTATCTATCTACTGTTCACACAAGACAGAAAATAGTAACCAGCACCAAAAGTGCCACATTAGCCATCGTAGCCCATTGGAATCAAAGATCATGATTCCTAGTTGAGAGAGCTTGTGGCCAGGCAACAACTCATCCCTGCGGCGCCTCCTCTCAGTCATCCTGGGAATTAGCTCTTCGACCCAGGAGCGCCCTCTGCAGGCTGGTGTCCCACTTCCTGCTGGGCCCGAGTCCCTCCTGGACCCCAGTGTCCCTTTCAGGCCAGGGTGCTGCCCCCTGGCAGTACCCCCACAGATCTGGGTCTCCCCTCCCCAGGGAACCCCTACCCTCTCTCCCCACCTCACCTCAGTCTATGGCCACTGCCAGTCATCACCTAGCCCCCCCGTTCCCTGGGGTAGACTGCAATGGCTCAGTCTATGGCCACTCATCACTGGCAAGGAAGGTTAAGACCTGCTGCCTTTGTCTATCTCTGGGTTGTCCCTCTGCAGCCCTAGTACCCTTTTGTGGGCCCTTAACTTGGCCTGCAGCCTGGGGCTTTGCTAGGCTGGAGCTCCCCAGCTCCCTCTGCCCTTCTCTCCACCCTAGGTACCCACCTCAGCTTCCCAGGCAGCCAGGTCCTTCTCTCTCTAAGAGGCTAGAAAGAGTGTGTCCTTTTTGGCCCACTGCCCTTTATAAGGGCCAGCTGGGTCCTAATTACAATTGCTAGAGCTGTGGCTGTTTTCCCCAAACAGCCCAGCTTTTTCCCTCTCAGCCCTCTCCCCATGCTGTTTTAAGCACTTCAAGGCATGGTGGGGTGACCACCCCGACACAAAGCTGGACTAATCACAGAAAAACACAACTGTCCCCAAGAGTATCGAAGTGCGATTTTCAACACATGCAGCCCCAAAGGCTTTTTCCAGGGTGATATGATACCAGTAATGAAATGAAATGGTTACCTGAGTTTATGAGTGGGAATTTTAAAACGGGGAAGAAAAAAAAACGTTGAGAAAACCACTAGAAGCTGAAGTCACTTGAATTCTGTTTTTATGGTTATGGATGGAGGAGCAATGAAGCTCAAGTTCCAGCATGCACAGACACAGACACAGACACACTCCTGTCTTCATTATAATTCTTCCTAGTTCATGCCAGAAATTCATCAGCTGTTTTTTTATCTCAGAGAGAAATTGATCTAGAGTCAAGCTACAGGCGAAAGTAGGCTCTCTTTCCAATCTTCATATCCTCCAGAGTAAAGCGTTCAATTCATAGGATTATTGGAGCACAGCATGGTAGAAGAACATCATAATCAAGATATTCCTCACTAAATAATGTCCCCAAATGGATGAAGGATGAGCTAAAAGGGAGTGGCTCCAATTTCCTCCCTCCAGTTTGCGCCACTCCAGAAACTAACTGAATCTCCAGTACTCCCCAGCCAGACCAGCATGCAATGGGCCCCAGGATAAGAAAGCCATGACTGGCTCCCCTGTAATCTAATGGAAACTGGGAGGAGCAGAGAATCTAGTCCATGCTCTTGACACACTATCAGTTATGGAACCTTATTAATTAATATCAGCCTTTTATTCCGGCCTATGACATCCTTCAAAGTTAAAGGGACAATACTGTTCATAATTTATACCCAGGCAAAACCCACTGCTTTCAAAGGAGTTTCACAGGTATAAATGAGAGCAGAATCTGGTCTAAATTCCTTTTTGTTGACTGATATTATAACATTTTCTGTTTGTAATTATTTTACCCTTACACTAGCTCTGTTTAAGGGACTGTTTGATCTGCTCTCCCTAATCCAACTAGCTTTCTCAAAACCTGGGTGAATGGATATCCTAGAGTCAAGTTTTAGAGTCACCATCCCACTCACTGACTCAGGAAAGTAGTTGACACTGGCTCTGGTAGAAGGAACAGGACAGAAAATATCATTTGGTTTCAAGAGGGACCTAGACTGGTGAAAGACGTGAGGCTCAGGAATGCAAGCTGTGGCTGGATGGTGGGAGACAACCGTACAGCATCAGAACATTTCTTAGAACTCTGCCTGCCTGCCACATCACATGTTGTTAATAAAACAGAAGCTGGACCCAGCTGGATGCAAGGCCTCAGAGAGGGGGAAATGAAATATTGATGTGTAGACAGCAGGGGAAAGCTTGCAACACCCACTCACCCTTTTACAAAAAGTCTTTACCAAAGAAAATGCTATCCAAGTAAGTCTCTGGCCCTACAGAACTTAATTCGCTCCAAGCCTACCTGAAGCTGTGACACATCACAAGAAATAAGCAAAAAAATCCATAAATCATGCTAGCAACACCTACCACAACATGCTCTCTCTTCTTGCACACTTTCCCCACTGAACTAGTAATGACATGCAGGGTGACCAGATGTCCCGATTTTATAGGGACAGTCCCGATTTGTGGGTCTTTTTCTTATATAGGATCCTATAACCCCCCACCCCCATCCCAATTTTTCACATTTGCTGTCTGGTCACCCTAATGACATGTGTTGGGATGTGTTGCTTGTCTTCACCCCCTACCTATCGCATTGCAAAAATGAGATGCAAAGGGAAGGAGAAGGATATTGTAATACCCTTTGTAAATGATGATCAGGGTGACATCTGATCAAGTGAAAGAGAGGTGGAAACAATAATTTGAGAATCTCTTAAATGAGACAAATCCCTTTATGGCAGGGTTGCCAACGTGTAATCCTAACGTGGCACCTGAAACTCACATACAGAGGAGGAGAAATGCAGTCAAGGAAATGGAGAACCGTAAAGCAGTGATACCTGATGAAGTGACAGTGGATCTGATGGAATTCCTGGGTCAGAGAGGCATAAAATGGATGAGCAGAGTGGTTAAAGCTGTATGACAAGACAAGAGAATCCCTGATAATTGGTGCAAGTCTATCCTGGTCCCAATACATAGGAAAGGAAGCATGTATGAATGTGGAAACTACCAAGGGATAAAGTTACTATTGCATGGGACAGGGGCACCAGAAGGAAAGGAGGGACAGGCTCATCCACTTTTGCCAAGGGCCCCACCCCTGTTTCTCCTCTTCCCCCTGAGGTCCTGCCCCTCATCCAGGCCAGTAGCTGGAGGGAGCCCCACCAGGGAGCTCGGGCAGCTGTGAGGAGTTGCAGACCCTCCACCTGCCCTGAGTGTGGGGGCTGAGAGCAGCCCCTGGCCTATGTCCCCACCCCGCCGGGCCTCCGACTCAGGGCAGATGGAGGGTCTGCAGCTCCCCATAGCTGCCTGTGCAGCTCTTACCATGGCTGGGCTGCAGCTCTGAGGCCCCACTCCCCCAGCCAGAGTTGGGTTGGGGCCAGAGCCACACGGGCAGCTGTGGGCCCTCCATCTGCCCTGGTCGGGGAGCCCAGGAGATGGAGACATGGGCTGGGGGCTGTGCTTGGCTCCCCCCCCACCCCGGGCAGGTGGAGGGACTTGGGCTCCCTGGCCCTGCTCTGGCTTACGGCTTGGCTGGGGGTGGGGTCTCAGGGGAAAGAGGAGGGGTAAGGGCGGGGCCGTAGAAGGGGCAGAGGCCCCTGGCCCCCCCATTTTGGGGAAGGCTCCACTGCCCCTGGCATGGGCTGAAGATTCTGGAATGTATCCTGGATGCTAGGATGCTAGGATTAGGAGAATGGTGCAACCCCTCCTCAAACAAGAACAGTTTGGCTTTAGGAAAGGACGAGGAACCACAGAGGCCATGTTTGTAATTCAGCAAGTGATAGAGAAGTGGCTAGAGGAAAGTTTCTGTGATTTTATAGACCTAGGCATATGAAAAAGTGGACAGAAGCTCACACCAGGTCTCAGGAAATACAGAATGTCTGGGGAATCTAATATGGATTTATGGTGAATGCACTACATAGATCACCTAAAACAGTGATCTGTACATATTTTGGAATGACAAGCTCCTCTGAAATGAAAGTTGGACTGCACTGGGGGTCAACTTCAGTCCACTGCAGTTTACCATATTGATAGACTATATCAGCAGGAAGATCCCATTGGGAAAAGGTGAGAAGCTGCTATATGCAGACAACACAGCAATAAGGGCCATCCTCAGAAGAAGGCCTAGAGGAAATAGTAAACCAGTGGTATGACCAGCTAAACTGGCATGGGATGAAAGTGATTGTAACTAAAACTGCAGTCATGGGTTCCACAGGGAAAGTGGATATAAAGACTAATGGAGCATGACTAACTCAAACTGACTAGTTTGAGTAGCTTGGCAGCTAGGTCGCAGGAGATGGTGAGCTGCGACATGAGATACAGTCCACATTAGGGAGTGCTAGAAGAGCGTGGAATAACATCTTCAGGGTTGCATAGGACAAGCATATGCACGGAGACTGAAAGCCCCACTGTATAGAACAATGGTGTGCCTCACAATGCAGAAGCTTTGGTGATAAAGAGATGGCAGGTTCATTGCCTTCAGGTGTTTTAGATTAAATATCTTCATGCTGTATGAGGAGTTACATGAAGAGACAGATTTCAAAATGAAAGAATTAGCATGGAAGTCAAAGTCTGTGATGTGGCTGACAAAATCCAGGAAGCACGACTTCACTGATTTGGACACATGCAGAGAATGAATGAAGGCGACCTGGTGAAGATAGCATGATAGGAGGGGATGGTAGGAAAGAGACACCAAGGAAAGCCGAGGAAGTGACGGATGGATTGTATCAAAGAAGATCATAATCAGGTGGACCTTAGTGCTGACTTGGACAGACCAAGATGCTTGCACAATGACCTGACCCCATTTGATGAGGGAAAAGGGAAGAAGAGGAAGTAGTCATGCTACCAATACCTTCTACAACATGCTTTTTCTTCTTGCACGCTTTCCCCCATTGGATTAGGAATGATGCATTGGGATGTTTTAAGAAAGCGACTGTTGGATACCTTGAGTCTTGATTGAACACTAGCTGATACATGAGATTTTGAGGATTTAACAGACTCCCTAATTTGGGATAGGATAGTCTGAAGCACTTGTGACTACCATCTGTAGGAGGGGCTGCTCCAGAAGGTGATCTCACTTTAGACAAATGCTTAGACATGGGGGCATGGAGCAGAAGCCTCAAGAGAAAGGATGAAAGCCCGAGGAGGCACAATACCTCCAAAAGTACATGTAATGAGACAAAAGCAAAGAAGAGCCATTGGCCAGGGTTCCATATGGATACAGTGATGTGTTTACTGTAGGAGACAGCATAAGCAGTAAAGGAGAAGCATCCTGTACTAGGACAATATTGCAAGGAATGTGACAAACTGAATCACTTTAACAGTATGTGCAAGATAAAAAAAAAGTCTGTGAAAGATTCCGTCAGCATTGTACAAGAAGGTGACGGCACATCAGGCAGTAGTGATGACATTATGAGTCTCTCTTTGAGTCTGAGAGCTTATCAGGTTCAGGCTGTAGGGGCAGGAAAACAACAAAGGGCAATTCCAACCTCCACATCAAACCGTTTTAAGAAATTATTTTTCTTTAAACGTTTCTCCGATTATCTATGAATTTCCTGGGTTTTTTTATGCTTCTGTGTCATGACTTTAATGCTATTCAAATATAGATTTCATTTCTTAGTGTGGGGAAAAGACATATACATTAATAAAAGCTGAGAAAATGAAAAAAAAGTGGAGTGCTTATCGTGCAGCCAGCAATTGTTCCTTTGCCGATATGTAAAATCACCTAACTACGTAATGGCAATGTTATTTTTTTTTTAACATAGACTGTATATCCATAAAACCATAAAAGTTCCCCTCTGGCTCCAAAGATATTCCCTATACCTGTCATTCTCATCTGTCTGGTATTGTAATTATGTAATTAGGCACTTTTTAAAAAGACAGTTTTAGTTAATGAATAGATTAAAATGGCTCCTATGAAACAGTTTTCGGTGTTATGTAATTAGATAAGTAAGCCTATGTAGTGAAAATTATTTACAAAAACTCAAGAAAAAACGGAATGCAGTAGATGTCTTTCACACCAGTAAAGACAGGTAATGAGGTAGAATAAATAAACAAATCTATTACTGACGTGACTTTCTTAATACTAGCTTTTTAGTAGCAATGGGCAAACATCAAAATGTCTTGTTCTGATGCTTATCTGAGGAAAATCCAAACAATCTGAATGTCTTGGGTCTGCAAAACTGACATAGAAATCTTGTGAGAACAGCTTTGTATGATGTTATGGTACTTTCACTCTCAGTGCACAGATGCATAAAAGGAACATCTCAAACCATGATATCCTTCCCTACCTCCTTTAGACAGTTGCAGGTCTTGGAAAGGAGGACTCTGAGGGAACTTTACTGGTAAAGAATGTCCTTATTTGCTTGTGTACAGATCTCTTCATATGGAGTTCCTGAAGAGAAGGTGTGAGCTTCATTCTTTATCCCTTCCAAGACTTTGTCTTCACTGGGAATTTGCCTGGATTTCCAGCAATTGATGACTAGATGCACTGGGTGCAATCCCGTAGCATAGATAAGGATAGCCATGATGTGCACCAGTGAAGCTAACCTCAGTTTCAAACAGGGCTAAACAGTGCAAATCTCAGTTTTCCTTGACTGAAGCTGGGCTTTGCAATGGTGCAGTTACATCAGTGGCTGGACACTGATTGCTGGAACTCAGGCAAATACCCAGCGTAGACAAGGCCTACAATTCCAGGGATGTGTAAATCTAATTTCACAGTATCTTCTGCTTTGGAAACCATTTCTGTTATGTTACAGTGATGGGCATTGGCACAAAACCCTTTGCTAGAATGCCCTAAAACAGTGGTTTTCAACCTGGAGGTCCGCAATCTAGTCGTGAAAGATTGTTGTTACCATAGAACAGTGGTTTTCAATCTGTGGTCTGCAGACCACTGGATTTCCAAAGGGGCTCGCACCTCCATTTGAAATGTTTTAGGGGGTTGCAAAGGAAAAAGATTGAAAACCACTGTCCTAAAATATATATGTTATGTGGATGGAATAAGAATGGTACTTAAATATCCTTTGTTCAACCCCACTCTACATTGCTTTCTTTGTCACTCTTCCCAGATTAGAAAAGAAACTATCTATGACAGATACTGCCAGTTGAGGACTCAGTTGATATGAATGGGATTATTGAGAAATATGTAATTACTGAAATATGGGAATTACTGAAATATGGGAACTTTAAGTCTATGATTAATGGACAATGTCTTGTTTCTTGTCCAAGAAGGAAATGCAGAAACCCTGCCCTCCCCCACCATGGAGAGAAGTGTTAACTTTCAAACAAGCTTTACTCTGACTAAAGTATATGCAAAGAAAAGGTAATTATAGATGCAACAAAGTCAAAGCTGGTTTCCAAGTGAGAGGGGATAAGAGAGAACTAGAAAAAAATTACTATCCTAGAGAGGGTTAACTGGCTATTGTACTGGGAAAAGGGACCAAGATTAATTCAATACCCGAGACAGAGCACGTGCACAAACAATTTCTGAAATATGAATACGACAGATAACTGCATGATTAATATGGTAACACAGATTCAAAGCTGTGCATATCAAAGTATCAATGATAGGCCTCCACAGCAAGACATGATCACTGATACTATATGAACTGTAGCTTGGAGATACTGGGATGAGAAGCAAAAGGCCCAGTTAGTATATAGGTCTGTTTGTTAGCCTAGGTTAGAATTTTGGATTAGATTTTTTGATACTCTTATACTAATATGTGTAAAGAAAGGACAAAGACACTGTAATGTTGCTTCAGCCTAGTCAGATGGATTTGTTAGTACAATGGGAATAGATAAGAGCAGTTAAAGTGTTACTCAGAGCACACTTTAAAATTGCCTCAACCCCTATCTCAAGGTAAAATCAAGCAACCAGTCGGGAGGAGCAAAGGAGCTTGGGGGGTGTAGGAATGCATAGCTCCCGAATCGCCAGCCCACGGGCGCGGCAAACTGCTCCCATGGCTACGAGGCAGGAGTGACCTTCAATCCAGCGTTTGTGTTTGGGAAACTTATTTGGCTGATTTGATTGTACCCTCGCAGCTGGTGTTCACGCGCTCAAGAGATGGGTTCGTTATCTTATGTGCATGTACACTGCCTGGCTTTTCTATGCGCAAGAATGTAACCACTAAGAAGAGTTGTAAACAAAGTAAGGAGAGAAATAAAAACCCCAGGAAAACTTTTCCTGGGAGGCTTTTTGCAAGAGGCTTGTAAAGCTCTCTGGCTACCAACAAACCTGGCGTTCTGTTTCCTGCGTCGTCACCACAGGGGGGAGGTATAAAACATTAAAAAGACCAAAGAAATGCCCATCCCTGACCAGAGCACAACCTCACTCCTTACCCCCTCCCATGCGGTACAAAAGAGGTGGGATGAAGATCCCAGACCCAAAATGGAACATGACCCTAGGTAAGGGGTGGGACTGTGGGCCTGCATTTCAGGTATAATTATGCCTCCTGAGGAGTGGGGAACGAGACACTGGGAAACAAGGCTCTGTGGTGTCAGAGTTATGGAACATGTTTGCTGGAAACTAACCCCAATAAACATTGCAGTCTACACTTCGGACTTCTGGTCTTCTGCTTTCTGTCCGTGTGACAAGAACCAGGGGAGAGGGTGAAGGGAAAGCCCTCTAACAGGCCCTAAGAAACTGAGATGCAGAAGGTTGAAGTGGGAGCATCATATTATTTAGTTCAATTGGACTGTAACTAGGGATTTGTGCCTTCTTGAGGGAGCCTGGGAGCCTTAGACACAGGAATGTTTTTGATACTGTTTATTTCTAATATCATTTTGACCTTCTTTCAGTTTTCTAATGAACTTGATTTAATTTAAGACACTTCTCTGTCTTAGCCTGCTTCTGGGCTAATTCACTGGAGTCTGTTCTGAGAAACAGGGAAACAAACTTCTCATCTCTGGTGAGAGGCAGATTCTAGACAACAGGTATCTGACTTGGAGCACTCTGCTAAAGTCAATTCCCCATATGTGTAACCAAAAAGCTGACTGAAGGTACACTGGGAAAGGCAGAGGACCAGGAAGAGTGATGGGAACAGAGGGACCAAAGGTTAAACCATCCTTTTTCCCTGTCTAAGAAGCTCAAGGGGTAATTAAGTTCATAAATTCTTAGGTGCTAAAGGCAGAAGGGACTTTATGATCATCTAGTCTGAGCTCCTTGATAACACAGGCCATATATTTCACCCAGTAGTTCCTGCTTCTAGCTTAACTCCCTGTGGTTGAGCTAGAGACTCTTTTAGAACACTGGTGTCCAACCTTTCCAGCCCCATGACCACGAATATTTTTTCAAAGATCCACACTCAGGAATGAAGGGTAGGGGGCAGTTTAAAGCTGCTAGTTTTTCCACCTTGGCCCCATCCTCACTCTCCTCTCACCTATGGTCTTAAGAAACTGAACTGGGTGCCTAACAGCAGCTCCCAGCTAAGATCCCTAATACCAAACTCCAGGTTCAAAGCTCTCAGCTATGTTTTCAGAACACCAAAAAAAAAAAAAAAAAAAAAGCCGCCACTTCCCTCTACGAGTCCTGCTCTTAGGGCCCCCACCCCTCAGAAATACAGCCATGCCTGCCTTCTTCCCCAAATTATCCCAACCCCCTTATCTTTCACCACCTGCTCCTCTTCTCTTAAAGGTTCAGCAGCTCTTGATTTCCCCTCCCTTCCAGGAAAAAACAAAATATCAGGAAAACACATTTTCACTTTTAATCAAAAATACAAATATTCTGAACATAGATCCACTCAGTGGGCCCCAAGTTGGACACCCTTGTTTAAACCCAGCTCTTTTTTATATAGGAAACATCTAATGTTCTAACTTTGGGGACAGACCAAATCATAATCTCTATAATATATAACGTTGTGGTGGCTTCTGTTACTCCCTCACTGCAAACCATCACCTGCACCTTAAATGAAACAAGGTTGTTACTTAAATAGCTTCTAATTACACTGGTCTACAATTTTTGAGAAGTCGTCTGCTTCAGAGATAAGATGTG
Organism: Malaclemys terrapin pileata; assembly: GCF_027887155.1. Lineage (NCBI taxonomy): Eukaryota > Metazoa > Chordata > Testudines > Emydidae > Malaclemys > Malaclemys terrapin. The sequence goes on from NC_071506.1 coordinate 108,297,522, forward strand.
CTATTTATTGTGTATTTTGATGTGCTGGATTCAAATATGACAATTAAAACAACTGATTGGCTACTGTTTCTAAGATATTTAAGTTTTTACATTTTATGTCTATGTATATTGTGTAGATAGTAGAGTTTTAATCATAAATTGTAAACCTAGGTCTTTTCATGTGTTTATGGTTGCTTTACATGAGAATATTTCACCTGTCCTGTTTATGTAACACTTTAAAAATCAGCAAAAGGGTTATATAAATAAAATGTATTATGAAACAAAAGGCAAAAAACTATTATGTACATAGTTTAGTCCTATTCAGTGTCTACTCAGCGCTTCTTGGCTTGTCTCTTGTATTCATTAAATGGAGCATCCCTTGTCACTGTCCAGCAATAGTCTGCAAGCATTGATGGGCTCCATTTGCCCTGATAGCGTTTCTCCATTGTTGCAATGTCCTGGTGAAATCGCTCGCCGTGCTCGTCACTCACTGCTCCGCAGTTCGGTGGAAAAAAATCTAGATGAGAGTGCAAAAAATGTATCTTTAGTGACATGTTGCAACCAAGGCTTTTGTATGCCTTGAGGAGGTTTTCCACCAACAACCTGTAGTTGTCTGCCTTGTTGTTTCCGAGAAAATTTATTGCCACTAACTGGAAGGCTTTCCATGCCGTCTTTCCCTTGCCACGCAGTGCATGGTCAAATGCATCATCTCGAAGAAGTTCACGAATCTGAGGACCGACAAAGACACCTTCCTTTATCTTAGCTTCACTTAACCTTGGAAATTTTCCATAGAGGTACTTGAAAGCTGCTTGTGTTTTGTCAATGGCCTTGACAAAGTTCTTCATCAGACCCAGCTTGATGTGTAAGGGTGGTAACAAAATCTTCCTTGATTCAACAAGTGGTGGATGCTGAACACTTTTCCTCCCAGGTTCCAATGACTGTCGGAGTGGCCAATCTTTCTTGATGTAGTGGGAATCTCTTGCACAACTATCCCATTCGCAGAGAAAACAGCAGTACTTTGTGTATCCAGTCTGCAGACCAAGCAAGAGAGCAACAACCTTCAAATCGCCACAAAGCTGCCACTGATGTTGGTCATAGTTTATGCACCTCAAAAGTTGTTTCATGTTGTCATAGGTTTCCTTCATATGGACTGCATGGCCGACTGGAATTGATGGCAAAACATTGCCATTATGCAGTAAAACAGCTTTAAGACTCGTCTTCGATGAATCAATGAACAGTCTCCACTCATCTGGATCGTGAACGATGTTGAGGGCTGCCATCACACCATCGATGTTGTTGCAGGCTACAAGATCACCTTCCATGAAGAAGAATGGGACAAGATCTTTTTGACGTCACGGAACATGGAAACCCTAACATCACCTGCCAGGAGATTCCACTGTTGTAGTCTGGAGCCCAACAGCTCTGCCTTACTCTTGGGTAGTTTCAAATCCCTGACAAGGTCATTCAGTTCACCTTGTGTTATGAGGTATGGTTCAGAGGAGGAGGATGGGAGAAAATGTGGGTCCTGTGACATTGATGGTTCAGGATCAGAAGTTTCATCCTCTTCCTCGTCTGACTCAAGTGAGAATGATTCTGACTCAAGTGAGAATGATTCTGAGAATGATTCCTCGTCTGACTCAAGTGAGAATGATCAGGAACTGGCAGTCCTTCTCCGTGGGGTACTGGGCGTATAGCTGATGGAATGTTTGGATAAAGCACAGTCCACTTTTTCTTTTTTGACACACCTTTCCCAACTGGAGGCACCATACAGAAGTAACAATTGCTGGTATGATCTGTTGGCTCTCTCCAAATCATTGGCACTGCAAAAGGCATCAATTTCCTTTTCCTGTTCAACCACTGGCGAAGATTTGTTGCACAAGTGTTTCAGCATATGTGTGGGGTCCACCTCTTGTCCTGATCTCCAATTTTGCAGCCAAAATAAAGGTGATAGGCTTTCTTAACCATAGTGGTTAGACTGCGCTTTTGTGATGCAAAAGTCACTTCACCACAAACATAGCAGAAGTTATCTGCACTGTTCACACAAGTACGAGGCATCTCTGCTGACTTTGGCTAAACAGAAATGTGTCCCTTTGCAAAATCAAACATTGACAAATAAGAGAGCATGACACTGTATGATTTCTAGAGCTGATATAGGGCAATTTGTTCAGCAGAGTGATGTAAGCTCCGTTATGATTGCATCAGCCATGACTTCTAGGAATAACATGATGCAATTCATATCATGGATGACACAATACCAGCTTCAGATTGCATCATTCATTGTTTTGCCTAAAAAGCAAGTACTGTCCAAACCCAGTCATAGATTTATTCATAGATCCAGTCAAAGATGTATTTTAGTCATTTCTGGTTTAAATTGAGATCCCTTCCCTTTATAACTCACTTATCCGCCGCCATTTCCAAGTCAAGGGTCGTATATACTGACCCAATAGCATATCTTGAAAACTAGAGCCAATCAACAATTTTAAGCATCATTTTCGTTCTGAGTGACCCAGAATTAGTAAAGTTTGACTACATTTATTTCAGAAGCATTTTGGCTGTAGAGCAGTGTTATTATTTTTTTCAATAAGTGAAAGTATTCTGGGAGCCAAAAGGACATGAATCCAACCAAAAGCCAAACCCAGATATGTTATTGTTACTCTAGCCACCAACTTCATTTAAGGGGACCAGAAACACTGGTGCTATAGTTACTGTGGCATTAATGGCCTCTTTCTGAGTTTCTTGATTTAAGAAGAAATCACCCTTGATCTTTCCCATGGTTATGTTTGGTAGAGGATGGGAGGATTTCCTCTTTCTCCAGTAAAAGAGAAACTATTCCCTCTCTTTCCCAGCAAAACCAAGAAAACAGCCATTGATGGAAACGGTGAAGCATGATGCCTTTTCCATCATAAATGGCATAAAAGCCTAAAATCATAAGGTTTGCTTTGTCAATATTTTTCTCATATAGTGTTTCTTCAGTTGTCCCTGGTAAAAATCCCATCGTAGCTGGAAGAAGAACCAGAGACCTCTGGATACAAATGTGCTAGCTCCAACTATTGCATTAATGTGGAATTTCCATTGGCTATCAGTTATAGTAATCCAGACATCCTCCTTCAGACATCCAGACGCTAGATGGGAGAGAGACTGTCACAACCCTAAACTGTACAAGCCTGGAACCACATAATTTATTGAGCTCACAAAAGCACTTAGGTATCAACTATTTATTTTTGGTTTAGTTTACTATCACAAAGATGAAGGGTTGCCACATCTACACTTAAAGATTCTGTATATACTGACTTTGTGGAATGACTGCAGCAGGTGTGGATGGATGGAAAACTTCTCAGTGCCCAAAGAGTAGAAGTGCTGATCGTGCAAGGCTACTAGGCTGAAATGGGAGGTCTATGTGACATGGCAGGAATAGGGGCTTGAAGGACTAGGCCTAGAGAAAGTGATGTGAAGTCCCTGTTGTGCTGTGATGATGTTTGTGTTTCGTATTCATCTCAGAGGTGATGAACCCAAGAGACTAAGGTGAGTTTCTACTTTAAAAATATAATTCTATCGGCAACCCCTAACTTGCAGCTACCACCAAGCCTCCTGTCTTCTCCCTCTTCTCAGAAAACATTATGCACACCTAGATACACTCATATGCTCCCACAAGATTCTTATAGACTTCTAAAAAGATGAACCTTTAATAAACTTTTTGCAGATCACGGAGAATATTTTGTTTCCCACCTGCTGGAGCTACTACTGTCCTATAATCACTAACAAAATGAAGTTAGTTAGTCGTAGTTACTACAAGTGGCTGCTGCTGTCCAAGATAGTGTATCATAAAAAGATCATGGGGAGCAACATCTGACTGAATCCTTTACTTAGAAAGCCAACTCTAGTGAGGAATTCCAAATGACACAACCTCACTGGGCTCTGTGAATCAGGTTTTTGTGACAGGTAGACTCCCTGGGGGGGAGGGATAGCTCAGTGGTTGATCATTGGCCTGCTAAACCCAGGATTGTGTAGTTCAATCCTTGAGGGGGCCACTTAGGAATCTGGGGCAAAATCAGTACTTGGTCCTGCAGTGAAGGTAGGGGGCTGGACTTGATGACCTTTCAGGGTCCCTTCCAGCTCTATGAGATAGGTATATCTCCATAAAACTCCACTTCAGTGATGAGTCTCTGTGCTGGGCTGTAGGGAACAAGTACTTCCTGCCTACAGTGGAGAATGGGCAGCTTCCAACCACAGTCTCCTGAACAAGGGCCTGCTTCTCCATAGCTTTGTGCTTTAAATCAAAATGGTAGTGTTTTTATACCTTCATTGGATGGGTGAATATGGCTACAGAAGGTATAAAGGAGAGGAGAACCAGACCTACTCTCAAACAAGCACCACTGCTTTTCAGCAAGTGCACAGTTATATGGAAAGCAGCGGGCCTCATTTTGATACAACTGGAACATTTGCCAGACAAAATGAGCACTATAGAGTATATCCAGTTAATAAAATCCCCTATTTGCCCATAGACCTGAGCTTTGAAAGGTAGAATGGTAAAAAAAAACATTTCCCACTGTTACCCTCCCTATCTTTTGTTATAAATGGGTTTAACTGAAGTACAAGCGAGATTACCAAAGTGTGATGTATTATTGTTATTGCATTGTATAGAGACTGCATTATTGTATCACTGGAGGTCTCCCCAAAATCACTGCCACTATCATCATGCCCTGAGCTTCAGAGAAGTGCCCTCTGTCATTATTATTAACATTTTATATTTGTTTTGTGCCAACAGTGCTCTCAATGCTCAATGTCTGCCCAATAGAAAGAAGCAAGCTGTTGATTTTTACCAATGCAGTGGCCAATTCACTTTCCACTTTGTGAAATGTTGACCATTTACTTCTTCTGCCATTGATCCCCCAAAGGGTAATTGTAAATAACAGCTTCGCTTTTTGTCTTCCAGACTTCCAGCCTTATTTGCCTGGAATTTTTGAATCACACAGGGGCTCAGCTCTTCACTATGATAGGAGAGTCCTTTTTTATCCATCTTATCTTAAGGATCAGATCACTAATACACATACAGGATAAGGCAACTGCCAAATTATTATATTACAAAAAGAAGATCCATAGACACCTGTCATCTTGATGAAAGCAGCACCATCAACTGACCTTTGGCAGTTCAAGGTCGATAATGAGACAAGTCAGGCAGGAAGAGCAGCGTGTGCTGACTCCATTAACGTTAGCTGTGTGCGCACTCAGTAGCACTGCATCTCCTGTCAATTAGTGTGGGTAAACTAGGGACTGCTGATTACCAGAGACATGGCATAGCGAGCTGCTGCTACCTTTACTTCTACACCCTGCTGCATTTTAATTAGCTCCAGTCCCCTGACTATTTCTTCAGAGCTTCATTACCACTGTCTTCAAGAAACTGAAGGCAAGCTTTTTACATTTCACATCATTAATGAGAAGAAATGGCGAACATTCTAACAACAGCGTTTGATAATGTCGGACTGTGCGTGTCAAGATTTAAGAGTTTTTGCAGCAGAACACAGCCTCAACATCCATCAGAACTGCACAAAAACCAGAACTAGTCAGAGTCCACAAGAGGAGAGGTTCAAAGCATAGAATGACAAAATGACTAATACATACATGGTGTGACTATGTACAGCTGTGTACGTGTGTGTGTCATTTCAATAGCTAGATACCCAAAACCAAACACTACAGTTCTATAACATTAGGGTCAGGAAAGAAAACTGAAAATGCCAAAGTTAAGGAATCAACCTCCATCCTTTAAACGCACAACTGTGTAGAAAGGGGGCAACTCTGTGAGTTAGAGATGGAAGACCAGATCCTCATCTGGTGTACACTGCCCTGGCTCCAGTGACTTCAATAGAGCTACAATGATTTACACCAGTTGTTTATCTGGCCAAGAGTGCCAGCACCAGCTTTAACTCCGTTTAACCTTTGTCTCAGTCATTTTCATAACTGCAGTCTAGTTGTATTTATTTTCTGGAGTGGGAGGGGTCAGAAGGGGATTGATTAATGGAAGATTATGTAAATAACCATAAATACAATAAAGTGCTGACAATGTGCTCAGTGCTGTTCAGACCAGAGAAGGCAAAGTCCCTAGCCCAGGGAACTTTAAGTCTAAATAGCATTGTGTAGTCCAGGGGTTCTCAAACTTCATTGCACTGCGACCCCCTTCTGACAACAAAAATTACTAAATGACTCTGGGAGGGGGAACTGAAGCCTGAGCCCTGCCACCCTGGGGAGGTGGGGGGGTGGGGTGGGCAAAGCCAAAACCCGAGCCCCAGGGCTTCAGCCCCACACAGGGGGCCTGTAACCTGAGCCCCGCCACCCAAAGCTGAAGCCCTCAGACTTCAGCTTTGGCCCCAGGTGGCGGAGCTTGGGTTTCAGCTTTGCCACCGGGCCCCAGAAAGTCTAACGCCAGCCCCGGCAACCCCATTAAAAAGGGGTCCTGACCCACTTTGGGGTCCCAACCCACAGTTTGAGAACTGCTGGTATTGTCCAATCCTAAAAGCGCACATGCATTCTTGGAACAGGTCAGATATACACAGCATGGGGATGAGGTATTTGTGCTGACATTTTGGGCCAGATTCTCAGTTGTGTTCCAGCCCTTTTGCACTGCCTGAGTGGCAGGGTTCAGAAAGCAGCAAGATTGGCCAGCTGAGAATTCCCTCATCCTGGGGAGAGATTCTATTTATAATATTTGATTTAGGGGTCTGTATATCATCTGAATTTTATCTTAACAGTAGTATCTTCTGAATCCCACTCTCAGCCTACATGCTATCACTACTCTTCCATTTCCTGAAGCAATAGCCTCTTTAACTAACCTGTCTCATACGTCACCCACACAATAGGTTCACAATTTCATAGTTAATGATCTAGCAAACCTACATCAGAATTATTTTTCATAGTATAAATGAATCTTGGAATGAATATTATAGGAGTAACAAAAAGTTGTAATTAAAGAATCACTTATTAGATACTTGAAAGTAAAAGCCTGGACTGGTTTGAAGAAACTTGTACTTCTCTTGTTTTAGAAGCTGAACAGTTCTAGCCTGATCAATGCTTGGATAGGAGAACAAGTGCAAAGGAGTCAGTGGTGTACGTATGTGTCTTGGTATTTTTCCTACAGTCCATCTACAGTGTAACTGTACTACTAACCAAAAAAAAAAAAAAAAAAAAGGTTCTCCTTGAGCTTAACAGGTAGCTTTACCTCTTTAGGATAAAAAGTTTCACAGTTCAACTACTTGCTAGAATGGGTCCTTCACAAATAATGACAATCCTTCCTTTGATGTTTAGTCACTTGGATACCTTTCTGTATGGAACAATCTTGGATCTTGAGTATGTTGTATATTAGCTCCAAAAATCTTTCTGGAAAAGCACAGTTCTTATTGTACATTATCATTATCCGCTTTCTTAAAACTGATTATCCTGCCTGGGGTTTGCCCTTTCTTTTCAAAGTGCAAGACTGTGCCCATGGTTGTGAAAGGTGGGGAAGACATAGGGCCAGCATTACTGGCCAGGCACAGAGGAGAATTCACACTATTCTAAGGGGTGGTACAGTGGATCTGTGGGGGGGTTACCCAGTGATCTCCTGGGTGTTTGGGAAAGTACAGCCTCTGTTTCTTCCTGGTTCCTGCTGGCTCTGCCTTGCTAGGGAGAGACATATCCCCAGGTTTGTGCCCCATCACACCACTGAGCTTTAATGGCACAGTCTGGTCCAAAATGTGATCTAACTGTCAAATGTCATTTTAACTCAAGGAGGACAATGCAGGTGAGGTAATTATTTTTATTGGACCAAGTTCTGTTGGTGAGAGAGACAAGCTTTGGAGCCACACAGAGCTCTCCCACAGGTCTGAGAAACTCAAGGGCATTTTTTTCTTTTACTAACAAGTAGCACTTTGAGACTGGTTAAAAAAAAATCTGTTTGTAAAAAAATCATTGCCAAATAAAGTATTTTAAGTTTTAAAAATAACTCCTGCTGATGGGCTTTCTATACCAAGTGTCAGAGCAGAGCCTATTCTTATAAAAGATACAGCCCCTTATTTTAGCCCTAAGGCTGAAAAGGAGAAACTAGTCTTTCAATGAAATATGAAGTTCTGCTCTGAGCTAAAGCAAATGACAATTAACAGGAAAAGCCTAGACAACGCGCGCCCCTTTACTGTTCCTTATATAAGTTTCAGGCCCTTTTCCTTGTGGCCAGGTTGCATCAACATTCATACTGTGCCATCTAACAAACACTTGTTAGCCACCTGCTTAAAATATCTTTAAAATAGCAATGTAAAAAACCCATCATCCAAACATATGGGTAAATGTATCTGGAGGCTGAATGCATTATGCACTCAAAATCATTGTCACACCTAACATAACCATATTTTACTATAACTATTGTGGTGCATATCATGCACATTATGTCCAATGTAGTTGGACCGGGGAGCTTGATGTACAGAAGAGAATGGAAGCATGAACTACAACTCCCATGTGGCACCACAGCAGCACTTCCAAATTAAAATTCTTTAGTTTTTAGCTGAAATATTTTTCAGTATTCAAATTTTCACCAAAAAGAAAAAAAATCTACAAAAACCTGCCAATTTTTCAACCAGCTCTATTCATTTCCCCTCCCATTCTTCCAGCCTCTGCACCGACTGGCAACCCAGTGAGTTATCAGTCCCCATTTCCCAAATGAGTTTGAAGCTATGTACAGTACAAATCACAGTGTATTAGAATGACTATGCCAATCACAGACCGAATACAAACATATATTTTCTCTTTTAAAGTATTTATTGTCTCAGAGTTTTCTCCTAAACTTACTCTCATTCCCAAACTACAAGATACCATCTGTTTACCTAATCTGAACACAAACAGATTAAGAACCAAGCAGCGACTGGATCTACTTCCCTGCAGAGCTCTTCAAAGCTATCTGCACACACTCATGTCTCTCCAGGTAGGAGCTGTTTATGCTAAAGCAAGGGTAGGCAACCTATGGCATGCGTGCCGAACGCAGCACGCAAGCTGATTTTCAGTGGCACTCACACTGCCCAGGTCCTGGCCACCGGTCCAGAGGGCTTTGCATTTTAATTTAATTTTAAATGAAGCTTCTTAAACATTTTAAAAACCTTATTTACTTTACATACAACAATAGTTTAGTTATATATTATAGACCTTAGAGAAAGAGACCTTCTAAAAACGTTTAAATGTATTACTGGCACGCGAAACCTTAAATTTGAGTGAATAAATGAAGACTCGGCATACCACTTCTGAAAGGCTGCTGACCCCTGTGCTAAAGAAAGGAATCTCACAGCATTTTAACTTCCATATGTGAGTAAATATTTGATGTCCTTTTTTTGGGTCTCTGTCACATATTGTGTGCCACATTGGGGCTGGGACAGGTTAAGAAGTCTGCACATATTTGCTGTCCACTCTATATGCCTCTCATACTTGATTGACAGCTTATTAAATGGCTTCAACCTAATAATCAGAAGGGAGGGAAGAGAGTTCCTGACAAATGCACCTAGCCATAGACCTGTATGTTTCCCTTGAACACAGAACTCTATGGTTTACTAAAAGCCCTAATGACATTAGCTAAGGTCCCTCTTGTCTTCAGTTCACAGAGCAATGATTACTAAGGACCAGATTTTTAAAGGTATTTAGGTGCCTACAGCTGCAGATAGACATTTACTGAGATTTTTAAAAGTGCCTACATGGGAGTTAAGTGCCTTGATGCTTTTGAAAATCCCACTAGGCGTCTATCTGCACCTTTATATTTGTATTATCTGCATACTTTTGAAAATGTGATTCTACGCTTACGGGGGGGGGAGGAGTAAAAAGGCAATGCTGATCAAATTAAAGGAACAAAAAGATGAAGGGCTTTATGATCACATAATGGCCCCCTGGGAATAATGGTTAAAAATATTTTAAACTGTGTGAAAAGTATATCTGTGTTCATTTATTTGTCACAGAAGAGTATTTCTGGATTTCTAGCTGTCCCATTTTAAAATCATCCAAAATAGGTTTTAATACTGCTGGTGATATAATTCTAACAAGAAGGAGCAGAAGAAAATGACCACAATGGGGAAAAAAAAAAGATACAGGTGAGTTCTGAACCTGAGAGTAGTCCCTGCAAACCAACAAATCACTGATGCATGCCACATAAGCAGGAAGGGAAAAAATATGACTGTGGATGTAATAACAATTGTGTGTCCATAACACATTTATCACAAGAATCTTTTAAACACCCATTTATTTGTTTGCTAGGAGCTTAGAGATATTTAAGCAAATGTGCACCGCTGTCTCAGGTCCCTGAACTCCCCTTCTTCACAAAAACACAAAAGAGGAGAGACATTCAATGAAAACTACTCAATTTTTCTTTCCTGCAAGGTCCACCATATTCTCCCTTAGCAAGGCAGAGCCAGCAGGAGCCAGGAAGAAACAGAAGCTGTACATTCCCAAACACCCAGAGGAATACTGGGTAAAACCCTCACAGATCCAAGGTCAGAAGTGCACACCCCTTTCTAGTCTTGTGCCCATCTCAGATTCCTGCATCCCCGGCCTCCTCACCATTTGTCATATGGCTAACAAAGTTACTATGGTAACAAAGTTAGTAGGCTGCCATTGCTTGTCTCACCCCACCACTTCATGTACATTGCCCTAAGGCTGATTAATGTAATGTGGGGTTTTCCAACATCTGTTGTGCCAGCTGGAGTCGGGGAACATACCATGCAGAGTAGCTGTTCTTCAACTTTTCCCTCAGGTTCCCAACACACACCAGTTTCTGCCCATCTTATAGGACAGGATGTAGTCGATCAGATGTGTTTACATAGGTGGGGAAATGGTGTGCATTAGAGTAGTCATATAATGAGAACAGGAGCCTTATTGAAACTTAGACTCTCTCTCCCAACTTAGTGGTTATTTGATTTGAAAAGTAATATGAATGCGAGATTCAACCCATGGATGTCAGAACTGTGACCTGCCACTACATTAATCATACATGAAATTTCAGTTAGGTAACCTTTAAGGTTTGACTCACGTTGGAAGAAGAATCCATATCTAGGTAATATCAGTATCTCGGGTCCATAAGCCTTGATTGGGACTGAAAACCCAAAACTTATGGTAATATGTGCTAAAAACATACTGGGTACTTCTCTCTCTGCCACTGAAATGAAAACAATAGTCTTTGTTCTGTTTGTTCTACAATCAATAGCTTATCACTGTAATGTTTAAAGCAGCTTTAAATGTTTGTTTAAGAGAGATTTTGGAAGAGGACAAAATTCGTTAGACTAATGGCAAGGAAGGGCCAAGTTCTGCTTTCCTTTAAATTCATGCAACTCCACTAGCTTCAATCTCTACTTGTGCTGATCCACTGGAAAGCAGAATTTGGCCCGATGGCATTAAAGTTGAACCGGCAAATGAAAGCTGCTGTAAGCAATGTGTTAAGAGGAAACCTGGTTGGCCACTGTGCTTCTCAGCTACATTTCCAGGTGTAAAAATGTAATAAAATCATATACCACCGACCAAAAAATAAAAGCATAAAAATGCTCAGCGCTACTAGAGGCTAGATAGCCCACTGGGAAAGGCAAGGCAGACACTGAGACCTTAATAAAGCTCACTAGCCAAAGTGAAAATGGAAAAGTACCCATTTTTTTGCTCTCTATTAAAATGTGCTGATACCCCCTACTGACCATTTCACTTTATTTTTTGTTGAATGGGTTTCTGTGACAATCTCTGGGAAATCAAGAATAAAAGTCCACTTGATCTCCTGGGCCCAGGCAGAGTTATTTTAAATTCAGCAGAGCAGAAGAGGAGAAGGAAAGGTTTTCATTTTCTATTTGATTCTTGGATCTTTCTTTAGTACACTGTAACCCTGCCTGGTTTCAAACATGCTCATTAGGTGCTAAGCTAACAGTGGCTATAATTAAATGAAAATTTCTATCTACTGCCAAGGTGCATAGGTTTCTGGGGAGCTAGCTCCTTCTCACCTTTTCTGTATACTTGTGGATAAATATGAATATTAATCAGCACTCATTTCTTCTCCCCCTCCCTTTTCCCAATTTATTCACAACTATCCTTTCAGTGCTGAAAAGAAAAAAATGTAATTAGCTTCTCTTAGTTCTCTATGAACCTTCAGTCTCCTCTGGTATCACTGAATGAGCCTCCCACTTTGCCAGTGGACAGCATACTGAGCAGAAAAGGGTTTTTAATAAGCTGGGGTTTTGATTATCTTCAGCAATGCTGACAAGCCATGAAATGCTTCCAATGATGGAAATAAGATTTCTATCTCCTGTTTCTAATGATGTAACTCAGATTGGATGTACCCTTGATCCAATGAAATGTATTACCAGGCCAGGGTCAAAAGAGTTCTTAACTGAAATATGGCAGCAAACTCTCAATGGTAGTAAGGATCACACGATTTGATCTAATACCACTGCTACTAATAAGAATAATAACGTCACCTCTCTGCCAAACAATAGCAGATGTCCAGGGCCTTGCAGGTCAGTTTCCTGTTGCAGGAGAAATCAGTGACAAAAATCTGGTGCAACTGTTTTATACTATACACATCAGTCCTTGAGCAGATTCGAGCAAACAGCCTGTGGGCAAATATTTCCATCACCAGTCTCAGACAAAATACCAATACCTAGTACCCAGCAAATCTGCCCTAAGAATTTACTCTAGTACAGAGATTAAGGCAGAGAGCAAATGCCCTTCCTGCTTGTCACAGTTCCCCCGAAAAGAAACCACCTCATAAAACTAACACCACTGCAGCTTTTCTTTAAAGACTGAATTGTGATTGCATGCTAAGGAAAAAGTAAGACTATCTGTAACAGCACCACTCCTGCTATAGGTTTGAGTTCTTTTTATTCTGGCTATATTAAAGTTTACATAATGTAGTGTATGAGTGAACTGGGGCACATTTTCCTTATCATCTGACAGTGGAAGATATATAGGAAAAATTCAAGGAAAGGATTAGAAAAAAAAAGCTGTGGGGTCTGTTTAGAGCCAAATTAAGGCAATCCCGGTCCCTAATAACATTCCCTGTGGAAGCCCCCTTAGCCATGCACCATGGGGCATGCCCCACTCTCTTTGGTGTAGTACTATACCACATCTGTTGGTCAAATACCTTTATGTATTTCCGGGAGGCATTAACATTAATGGTATAAGATGGAGTGTATTGCAGTAAGGTACAAGTCACATTATCAGTCACTGGAATCATTTCTATGCAGGTAAAATTTCCAGTGGCAGAACAAACTCTTTGAGTGCTAGTCTGATTGTTCACTAATTGGGTGATCAAATAACAATAAGGGCCTCTTTCATTTAACACAGTACAAATTCCAGGAACAATCATCATATCTACTTCACTATAGAACCCATCAATTACAGTTATTAATTCTTGGGGTTCACTAGTAGTGATATCATGTATTTTTATCTCTACAGATCCATTTGTTTTCCATTCAATTGTTTGCTCATATACATTATCTTGAACTTTAAAGAATAATCTCTCTGAGCAAAATTTCAGTAAATCACTGAGATGTGAAAGTCTTGGCCAATGAGTTTCATTGGAATGTGTAGTACTGTTTGTATCTGGATAAGTTACAGTGGTGGTGGCAAGGGTCAAGGGACCAGTGGTGGGTGTAGTCTTTGTAGTGGCAAGGCGTTTTTGATATTCATCATCTGAAAGCCAATTAGGGAGGGCAGTGCATCCTGAAGGTACCTGTCCATAAGCACAAAGCCCTGATCCTGGAAAGAATCTACCCCACCACTGGACCCCACATTCCCAGGAACGTTCCCCACAGTTCCCTCCTTGCCAATAAACAATGCTTCGTTTCTTTCACCAGGGCCAGTTCTTGATGTCTTTTGTAGTTAGAAAGTTCTGGACTTTGGTGGTTTCAGCAGAGCGAGTGTAGTCCTACCCATAGCTGTAGTCCTACCCATAGCTGCGGTAGCTTTAGCAGGGCCACTCTACACAAGAGCAATCTGCTGGCCTGACGGGGGCCATCACTTCTCATTTGTAGGCAGGCCGAGCTTCCCCCTCCTTAGACCGTTGCCCACTCTCAATTTGGGTGGGCTGGGATCTACCCAATCTCCACTGGCTCGTCTGTATGTGGAAGAGCCTACCAGCCCTACCCCAGCAGAGCCCTGATGAGATGGCTGCAGAAAGAGTCCCCCACACACAGGGCATGTCTACGTAGCAAAAAACCCTGCGTCAGCAAGTCTCAGAGCCCAGCTGGAAACACTGGGGCTTGCAGGACTGATGCTACAGCACTGAACAATGTGTGAACATTCCCGCTTTGGCTCTGAACCCCACCCCTCTCCACACTGAGCCAGAATGTCTACATGGCTATTTTTAGCACCGTGATGCAAGCCCAAATCTGTAGACCTGGGCTGAGACTCTGCCACATGGGATTTTTTTTTGCCATGTGGAGATACCCACAGAGACCGCTGCGTGGAGGGGTGTGTGTCAGGATTAGAACTGGGCAAATACTGAAAAAAAAACAAAAACAAACAACTAGAAACACACCCATAAATATTATTTTGATATTTTAAATGAATTCACTTTGTGTTCACACCTGTTTTGCATTTAATTTCTGCAAATATTCCAGCAAATATGTTTACTGAAGAAACAGTCACTAAACCAGTAAACAAATATTTGTGAAGAGCTTTTCCCCTATTTGTAATCCCAAATATTTACCCCAGAAATCAGATTCTAAGTGTTCCACTCATCTAATCAAGGAACAGAAACTTACCATATAACCTTTGTCTCCAATCAGATGGTTTACATTTTAACAACAATCTGTGGACAAAGAATCCTTCAGAGAAATGAGGAATACATTGATAAAATCCTGATGTGTTCATTGGTAATTCAAACACTGAAAAGTGGAGTGAAATTCATCAGGTAAATTATTCATTGCCAATTATTCATCCAACTCTGGTCAGGAGGAAGGTCTGCCCTTGACATCTTCCAAATAGGGGAGTGCATTACAACCTGCTGCAGGTCAACAGTAGTCTTCCCATTGAGTTCAATGGGGATTGGCTCTGGACCTAAAGCTAAGCAAGAGTGGTGTAGTCCAAGGTAAAATGGTCTTTAAAATGTATATAGATTGTTTGGAAAATAAAAAGGAAACTGAAGAAATTACTTAATTGCTTATTACACTTAACCTAATCACCTCACTGTTTCCTTGTGCTCCTCCCACCTCTCTGTCTGTGTTTGCTGTTGTCTCTAGTCTTAAATTTAGAGCATAAGCCCTTTAGGGCAGGGACCATCACTTGTTATGTGTGCATAGTGCCCAGTACAATGGGGCTTTGATCCTTGGTTGGGACCTACAGGTGCTATCATAATAACAACTATAAGAAGAAATGTTGTATTTACTATGGATCTCATTCTGCTTACTATATGCATATAAGCAAGGACTGTATGATTGGACCTATTATGCCAATTGCCTAAATTGCATATGAAAGCAACTGATAAATGGGGATTCATACATTTGTACAGTACCACCAATTAGCATACATAAACCAAAGGGGAAAAGAAAGAAGGCAGTTTAGGAGGCAAACAAATTTTACACTAAGTCCAAGCCAGGTGTCTATAATACGTTTTGTTGATATTTACACAGAATCTATCTGAAAATTAAGGTGTCTTTAGTTGCCAAAGGGTAGCAGATGTGTTTTCTTGAAGCTATTGCCAAAAAAAGTAAGTAAAAAACTAGAGTTCAGCTCCCTGCTGTCTGCATCTTCCAAGAAGAGTAGCAGCTATATATCAAGAGATTGAAAATATTTTAACTTGCAAGTCTGTAGCTGCAGTCGATTATTCTTATTCTGTTTCACAATGAGTGAACTTCAGATGTAAAGTGCTGCATTCCTTGTGTGCACATTTGCTTTTCATTAACAAAGGATACGTGTGTACGGCCAGAAGTGAAACTCTAAACCTTCTATAATAGCTTACAACAACAGCATTAGTAATACAGCTTCTCACATGTCCTGTCAAAAGAAAAAGAAGTAGGCTCAGAGTAGCGAGCTTCTCACCTTCAGGTCACAGTTCACATCAAAATCCAACTGCATAATTGGACCTCACTGGTGCCCTGTTTGGTAGACTCAGCATAGAGACCAAGGACTGAACACGTATGAAGACTGAACTGTGGTACCCTCTCAGTACCAGAAGTAATTTCTGCAGGGCTCAGGCACATTGGTTGGGGCTGTCTGGGGAAATTTGTACTGCCACTATCTGAGCGTACCTACTCTTTGGAAAACAGAGGATTTTATTCTCCAGGATTCTCAAGCCCACATCTTTTAAATTGACCATTTTTTTAAAAAAAGGAGGTTTTTAAAATGTTATAAATAGTAATGCACATAAAGGGCCTAATGTGAAGTCCATCAAAGTCAATAGGAGTTTTTCCACGGTCTCCAAAGAAATATCCTATTATTTTCCATTTTATGAATCTATTACCACGCTTGATTTTTTAAAAATATCCTTGTCTTATTTTCTCAGACATTTAACAAGTGACAGTTTTAAGCACATCTTAGAATTAGGGATAAAGACTTACATATGTTAACAGGATCACTTAGACTGCCTAAAGTTCAGAAAAATTGTAAATCTTTGCAGGATCAGGGCTCAATTAATTGATTTACTGAATAGAACAAATATTGACCACTATAGTGCCTGAGCAGTAGCTAGGGAAACCCAAGACTGCACCTTCCAGGTTTACACTCAAACATGAATGTTGACACTTCATGAGACTTCCTTTTAGACTGGTGGCAGATGATGGAACAGAAAAGAGACCATGTTCCAAAGGGGGGGGGAGTTCCATATGAGATGGGAAATGTACTTGGATGGGGAATATGGAAAAACAAGCAGCAAAAAATGGAAATTTCTGCAATTGAGAAGAGAAACCACTATTTGTGGGGAATTTCCCATGTTGGCCCTGACCTTGTGAATTGCTGAGCACCTGTCTTGGAAACACTGAGAACCCTCAACTCAACTTTCACTGAAGTCAATGTGAATTGAGGGTGCAAAGCATCTTGCCTCTTTCAGGGAAGGAAAATTGAGAGAGAAAAGTTTATATCAGCACAATATGGCTTTTTTACCCCTCCTTCTCCCATCCTTGGTTATTAAAGAGATTATACTAGCTAGGTCAACGTGCAATAGTTCTCCATATAAATTCCTCACCTAAACGCCACTGCTCTGTTTGATAACGCTACCATCTTCCCAGTGTCACAGTGTGTTTTTTTAAAACTATTAAGGGTATTTGTTCAGATGACATACTATTTAAAAAAACCCAACAAACCTCCAACTCTAGAAACTGCAGAAACCATCATCCTGTGACCAAGAGCTACAGAATGCCTGAGGTAGGGAAACACTATTTATTCTTGTAATGGCTTTTATGGACAAATCAAATGAAGTGAGATGTTTCTGAAAATTTGATCATTCATCACCAAAGCATTTTCCCATCTTGTACTCATCAGTTCTACTACCTGCCACTGCTAGAAATATGTCTTCTGTAAAGAAATAGATAGATACAAACACACACGCATACAGAACAAGTGTCTGGTCCCCTTTAGATTTATAGAGAAGTAAGTTATGTTTAAACATTCATTTTCTTTTTTTTTTTTTTTTTTGAATAGCTAAGCTCCAAGTGCTGCATCTAGCCGTGAAATCTACTTCCACATTTTAGGCCCTTCTTCTCCACCAAACAGGACAGGATGCATGGCCTATTCTCAGGTACTGTTTTGTTTTTGTTTTAATTGTAATGGGTTTCGAATTACAGAATAATATACCAAAGATACAGTGAACTCCAAACTTGGATCTCTACAGCCATTTTCTGAGGCATTGGGAAAGGTGATACTGTGGTCACAAAAAGTAGTTTTAATCCTGGCAAAGTGTTGGGCTGTGGAGGAGATTGTTTTGTTTTGTTTTGTTTTTTCCTGTCATGAAATATCACAAAGTAATTTTGGGGTTCGTGGGATGCGAGTTTCAGCATTTTTGCTTGTTTACGAGAACGGCGCCAAAAATGTCATACAGCTCTATTCGCAAAAGCTCAGCAGCAGCCCTTAGCTGACAAAAATGACAATAAAAAGAAGAACAGGAGTACTTGTGGCACCTTAGAGACTAACAAATTTATTAGAGCATAAGCTTTCGTGGACTACAGCCCACTTCTTCGGATGCATAGTCCACGAAAGCTTATGCTCTAATAAATTTGTTAGTCTCTAAGGTGCCACAAGTACTCCTGTTCTTCTTTTTGCGGATACAGACTAACACGGCTGCTACTCTGAAACCTGTCAAAAATGACAATATATATCACTGCTCCCTTTCCAAGGCTGCTTTGCAATAGAAGAATTTCACATTGTATTTCACGTTGTAGAGAACAGAATGAAATTCATCATAGCTGAAAATAATCATTTCAAATCAATCTTAAACAGTAAAACTATGTGCAGTTAATTACTGCTAGTGATGGGCAAAACTCAAAAAGTTCAGAGTCATAAAAATCAAGGCAAGTATATCAAGAAAAGTTCTGATTTTAACAGAACTGTCTTGCTCCTGGCGGAACTTTTCACTGGTTCATAGATTTTAAAGCCAGAAGGGACGATTACGGTCATCGACAGTCTGAACTCCTGCATAACACAGACCCTGGAACTTCACCCAGTTATTCCTACATCTCTCCCAATATCCTGTGGTTGAACTAGTGTATTGTTTAGAAATAAAGGCATTTGAGACTGATCTGGTGTCATCTATCACAATAAAGTTAATTGATGTTGCATTGGGATGAGGAGATTTTGATAGATAAACAACCTCAGGATGGCATGATGAAAATATCCTGATGCTGTCACATCACATCCAGAAGACAACATTTAAAAGGTGGCAACCCACAATGCTCATTTTCCTTCCTTTGTCCCTCCCATCCACCTCTCTTTTTTCTACACCTCAACCACATTCTTCTCCTCTCCAATCTCATTCTTCTTTCCCTCTGATCACCAGTGTCATCCCCTCAATGCATAAGAACATCATATTAACATCCTCTCTCTGACTCCTACAGCGCTTCTTGTCTTAAATGATGCTCTGTCAGGTGAGAGTCTCTCTCACTGCTGGATTCTCATCAGCTGCTTTTCCCCCCATCTTGTTCGTTCTGGGATTTCTGTAGCTCAGAGACACCACAGAAAGCATAACATCTTTCTGACCTCAGGGAAGCTCTGGAACTTGTGAGATATAAAGTAAGCAGATGGTCCAGCAGAGTTTAAGAAATCTGCTGAGACCCCAACTTGGATTTCTTTAAGCTAAGAATTTATAGTGTATGAAAATCTGTGATTTGCTTGTTATGTCAGAGGTCAGACTAGGTAACCAAAATGGTCCTTTCTGGCTTTAGAAACTATGAAGCTGTGATTATGTGCCAGTCTACACTACAGAGCTACATTGATGCAGCTGCGCTGCTGTAGCACATCTGGTGAAGATGCACTATACCGATAGGAGAGTGCTTTCCCGTCAGCAAAATTACTCCACCTCGGCGAGAAGCAGAAGTTATGTCAGCGGGAGAGCGTCTCCAGCCAACATAGCGCCGGTGTGGACAGCGCAAAACTTGCATCGCTCGGATGCGGCCTTTTTCGCACCCCTGGCCGACATAAGTTAGATCGACTTAAGCAGTAGTGTAGACCTGCCCCGAGTCTTGACCTGAACCTAAAAAGTTTCAGGTTTGAGTTGAAACTGAAACTGTGAAATAATAGAAGTTTGAAATGTATGGCAGTGAATGAGACTGAGGGAAGGTTCTATTTTTGCAAAATGTAAAAGCCACCACAAAAGGGGGGTTATAATAAAACCCTCCAGTGTACATTACAATATTCCTTTAAAAGCTGAATGATTTATTACTAATGGCTGGCTTGCCTCTAATGCACAGGGAAGTAAAAAAGACAAATAAGAGCCATCGCATCAAGGTAGTTCTAAGAAAATGGACCATAACGGTTTTCTGAAGAATGAGTTGGCTGTGAAAGTATTTCTTGCTCTGCCCTCATATTGCATCGCTATCAGACAGGCTGATCTTCTTACAGATAATTGAAATAGGATTTTTTAAAAGGCACTTCTAAAGAGGAGTCAAAAACATATTGTATATTAATGTATTGAATGGAGGCAATTTCTCAGATATGTGTCTTTTTCCCTTATCTTCAATATTAGTGTTAGTAGAGATGGGCTTGAACTGGTATCTCACATCCAAGCCAGCCTCCATCCCAAATTTCAGAGGGACTCCGGATCAGATACTCCATTCTGAACCTTATCCCACACTTTTGTACTCAATTCAAAGGCAAAACCAAGAGGGATTTGTTAGCCTAATCTGGTTCAAATATGTCTGAAGGCAGCAGAAATCAAGTACTGCTAATCCTGAGAGAGACTGTCTTTTGAATTAGCTGGTATTTTTTCAGGGCTATCGTTGTCATTCCCAGGTAGAATGTGGTGCAGTAGTTGAGTCTGGAATTCACTGTGGTAAGTCAGCTGTCCACCGGGTGGCAGCTATTCCTATTGGGGAATCCCTTAGAAGCAAAGAGTCCAGGAGGGCCCTAATTCTGTGAACTGTTTCTCAGTTGGAGGGCTGATAGCTTCAAATGAGGGTGATGCCAGGGTTTTAGCCAGTTCCTTACAGTGGTTCCCTCTTCCCACCAATATCACTTGCATTTAGTCTTGTTTTAGCTTTCGTCAGTTGTTCTTCATTTTGACAGCAATGCTGGACAGGCAAAAGGTATTGGGAGGTTGTGCTGTTGGCATTTGCCGTGAAGGAGATATAGACTTGGGGGTTGTCTTTGTACTGCTGCATTTGGCACCATATTGTCTCACAGCCTTCCTGAAAGGGTTTTAGATCCATAAGCAGTTAGACCAAATATATTCGTAAAAGAAAAAGAAATCCAAGACGTAGTCCGTCCAAGATATCCACACTGATATCATGCAGGGGGAAATAACTTACATGCAAACTGCCTGAAAGTATCCAACTCACGGCAGCATCCATATCCACATTTTCCAGTTCTGTATTAAT
Source organism: Malaclemys terrapin pileata (assembly GCF_027887155.1). Taxonomy (NCBI): domain Eukaryota; kingdom Metazoa; phylum Chordata; order Testudines; family Emydidae; genus Malaclemys; species Malaclemys terrapin. The sequence continues at coordinate 108,318,494 of NC_071506.1, forward strand.
TAGTGGTTTTGTTCATTTTCATTTTACAGCACTTATCAAAAACGATAGGCACTTCCCACAAATTAAACTTGAGATATTTAGTAGAAATCTTAAGCCCAATATTACGCTTAAAGGACATACCCCCTCAGGAAGGGCTGGAGAGAGAATGGTGGGAGGCAGCCAAAGGGTTGAAAGAACAGAGTAGGAGGGCTGCTTCTGATGCTGGGAAATCCAGGCAGATTCAAGGACATTCCTTCACTTGGAGTTTAAAATTTGTGAAATTCTTTCAGTGATATCTCTCTTCCCACTTGGGAGGGAGGATCTGGGCCAATCATCAGACAGAAAGACATCCCCCATGATAGAAAACATGCCAGTAAGCAGCAGATGAGACAACACACAGAAAATTTTACAATACTGTAATTGATAGCTAGGAGTAGGAGAATTTCCTTACTTGCATTTAGTCTTATCAAAAAGATTGACCCACATTTCATCTTGAGCTGCTTTTAAGAACTCATAATATATTGAATGAAACCATCTTTCTTTATTAAGAGCATCCACTAATGAGCCTTGCTATTCCTCCTTGAGGGTAGATCTGATTATTACATAGATATATTTATCTATTTATATGTCCCCTACCACTTTAGTATCGGCACAGTTTTTTCCTGTACCTTATAAGCAAGGCTCCTGAATTTATGGTTTTAACTGATAAACACCCCAGATCCCAAAAGTGAAATCAGTGTTTATTCATTACTCCTTCCGGTATATTCAAAAATAAAGCCCTGAAAAACTGTCAATTTTGGACATCTATATAAAACTCAAAAATTGCTAAAAATAAACCATGAAAAAATGAAATAAATAAACCCTGAAAAACAGAAGCCCTATTTATAAGAAAATATACAGGGTAAAATCCTGATTGTCGATGATAAAATTCCTATTGACTTAAACGGAACAGAATTTCATACGCAAATCTTAGTTTAACATCTCATAGTTTTGTATTTTTGTTTACATAGGGCATTTTTATCCAACAAAACAATGCTAGCTTTGAAGTTACCTCCACCTCTGCAGAGATAATTTCCTGAATGACCATAGAGGACGATTTCCAAGAGAAATCAAAAGTACCTTTTCACAGTTACGCACTAGATATTTCAAAATTCCCGTCACCCTTTGACATTACCAATATTCTATTGGGAAATGAGCTGCAAATTTGTTCATGACCTGGGTTGGTAAAACATTCTCTGAAGTAGTTTCTAATTCAGAAGCTTGACTTCCACCAATTTTTACTATTTTACATTTGAGTTCTCTTGACAATCCCAATTCATCTCTGGGTGGATTAACCCTACACCTATGCTCCATAAATTCATGTGTCCAGACATTTTCTGTCTGTCCCCCCCAATTAACCATTTATACATAAAGGGTAGAAAACCTGTTTGTCCCCTTTCTGCTTGTCTGCAGCTGACTGCCACATAGCTGTGGCGCCATACGTTTGCATTGTCTTGCCCCTTATATTTAAACAAACAACAAATTCTGAATGAGCTATATGATATTTGCCTTTCATTTCTTCAAATTATCCCTTGTATTCCCGACACCTTAATCCCTTATTTTGACCAAGTAAATCTCTATGTCAAGCCTCTGGCAACAATGCAGGCAGTGTGGTCTGATGGATTGTGCTTGGGGCTGGGAGCCCAGAACTCCTTAGTTTTAGTCCTAGCTGTGCTACTTAAGCATCTTGCCTAAAGCCCCACAGTATGTAACCTCTCTGCCCCATTTCCCTACCAATCCAATGCCCTGTACACTAAACCAGACTGCCTTTCTAGTTCTTCTGTCTGGGTCTACAAACAATCCACATACTGATTACACATCATGAATTGCAAATAGCGAAATTCATTTGGCTGTGATTATTCCTCCAGGCTATTCAGTGAATGCTTACAAATAACTAATACATGCTTAGAAATCAGGGGCCAGATACTCAACTAGTGTAAATCAATGTCGCTCAGTTGTGCAACTATACTTACACCAACTGAGGATCTGGCCCTAGGAGCAGTTCATGATGGCTTAATTTTATTGAATTGTTTTGTTCTACAAATTCTATTTGATCAGATCAACTGTAAACCTGGATTCTGAACCCATGAGCTTCATCAGATAACACCTCGGTTTCAATCCTGAAATGTTTTAGAACCAGAGTCTTGTAATGGAATTGACATACCAGAAAAGAGCAGACTAGACCTGTAAAAATAAATAAATACTGGGTGAGAGAAAGTATGGTTTCATTAGAAAAGTCCTTCTGCATAATAGAAAACTAAAGAAATACACCGTAAAAATCAACCAAAAGAAAATCAGGAGATAAAGCCGAATTAGAAGTAAAAAAAGCAAAGCAGGGACAAAGTCTGGAAGGTCAATTGATGAAATAGGTAGCAAGCACTGAACCAACACCAATCAATACAGCTCAGTATGAACCGACTCACAGCCTGATAACCACATCACATCCATTTTATGGTACTATCTATCACAGGAACAGCAGGAAGCCGTGGCAATTCAGCTCACTCCACACTCCAGTGGACTGGCTTCACTTGAGGCTTCCAGCATCATTTTAGGCTGACAGTAAGGGGCGCACGGCAGCAGGGCCACTACGTAGCAAGAGAGAGTGAAACTGTACCCAAATTGAGCTAGCAAATGAATGTGAACGCAAATCTATGTTAGAGCATCAGGATAAAGGGAAAGAAACACACTCTACAAAGCCATTAGGACTCAGAACCAAATCAAAAGAGTTCCATCAGAGCCACCTACACAGAAGAAGAAAGGGGGGGAAAAGAGATCAACAGCAGACAAAGGAGGAGAGTTGGGATAGAAGAGAGGAGGGGAGTGCAAAGAGCCTGAAAATGAGTAATGAAGATATTGGGAAACACTGGAAACATCAGCTAGGGAAGGGTTTAGAACGCAACGTTAATGTAGGGTTGAAAACAGAAAGCTGAAGATTTTGGGGTCTGGTGTTTTCCTTTTTGTGCTTTGTCTCATGCCCCTCAGAAGTTAGCAACTACCACTGTATGAAACACAAGTAGGTGTATATACTTGGCGACTACTTCTCAAAGCAAAATGACAATACAAACCACTGCTAAGGGTACCGCACTCCCTATCACGAAGGCAACTGCTGCCCATGTGGCAGTGCACACAGCAGACATTCTTACATTGCATCTTAACCCTAAGTAAGCTGTAGATATCTAGATACTCTTTATAGGCAGGTGGCTGGCCGTGTGGAAAAAGCCGTTAACCCACAGAGCATTGGACAACACTGGGAGCACAGACATATATTTTCAGTCCTGAATTTCTTGATCCTCCGTTCTCAGACAAAGCTTTGAATATCGTCCCTTGTTACTGAAGAATCTGAGAAAATTAAATCCCTCATATAGGTATCCTTTTTTAAAAAATTCAAAACTGTGCAAAACTGCAAAAAACGACTGACTCTTTAACCATTTTTATATAAAGGGACAGAACCAAGATTATTTAGCTGTTTGAAAAGACATGAAGATGTCTCACATTTCAAAGTGTTTTTCTTTTTATTTCATTGCAAACATCTCACACCATCTTAATCTTTCTGAAGTGGAAGAAAGTCTATAGCTTGTGCAAACTAATACACATTTCATAGTCACTCATAAACCAAGCCCAACCTCAGTTTAATGATGTCCTACACCAGGGGTCGGCAGCCTTTCAGAAGTGGTGTGCCGAGTCTTCATTTATTCACTCTAATTTAAGGTTTCGCGTGCCAGTAATACATTTTAACGTTTTTAGAAGGTCTCTTTCTATAAGTCTATAATATATAACTAAACTATTGTTGTATGTAAAGTAAATAAGGTTTTTAAAATGTTTAAGAAGCTTCATTTAAAATTAAATTAAATTAAAATGCAGAGCCCCCTGGACTGGTGGCCAGGACCCGGCCAGTGTGAGTGCCACTGAAAATCAGCTCACGTGCCGCCTTCGGCATGCGTGCCATAGGTTGCCTTCCCCTGTCCTACACCCATGACTTTTTAGATCATAATTCAATCTTCAAGCAAGAATCTTGGTCATTGTTTTTACTTTCAGTAATAACAATACGATATAATTTATGAAATAGGTGTGCAGAGCACTAAAGGGTGCCTATAGTTATAGAAATTTGAATAAATAAATTGCTGCCTGCATTACAAAGCTGGCTGGAAAATTGAGGTCTAACTGGTAGTTCCCTCCAGATGACAAAAAGAGAAATCCCGGAGATATTGCCAAAGAGGCTCAAGTACAATACTATCTCAGGGAGTTAATCAGAACTTGTCTAACCAATTATTAAACAGCTATTGTTTCTCCTAATAATAACCAACCCTCTCAGTGAGCTGAGAAGGCAAGGTGGCTGCGTAAAGTAATGCCAGACTACACAACATCTGTTGTCATAAGGATTCGTTCCATGATTAATTCTACTGTTAACATCTGAAAGTTAAAAGCAAAACAAGCACTAGTTTGAGCTCAAGGGAAAAACATTGTATATGTCTTATTACATGGCAATGTAAGTACATATATATGATAAAGTCTGCAATTTGGTGAGAAATAATGCATTGCATATTTTACACTACATCCAAATGGAGAAAGGATTCCAGTGCAGATGATTATCTTGATCCATGCGCGGGTTTTGCTTGCATTATACTTTTGTACTCACTTTATCCCGTGCTAATTGAAACAACACAATTTTGCTGCACATGGTTGTTTTTTTAACTTTCATCTGTCTCCATTATGTTACCATTCTATGTGCTGATAACTTGCCGTGTGTGTTTAGAGATTATTTTGGGGGTTTTGTTGTTGTTGTTGTTTTGTTTTAGTAGTGTCCTAAAAAAACTCTCAGTCCAATGAGGTTAATTCATCACCAGGAAGCTTAGTAAGGATTTCATGCTGCTGCAAACAATGCCAATTTACAGTTACACACACAACACATACAAATGAAATTCAATCCTATTTCTATTTAAAAGTGATTACAGCCAATGGCATTGTAAAATCATGCTAGGCTATAACCAGGATTTTGTATATGCACAGATCCCAGTTGCAAAATCCCTGCTGTGACTGTTAAACAATTTGCCTGTTCAGCAACACTGGCAAGACTTTAGCAGATCTTACATTTTAAAAATCATTTGTTTGGCCCATGTGTTACTAAGACACTGTATTATTTTTCAGCTCATCAAGAAAGCTGCCTGTTACCATGCCAGTAACAGATTTTACTTTGCTTCATAAATGGACAAAGCTCCCTTGCATTCCAAAGAGCAGAGCCCAGATGTGCTGAATCCTTCCTAAATCAAAGCTTCTGTACAGCATGTTCTTCATGTGTTTGAAGACACACAAAGGTGGTTTCCCTTGTTCTCTCTCTTCATTCTCCTCTCTCTCTGCATATAGTCACAAATTGGTTTGAGTGAGTAACTGCCTCACTTTTTCTATTTCTGGCAGAGTATTGCCCTGCAAAAAAATCACTCTGAGTGTCCCCACCTTACACCTTGCCACTTCTGTAAATGGCGGGATCTTTTGTGAAAGGTGCAAAATGTAAATATTTTAAGCTGCTCGTGTAAAAAACAACAACAACAGAGGATTCCCAGTTGTAAAATACATTGCCATCAGCTCACTCTGAATTTACTTACTGCTCTGAGTATGTTAACATTGCTCCACCCAACTCCTGTCTCTGACGGAAAGGATTGCATTCAAGCTGGTTAACCAGATCTTGGGTGGTTTTTTCCTTTTGGTGACATTTTCAATCTCCAACTCCAGATAGCACTGTGATATTGGTTATCTGGGTCAGGATTTCTATGGCCCACAAACTCCATAGCACCCAAACACTTCATAGCCATTAATGAATGGATGCTCTCCCTGTGAAGTAGGGAAACATTACCCCAATTTTACACATTGGAAAGTGAGGCCCTGAGAGATCTTAGGGAATCTAAGTGAGTCCCAATCTGCTGCCCTAACCACAAGATGACTCCTGAACTGTCTGGTTGCTCAGAGCCATGGGGGCTAGCAAACTTGTTTCCCCATGGAAACAAGAAGAATTACCACTACACTGCATGTCCTCCACCACAGTGATGTGAAAGACTTGTAGCTACTCCCAAATTCATGCTGCCCCATATGCCCTGGACAGTGTCCCCAGATAAGAGCTACTAGCCATTTCCCTTCTTTGAATCTTTCCTGAAAACTCACTTCTTTGAGCCAGCCTTCCACCAACAACTATCTTCTCCTGGGCTTGCCTCTATGATAAAAACAAAACCCCAGGGAAACATGCCTAATTACCACAGTGCATGTCTCATGAATATGTTATAGTCCTTCCCCATCACCTTTGGCCACATATCATATAACCTATTGTGAACTCTTTGGGGCAGGGACTATATTTGCCTCTAAGGCACCAGGCACATGTACAGCACTGTAGAAATAAATAACAATGACTCACATCCTCCCTTTATTTTTCTTTTCACCTCCCTTACCCAACTCTCATCGATTGGGCTTTAGGTGAGCTTAGTGTAAGGCCAGAAGTAAGGGAATAACTCCCTCCCCATACGCTGAGAACATCACTTTTGGAGAGGTGAAAAATAATGACCAGAGTCTGTTCTTGCACTTGAGTCTCTTAGATGGCAATGCCAGTACTAGTTAAATATCCTTCCAGCTTTGTTTTCCCTATGTAATTTTATCAATTCTGCCTCCACCTACAAGTTGTAATTAAGTGATTAATCCAGAACTTTGCCTATCCAGATGCAATATGTGAAATAGTGCACCAAGCACTGCTTCTGTGTGCTTGTCTATCTCTTCTAGCAGCCCAGTGTTTATTCTAGTCCGGAACGCCCACCCCAGAGATGGGAGTGGGGAGTACGAGTATCCGCATTCTCGACACATGATCAAGCTTGGTGTCACTTGCTGTGAAAGACACGAGAAAATGTGCAGACAGATGCTTTGGCTCTGGAGCATCAGCTGCTATGTCTGTCGTGGTAGAGTTTGTTACTTTTACCTTTATTCTAGTTGCATTTGTAAGTTTGGTATTTGTTAAACTTTGAGCACATGAGTTATTGTGGAAAAGTCCTGGTTTTCTGTCCATCTGTATCCTTACTAGGGACATCAATCCTTCTACTGGTGAATTTCTAAGACTCAGCAAATTTATATATGAATTATTATTGTCATGTTTAGTTTCCTTTAAGAGATTTTTTTTTTTTTTTTTTTTTTTTTGCTGTCTGAACAGCTTTCTCAGCCATCTCATTTCTCTGTGGATATTTTGGCAAGGAGATGATTTGCATAAACTAGTAGGACTTAGCAAATTCCTGAAATTCAGTACTTGAAAAATTAGGTCATTCCATGCCTTGTCATTCCATGCCTTCTATATTGTCATTTGATATGGCTATGCTTATACTTCATAGCTTGGAAATTTCCATACATTTAGAGTGGTATTCAGTTTAAATTAAATAGATTTCTAATTTAAAGAAGGCCCCTCCCCTAACCTCGGCCATTGTCTTTCTGGGATTTTCTGACCATTGGCTCTTTTATTGGTGCTCTTCGGAAGTGACTACACTTAGTTTACATCCCAATGCGCCATCGTGTTTGTCAGCTAAGTACTCCTCCCAAATCAGACATTTTTTCCTGTCCTCTGCTTGGATTTTTCAACACTTAGATAACTGCTGTGCACTTCAGAAAGCATTTTTTCCTCAGCGCTGCTAGTAAAATAATTTTTAGTAAAAGTTGTCCTCAGTTTGGCATCTAACTCTGCTTTTCTTTTAGGGGGGGAGGGATAGTTCAGTGGTTTGAGCATTAGCCTGCTAAGCCCAGGGTTGTGAGTTTAATCCTTGAGGGGGCCATTTAGGGATCTGGGGCAAAAATCTGTCTGGGGATTGGTCCTGCTTCAAACAGGGGGTTGGACTAGATGACCTCCTGAGGTCCCTTCCAACCCTGATATTCTATGTCACAAATATTCAGCTTGGTCTCTTCCTGGTTCAATTTAAAATTCTGCTCATAGATCTATGCCTCACTCAGTAAATTTCATATTGTATCCCTATCACTTTCAGGTGGTGTTGATTTGTTATTGCCCTGCTAACTGTGATCACTCTGTGTAGTTTCTTACCTAATTTATATTCCACACGAAGGTCTGGGGTAAAATGTTCAAAAGTGCCTAAGTGACTTAAGAGCTTAAGGGATGGCCCACAATGCAGTCAGGGGGTGCGCTTGCAGCCTGTGTATTCATACCCAACCTAGCTTGGGTACCAATAGCAATGAAGCTGTGCCAGTATGGACTTCAGCATGGGCTAGCCCCTCAAGTATCCGTGACTCACGGACGGGCTTGTGAAGCCTAAATAGGTTTGTGTTCCTGAACTGGCTCTTAAGTGATTAAGTTGCATTTAAAGCAAACAATGTAAGCTAAATTCATGGCTAGTTAGGTTTTAGCCTTAACTAGGGGGCTGGGGAAATCATTCACCAACATATTGGTAAAAGAATTTGAGGAATTATGTCACATTTGGGGCGGGGGGGAAAGACCTACAAATAATTTTCCTCTTTATTCGCCCAGCTCTAGTCATGAATATATTTGAATCAAAATTCACTTTTGAATGTTCAGGATATACACAAAGAAGGTTTTAGTCTGAACACATGGGAGACAACTCCTTTTGCTATCTGCAATGTTATTAAGTAATACTGGGATTTAAAACAAGTTGTAATAGTTACTTGCCTTGTACTGGTATTTTATTATCTGAAGTCCTTTACACAGCAGTGAAAACCTCCTACTTCCCCAGAACAACTGTTCCAGTGTATTTGAGCACTGTCGATGCAAAAATATGGGGCATTTTAAAAATATGCATACAATAAATTGAATTTCATATTAAAATAAATGTTACAGGAAATTATGCACTGATTGTGTAATTCATTTTCCTATTTAATTCAATAAAAAACTCCACCTTTTAATTCACTTTAAGTTGCTACAGAATTTCCAGTTTGGTACTGAATTCAGCATCCGAGGGCTACAAAAAACCAGCACTTTGCTGCAGAATTTAGGACTGGCTTGCTACCACAGAGCAAATAAGATTTACAGACAAATAAAAATGACAGGTCAATCCACCAAAGTGCTTAGAGTCTAAGGCCAAATACTTACTCTCTCAAGTAGTCCTTACTCACTCAATTAGTTCCATTAACTTAAATGGGGCTATTCACAAGAGTAAGAGTTTTCAGTGTCAGGTCCCAAATTGGACCCAACACAAGGGGAGACAAACAAAGGGGGTGGGGTGCAGTGTGGGTTGTTAGGGGAAGGACAAAGGGTACGGCCATAAAAGGTCATGAGTTGTGCCTTTTTTGCATATGGATCTTGTATTTCCTCTTAATATGTTATTAGATGTACCGTTTGAGAGGGAAAAGTCCATCAATGGGCCAGTGGTGGTGCGGTGGAGGTCAGTACTGCAAAGCTAACAGAATGAAAGGATAAGATCTGCAAAGAAGTGTCAGATCTTAAGGTTTTGCTCACTCGTGTTTATTTTTATGTGAGTCGTTTGTCTTCTGAGCTGTGTAACCCCTTCTGATATAAAACGAAGTGTCTGGAGGAAAGCCACTGATCAGTTTCTTAAGGTAACTGTAGGGTTACTGATTTAGTTTTCAAAGTTTCCTTTCAATTTATTTAAAAAAAAATTAAATTGGTACTGCCAAATTTAATGACAAGGCTACCCCGCTGAGTTTGGAGCACAGAAAGCTATTGTCTCCCTGGTCTATGTATCCTAGACTGCGCTAATGTTTCCTATAATGATACTAATAACCAACCATCAGCAATAAATGCCTTGTCATCTCATTGTCGCACACAGCAATAGCTAGAGCAGTGATACTGACAAATGAACCTGCGTAATCACTTTAGATTTCTTTGTTACATTTCACAGTGTGAAGACAGCTTCTGCTCAGCACGTCACAAAAAAACAAACAAGAGCTATTGCCGTCTTCTCCATCAATCTCTGCTTATTGTTGTCATCCACATCCTTGCGCAGCCCTGATTCCACCAACCACCTTCCAGCAAAAGTAAAGTCAGTGGATTTTGGGTGGAGGGGTTGTGATTAGGAGGAGGTGGACTTTTGATTTCTTTCTCCCACTGTTCCTTTATAAACAATTATTACTGTGAGACACTGAAAGAGAGAGAGAACTGGAGACAGGGTGAAACTGAACTTTCTGTACTTTCTAAGGCTGTTTCACGTGGAAAGAAAGGGGCTCATTAAAATCCAGTCGAGTCTGACATTTTCCCTTTTACCTTTTCAATCTTTTTATAGTTTCAAATCATTAACTATCAGCATGACGCTCAAAGGTAGCGCTAGCCATCTATGAAACAGTGACACATTTGACAATAATGCTTTTGAAGAGCTTGTCACATCCTCTCCCCAAACAAGTCTCATTAATGCTTAGACTGTCTTTCGTTTCTCCCTGCTTCTTTTCTCCGGATTTCCCTCTAATTAGCTTGTTTTTTTTATGCTCCCTTGTTCCACAGTTTGAGCTTAAAAAAAAAAAAAAGGTGGATGTCATTTCCATGAACCCCAAGGCCAAGTTAATCAGCAGAATTAATGACTCTATTACCCATTGCACTGGGGGCTATGGTGCTTATCTTCCCAGCACCCAGTGTTCTCCTCTCCCATGCGTCTTCAGTTTGCTTTGACAAATGTAAACTTTTGCTCTCTTCTACAAGCAAACTTGTAGATCCAGCCAACACATGGAGGTATATTTTCCTAAGAGTTTCTCTCCAGCCTGCAGGGGCTATGATGACCCAAAAGGGCAATCTGGGCGTGTTGCTGCCTCCCTCTACAGTCTGTGTGCTATTTTGCAATATCATGGCATTCTGCAGCCAGGACCTCAGTTCCGATTTGCAGGGATGCTGAGCCCCCACAGCTGCCTTTAAATTCAGCTTGAGGTACTCAGCATCTCTGAAAAGCAAGCCCATAGCACTTTTCCTTTTCAACATCATTCATAATCATTAACCAATTAATTCTCACAGTATCCCCGTGAGGTTGGTAAAGAAGTATCCTCCATTTTACAGAAGGGGAAACTGTTCAGAATGGTTCTTGCCAATGACCACAAAAGAGCTCATTGCCAGATCTGGGAGCAGAGTTCCTTGATCCGATTTCTGTGTTCAGAACTGACTTCAATCTACAACGAGGTAGGGTACGAGCAGAATCAGAACCTTGTTTTCCCTCTTTTTAACCCTGCTGGGTGATTCCCCCTGTCTTACAATAGTATACATTTTAATTAAATCTGATGTCATTTCTCATTGTGGTAGAGTAGCTGCAGTGCAATAAAAATAAAAGTTACAGGGATGGGGGATCATAAAGGTGAGGGAGATGGATTACAGCTAGGGTTCCTCTAATTGTTATAGCAGAGCAGAGTCACCTGGAGTGAGACAGAGGATTTCCCTCTCTTGCTGTCCTATGGAGAGTATCAATCTGCAATCAATAGGGTAGAAGACACTTTGAATTTGGAAGTGAAATGGCCCTTCTTGGCTGCTCCTACCCCAAGAAATGCACAATGATATGAGAAACCAAAGCAGCTGTGGGTGAAAGGAGACGAGCAACCCTTTCTGAGGACACCAATGATAAGTAGGAGAATTTCCAGGCATGTTGATTAGGTGTAAAGTCTCTTGGGAGAGAGCAACTCTAAGGGAAAAATTCCCTAAGCACTTCAAATTCATTGAACAACCAACTCCCTACATATTTTACTTCAGGATTCCACCACATGACATTTTGTAAACTCAGTTTATCTCACCCCTACTTACCTGGGCCTAGCTTTCTCTTCTGCATATTAAGGGATCACTTCTGGCTGCCCCAGCATAGAAGAACCAATGTGCTAAGAGACACTCAGAATTTAGAACAGGAGTACTTGTGGCACCTTAAAGACTAACAAAGGTGCTACAAGTACTCCTGTTCTTTTTGCAGATACAGACTAACACGGCTGCTACTCTGAAACCTGTCAGAATTTAGACTTACTGCTTCCTGGAACACCAGGCGGTTGGGCTGGCTATCATGCTCAGCAGGATTGCTGACTCCCAAGGGAACGTGGCCAGCCAGATTGGCCCTCTACATCCCTCTGCATGCCACCTGGCATCTGGCAGCAGACGTGCCGGAGGGAAACACACATTGCTCCATTCAGAAGCAGGTGTAAGAATTGCTGCTGAGTGTGCTTTTCCCCTGGGCTACCTTAAGCCATATTGCCTGCATCTGCCCTATGCAGGCAGAATGGCTCCAGGAACTTTTGCTTGGCTGCCACTACAAGTGTCTTCCTTCTATTCCTTTTGCCCCCCCACCAAGCTAAAAACCTCTGGGAACCAAGAAAAATTTTGCTGTAAACAGTAATTATTTGAGAGAGATTGTTTTTAGTTACCTGCTCTGTTTGCACAAGGAAAAAAAACAGTCACGTATTGGTTGGGTGGCACCATGGAATGATTAGTTTCTTTTGCTCTGGATATCTGGGTTCAAATGTACTAGAGGGGTTGTCCAATTTGACCTGAATACAAACCCACTCTGTGCTTTCATACACGCCAGTATGACTGGCTGTCTCTGCTGAGGAGATGCCCCAAGACAGAGAATAATTGGCAGGTCGGGACTGAGGCACACTGACAGAGCAGCATATGGAGTTTACACAGCACCTGCCCTTAGTCAGTGCTCTATCTCACACTTTCATGAGCACCTTATTGAGTCCAAAGCAGATAAAACAATAAAGGGGTTGCTTCTGCAGAGATGTGAGCTTGACCAGGCATAAAACTCTGCAAGAATCACAATGTTTGTTTCACAGAGTTTTGAATGGAAATTTTCATGGTTTTGGTCTACATTATTTTTGTAACTGCTTTACTCGCCGTTTTAATAAAAGTGATTTGCTATTAGTGCATACCAGAATGCATGGTTTTGATTTGCCAACTCTCTCTCTCCTCAGAAACGGAGGCAATTTTTGCCCTAAAATTGATAACTTTTATTATAAAAAGGAAGAACTTTTGCTTGAAAAATTGGTATAACTTAACTAGGTTTTCTGGGAGAACAGCCCCATTTCCTTGTTCGTAATGAAATATGAAAAAATAATCACCTGGAGTCATTTTACAATTTATGTGCAAAGTGTTTGCACACCTCTTTTAGTGCCTCATCGTGCACCATTGAAGTCAATGGGAGTTTTACCTCTGACTTCAATAGGAGAAGAATTTAGCCCTTATCAAGTGTAATTAGAGGTGCTATGGGACAAGTTTGGGGTAGGGGGGAAATCCTGTCCCATAGGACCCAATCCTCCAGGAAGATAGAGGAGGGTCTTGAGGAAACAGCACTGAATCTCAGGTATATTTTTGTTTACACAAAAAGCAACTATATAAGGCCTGTTTCAATTATTTTAATACTTAAAAAAAAAATAGGACCCTAAGCTCCCCTTGTGTTTGTCCCCCCTTTCTTAGGCTGCATCCGAACAGAACGTGGACACTGCCTCTGCATTAGGGACAGGGACTTCTCTCCATATAAAGGTGCAGTACCCAGACAGCAAGTCATGACAGATACAAGCTACTTACACCGTATCTAGTAGTGCGACCAGGCATGATACTTTATCTCCTTCTCATCTAGAAAAATTGAAGAACGCTGATGAAGACCAGCATTGCAGGCTAGTGAACCAGCAAGAACACTCAGCCACGCATACATCATGAGGCTAAGAGCAGCTGGCTATGAAGGATACTCTTTTCTCAACACACTTCTGTGTCTCCCATATTCGAGGTGCTCAGTTACCACTGTGATGTGGTTAGGGTGGATTGGTCAGACAGCACATTGACTGGCCCCTGCCCTTAGTTTCTGCTAAGTGTAGCTCTTAAGCATACTCAAATGAACCACTTCTGCTGGATGGCAATAATATAACTGAGAATCATTAAAATGGCTGCTTCAAATCTCATATTCATTTACTAAATCTCTTATAATCGCCACCAGAGTCAGTTATAACTCCATGGAGGAGGGATATAAACTTTTGTAACTCTGATCCATGTCACGTGTCTGGGTCTGGGAAATAAAGATCAGTCTCTAACCAGCGGTCTCATGTCACAACTTCAGTACACTAGCCTCTTCCTGTAACTACCCCATCATGTCCACTGTGTCTGTCACCATATTCAACAAGTTTAAGTTCAGTGTCCTGTATTCGTCCCTATACCACATTCACTTCCCCCTCTATTTGCCTGAGCGCAGCATGAAGAAGCTGTTTCCGCAGGTGCTGAGCAAACACTGTGCTGAGCTCTAGAGCTCTGGCTCTCTCCATTTCTATCAGCAAAATTTAGCAGCCTGCAGGATTAAGCCTTTAAACTGCATGATCAGTATTGTAAGTGAACTCACTGCACATGCAAAATGAGTAACTGCTTGCAAACAGGTACTTATCATAGAACCTTAGGGTTGGAAGGGACCTCAGGAGGTCATCTAGTCCAACCCCCTACTCAGAGGAGGACCAATCCCCACACAGATTTTTACCCCAGTTTCCTAAATGGCCCCCTCAAGGATTGAGCTCACAACCCTGGGTTTAGGAGGCCAATGATCAAACTACTGAGCTATCCCTCCCCCACTTTTTCTAACTTACAAATTAAGGTTTTTAGACATGCAGCCAGTAGCTGCCAAATTCTGCTCCCCAAACTACATCAAATTCAGCCAAAACATGAAGAAGAAAATGATAAAAAGCACTGGATTCAATTCTATTTTCAAATATATTAAGTATTCAAATAGTTCTCGTATATTCCTGCTTAAGAATAATGACAAGCAAGGGTGTAAGCAAGCATACCATACACACCGCTGTGCCATACACACCGCTGTGCCATACACACCGCTGCATACAGTTTTAATTTCCTTTGGGCAACATTTCATGCCGCAACTGGATGGTTCTTTTTGTTCTATATCAGACACTGCACCTGTTGTGTTAGTGATCAGATTGTATGCAGTCGCAGGTCTATCTCAGGAGATTCTGAATACAATGTGGCAAAGGGCAACAGACTGGACAATGTGTATGCCAAATGCCAGTCAGACCCATGACTGCAGAAGAAATCAGACTGTCCAATTAAAGATGTGACTATCAGCTTTGTATAGTTGAGATATAAAATCTGGACAAAAATTAGTTCAGCACAGAGGAAATAAAAAAGGCCAAGGAAGTTTTCTCCCTTTTCCTTCAGTTAGTATTTGTTGCATTCTATTACAGTCAGGCAGCTTCTTCATTAAGGGCCCAGCACACTGGAGCCAGTGGGAGATGGATCACAAACATGGGGAAAAAACACAGAATCTGCCCATTCTGCTTTAATCACTGGCAGTACCAATGCCACAGCAAAGCTGCAGATGTCCTCACATAAGTATTGCCCAAGTCAGCTCTGGCAGTAGCAGCGGTGGAACATCAGTTATATGAAAGGTGGGGATTCATGAGGCACCTCTTAGGCAGTGACTCCCCCAAGGTTGGTGCAGTTCAGGCAGGATCATGGTGTCCTTTTCTAGGGTTCAATCCAGTGCCTAATGAAGTCAATTGAAAGACTACCACTGACTTCACTTCTCATTAGGCCCTTACAGTATATCCTGCCACAAATACTACAGAACATGAATGATAGTCACCTTAAGGGACAGATATCACTACATTGTGACTGGTGAAGAGAGATCCTGGCATTAGCAGTTACAGGGGCAAAGGTGATCAATGAGCTAATGGGGGTGAAATCTGTAAGAGAAAACTGAGTAGCAACTAAGACCAGGCTCAGTATTGCCAGTGATTCACCACACATAAATGTATTTTGCTACTGTAGAGTTCATGCTTTGTTGTTTCAGAATCAATAGACTAACATGACTAAGCAACCATTTCCTCCCACCAAAAACTGAACTGACCTAAGAGATCATATTCCATTTTATTTCCTTGCTTTGTAGCTGGAAAATGAATGTCGGTTTGGATTTCAGTGCTTCTTTATATATACACCTTTAATATGCCATAAGTGCTTCCAGCAGTAAATATAGCAGACCAGGGATAAATTTGGCCCATCACATTTAACCACAAGGAACCGAATTAGGGCACAGGAGACTTCATAGAATTCCACTTATCTGCCCCCCTAAAAGCCATCAGAATAATTTTTCTATTTTAACACTCATACCTGAAGGCATTTAGGCACTTAAACAAAATGTATTGAGTAGTAAAAGCAATTTAGTCCCCAATATTTGCATTTTTAATTCATTGTAGATTGTTATTTCTTTGCACACATATTGGTTTAGTCATCTACATGTTTATCTCTTTTCTTTTAGCATATGACTGAGTTCTTAACTATAATTTAAATACGTATGACTGTATTTTCCCTTCACACCTATGCACCTTATTATTTATTCTTGATCTCCCATTTTCCTGTAAATTATTGCTTGTAAAAATATTTTAAAATCAATAATTCAGCTTAAACTCCCTTTAAAAGAAGGAAGAAAATATGAGGTGCTAGATCCCGCTCACACAGTCAGACGACATGTATGAATAATACATGTATGAATAAGGAGAGCAGGATTTAGCCCAAGAACATGCCACATCAGGGTAGGGACAAAAAAAAAATAACATTCACACATCCATGACAACCCCCCTGCACATGTACACTAAACAAAACCAAGCAAAATTATTAGTGGATTCCTCTCCTGGTGTTAGTTAACAAAATGCCTTCATTCTCCTATCAAACCCCTTAAAAGTAGTAGCACAGGCAAGGTTTCAGTGCCATTCTTTTTTTTTTTTGGTCTTCCTCGGGATGCACAAACAGGGGAATCTCGCATATCAGTAGAAAGGTTATTTTACCTCTGTATTTGGCACTGGTGTGACCGCTGCTGGAATACTGTTTCCAGTTCTGGTGCCCACAATTCAAGATGGATATGGATAAATTGGAGAGGGTTCAGAGAAGAGCATGAGAATGATTAAGGATTAAAGAACATGCCTTATCCTGATAGACTCAAGGAGCTCAATTTATTGAGTTGAACAAATAGAAGGGTAAGGGGCAACTTGATTACAGCCTATAGGTACCTATGTGGGGAACAAATATTTAATAATGGGATTTTCAATCTAGCAGAGAAAGATAGAACACAATATCCAATGACCAGAAGTTGAAGCTACAGAGATTCAGATTGGAAATAAGGCGTACATTTTTAACAGAGAGCGTCATTAACCCTTGAACCTGAAGAAGAGCTCTGAGTTAGCTCAAAAGCTCATCTCTCTCACCAACAGAAGATATTACCTCACCCACCTTATCTCTTTAATATTCTGGGACCAACACGGCTACAATAACACTGCATATATCAAAATCCTTAATGGTAGTGGCACAGCCAAGATTTCAGCACTATTCTTCTAAATTCTTTCTTGGAAACAAGGACGTCATTGTGGCACCAGAAACCTGCCTGATGTTTCTGAAGTCTTTCCCAAAAATATTGCCTCCTAGGAGAATTGTTTCTGGAAGTGGCTTCAGTGGTAACCCATGTACGGTGGGTCTCCATGTGTCCATACTATTGTGTGTAGGTATCAGTGGGTAGTTGAATTGCTTTCATTACAGTCTAAGATTTAGTTTACACTATAGAGTTTTGCTAGCATAGTTATGTTGACTAGGAGTGTGAAGGAAAAAATCAGCACCTCCCAGCTGACACAACTGTGCCAGCAAAACCTCCGGTTTAGGCACAACTTTGCCGACAGAAGAGTGCTTTTGGCAGCTTAACCTATGGCATTCAGGGAGATGGTTTAGCTATACAGGCAGGTTTTTTCCTCCTCATGGAACCATATATGAGGCCAAAATAAAGTGAGATCTGGTTTTCTCATGACATTTCAGTATCTGCTTTTGTTGAGAGGTGCTAATTGCTTGCCATTACAGGTCATTGATGTACGACTTCCTAACTGTAATAACAGTAGGACAATAGAACAGACTGCCTAGGGAAGTCATGAAATCTCCTTCACTGGTGGTTTTCAAAAAGATGCTGGATAGCCATCTGTCTTGGATGGTTTCGACACAACAAATCCTGCATCTTGGCAGTGGGTTAGACTACATGACCCTTGTGGTCCCTTCTAACCCTATGATTCTATGAGCACTCAGGATGGAAATCCCCATAGTAAGAGTTCATGTTACCATGCAGTAACCACAGCTAGGCCCTCATTAAAGAGGCTGCCTGGATTAACTCATGCTCTTTGTCTGTCTGTTATAGAGCTGAGGTTCCTTTGTATTGCAAAAGGAAGTTTGATGCCCAGACTTATTTGGGGCAGCCACGTGGCACCCACAGGAACAATGCTGGACTAGGCCTTTCCTAAGTGTACAATTCAGGGGATAGGACAGGAAGAGAAAGCTGAGTGTTAAGCAGTGATTTTGGCTACAAGATTTGGTGCAAGACCCTGGTGAGAAACAGAGGCAAAAATGCTGCTTCTTGTGACTATCCCAAAATTTCTGCAATAGGCCCGTGTGCTGGTTGTTACTACCTCTGTTCAAGGAAACAGGACTTGTGAACATGTTGTAAATAAACCAATTACACTAAGAAAAGACCTGATTCCACGTCACCTATTTCTGGCTCTGAAAAGCTGCTGATGCATAGTAATGAGGCAACAATACCATCCAAAAATAAGATACCAAAAAAAAATCAGAATCTACATTTTTTGGGGGGAGGGTAACCAAATACTATTATTTGGGGCTTTATTGGGGTTCCTGTGGAATCCATCACCACAGCCCTACTTTTCATGTGATAGTTGTGTGATGTTTTCCTCACGCTCCACAGGAGTGAAGGGTGGCTGTCTGTAATAAGTTGAATCTGCCAGGACTGGGAACAATGACCTGCCATTGGAGCTATAGGTGAACAGTTAGTCCTACGTAGTTGCTTATTTGGGGATGCTGAACTGTAGCTCACTCACTTTGCGGTTTGATCACTCCAGTGAATCTACCATGTTTCTCTGACTTTTCTTCCAAACAAGAGGAGAAGGAATGTGCTGTGAGTATGGAATTTCTCTCTCTCCCTTTTACTGTATCTCTTTCTCTCTCCGATCTCATATGCTCATTTTCAACTACCAGCTGAACTCCTGGTGCCAGACACATTGGTATGCTCCCAATGCTTTCCACTGCTAGCCGTCCTAAATTCTCTCTACGCCCTGCATCCTCTGTCACTATTGACAGCATTACCATCCTTCTGTCACCAAGCTCTGTAACTTGGGCATCATCTTCAACTCCTTCCTCTCTCCTGCCCCACACATCCAGGCTGTATCCAAATCTTCCTTCACAATGTTGCTAAGATCTATTTCTTTCTGTCCAGGCAGTCAAAATCTTTATCCATGCCTGAGTTATCTCCCTTCCTGATTACTGTGACTTCATCCTCAGCCCCTACAGGTCCAGAAAACAGGCAGGAGCCAGCGTCCGCTGCTGTCCCTCACCATTCTAACGCATTGACTCCATTGTCTCCCCTTGTTCCACCACATCAAGTTCAAGCTTTTAGTCTTCACCATCAAAGCACTTGACAACAACTCTAGTTGTCTACTCTAGTCTGTTCCCTGGTCTGCCACCCACCACCTCCTCCGCTTTGCCAGGGATGCCAGCTTGCCACATTTCTTGTCATACAGACATCTCCACACATTCTTCAGTTCTGCCCTTACACATGGAACACCCTCCCTGATCTGCAAGACCTCCTTCAAATGGCTGCTCAAGGCACACCTCTGCAGTGATGCCGACACAAAATCAACCATTTAATAACGGCTTGAGCAGATGTGGGGGTCAGTTGTCATACACTTTCTTTTAATGGCAAATGCATATACAAACTGTATATTTATTTACATTCCTCTTCTTTCCCACCTTTTATATGCAACTTACCTTCTTAGACTTTGCTTTTTGTGGCTGGAACTGTGACTTCATATGTGTTTGTACAGCACCTAGCACAGTGGTCCCCTGGATCCTCATTGGGATTCTGGCTCCTACTGTGATATAAATATTGACTGATCTTGTTGTGGAGGCAGGAGCAGCAGGAATTCATAGAGCTTGGATATTTCAAAGGGTGTCGCTTCTTCCTCTCTATCACACACACACCCTTTAGGTGGTCATGTAGAGCATTAGTGGGTGTTACCATCAGATGTATATTTGGTGAACTGCCCTTTTGCTGCTATCTTGTTGCAGTAAGAAAATCTGTCATTCTCTTAGTGGTTTGCTGCTTGGAGGGTGAGCTTAATTAAAATGTAAAATGTCAAACATTAGTAAGAAGGAGGATAGCCCTGTGGGGAGTGAGGATGAATCAAATTTATTAGTCACTGAGTAGCAGGCTGGTAGCCCTTCACTCAGAAAAATTTTAAAAAGCAGTTAATACTGAATACAGAAGCACTCTAATCTCTCTATATTCCACCCAAGCTCCTGAAAAACACCACCACAGGTCCCACCAGTTCCAGAAATGAAAGGTAAATCTGGTACAGAGATTAAAACAGCCCCATTTAATATCTTCCTGCAGGACACAGCACACACTGTGCACTGCATTTGGATTGTAAAGAGAAATGTCTCTCGTAGGGATTTTTTCCTCCAATTATCAAGAAAATTCTATGCTCTGCAACTTATACTGCATGTAAAAAGACTGTAAGTGAAGGGCAGTTAGTGGCAAGCCTGAAAACTAATTTGATATGCTACCTGGGAACTATTTCTTAAGGATCAGCCTCCAACAATAGAATTCTCTGTTCTACAAATCTCAAAAGCAAATGCAGGTGGACCATGAAAGCTAGTCAGAAATGTGCGTTGAAGGTCAAAATTACGATGTGCATAAACTCCACATGTCATCCTAGAGGTACAATAGACTATATCCCCTGCAGTTCTGTATCATGCTGTTTCTGAACTTGGTATTCTGTGATTTCACCTACCTGCTATCCTCCACGCTCTTCCCAGCCAAAAGTGTGTTAATAACCCCTACCATGCCCACACATAAATTCCTCTTAAAAACCCACTTCTGCCATGCTGTTCATAGTGAGTCAAGTTGACTTGTATATAAATTGCCTAACATTTGTTCCCTTTCCACTAACTTCTGTCTACCTTTTCTTAGATTTTGGAGCTCTTCTGAGCAGACAGTACCCCAGTACCCTTCTTGAATGTTTGGGAAACACCTGGCACATAGTATTACTGTAAATAAACAAATAATTAACTAAATGATACCCTGGTGAGAAATATGTAAGTCTTAATATCTCCCTTTTACAGATGGGGAAACTGAAGCAGGGAGGTTAAGGCCAACACTTTTAAACTCTGATGCCTAAAAATAGGAACTTCATTCTGTATTTAAGCGATTAAATAAATGTCCTGGATCAACACATTTGAAAAATCAAGCCACTTACGTGCTTAATTTTAGCTCCAAGGGTTCAAAATGCTACCTTTAGTGATTTGTGCAAGGCCACAAAGCAAGTCAGTGGCAGAGGTGGGCTTAGCTCTTGAATCCCAGCCTTGGGCGCTTTCCTTTGGACCATTCAGCCTCCCGGGCTAGGAGCCAAAAACTCTTTTATTTCGGGCGCTCGATTCATCGCAGTTAACTCACGTGATTAAGTCAAAAAAATTAATCGCAATTTTAATCACACTGTTGAACAATAGAATACCAATTGAAATTTATTAAATATTTTGGATGTTTTTCTATATTTTCATAAACACTGTATTCTGTGTTGTAACTGAAGTCAAAGTGTATATTATTTTTGATTACAAATATTTGCACTGAAAAAATGATAAACAAAAGAAATTGTATTTTTCAATTCATCTCATACGCGTGCTCTAGTGCAATCTCTTTGTCGTGAAAGTGCAATTTACAAATGTAGATTTTTTTTTTACATAACTGTGCTCAAAAACAAAACAATGTAAAACTTCAGAGCCTACGGGTCCACTCAGTCCTACTTCTTGTTCAGCCAATCACTAAGACAAACAAGTTTGTTTACATTTACAAGAGATAATGCTGCCCTCTTCTTATTTGTAATGTCACCAGAAAGTTAAAACAGGCATTTGCATGGCACTTTTGTAGCTAGCATTGCAAGATATTTACATGCCAGATATGCTAAACATTCGTATGTGCCTTCATACTTCAGCCACCATTCCAGAGGACATGCTTCCATGCTGATGACGCTCGTTAAAAAATAATGCGTTAATTAAATGTGTGACTGAACTCCTTGGGGGAGAATAGTATGTCCCCTGTTCTGTTTTACCTGCATTCTGCCATATATTTCATGTTATAGCTGTTTCGGACGATGACCCAGCACATGTTGTTCATTTTAAGAACACTTTCACTGCAGATTTCACAAAACACAAAGAAGGTACCAATGTGAGATTTCTAAAGATAGCTACAGCACTCGACCCATGGTTTAAGAATCTGAAGTGCCTTCCAATATCTGAGAGGGACAAGGTGCAGAGCATGCTTTCAGAAGTCTTAAAAGAGCAACACTCTGATGCAGAAACTACAGGACCCAAACCACCAGAAAAGAAAATCGACCTTCTGCTGGTGGCATCTGACTCAAATAATGAAAATGAACATGCGTCGGTCCGCACTGCTTTGGATTGTTATCGAGCAGAACCCGTCATCAGCATGGACGCATGCCCCTTAGAATGGTGGTCAAAGCATGAAGGGACATATGAATTTTTAGCGCATCTGGCACATAAATATCTTGAAACACTGACTACAACAGTGCCATGAGAACGCCTGTTCTCACTTCCAGGTAATATTGTAAACAAGAAGCGGGTAGCATTATCTCCTGCAAATGTAAACAAATTTGTCTGTCTGAGTGATTGGCTGAACAAGAAGTAGGACTGAGTGGACTTGCAGGCTCTAAAATTTTACATTGTTTTATCTTTGAACGCAAGTTTTTTGTACATAATTCTACATTTGTAAGTTCAACTTTCATGATAAAGAGATTGCACTATAGTACATGTATTCGGTGAATTGAAAAATACTATTTCTTTTGTGTTTTTGCAGTGTAAGTACTTGTAATCAAAAATAAATATAAAGTGAGCGCTGTACACTTTGTATTCTGTGTTGTAACTGAAATCAATATATTTGAAAATGTAGAAAACATCCAAAAATATTTAAATAAATGGTATTCTATTATTGTTTAACAGTGCGATTAGTCGCGCAATTACTTTTTTTAATCATTTGACAGCCCTACTTTTGTTCTAATCTCAACTCTGCCACCTATTAAACGTGTGGCCTTAGACACATCCTTAACCTCTCTCTTTGTCATTTTCCCCAGAACCATATTATTTACTAAATTGCCTCTCAGGGATGTTAACAATGCTAAAAAGACAAGGTGGGTGAGGTAATATCTTTTATTGGACCAACTTCTGTTACTGAAAGAGACAAGCTTTCAAGCTACACAGAGCTCTTCTTCAGGGATCTTGTTAGGACTCGTTAATGTTTGCACAGCACTTGTAAAATTCAAAGCCCTCTATAAAGATGGTAAGTTTATTATTTCTTTTAAATGGTCAAAGCAGAAAGAAGACGAAGAGTGGAGAGGTCTGGGTTCAGGCTGGGAGTCCTGGTGGGGCTCCCAGCTTGTCCATTAACAATTTAGAACCAATGTAACAAGCTCTGCTGTTGTGCATTTTTGGTGTGGCACTTGTCGATAAAAAAAAAGCATTTTGGTTCACTGCAGAGACAGCCTCAGTGGAAAGCAGAGTGGAAACTCATAGAAGGAAGGCAACCCGTACTTCTGATGGGACCCAAATCCTGCAAATATATATTTGATTAAGCTTGTCCAAGATGAGGGAAGATAAGGGAGGTGGCGGTAGCACAAAAGGAGTACAATTTATTAATTTATTATTAATTATTATTATTAGTGTTATGCTAAGTTCCCCATTTAACTGAACTGAAACTATTTTAAAGCACATCTTTGATATTGAGTACATCCTTTTCACATTTACCAAGATTCTGTCTTATATAAGTAAATAAAAAGACTGATATAAATTAGCTCAGATAGATTAACGGGATTTTTTCTTCCAGCTCCTTTGATAGCCATTATATTTTTTCATTTTCTTGTGGGACTTTTATTCAATTCACTCTTTTCAGATATTCATCTGCAAAAGTTTTACTTCTATGCAAATACAGTAGACATACGGTAAGAGTGGATAGGATACACAAATGTATGTGTAACGGACAGGACAAAGCAGATTTTTTTTAGGGACGACTCCTCCTCTGAAGGATCTGGCGAGAGTCAGTATAGTAGTATTTGTGCTGGCTACCATAGAACGAACACCCTAAAATAAGTCGACCTTGCATCAGAGGATGGTGGCATTTGTCCCTCGCACCTCCATTGAAGCAGCAGCCGGTCTGGTCCCCAGACTTGTGGATTCCATGATATCCACACATTTAAAAGGATCCTATCCTAGGAGACCTGTGTGTCTTTGAATCAGCTACATGGCCTCCTGCAGTTCCTTTCCACTCCCCAGAAGCATGATTCTTGGCTTTTATTCAGGTCACTATTGTTTTGTACTACATTCAGACACAGTGCTACCAGACACATTGATCTACCCATTGAAGTAAGTTTAAATAAAAGGCTTGCTGAGCTAAGGTCTCCTCTCTGTCGCATACTAGCAACATTCAATCAGAGCCCAAAGTCAGAGACACTTGCAACAAAAATAGTCCTGCAACTCTCTTTTATATCTTCCTATTACTTATTTCCAACAACAATGACATTAGAGCTCCACAAGAGCAGAAGCAGCCTTGTGACTGTTTATTTATGTGCATGTGAATTCCTAGGGTTGTCAGAGGAATTGATTGTGAATTTTTTAGTGGAGCCAGGCGAGAAAGAATGAGATGAACTGACAAAAAAAAAAGTCAGTTTTAACTAATGTGCTCAGTTTATTCCCAGAAAAACAGGCTCTATAACAAATCCATGACTGATCTACTTCTAATTAAGCATTTATTCTAGTTATGTGGCTCCTTGGCATTCTGAGTTTTCATGATGTTCTAGTCCCCTTGGTCATTCTAGCTTTCGGTATCTCTGCTGGACTCCCTTATCCAAATAGGATATCTCCTACATTTGTGATACCCAAGTCATCCACACTTACAGGGGAAATCAAAAATCCTGAACTCTTGGCAGATAAGCGAAAGGGGCACTGATTTATAACTAGATCATTTTAAAATGCAATTCATTTTAATTTAAGATTATACATAGATTCTGTTAATCATTTTTAACCTCCAACAGTTTTATTTAAAATCCTTAAAATTAAGTTTTTCCATTCGGTGTAAAATCTGGTTCTACAAAGTAGAAAAGACAGAGCATTTGGGAGGTGGGAAAAAAAAGAATAGAACAACAACGTAACCTTACAAATTACAACCAAGTGGAGCTGTCAATAACATCTTACCTAACATATTGTCGCAGAATTTTCCTTCTGTGTCATGTTGGTCATTACTGTAACACTACATGAAAAATAACTCCATCTGCTAAAAAAAGAAAAGAAAAGCAGCTGCTATCCTTATGCAAAAATAACATTAACAAATACGAAGCAAATACAGTCCTTTTAACTTTTACAGTCACAGTTTTAGTCTTGCTTTATTTGTGTCACATAAGCCATCATAACACTTGTATTGTTGTGGTAATAAACTCCCCTCAAAAAACAAATGAACAAAAATGAGAAGAGTGGTCCTTATGAAAGTAATAAAGACCATCAATATACATTGCCACTTTAAAACAATTCTTCAGTTCCTGTTATTGCAAGAAGTGAAGTGCTAGAGGACAGCATAGAGATGCCATGCTATTCTGCTGATTCAGTCTAGCAGCCAAACCAGGTGGGTCCCATTAACTACAACCAAGGAATAGAAGAGGATTTGAGCCTCACTGGGTATGTCCACACAGCTGCTGGGAGCAAGTTTGCATCTTGATCAACAGATTTGATGTGGCGGGGCTCACACTAGTGTGCTAAAAATAGCAATATCCCACTGAGGTTTGCTGTATCCAGGGTTTGACTATGGTATGGCAAGTCTGCCAGGCCCATGACGTATAACAGAGTGAATTCCAAAGAGAACCCAAATTAAAGACACCAAGGAGGTCCAATCTTAAAATGGTCTATACTGAAATTATGGCCATTCTGCTGCTCCTCAGTACGTAATGTTCCTTTATAGAACAATGACCTAATACTCATTTCTCCAACCCCAAGGGCCTGATTGCACTGGATATCACCACACACAGTGCATCAAATGAGGCACATGGCATTAGGGATCTACTCATTGATGTATAATAAATTTCACCCTGATCTTGACCAAATGTTAGCATTTGAGATAAGAAGGGGAGGTGGTGTTTGGATCTGATTAGGTTCGGGCTAGTGGTTCAGCCTGTGGTTTTGAGGACAACTCCAGGCTGAGTTTTGGGTTCAGACCTGACAATGCCAAACATTCATCATGAGATCAAAGACCAAAATAATGGAGTTCTCTTAAAAGCAGCTGAATTGTGAGAAGAACAGGAGTATTTGTGGCACCTTAGAGACTAACAAATTTATTAGAGCATAAGCTTTCGTGGACTACAGCCCACTTCTGTGGCTGTAGTCCACGAAAGCTTATGCTCTAATAAATTTGTTAGTTTCTAAGGTGCCACAAGTACTCCTGTTCTTTTTGCGATACAGACTAACACGGCTGCTACTCTGAATTGTGAGAGTTACCCCACCTTGGGCTGAAATTTTGTGAGAATGGTTGCTTTAACAAGATCTCAGTTGCATCCAACCTCAAACAGAAATCAGAGAGGCAGATTCAGAATAGGAATTTGAACTTAAACCTCCATAAATTCACCACATTTGAGGTTCTGGTGCATTTCCAGTTTATTTGTGTTTGGCTATTTCAAAGAGGGTAACATTTTGTTCGTTTGGGGTTTTTTCCCTGATCTGGAGTGTTAATTACTGAGAGCTATAATAGTTCTTATGAGACAGCTATAATTCTGTCCAAATAAAAAATTAATATTATTACAAATGTGTGGGTCATATCCACTTCCTGGGGTCATGAATAATGGTATCCTAGGGATTTCAGAATGGGATTAAACTATTTCATTTCTAAAATGGTTGAGGAGCTGTTGAGCAGCGAGGATAGTCAAAAATATTTTGTGAAAAAATATTCAATACATTTAGTACATTTAATATTATTTAGTATTATTATTTATTGATTATTATTATTATTTATTGTCTAGTAGTACCTAGAGGAGGTAACCTTGATCAGGGCTTCATTTTCTAGACACTGTACTGTGATGGGGTGTTTATCCCAACAGGCCAAGACCAAAGTAAGTAAAAAGGGCCAATTAAGCCTTTGACAGGCAGCACCTGGAGGAGAATCAGGGCTGATAAATTCTTAACTGATGATGAAGTCCAGCTGGGCAGGGGCAGGTTGAGCTGGTATAAAACCAGGAAATGGAGAGCAAGAACGGGGCTGCAGGAAGGAACTCTACAGTCACTCCCCTGAAAGGAGGGGAATTAGTAAGAGACAAGGAAGAGTCTTAGGGGAGAGTAAACCTTGGGGTCCTACCTTGGACTATAGACTCAGGTAAGAGCCTGAGAAGGGTAAATAGGTGCAGGGATTCCTGCAGAGGAAGCTCCAATGGTAACCCAGAGAGGGGTTGGAGTAGAAACCAAAGGTAGGAAGCAGGCCAGGGAAACAACAACAGGGTCTGGGATTTCAGAGACTACAGTGGCTAGTCATAATGTCCCTGTAGCGGGGCGGCCTGGCTTCCAGGCGCCCCAGGAAGGGATGAGCCAGAAAAGCCGCCAGAGTGGGCGGAGCCACCGCGGCCTGTCCCCGCCCCCCGGAAGTCAAGGGGCGGGACAGGAAGTATAAAGGCCAGGCCCCAGCGCTCAGTAGCGGGCCGGCAGCGGGAGAGGACAGACGCTGGTGCCCGAGCTCCCGCGGACCTGAGCCTGCCGAGAGCCCGGTATCCTGAGGAGGACTGGCCGAGCCTGCCGAGAGCCCGGTACCCTGAGGAAGACTGGCCGAGCCTGCCGAGAGCCCGGTACCCTGAGGAGGACTGGCCGAGCCTGCCGAGAGCCCGGTATCCTGAGGAGCAGTCTGAGCTTCCCCCCGCCGAGGGCCCAGAGGGAGTGACAGACCTACCTGGTGCTCGGGGCCCGGAGGAGCCCATGATCTGTGACCCAGCAGACGGAACTCAGGAGGAGCAGGTACCCATGGAGGAGGAGATGGGAAGTGGCCCGGGGATAGCAGACCCCGAACCCATGTCAGTGTGTTGCGGTCAGGATCCCCACTGACTGCGCGGCAGACGGACTGCTGCGGATAGGGCCCCGGGCTGGAACACAGTGGAGTGGGCGGGCCTGTGTTCCCCCCTGCCACCCCGCGCCGGGTGGCAGTCTCTCCTCCTCCTTGTCCAAGGGGCCTGGGCCCGTGACAGACTATCCGTTGGCTGCCCTGCCCTGACCTAGGGCCTGGGCTAACCCAAACTGACCCAGCCCCTGCTACAAGGCCTGGGCCTCTGACTGACTATTGGTTTGCTGCCCCGCCCTGACCCAGGGCCGGAGCTGTTAATTGTCTGCTCAGCCCCTGCATAAGGGCCTGAGCTCAGAACTGTTAATTGTCTGCTCAGCCCCTGCATAGGGGCCTGAGCTCAGAACTGTTAATTGTCTGCTCAGCCCCTGCATAAGGGCCTGAGCTCAGAACTGTTAATTGTCTGCTCAGCCCCTGCATAAGGGCCTGAGCTCAGAACTGTTAATTGTCTGCTCAGCCCCTGCACAAAGGGCCTGAGCTCAGGACTGTTAATTGTGTGCTCAGCCCCTGCACAAAGGCCCTGAGCTCAGAACTGTTAATTGTGTGCTCAGCCCCTGCCCAAAGGGCCTGAGCTCAGAACTGTTATTCGCTTTGTAGCGGGGCGGCCTGGCTTCCAGGCGCCCCAGGAAGGGACGAGCCCCACCCCGGAACTACTACACGTGGCAAGCCAGGCAGGAGTTCCGCCCAGGATGTGGGCGCGAACCCTCGACTCCGGGGAGAGAGGGGCCGGGGGAGAAAGATCCCCCTCCCGAGACATGGATCTGTCCCAGCTCTTGGCCCTGGTGACAGAAACCCAGGAGCGGCAGCAGGCGGCCCAGCTGCAACAGCAAAGGGAGCAGCAGGCCGCACAGCTGCAACAGCAGCAGCAGCTCATGGAGCAGCTTGGAACTCAACGGAACCAGCTCGTGCAAGACCTGGTCACCCAGCAGCAGGAGTTCCAGCGGGAATGTCTCCAGCAACTCGCAGCGACGCTGGCCCAGCCTGGAGGCGCGGCCGGGACTACGCGGCCCAGCCCCCCGATCCGGCTGACGAAAATGGTGCCCGGCGATGACCCCGAAGCCTTTCTCGTCACCTTCGAGCGGGTGGCCGTTGTCGCCGGTTGGGCCCCGGAGCTATGGGCTTCCATATTAGCCCCATACCTGACTGGGACGGCGCAGATGGTCTACCGAGGCCTGTCGGTGGAAGCCGCCCAAGACTACAGCCAAGTAAAGGCTGCCATTCTTGATGCCCTGGATGTGAGCCCCGAGACTTTCCGGCAGCGGTTTAGGAGTCTGACCTACCCCACGGGGGCCCGACCTCGGCAGGTGGCTCAGGAACTCCGGGAAACCTGCAAGCGGTGGTTACAACCCGAGCACCGGACGTCGGAGGAGGTAATGGAACAGGTGCTGCTGGAGCAGTTCACCCATGTTCTTCCACCACGGGGGCGGGCCTGGGTCCTCCGGCACCGACCAGCGACCCTGACCGCCGCCGTGTCCCTAATGGAGGACTTCCTCGCGGCTGACACGCCGATAGGCCCAGGACTCCGAGGGCCCCCACCCGGGGCGGAGCGCCCTACCCCCGAGAAGAAAGGAACACCCGCTCGAGCAGATTCACGGATTTCGTCCCGGGGAGCCGAGGGTGGGACTCGGGCCCCGGTGGCACCCGGGCGACCCGCTCGGACCCCGACCCCCATAGGGCAAAAAGACCACCGAAGTCCGCCGGGACCCCCCCCTGGCGTCCGGCCCCGGACGGGGCGGGCCACCCCGGGGCCCTGTTTCTCCTGCGGGGAGTACGGCCATCTCCAGCGGGATTGCCCAGGGCTGGAGTGTACCTTTGGCCAGGTCTGTGCAGGGGAGGCTCGGGCCCGTCCTTCCCAGGCGGCTAAGATCACCGTGCCGGTGGTCCTTGAAGGATACCCGACGGTGGCCCTCCTCGACTCGGGCTGCGGACAGACGCTAGTCCGCCAACGCTTCGGTCCCCCGGCTGACGCCCGATTGGGTGAAATTCGCCTGCAGTGCATCCATGGAGACGTACGGCCCTACCTGAGTACCCGGGCCCAGCTGACGATCGAGGGGGTCACCCGATCAATGGTGGTGGGACTGGCCCCACGACTGGCATACCCCGTGATCCTGGGCCGAGACTGGCCGGAGTTTCCAGCACTCCTCCGCCGGCACGCAGGAGACGACCCGCGGGCCATGCCCGCCCTAGAAGGGGAGACCCCCGAGAGTGAAGGAGAGGAAAGGGAAACCCCCGAGCCAACCAGCTCGGCCGGAGAACCAGAGGATGCTTCCCGAGGGGCGGCGACGGATTCCTCGGCCACCATGGACTTCTGCCGGGACCAACGGGCCGACCCCACTCTTCAGCGAGCATACGAACAATTGGCCATGGCGAATGGGACTATCCTCGACCCCGGTCGAGCGGCCCAGTGGCCACACTTTGAGTTGCGGCAAGACCGCCTGTATCGGGTCGAGCGGGACCCCCACACGGGGGAGACCCGAACCCAACTCCTCGTTCCCCGGCCTCATCGACAGTCCGTCATGAAGTTGGCCCATGACGTCCCCGCGGCTGGGCACCTCGGTCACGAGAAAACCCTGGCCCGGATTTTGGGACGCTTCTTCTGGCCAGGGGTGTACCAGGAGGTGAAGAACTACTGTAATTCCTGCCCGCGCTGCCAGTTGGCTGCCCCGGCCCGGACTCCCAAGGCCCCGTTGATCCCGATGCCCCTGATTGAGACACCCTTCGAGCGCGTGGCCATGGACCTAGTGGGGCCCCTTCCCAAAAGCAGTGCAGGGTTTCAATACATCTTGGTGATGTTGGACTATGCTACCCGGTTCCCCGAGGCAATTCCCCTCCGGAACATTACAGCCCGCACCATCGCTGATGAGCTAGTGAAGATTTTTGCCCGTGTCGGCCTACCCCGCGAGATCCTCACGGATCAAGGGACAAACTTTACGTCGCGGTTGCTCCGCCAGGTGTGTGAGCTTCTGGGGGTCAAGCAACTGCGAACGTCAGTCTATCATCCCCAGACGGATGGGCTGGTCGAGAGGTTTAACCGGACCTTAAAAGACATGCTCCGTAAGTTCCCCCCGGAAGACCTTCGCCGATGGGACCAGCTACTCCCACCCTTGCTCCTAGCGGTCCGAGAGGTCCCCCAGTCGTCGACGAAATTCTCGCCGTTCGAGCTGCTCTACGGCCGTCGACCGCGAGGCCTATTGGACCTAGTGAGGGAAACTTGGGAGCAAACCCCGTCACCGGCCCAGGGACTCTTAAAGTACGTGATCCAGCTCCAGGAGCGTCTTAAGCAAGCGGGAGACCGGGCCCAAGAGAATTTGAAAGCCGCCCAGGAGACGCAAGCCCAGGCCTACAACCGGGACGCCCAAGCACGGGACTTCTTACCCGGAGACCGGG
This sequence comes from Malaclemys terrapin pileata, assembly GCF_027887155.1. Taxonomy (NCBI): domain Eukaryota; kingdom Metazoa; phylum Chordata; order Testudines; family Emydidae; genus Malaclemys; species Malaclemys terrapin. The sequence goes on from NC_071506.1 coordinate 108,350,029, forward strand.
TATTACTCCTTCTCCCCTCCAGTGAGTCGAAGGTTCTGGCTCGCTGGCAAGGACCATATGAGGTGGTCCGGAAAGTGGGCCCGGTTACATATGAGATCGACCAGCCCGACCGAAAGAAGCGGATACAGCAGTACCACATCAACCTGCTCAAGCCCTGGCGGGAACGAGAAGGGCTTTTGATTAACCCCTACCCACCAGAGCCCGAGCTAGGGCCCCAGGTAGCCCATACCCGGGACCCTGAGGAACCCCAACTTGGGGAGACCCTGACGGAAGAACAACTCAAGCAAACCCGGTGCCTCCTACGAGCATTCCGTCACACCTTCACTGCCCAACCAGGAGCCACCTCCCTGGTGTACCATAGGATCCAAACGGAGCCTGGGGTGGTGATTCGCGGCGCGACCAGACCCTTGCCTTATCACCGGAGAGGCGCCGTGGATGAGGAAGTACGGGCGATGCTGGACCTGGGCGTGATTGAACCCTCGCACAGCGAGTGGCGAAGCCCCATCGTATTGGTACCGAAGCCCGACGGCTCCCAACGGTTCTGCATCGACTTTAGACGTGTGAACGCCATCTCCAAGTTCGATGCCTACCCCATGCCCCAGATAGACGAGCTGTTGGCTCGGTTAGGTGGAGCTCGTTACATCACGACCCTGGACCTCAGCAAGGGGTATTGGCAAATCCCCCTGGATCCTACTTCAAGGGAGAAAACTGCATTCGCCACCCCTACGGGCCTATACCAGTTTACTCGAATGCCCTTCGGCCTCCACGGAGCCCCGGCCACGTTTCAGCGCCTGATGGACTGCCTCCTCCTCCCCCACCAAGACTACGCGGCGGCCTATTTGGACGACGTAGTCATTTACAGCCCGCAGTGGGAAAACCATCTGGAACAGGTCGCCGCCGTCCTGAGATCCCTGCGGGCCGCCGGGTTAACGGCCAACCCGAAGAAGTGTTGCATCGGCCGACAAGAAACTAAGTATCTGGGGTACGCTATCGGGCACGGCCAGGTGAAACCGCTGGTGGACAAGGTGCAGGCCATTGCGACCTGCCCCCCGCCCACCACGAAACAGCAAGTACGCCAGTTTCTGGGGCTAGCGGGGTATTATCGACGCTTCATTCCCCACTTTGCGGCGATCGCAGCCCCCTTGACGGGACTCTTAACGAAGGAAAGCCCCCGGCAAGTGGTCTGGACCCGTGAGTGTGACGAAGCCTTTCAAGCCCTCAAGACAAGCCTGTGTCAAGAGCCAGTCTTATATAGCCCCGATTTCAAGCAGGCCTTCATCCTGCAAACCGACGCTTCGGAGGTGGGTCTCGGGGCGGTCCTCTCCCAAGAGGTTGGCGGCGAAGAGCACCCGGTCCTTTACATCAGTCGGAAGCTCTTCCCCCGAGAAAAGAACTATGCCGTGGTGGAAAAGGAAGCCCTAGCCGCGAAGTGGGCTTGTGACGCCCTGCGGTACTATCTCCTGGGAGCCCCTTTCATCTTGGTCACCGACCACTCTGCTCTCCAGTGGTTGGCCCGCATGAAGGACCATAATATGCGGCTGCAGCGGTGGTACTTAGCGCTGCAACCTTATGCCTTCACCGTTCGCCATCGGGCTGGGAGAGACCACGCAAACGCCGACTTCCTTTCCCGCCTAGGAGGTATGGAAGGGTCTGGCCCCGGTACCCGGGAGCCAGCCTTGAGGGGGGGGCCGTGTAGCGGGGCGGCCTGGCTTCCAGGCGCCCCAGGAAGGGATGAGCCAGAAAAGCCGCCAGAGTGGGCGGAGCCACCGCGGCCTGTCCCCGCCCCCCGGAAGTCAAGGGGCGGGACAGGAAGTATAAAGGCCAGGCCCCAGCGCTCAGTAGCGGGCCGGCAGCGGGAGAGGACAGACGCTGGTGCCCGAGCTCCCGCGGACCTGAGCCTGCCGAGAGCCCGGTATCCTGAGGAGGACTGGCCGAGCCGGCCGAGAGCCCGGTATCCTGAGGAGGACTGGCCGAGCCTGCCGAGAGCCCGGTACCCTGAGGAAGACTGGCCGAGCCTGCCGAGAGCCCGGTACCCTGAGGAGGACTGGCCGAGCCTGCCGAGAGCCCGGTATCCTGAGGAGCAGTCTGAGCTTCCCCCCGCCGAGGGCCCAGAGGGAGTGACAGACCTACCTGGTGCTCGGGGCCCGGAGGAGCCCATGATCTGTGACCCAGCAGACGGAACTCAGGAGGAGCAGGTACCCATGGAGGAGGAGATGGGAAGTGGCCCGGGGATAGCAGACCCCGAACCCATGTCAGTGTGTTGCGGTCAGGATCCCCACTGACTGCGCGGCAGACGGACTGCTGCGGATAGGGCCCCGGGCTGGAACACAGTGGAGTGGGCGGGCCTGTGTTCCCCCCTGCCACCCCGCGCCGGGTGGCAGTCTCTCCTCCTCCTTGTCCAAGGGGCCTGGGCCCGTGACAGACTATCCGTTGGCTGCCCTGCCCTGACCTAGGGCCTGGGCTAACCCAAACTGACCCAGCCCCTGCTACAAGGCCTGGGCCTCTGACTGACTATTGGTTTGCTGCCCCGCCCTGACCCAGGGCCGGAGCTGTTAATTGTCTGCTCAGCCCCTGCATAAGGGCCTGAGCTCAGAACTGTTAATTGTCTGCTCAGCCCCTGCATAGGGGCCTGAGCTCAGAACTGTTAATTGTCTGCTCAGCCCCGGCATAAGGGCCTGAGCTCAGAACTGTTAATTGTCTGCTCAGCCCCTGCACAAAGGGCCTGAGCTCAGGACTGTTAATTGTGTGCTCAGCCCCTGCACAAAGGCCCTGAGCTCAGAACTGTTAATTGTGTGCTCAGCCCCTGCCCAAAGGGCCTGAGCTCAGAACTGTTATTCGCTTTGTAGCGGGGCGGCCTGGCTTCCAGGCGCCCCAGGAAGGGACGAGCCCCACCCCGGAACTACTACAGTCCCTTGGCTGGAACCCTGAATAGAGGGCGTGCCTGGGTTCCCTTAACAGCCACTGGGGAAGTGGCACAGTCTGGGCAGTGAACAGGAAGACTGCCCGAGATGATTCATCCAGTGGGACTCTAATGCCCTGGAAGGGGAAAATTGGAGGGCCAACCCAGGAAGAGGGAGTCACGAGGAGGGAGCAATCTGACTCCATAGAGATATACACCTTGTGGCAAGCAATTGAAGGAGGGGGGAATCAGACTGGTGAAGAGCTATCCCCAGGTGATCCCCAAGGAGGTGCCCCAGCAGTGAGTAATGAACTCTGACATGTACAAACACACAGTAAGACAGTCTGTGGTCTGAAGAGTTTAAGTCTAACTGGACAAGACAGGCAATGGATGCAAGGAGAAGAGAGGCACAGAGATTACGCATGGCCAAGGTCACATAACAGGTGAATGGCAGAACTTGGAATAAAATCAGGTCTCCTTAGTATCAGCTCAATGTCCTATCCACTGACCCCTGCATTGTTCACTATAAAACATATTCAAACAAATAGTATTCAACCCGCTCTGGTAGTTAGAAAAACATCGTTACACATCAAAGAAATCACTTGTGACACAGGTCTGATTATATTAATGAGCAATATATAATTTAAACAAGCCCTTTGAACTGGGTAACTCTCCAGTTCTTTTGTTTTGACTAGAGACAGGCCACTGAATTTGGAGCTGCACATGGATTTTGAACACCGCAAAGTTTGGTGTTCTCATGTATGTGGTTTTTGTTCAAGCCTCTCTCCAGTTTTGACAATAACAGAAATGCTGTTGTTTTGAGGCTATATGAGGTTAAGACATTCGGTGCCACAGCCAATAATACACGGTGTAATTTTTCAGAGTAAAGGGTCAACAGAACCACCACACCAAACATGAACTTTCCATAGCTATATTTATTGTGAAAACTGAAAAGTATTTCACACAGCTTGCCTGACCGAGATCTTGGCATCACAGCAAAAACTGATCTATGAAGTAAACTGGATTTTTTCAGACTGAAAGACTCTTAAGGTCCTTGAATACAAAGGGCTCCATTTAGAAAGAAATTGCAGTCTGTAAATATAATCCACAATCAAGGCTCTCAGAGTCACAAAATAGCATGACTATATCTCTGATTACTAATTTAATCAGGCACCACAAGCACTTAAGTGAAGAACTCCAGGCAGACAAAGGGAGCTCCTTACAGCTGTTTTCAGTATGCTATATTGTGCAATACATGTCTGAGCAGAGCTCCCAGTGTGTAAGTGATCCATGTCTGTGGGGCAACACTTTGCTAAAACAAAGTGAAATTATGCTGACATGTACTGTAGAAATATGCTTAGCTATGATGCTGCATCAGTAAACAACATACTTACTGCATTATTAGTAATCCTGAATCTTTGCAGCATTCACAAGTGACTTTAGTTCAGTCAGGATGTGTCAAAAACTACGGCCATCATGATATTTGAATGAAAGATCCTTCTGTTGGGAAGGTTTGCTATCATTTTCAGCAGCCACACAGAAGCCTTAAAAGAAGAGAAGTAAAGAGATCAGCCAAGTGCCCGATACAGGTGGAAAGCTGTATCACTTCCATGTAGACACTCACTACAGCAACAGGAGGAGTTCTCCCATCACTATAGTTAATCCAGCTCCCCCAAGAGGTGGCAGCTAGATCTACTGAAGCATTCTTCCGTCGAGCTGGCTCTGTCTACACCAGAGGTTAGGTTGGCTTAGCTGCATCTCTCGGGGGGGAGGAGGCGGGTGGATTTTTCAGATGTAGCTATGCCAAATGTAAGTTTTCAGTGTAGACCAATCCTCAGACAATGAGTTTAAGTGCATCTGTTCTCTGAACAATATTGGGGAGAAACCCTAAAAAATCACATTGTTGATACTAGACCATTGTCCAGAAAGCTAAAATTAAATGTGCTTGTTTTTCTTCACTCTAAATAACTAAGGCTCACTGGTCTCTTAGATACTAAAGCAATTTGTCAAACTGCCAGCCTTCCTCTTCAGTCCCAGTTGCCCCCTATCTCCCTGCCCCCTTTTCCATTCTTTTTGTTCTGTCCTCCTTCACTTGCACTTATTGCTGCACTGAGTTCCAACTCTCCAGTACTCACAAACATTAAATAGAACCATTAGATTCCTTATGTCAGGATGCCTCAAAGCAACATAAAGAATATCGACACAAAGCATTTTCCACCCCATCCCCAGCTCTAAGCAAACAGTGGGTGAAAAATTCACAAACACCAGATAACATGAAGTCTCCTCGTAGCCAACATATTAATAATTCAACCCCTTCTGATGTAATTTAATTAATTTTTCCAGTCCCAACTGGCTTTCTAGAGAAAAGGTTCATTTAAATAAAAAAAATGGAGAAAGTGTTGGGATTTTGTTATGGCTTTGTATACAGATGTGAAAGGGAGTGCTACATATCAGAACTCTGACTACTTAAAGGCTGTTGTATTAGCAGGAATCCTCACCTATTCATACAAACTAGCACATACCAGATGGCTCCATGGGAGTCAGGAGGCTTGAAATGGAGCAATCATTCAATCTGCAGATGGAATATACAGTACGTTCCCAGTTAAATAAGGGGCTCATTTATTCAGATGGATTCTGCATATATGGAGCATGTCTCAGAGGACATACCATTTTCTCTGTCTCCAGATTTCTAACAAATTTCAAAGCTAGTGTCCACTTTCCATCATATTTCTGCAACCAAATTCAGCAACAATCCATTTAAGTAAAGGGATGAAACTTTCTCCATGCTCCCTAAACCTGTGCTGGAGCTGTAAACTGAATGCAAAATTCACATTTTGCTTATAACCCTAAAATAAGGAAACCCCATTTACAGAGGCACAACATCCAATTTTTTATTTGTGAGTGCAATCTTTGGACAGAATCTTCAAACACTCAGTTCCAACATGGGTAAAACTAACGCTATGCTTACTTATATATAAATAAACCTAATTCGTTAATGTTATTGTCCATGCTATAAATTCCTTTAATAGAAATTGAGTCCTCAATCTAATACTAGGATCTGCTAGTGTGACTCATTGTCACTATGTAGAGTACAATAGGGGAACGAATTATGACTTCTGAGATGTGTTCCATATATGCAAAATTCCAATGGGACTCCACACAGGTGCAGAGGTCCAAGCAAGTGGATCTTTATGTGGGATCATGAACTTAATATATATTAAACATGCAGTCACCATGGCCAAATTTACACATCCACTGGACGAAGACAATCAGCCCATATTTTTACTTCCCATAACACATTATTAACTACCCAGCATTGTCTGCATGGATGCACTGCCTTTCTGAAATTCACAGGAAGTGTCACAGTGCAGTACAACTAACAAAATAAAGAGAAGGCCAACAAGGTGGCCAGGGCCATCCCTAGGGGGGTTGGGGGCCCAGGGCAGAAGGGACAGATTTGTCTCTTCCAGAACTGACCGCGCCGGCCAATCACACCAGCCCACAGAACTCCCCAAAGCACGGGGCGCAGAGCAGTCACCCCAATTCACCCTACCCAGGGGACGGCTCTGAAGGTGGCCAATGCCAGCAGTGAGCCAAGAACATTTCATAAACATGCATAGATATAAAGCCAGATATGAGTAAGGGACTAACCTTACATCTAAGCTCAGCCCCCCACGTCAGGGGACATATGTGAAAATGAATGTAGTCATCTCGGCGTGGTGCCCCATTTGCCCACTTCACAAAACTAACACACACACCACCATGATTTGCAGTCTTTTTTCAAATGAGACCTATTTGATTGAAGCAGTGAGAATGTTGCCAGTCAGGACTGTTGGGTATGTGGAAATGCTTCAGTGCCACATAGTCATGCTATACCTAATTCAAGTCAGTCACATTATTATTTGTATAATAGTGCCCAGCAGTTGTCCCAAAGCGCCAGTGTCATTGTGCCAGGAGCTGTTCAAAGACATATTAAAAGACATATTATTTTAAGGAACTAAAACCCTAAGTGGAGTTTATTAGTCCCAGATTTTCATGAGCACTGAATTCACCCACAGTATAATTAAAGAAAATTGTGCAAAAGGATGTATATGTCTGAGAGAAAGATATTTGTGATTTCCTAGACAGAGCCCCTGGTCTAGATTCACTTGTGCAGGAAGGTATGTGTGTACCTTTGTTAGACTGACCTAAGACAAAGTCAAAATAAGACACACCAGGATTCCACACACTGTGTGGAATCAAAAACTTCTCCCCAGGGTGTGGCTTTATTAACAAAGAAACTCAGACTTTCTCCAAAAACTTGGCTGCAACTAGGGTTCTTACCTGAGATCTGATCAGCCCGCACCCTAGGTCCTCTGTATCTAGAAAGCGACTCCCACCTCCTTTACATCCAGTTGGGGTAATGAGCCACCTGTTTCAGTGAGCCAGCAGAACCCATTCAACCTTTTTCCAGCAGGAGCAACACCTAAAAAGGTAGTATGTTTTAAACAACTGTTGCCAGCCTGCAACAAGGAGCAAATTGATTTAATCTCTGCAGAGTTCTACATCCTCTTCCCCCCCAACACATCTCCCACCGCTGCTTGCCTTTTTACAACCCACCTCAGCCAGTGGGTGTAGGCAGGTTGCACAATTAGGTCCTTATTATTTACCGAAATACATATTTCTGGCTCTTCGTCTCTGCCACAGGCAATACAGCAAGTGATAATTATAGTTTAAAAATGTGAACAACACAGGGAGAGTATTGATTTATATTAATAAGATGGAAATGCAGGAAGAAGGAATTGTTAAGGGACAGTTTCCTCTCAACTCTGTCTTCTATCACTTTCCAAAGATGGGAGGAACTCAATTATACAGAGCAGCCTCACCTAATGCGATTGTATTCTCTGGCTGTTTGCCTTTGAACTAACTCTCCTGCAGTATGTCTTGTCAATGTATTCTGCCACATCAAAAAGGGAAAGTTTTACTACCTGTGATTTTGGAGCGCTCATTAAAAACACACTGAGTAGGGGGATGGAGCAGTAATTGCTATCAAAACCTCTGTGGGTTCTTCTCCCCCCAGAACTCCCCAAGTCCAGATCTTGCAGCAGCACATGCACTTTGTTGGACTTTGTTACAGAAACATTGATCTCACAGACTGCTGTTAATACATCACAGTTTTACCAGGCTACTTGTCTTCATATGCCAAGAGGACAAATAAATTCTGCCAACATGTCATACCAAATCTGTTCTCCTGAAAAGACACGTTCACTGGTGAAACAAAGAGAAATGTAATGGCAATTAATAAACTAACATTACTGCACTAATTAGCATCTCCTAGAGGGCCTGATTATGTATTTACACCAGTTAGATACTGCTCAGTATGAGAAAATACCCACATTTCATACATCAAAAGACACTTCTTTCATATTCCCTCTTCCATTCCCACTGTAGTGAAGTGTTAAGAGAAGAGCATGAAGGAAGGTAGAATAATTCATTACCTTGTCTCCTACTGATTTGTATGTTCAACATTTTTTTTGAATAAACACAAAGTCATAAATTAGCTTGTAGCAAAATAGAATTAATTGAATGTCTTAGTAGGATCATCAAACCAAGGTTTAAAGTCAATTTATCTGCCTAAGATTTTGCTAATGTAGTTTCAGCTCATTAGGGTGAGAGTGGATAGTATGGATGGGATACACAAACCCAGATCAAACCACATTTTCTCTGTTTTTGAAGTAATTTTGGTAGATCACAGATTATATAGCAAATCATAAAAGAAGTCCCCTGAGAAAAGGAATCTTATATCAGGGGGATACAATGAGGATTTGAAATGCTCTTTGAAGACACTTAGCCACATTGAAAACCCAGTGCAGCTGTACTGCATTAGGTCTTTATAATGTAGCATTTTTTTTCATTAGCCCATGAACAGGGCAGATACTGCATTAGTCAGTAATGGATATCAAAAGACACTCTGGTTAGATTGGCCCCTTTACCTAAAAAGTAATACCCTGGCACATGAGACATATGCGGGACAATTTGTACACAGGAGGCGGCGATAGTGTGGTTTTAGGGGTCGGTTTTGGTAACAGATATGGTATTAATCTCAGTTGATGCTCTATTGCAACTGGAATGAATCATTCACCTCACTCAGATATGATATTAATACCATGGTATTAAACAGACACGGTATGAATCTCAGTTGATGCTCTATTACAGCCTGAAATGGATCATTCACCTCACTCTTTATCTTAAATCCTATTCTTGCAGGCAGGTCGGTAGGATATTGGATCAAGAGTTTTCTGATTTTGTGACAGAATGAAACACAACATACCATGTATGCAGAGCAACTCTTAAAGCATAATCTGAGTGCCTCTGCATTGGATATGGTGTAATCCAGTAATGGCCCAGTATGGTCTCACTGGGCTAGTGAAAGGCTCACAGGCTCTAAATCAGTTCCCAATTGCACCTATTTAAAAGGAAAACTTCAGGATACTATAAAGGAACGTGTAATCGCTATGTCATTAAAGAGGAGAATAAATCACACACAAATGCAAGTATCTTAAATACAATGGAACAAATTCAAACCTGGTGTAGTAAGTGAGTGCAGCTCAACCTGAAGTCAATGGTAATTGTGTCTGCTTATGCCAAAGCTGAATGTGGGCCAATAGTCCAAATTCATACCAGGTATAACTCCAGAGAAGTCAATATACTGTTATAAATAAACAAGGAATCACTGGTATTTTAAACCTAGAACACAAAACAGATCCATGACATGAAACCTGCTAAGTGTGCACATTCCTAATCTATGTCACCACATGTTGCCCTCTTTCCCACTCTCATTATTATTTACTTATATTACAGTAGAATCAGATCAGACTCCTATTGTGCTAGGCCCTGTACAAACACAGAGTGAAAGACAGTCCCTGCCCCAAAGAGCTCACGACCTAAATTTTAAAAGGAAAACACAAATTAGAGTAACAAACAAGTGGGGGGGGGATGGGAGAGGCAGGATGAGAGTAGCAGTGATGGGAAGGTATGGTATGTAACATGTACAATGTGCAGGTTCACTCCTGCCATACACCCACACGGGTGCTTGCCATCACAAAAGGGGAAGGAGCAGTTTCTATTCTGTTTAGGTCTTATATGCTGCCCACCACCATAGTATTTAAGTGCCTAAATTGAGGGAAGACAGGTTCCTGCCCTGACCCCTCTCCAGGACAGTCAGCAGAGCTGGCTGGCTATAAATTAAAGCACCTTTAGGTGGTTTAGAAGCAGGTATGCTTACTCTGGGAAGTACAGGATGAGTGACACTTTTACTAGATCGATCAGGGGCCTTTGATAGCAGTGATCACAAGTGTTGTTGCATGGCAAATAGGTTCTTACAAGAATGAAGGCAGCAGTCTTTTTGTAGGTTCATTCCTTCCTCTTCAAGAGGCACTATAGGCTGTTATATTAGGATTTACTTTTTCCCACCAAGGGTTTTCGCGTAGGAGGGGAGTCGTGCCACCAGGGTTTCCAGTGTCACTGCTTAGCGAATCAATGTAACTGTGGGCAGGACAGTAAGGTGGTTTTGCCTGAAGCATGATCAGTCAGTCGCTCCTTTTTATTGAATCCAGATCCTACAGTGTCTTTGTTTTTAGTGTCTACCAAAATTAGGAACGTGGATGAGAACAATTTGTCCTGGGCTCAATCTATATAAGACTGTGCAATGCCAACAGATAGGTCAAACTATCTATAGGAAAGAAGCTTGAGGCCATGTACATTGTCTGTTGGATGTGTCCGTGCTGTAACTGGACTCTTTGCTGTCTCTGAATTGTATTGGATGAGTTGCTGCTGCTCTTGGATTCTCAGAAGACAATGATGACAGGTAGTGCCTTTTTTTCCCCACCTCAGGCTGGCCAGAAGCCTGAGTGGGGAGGGAAGCGTGCTGCACCCCAACTTCCTTCCAGGGCTCCAGCTTTAAGTTGTGTTCAAGGCTCCATATGTGCTGCGCCGGGGGAGGCTGACTTGGGGAGGTGCTGCCACACCTTGCAGGCCTCCTGCTATGAGGGAACATTGTAAGAATCTGCAGGAACCTGTCACCTTCTGCCTGAAATACCCCTCTGGACAGGCTTATTACTATCAAGGGCCATGGGGTATATTAATGAAAGCCAGAGCTGAAAGTTTTATGTGAACTACTGTATTATGCAGGATTAATACAAAATCCTGGGCCATATCCTCAGCTGGGGTAGATCAGCATCGAACCATTCACTTCAGAGAGTGCGTCCATTTTACATCAGCTGAGGATCTGTCCTAGGGTAGCCAGACAGCAAGTGTGAAAAATCGGGATGGGAGTGGGGGGGGAATAGGAGCCTATGTAAGAAAAAGACCCAAAAATCAGGACTGTCCCTATAAAATCGGGACATCTGGTCACCCTAATCTGTCCCTTAAATACATTGCAGTTGTACACACAGCAGAACCCATTTAGCGTGTTATGAAAGTATAGCTACTAGAGTAGGGACCTTTTTTTTTTTTAAGAAAAAGGCCAAATCCTGAAGTCCTTTCCCCAGTCAAAACTCTCATTTGACGTTCATTGAGAGATTTAACAGAGTAAGGATTTAGAGTGGGATTTTTCAAAAGCTCTCAGTCCTATTTCCACTGGGGTCCATAGTATGGCAGAGTTGGTTCAACTCGAAGCACCTTTGCTCTATTATTCATAACCCCACAGAATTTAGACTTCTACTCCCACACGTGGATTTCGGTGCGTGCTTGCAGCCTCCCATTTTGTGCACACAAATTACTGCTTGACTTGTGTTCATTTTGCAGGTGCAATTTCAGCTCCAGTCTGTATTTCTAACCTTGATGTCAGGTATTCATCTTTCCTCTTTGCACAACAGTAACCCCTTTCCAGCCCAGCAAGGGCGGCACGGGGAGTAGCTTCTAGTCATATCTTTAGCAACTAGCTTTTAAAGCTACTTTAAAAAAAAATTTTAGCCAAAGTAAAACTGAAATGGGAAGATTTAACAATCCTGCAAATGTAGCTCCTTTAATAAAATGAACATGTTTGTTTTCCAGGAGTAGAGCTGACCCTGCTGTAGTTAAAAGGAAAAAGAAGAAGAAGGCTATAGTTTACTTTTGGTGAGTTTACATTTATTGCCAGCAGAATGTCACTCCAGTGCCACTGCTTCTCCGTCCCTCCCCTCCAGGCTACGTGAAAGCAACTTTGGTTTGCTTCTCTCGCTCACAAAAACAAGCAGTGCTGCAATAACAGCAAATGGTCCTTGGAAATCACAGTCACATTAGGCTTCTGTTCAAATAGCTTTTAGGGCTGTGATAATAGGAGGCATTCCTAATAACTGGTGACTCGATGAGACCCTGCACAGAAGGCCTCCAAATGACAGTATGCAATTTAGAATTTAATCTAGGAACAAGTGGCAGTGATGAGATTCCAGCTGGGGACCTTCTGGTCTAAAGACCAGTGCTGTACCAAACACTTTAAAGCAACGATTGCACAGGATCAGTGTGTAGATGCCTGTCTTCTGGTTACTACCTTCACAGTAACTTTGGCTCCAACCAGGCTGTCTTTGACCTGAGAAAGACAAGGCGGGTGAGGTAATATCTTTTATTGGACCCATTTCTGTCGCTGAGAGAGACAAGCTTTCAAGCATATGCTGAGCTTTTCTTCGGCTCTGTGTAAGATCCAAAGCTTGTCTCTCTCACTGACAGAAATGGGTCCAATAAAAGATATTACCTCACCCGCCTTGTCTTTCTAATATCCTGGGATCAACATGGCTACAGCAACACTACATTTGACCTAAGAAGCAGGCAGCACCTAGATTCTGTCACTACTCACCCCTGAGCTCAGAGCATATTATTCACTGACAGCAAGTGGGAAAGGTTCAGCGTAATACAAACACACAGACTTTATACAAAAGTAAATTCAGAGTCACGGATCTTCAGTGCTCTTCACTTCATAGACCCCCAGGACTATGGTTTTTGGCTGTCCTGGGTCTGCTATAAGCCTAGATTGTATGTGTGCAGCAGAAACACTGTTTATGTTGACTTACATGTTACCAAGCCCTACACGTGGCAATAGCAGTTAAATAAACAAAACGTTTCTCTTTTGGACTGGATGAATCAGCTGGCCTGGTTGGTAGTGGAGCACACCTTTACTACTTGAAAATCCAGCTTTGAAACCATCACTCCTTGACTCAACAGGAGCAGAAGGTGTCACAATGGCAACTTCTTCAACAGACTTTCCTTCACGGGGAGACCATTGACCACGAGTGGCTATTGGCAGCCCATGATGAGATGACCAGGAAGGGGGAGAATGGACACCAGAGAAAAATTTGGTGCATAAAGGGAAGTGTCATGAACCACTTCATACTAACCTAATATCCCTATTTTCTGCCTTAGGAAGGTAAGGACCCCCTTACTCACTCACCTTTGGAGATATACCTATCTCATAGAACTGGAAGGGACCTTGAAAGGTCATCAAGTCCAGCCCCCTGCCTTCACTAGCAGGACCAAGTACTGATTTTGCCCCAGATCCCTAAGTGGCTCCCTCAAGGATTGAACTCACAACCCTGGGTTTAACAGGCTAATGCGCAAACCACTGAGGTCTTCGAATGTGCATGTGTAACATCTGCTACCAAAGGTGCAAACTCCATGCATGTGAATGAAGAAAAAAGGATACCCCTGCATCAGGAAAGCAGGTCTGGAGTAGAAGAGCCCATGCTTAGATGGCTGGGTCGCATCTGTTGCAAAAGCACAACAATAACAAATTTAAGGAAGCCAAGAGCATATTTACTGGTGGTTATAGGAATAAACACCAGTGTTCGGGATTTTTTTTTGTAGATAGTCTTCAAACAAGGTGTAATATTTGCTAACATAAGGTAATTTGAATTATCCATGGATAGTTCAAAACACAAAGAGTACATTACCCAGATATCTCTATTTAAAGTAGATTTGCTTTTGTTCATCAGTGCAATGCACATGGCTGGGAAATGGCAAGGTGCCAGAATGAAACTGCTCCTAATTTTCAGAGGAGACCACTGGCTAATTACACAGACTGCAGGTGTGAAGAGAGAAGCTCAAAGTAATCAATAGCAGTAATTAATCTGCTAGTCTGGAGCTAAAGAGCTAACAGCTGGACATCAGAAATGGACACATGCAACAAGATCAGCAATAATTACCTCTTTAAATATTGAATTGCCATAGCAACAATTAGGCATATAAATAAAGGCTTGAAATCTAGGCTCGGCGGCACGATGCTGAATCTCAAACACAACATTCTCCAAATCAACCTTTTTAATAAAACAGCAACAATATGCTTTGGCTGGGTTGACCAGGGCTCCAGTGCTATTGCAAACTCAGCTTCTGCTGCCTCCAGATTCTTTGGCATTTCTTTCTTGGCAGCTTCCAAACCTAAAGGTTCTGCTGTAACTTCTCCTTGTTCAGCCACCATATAAAGAGGACAGGTGCTATTTCAGTTTGACAGGATACAAATCCTGTTTCCCCATCCACCACCCCACCATGCCTTTTGGGTTTTTTATTTGATGGTTTGCCCCTGTAAACTAGGGATGAAATTCTCTTGAAATACCATCTGCCCCTGTAAACTAGGGATGAAATTCTCTTGAAATACCATCTAGACAGGATTCTCATTCCAGCATCTTGCGCTCCCACCATGAGAAAAGTGGAACTCTTTAAGCTCTATATTTTTGGCCCCTAAGGACAGAAGTGAAGGGTTGGGTGCTTACAGTGTAGCATCAGAACATTAATAACTGAGTGCCATTCATAGCATCATCTGGCTGGAGGTCCAGCATGCAGTCCACAGATGACACTTCTGTTTGAAGATGGTACTTTGAGCATTATAGCATCATGGGAAACACCTTCAGTCCCTGCTCAAGGCACCACCAGGAGATCCCTGTAAGTTTGGCACAAGGCTGGCACACAGGGCTTCAAAGACAAATCCTCACAGCATACAAGGTGACTCAGCTTTCACCACTGAGTACCAGGATTCTGTTAGTACCACTTGTGGCAACAGAGCCCCATCTTCCCTCTCCGCCCAGTGTGGGAGCTTCATCACTGAATCAACCCTCCCAAGAACATTTTCAGATATTAAAAAAGACTCCAGCACATCTTCTGTATCTCAGTGCCTGAAGCTGGTGAAACTGAGCTCTGGCTCATCTGATGAAAGAGCACTTCTGAATAAGCAGCATCAGCAAGAGATGACCTATGATGCATTGCTAGTGAAGCATCACCTTCATGTAACTTTAAAATTGAGGCCTTCAGGGACCACCACCACCCCCCTCTCTTCGCTTCAGGTTCTGGGCATGGAGACAGACAGAAATCCTGAATGTCAGGGTGTATTCAGGGACACTGGCCAGGTCATTTGCTTATCTCTGATCCTGCCTTCACAGTTCTGCTCTCTCCCTGCCAGATGATGTTGAGTCCCTTGGTGCAATTGGAGGGCCTTTTGATCAGGTGTGGGCAGACTTTGCTGTGAGTAACAGCTACTGCGTCAGGGTAGATTCCCTACATCTGTGTGTCTGTAGGCCTCTGTGTTCCACGAGAAGGTCTAGAAGAATTTTTAGGGCCTACCCTTCACCAGGGAAAAACTGCTTGGGCCACAGATAGAATTAACTATAGCAAAAGAAAAGGAGTCTAAGACCACCCTGTGTCCTCTCACATCCCTGCGCTGCCCCTTTCACTTCTCCCACTAGGAAAAGCCTTCACTTAGAAGTGCTCCTTCATATCAACAGCTGGTTACAGGAGGCCTCTTCCTGTAGCCATTTTTGGAGAAAGCCTAGCAACTTTTATACCTGATGCCCCCCTAACCATCTCTGACTTGTGGGTTTCTAGCATCACTCAGTGGAATTACAAGATCAGGTTTTTAGGAAACCTTCCAGATTGCCCCTCCTCCCTTCAAGAATGCTCTTTTTGATCCTTAATATCAGGAAGATATGCTACAGTAAATCCAACCCCTGATAGCAAAGCAAGCCATCAAGACTGTACCACCACATTCACTGTGTGAGCCACAGTATTGAGTGTATGTGAAATTCAACCCACTTCCCATCCTGCCAATACTTAGAGTTAGGTCCTATTTGTCGAAGAAGATGCTGGACTGCACGAGTCTGAATAAAAGTCAATTTCCCTTCAGAATTTAACATGGAAATTATGTGATCCATTGTAGGGAGAGTTTTTTAAACAAGCTATGTTATGAACAATCATGATCAGGTTAAGATTCTTAAAATGCCATTCACTTTCAGTAATAAATGAAGGCAGGGGACAAATAACAACATGGTTGGAGGACCAAAATGAACTTGCCTGCAGAAGGCTCTGGCTGTGTTTAGCCTGACCCCACCTAGCAGAATGCCAATGTGAACATCAACAGCGCTTTCTCCGTCCTGGAATGATACAGATAGTAAGACAATTTCCATTCTAAATCTGATTTTGACCATTCCCACTCTCACCCTTGGGCAACTCACTGTGTCACAGGCCCGGATGCTAAAGGCACAGGCTACAGCAGACACCTCCTCCGAGGGCAGATCAGTATTCACTCAGTATCCTCCACCAGCCTTCTCTCTAATGCAAATTTCCCACTGGCCTCTTCATCTGTATGGCTGTGACGTTGTGCAGTCTATATGGTTTTATAAAAACTTGATAATAAGTCAATATAATGTAACTGAGATAGTTTTAGAGAAAATACGGTAATAAGTGAACGTAAGTAACTGGGATATGCCTCATGCAAAAGGTCTCTTGTAAGGTATCATTACAAAGCTTATAATCTACTGAGTATGATCATCTGATTTGTATAAATGTACCACTCTTGTATCTAAAACTAGAAATATAAAATGTAACTCTGAGGGCCTATTGTAATTGTGTAAAGTGTGGACCATTAATGATGGTGTGGAATCTTGATGACTCCCATTGTCTGCAGATGGCTGTATTTACCTGTGAGTCTTCCTGTATATGTGTGTGCTGGCAAGTGAGTAATGAAGTCTTGCAGTGACATGTGATCATGTCACCTGAACTGGAATCCATCTTTAACCTGGTGCTTTTCCAGTGAGGGGGGGTGGAAACCCAGAGAGACAAAGAGTTCCCGCCTTATGCAAAAGATATATAAAGGGGGGAAGAGAACAGAGAGAGAGGAGCCATCATGAAGAATCCCCTAGCTATCACCTGAGCTGCAACAAGAGCTGCACCAGGGGAAAGAATTGTGCCCAGGCCTGGAAGGTGTCCAGTCTGAGAAAAACTTACTGAAGCATCTCTGAGGGTGAGATTATCTGTATTCAGTTTGATTAGGCATAGATTTGCGCATTTTATTTTATTTTGCTTGTGACTTACTTTGTTCTGTCTGTTACTACTTTGAACCACTTAAATCCTACTGTCTGTATTTAATAAAATCACTTTTTATTTAGTAATTTACTCAGAGTATGTATTAATACCTGGGGGAGCAAACAACTGTGCATATCTCTCTATCAGTGTTATAGAGGGCGAACAATTTATGAGTTTGCCCTGCATAAGCTTTATGCAGGGTAAAACGGATTTATCTGGGTTTAGACCCCATTGGGAGTTGGGCATCTGAGTGCTAAAGACAAGCACGCTACTGCGAGCTGTTTTCAGGTAAACTTGCAGCTTTGGGACAAGTGATTCAGACCCTGGGTCTGTGTCTGGAGCCAGACGGGAGTGTCTGGCTCAGCAAGACAGGGTGCTGGAGTCCTGAGCTGGCAGGTAAAACAGAAGCAGGGGTAGTCTTTGCACATCGGGTGGCAGCTCCCAAGGGGGTTTCTGTGATCCAACCCGTCACAGTATTCCCACTCTCACCCTTGGGCAACTCACTGTGTCACAGGCCCGGATGCTAAAGGCACAGGCTACAGCAGACACCTCCTCCGAGGGCAGATCAGTATTCACTCAGTATCCTCCACCAGCCTTCTCTCTAATGCAAATTTCCCACTGGCCTCTTCATCTGTATGGCAAATAGCTATTATTTAATGGCTGAGCACTATTAAAAATTAGCAACAGTGCCTAGCCAGACAAAAATACAGGCCATTTACTGGACAGCCTGGAATGATTTTAGCGGCCTAAGTATCCTGGGCCAGTCTGTCCATGCCTACTCTGCTTATAACTTTAGCGTGCACACACACACAGTCTCTCTCTCTCTCTCACACACACACACACACCACCCAGCCATCTCCTTCTGACCTGAATTTCCACAATTAGTGTTACACCAGAAGAAAATTTGGAGGGTTGGGAGGGGGTCTATCATGATTATTTGTGAAGCCTCAATTCTGATTTTCCTGAATTTCAAGCATTTATTTCTCTATACATTTATCCCCATCTTAGAATTGCCTTGCTTTCACACAGGTTTTTTTCTCCCAAATAGCTAGAAGTAATGGACTCTTCTCTACAACCTTATCTGTATTTTATTTGAGGCCCTAGATGTACAATCCAATCCAATAGCATGGACCCCTCAAGAGCTTCACTGATTTCAGCACAACTCTGCAAGGGTCCACACTAGCTGATCTCCCAGAAAGACTGGGATCTATAGTTTGTGTTTTAGAAATGAAACGTATTTCATAATCACCCTCATGTATTGATTTCTACAACCAAGTCAACAGCATTCCTGAGTCTCTGTGGTCTATAATATTTCTTTACAAAGAAATTTCAAGTCCCTGTAATATTGATTTATGTTGTATGTCTCATTCTATAATATTTTGTTTTGCACAGTGCTTTTGCAGTTCCAGTATTGATGGCAGCAGTTTTCTCTCTAACAAGTGGGAGGGGCCTCACCCTCCCAAGAACACTTTTCAGATATTAAAAAAGACTCTTTATAAAAAAAATCCCAACTGGGTTTATTTAAGAAGTGGTTTTTAAGCAGTTTAACTGGAAGCCAAGATATGACTTCTGACCAGGAGGGCCCCCACTGGCAGCTTAACCTGTCACTACTAGTCACTGCGTGGTCCCCCTCATCTGTTCTCCT
The DNA here is from genome assembly GCF_027887155.1 of Malaclemys terrapin pileata. Lineage (NCBI taxonomy): Eukaryota > Metazoa > Chordata > Testudines > Emydidae > Malaclemys > Malaclemys terrapin. The sequence continues at coordinate 108,368,871 of NC_071506.1, forward strand.
CCCCCTTTCTCTGTGTGGTAGGAAGGGTTCAGCCATTTTATTGCTGCAGCCACCAATAGCTGGGGTGTGGAGAAGCTAGAGCCAATGAAGAAGGGCTCTTTTCTGTGGCTCTGATGAATGGTGTGATTGGTCCATCCATAAACCCTCCCTGTGCTGCTCAAAGCTGAGGTGTGGAATGAATACCACAGACGAAGGGGATACTCTGAGCTACATTGCTCTGGAGAATGGGAGTTAGGCAATAGATATAACAGCTAAAAAAAACCCCTGAAAAGTGCTGTCTTCCTGTGGCAGAAGGCAGGGGATCCTGTTCTCCAATGCCTTACATCTTAAGCCTTTGCAAAGCAGGTGTAAACTGCCAGTCTTATCTGGGGATACAGGATCATCTTGTAGTTGATCTGCTGGGGCTTTGGGAGACCAGGGTTCAATTCCTTGCTCTGCCACAGCCTTCCTATGTGCCCTTGGCTAAATTACCTATGGTCTCAGAGCATCAGTTCACTATTTTTCTGGGGGTGGAGGGGAACTTCCTTTTTTGCACTCTTTGTCCAGCTTCTCTATTTACATTATAAACTCTTTGGGACAGGTACTGTCCTACTAAGGTTTGTCTACATTCCGCTAAGAAGGTCAGGTTAGTGAACTCCGTCATTTTTGCCTGCTCTGGACAAAACTATGTTTGTACAGTGCCTAGCATGAGGGACCAATCTCAATCAGAGTATCTCGGCACTACTGTAATACAAATAATATTCACCAAGTTATGCATTGGGCTTGTGCTATGGAGTACACAGGAGCTAGGCAGTGCACAATCAGCCCCACAGTCCTTGTTCCAGGAGGCTTACAATGTGCGTTATGTGTTTTGACATGGAACATGTCTGCTTCTTCACTTAAGGAAACAAGATGGGTGGATGGGTTTTAGAACATGTTCTGTTCATCACCCAGGCCACATCCGGGTTCCCTAACAGCATCTCTAGGATCATCCCTAGTCTGATAAATGGAGGCAAAATGGAAAATATACATCCCCTTATCTCCAAGTGCAGCCCCAACAATCTTGATAATAAAATACACATAAAGTTTAGTGTGAGAATTAGGCTGTTATTCAGAAGAAACCTTCTCTGATGCAAGGCAAAAAAAAAATCTTTGGTAATGTAGAGTTAAGATTGAAAAATTTACTTCAGGGAAATAATAGCTTAAAGGTCGCCTGAAAAGGATAAATGATAAAGAGGGAAGTTCGCTTTAGATTTTTTGGTTTTGTTTCGGGGTTTTTTTGCAAATGTCTCAGTAGGTCTCTGTGACAGGAATCCATCTGGGAGCTTACAAATTGCATAGGACTCAGGTGGAGCTGGAAGCTGTGCCAGGTTGGAACTTGCTCCCACCTCTGCTATGACCACTGACGGTCTCCCCATCTGCCTTTCCCCTTCCTTCCATCTGCCACATGGACACTCTTACTTCCCTTGTGTGTGTGTGTGTGTGTGTGTCTCCCCCATTCTCTCCAGACCAGCCCTGACAGCCCAGGTGGTTCCTTGCCTGCTGCTCCGTCCATCCTAGCCATCTGTATCAGGGACATGCAGAATTTATAAAAGCTTTAATGGAAGGCTTTCCAGATTGTGCCTCAGGCATCAGGGTCATGCAAGCTTTCTAGGGCACAAATCATGGCTGAGGCAGTGTTTTGGAAATCCACATCAAGCTGGTGTCATCACACGTGAGGTCAGCAACCAATTGTGCCTTTGCTATGGGCAGGCCCTAGGGTGTCGAACTCTCTCTCACCTGAAATCTATCTCATTACATTTTCCTACCATGTACATACCCACAGAAAAGGTGTTTGTAGAAAACAGTGTTGGCCACATCTGTAGATATCTTCTTTCCTACCCATGCCTTTTAACCCTTTTTATCTTTTGTATGGGACCCCGTTCAGTTTGTTTGACTTGTTAATTTAACATAGGGTGGTTTTTTGTGTTCATATTTTAGTGTATTTTTAGAAATGCGTTGTAAGTATATTTTACAGCACCTCCCAAAGCCTCTTGGTGGGGTGATATTTATTAAAATAGTGACATTAAACAGGCTTGGATCTCTCTCTGTGAAGGGGTTGACTCACAACTAATGCCTCCCCACCAGGTACCTCCTGCTAACAGTCACTCTAGCACTGGGGTAGTCTGCCTTTTGCTGTGACTTGGCCCTCTGGCAAGGTCACTTTAAAGTCTCTCCTCTTCCAGTGCAGTCAATGAACAGAACTAAGGGGAATTAACACAAATCGTTCATCCCAAACTTGAGTTAAGACTCTTCCTCCAGAGGGCGCATCTCAGGCTGTGGTCCCTAAACTGAGTTCATAGGTAGTAGAGGGAAATGATTCCTTCTCAAAGGGTGTGTCTACACAGCAAAGAAGAACCCATGGTTGGTCCATGCCCCCCAACTTGGGCTCATGGGGCTCGGGTTGCAGGGCTGTTTCATGGCTGTGTAGACATCTGGGCTTGGGCTAGAGCCCAAGCTCTGGGATCCTCCCACCCCCAGCCCGGGCCCAGACGTCTACACAGCCATGAAACAGCTCCACAGCCCGAGCCCCACAAGACCAAATTGACTGGCACGGGCCAGTCGCAGGTGTCTAGTTGCTGTGTAGACATACCCAAAGCATCTGCTCCTCCCTTCCTTCCGGTGGGGCCTTGGGCAAAAGTCATCGGGGAGCTCCTGCCTTCGGTCAGCCTTCTCTCCAGGAGCTGAGGACTGAAGGTCTGCTCTCCTCCCTTGTCTGCCATCAACTGAGCTGGTCAGACATAAAAATGGCCATACTGGGTCAAACCAATATTCCATCTAGCCCAGTATCCTGTCTTCCAACATGGATAAGTGCCAGATGCTTCAGAAGGAATGAACAGAACGGGGCAATTATAGAGTGATCCATCCCCTGTCATCCAGTCCCACCTTCTGGGAGTTGGAGGTTTAGGACCACCCACAGCATGGGGTTGCGTCCCTACAGTCTTGGCTAATAACCATTGATGGATTTATCCTCCATGAACTTATCTAATTCTTTTTTGAACCCACAACATCTCCTGGCAATGAGTTCCACAAGTTGATTGTGTATTGTGTGAAGAATGCTTCTCTCTTAACCCTGTGTTGCCCAGTGTGGGATTTGTATATCCCATTCTCCCACAGCTTTTCTTTCTTCCCTGTATAACCACCCTTTTGCCATTTCATGGAAGAAACTGCAATGATCAATCAGGTCAATACCAGTTCATTAGGGAAAACACCAAGGCTGCCTTTCTCGGGGTCTTTAGAGCACTTTCACCCTGGAAATACACAAGGATAAGAAGTTTCATGAGATTTCTGCCAATTCATGTCAGGATTGCATTAATATTTGAGAATGAATACGGACTCAGCACAAAACCAGTCATTAAAGTGAGCCAAAACTTGGCACAATTGTCTATAGAATACAGTACAGTGCAAATACAGTGCAGTCCTAGGCCCCAGTCTTGCATTGGGATCTACTACCACAGCCCCTTGTAGCCATGCTGACTCCAAGTAACATCAATGGGGTATTCAGAAAAATCGGATCTCTTGATTAGGTGCCTAAATATGAAGTTAGAAGCTTACGTTTAGACACCTCGCTGTGAACAGTTTGGCCTCTGCAGATTATCAATAGTGAGTTCATACAATTTTTAAGACCTTATAAATCCACAAGTCTCAGTCTTTCATTGGACCCTTGTCTGTGTCGAGTCCCATTGACTTGGTGTTTATAAATTCTCGCACTGTGTGTTGTACACACACTACGGTAATTATAGAGTCTTCTCTTAACTTTTCAAAGACATGTATCATTTTATTGAATAACTTGACATGAAATTAAAAATCCTCTTGGGCTAATCACAGTTTGTTACCGCAGGACTGGCTCATTACACTCTAGTTCTGTCTTGACTTCCAGTCGTAAGGATTTAACCTAGGGAGATTCTCAGATTTGCCATATAAAACAGTAAGCTTCAAACAGTGAAAACTTCCCAGGTCCCACTGAAGGGCACCACCGGTTCAATGAAGCCACTAAAATCATACCTGCAAATTGCTTAATGTTCTTTCACTTTTATTGCACTTATACCTTCACAGTGTCAGCGCTATATTCTCAGTAATCTACTTGGTACTTTTTAACTGCCACCCTCCTTAACCCACTTCAGCATTAGACAATATTTATTATATATGGTAACTAGCTGCTTAACTCACCCATTGTCTAGACACTGATTTACTGTCAGTGATCTCCAGAATAAATGCGTAAATTAGAACTTTTGCTGTACAACGATACTACAGGCACTGGTGTGTGGATTTCTGTGTAACATCATAACCACTTGCATATTTATGATATGGGAGTGTTTTCATTTTGTCATGTAAACTATATGAATAAGAGCAGCAAAGGCACATGCGTACATCTCTGTGGCTCTTTATACATTAGAGAAACACTTTCATACCACAAAGCTGCTCTTTTACTGTCAGCTGCTACGGAATGAGCATCAAGGTGAAAATTTAGATCAGTGTGACACATCACAGCCCCTAGATATGGAGAAAGACATCTCAATAGGGTCACTTGTCTATTGCTGGTAACGTTTCCTGAAACGCTTTAAAATGACCTAATGTCAAATACAGATAGCTGTTTCTGGAAGACTGAAATTATATGATTGTGTCCAGTGTTAAAATACAACCTCCAAGCTAGTGCACTGCATGGTCCAAGAGGACTCGTCATTGAACCAGATGCTGAGCTTCTTATTCACACAAAACCACTGTTGAAGTCCCAGTATAGGACCATCGGTGTTTTAACTGAACAAAGTTTGGCTCATTCTTTTTAGGTGCATGCCCTTTGGATTCTTTACTCAGACTACTATACTTAGAAGACCCACACTCTGCTCTTTCTCCTCCTTAAGCATAGTGTTTAGCCTTCATGAACCCATATTCTTATTACTGGCTCCATTGTCTTCCCTCCTACTACACTCATGTGTTGCATCTTGTCTGAATTAGATTATAAACTATTCCAAGCAGGCAATGTCTTTCATTTGTGCCTTGTACAGCACCTAGCACACTGAGGCTCTAATCCTACATAGCAAAGAGACTCCTTGACATTTGTGTCAGGTATTTCTGGTTTCAGTTTTTTGCTATTGTTCTCATTCAGTTGGAGGCAAGTAAGGCAAAATTTAACACAAGATGAGAACTGAAAATTCTGAGTGCCCGTTTTCTGCACATAGACTGGTGTCACTCCACTGGCTTGATGGAGTCATTCCTAATTTCTGAGGGTCCAAGTGAGAGGAGACTCTCCAGACTCTTCCACTAATCACTCCTGAATCCTGCTGTGCATAGCCATGACTATTTTTTCCTTCTAGACAGGTAAACATTCTTAGTACTTAACAAAGAAACGTGCACAAATGTTTGCCATATTGTTCACACAGGAAATCAAAACTGTTTATTTTTGTAACACAGATGTATTTATTCAGTGACTCATTAACAGTAAATATCAAGGACCTAATTTACTGCAACCTCAGCACCCAGACTGTGGTAAATTATGCTACACAAGAGAAACTTCTAGAAAGGGTGGGATTTTCTATCAGCCTTTTTAAGCCTCTTTCTCCAGCCTCTGCCCTTAGCTCTAGTCCCAATCTTATTTTTGAGCTCATGCAACTCAGGTTCTATATGAGGAATCTGGGTATGCTTTAGAATGGTACTGGGGAGGAATTTAGGGCCAGATTCTGCTAACACTTACACATGGGAATAACCATACACACATGAATAGCCTGCTTAAAATCTCACAGACGGGCAGGAGGTCTGTCTCTGCTTTGGGGTGAGATAATGGTATTCTGCCCTCACCAGCCTACCCCTTCTTATACTAGAACAACTCACCTAAGGCTCATCTGAAAACAATGGAAATTGATTATGCTTAGTGCCCCATAGGAGACTTGCCCAGCACCTTGCAGAATCAGTCCCCTAAAAACTTGTATTGAGGAGTTTGTGTAAATGTTGAACGTCTTGGTCCCACATTCAATATCCCTTTTACACTTCCAGGCCAAGATTCACAAGAGTGACTAATGATTCTGGATGCCCAATTTATGCCATCTTAGACGAGCTGCATTTTTCAGAGGCTGAGTGCTCAGCACTTTCTGAAAGTCGGGCCCCTTTAGGGTATCTCAGTTGGGACACCCAAAAATCAGTACTCACTCTTAAAAGTCTTGGCCCTCTGTCCCTCCACCTGACTTAGGGTGACCAGATAGCAAGTGTGAAAAATCAGGACAGGGGGGTGGGCAGTTATAGGTGTCTGTATCAGACAAAGCTATAAATATCAGGACTGGCCCAGTAAAATCAGGATATCTGGTCGCCCTAACCTGACTACATTGTAATAATGACATCTCTTCAGTCAAACATAGACTATAAATATTCTGAGAATTTTGTTGACTTGAAACCAGTGAATGTCTGTGTTTAAATGCAATGCTTTCCTTCCATCCTCCAGATTTATACATGTAGGCTTCAGTGTTATGCTTTTTTTCCACTGACATTACATACAGCAGCTAAATATAAGAGTGATTAACTAGGCATCCATGCAGAATAATTTTATACCAGTCAAATCAAAATTAATGAAACCGATATTTTCCATGATTTACAATTCCATCCTTCTATTGTATGGTATATATTCTGAATGTGTATGAATGGATTTTGAATGTGTTTATTACATGTAATGCATTTGTGGTCTCTTGCCACAGCATCCTGGTGAAAAATGCCCCTTGGTTAAAAATGTTTGAATAAATTAGTAAATCCAACACAAAGGAAGAAAGCAAGCAAAGAAATTGGGAAGAAGGAGAAATCAGTACGAGAAGAGAATATATTCTTAGATATGACTCCCTTGCATAATACTTTCTTCGGTAGATTGTATTTTTTTTTTTTTTTTTTAGCACCTGGGGAGAGTTTTTGCAGATCAGAACATTTTGAGTATTTGAAGGAAGACAGGGTGAGTTTATAAATAAACAAAACTGTAAAAGAACAATAGGCACTTACATCTGTAGTCACTTGTGAGTTATGTTTCTAAGTATTAGCCTGAGAATATGAATTATTTCTAGGCAGACCATGTAGTTCATCATCAAGCCCAGTTCAGTGAGCATAACACCCCAGCACATGCAATTATATGTCTTCAGTATTAATCCAACACAAGACAATAATTTGGAAAATAGAAGCATTGTATTTGTGAGGAGCTTTTAAATCATAAAAAAGTCATTTTCCCCTCTAAACCCCTTTTTCCCTCTCCATTATAGGTATAAAACAGTGCTCCACCTGCTAACACTCAGACCAATAACTTTAATTTTTGGCACTTATTTATAGACTGAATAGATCCATCCACACCTGCTTTCCCCTTAATTAGTTGGCTATCTAAAGGCTGCAGATTGGCTGCTGCCAGCTTCCTGTACTAATAGGAAGATCATTTAGGGCTGATGTAAGAGCACTTAAAAAAAAACAACAACCTCACACAGAAACACTAAAGGGGAAAACATTAGCACAAAAGGAAGAAAATTAACAAAAACTAAGAGGTGACAGCAAGGTTGGTGCACCATGTTTTTTTAAGTGAACTGTGAAAAACATTAGTACTTTATCAGACTTTAAGAAATGTACAGTAAGTAATATAGGGCCTGATTCAATGTCTATTGAAGTCAATGGGAGTTCTTGTATTGATGTCAGTGGGTTTTGGACCAGGCCTATAATCAATGCTCTTAAGATCTAAAAAAATTTAGCCTCTTACCACCACATGTTTAAAAAAAAAAACACTGTGATTGCAAGAGTCAAATTGATATTAGATTAGTTATTAACCAAAGGGAGGAAGATAGCTAGCAGAGACTCAATTTACATAGTGAAATCAGCTGAAAATATAGAGTAGCAGCAGTGTTGAAATACTATAACAGAAGCCATAAAAGTACCTAAATCGATAGAGAATGTGTAAAAAAAAAAAAAAAAAAAAAAAAAAAAAAATTACACTGGTTCTCTTCTACCATCTTAATAAATCAGAAGTAATGTAAGGAAAATACAGCAATTTTATTAAAAATAAAATGTAGCTCCACAAAAGTCTGGTTAAATCAGGGCTATCTATGATGCAAACTATAGTTTTGCTGTAGAATGCCACCGTGGTTAGGGTTAAAATACTATCAAGAATATAAAAGAATAGTCGTCGATAAGATCTTATCTACACTAAGGGTAGAATTTTCAAAATCCCCACTTTTGGCCTAAGGCTGCTCCCACGGAAGTCACTGGGAGTTTCTTTACCACTAAATTCGATGGGAGCAGACTTACTCCGGTGCTCAGCACTTTTGAAATCCTTTGGCAGTAGCAATAGGAGAAATACTAGGATGGGTAAGTCATCACTGGTCATTAGCATTTTAACCGTCTTGTCTTAGTTAGTGATTGTAGCTCCAGTAGGCACACCCATGCTAGCTTTAATCTAGCTAGCATGGTTAAAAATAGCAGAGAAGATGGAGCAGCTCGGACAAGCCTGCCCGGAGCCCTGGGTATGTACTTGCATTGCTAGCCCAGGATCTATGCCACTGCTTTTTCACTGTTAGTTTAGCAATGCTAGCTAGATTAAAGCTAATGTGGTTATTCCTACATGGGCTGCAGTCACATCTCTCACTTTGACATGACAAAGACATACCCTGACTTTGAGCCAACACACACAGCAGCACCCAGTTACGGTTGCCAATTTTGATTGGACGTGTTCCTGGAGGTTTCATCACATGACATAATCTTTAATGAATAATTAATCTTTCATTCCTGGAGACTCCAGGGCAATCCTGGAGGGTTGGCAACCCTACTAGTGCTCCCACTTTTACTACTTAATACCGGTACCAGATGCATGCTCTCCATTCACAGGGAGCAGCAGCACGAGATATCATCTCCCAAGTGCTTTATGGAGCCCTTCAGAGCTGCACCACTCCCTAATCAGGGTTTGGGGCTCAGTATCACAGTCTAGGAAATGATGGCAAGGTGCTCAGAGACTATGCTGAGAAGGAAGAATGGTCTTGTAGTGAAGGGAGTGGGACTCATGAAATGAGGCTTCAGTTCCAACTTTGCCACAGACTTTGTGTGACCTGGATGACCCAGGCCTGCCGATAATGAGGGGCACAAGTAAGGGCAGCGGCTTCAGCAGATGTTACTGAGCATGCTCAATCCGTGTGAGTATGCTCATTACACGTCAAGCAGTTATATCTGGGGGGCACGTGACTCCACGTGTCGTCTTCCCTTGACTTGATCCAATGCCACTGAAGTCTTTTGATTGACTTAAGTGGGGATTAGAGCAGGTTTTCTGTCCTTCAGTTCCCCATCTGTAACTACACTGATGTCAGTGGATTGTGCAGTATCTAAATCAGGGGTCGCAAACATGCGGCCCGTGGAGCTCTTCCCTGTGGCCCGCCAAGCTCCCAGCGCCTCCCCTCCCCCGTTACTTCCTGTCGCCGCCAAACTCCCCTCACCCCTGCCCCCCCGCCGAGTTATTTTATGTGGCAGCTAAGCTCCCCGCGCACTGCTCCACAATGTTTGGGGCCGGGTCTCTCCCCCGGCCCCGCCTGCCGCCCTCACAGACCTCCCCCGAGTGTAGGGTGACCAGATGTCCCAATTTTATAGGGACAGTCCCGATTTTGGGGTCTTTTTCTTATATAGGCTCCTATTACCCCCCACCCCCTGTCCCGATTTTTCACATTTGCTGTCTGGTCACCCTACCCGAGTGTCCCCCGGGCTCACTTGCTGCCCCCTCACCGCCCTGGAGCCTGCAGCTCATGCTGACTCCGTTCGGATCTGCCAGCTTCCGGCATTACCTGCTGCCGCAGGGTCCTAGTGCCCCCCTTCACTAGGGCCAGGGCAGGCTGCCCTTCCCCTGCCCTAGTCCTGAGCATCTCCAATGCCCCAAACTCCCCAGCCCCACAGCCCTCACCCCCGCACCCCCCTCCTATCCCCAAACTCCATCCCAGAGCCTGGACCCCCACCCAGCACCTAAACTCCATCCCAGAGCCTGCATCCCAGACCCCCTCCCCCATCCAAACTCCCTTCCAGAGCCTTAAGCAGGTGGGGGCGGAGTTTGGGGGGGCAGGTTCTGGGCACCACCAAAATTTCTACAAACCTGCCACTCCTGAAAGAGGCAGAGCAGGGGTAGATGGTGGTGCAGCCCAGTGCAGTGGGAGGGCTTTACTGAGTGTATATTTTATATTAAAACCGCTTGGAGGAGGAGGTGGAGAAGAGACGGGGCCTCATGGAAGGGGTGGAGTGGGGGCGGGGCCAGGGGCAGGGCAGCAAGGGAGGGTGTCAGTGATGCAGCCCTCGAGCGAATGCACTAGTCCTCATGTGGCCCTCGTGGGGGTTTGAGACCCCTGATCTAAATCAAAGCAGAAGTTGGCCCCTTGTCTTTATTTAGGCTCCGATTAGGCAATGTACATAAACCCATCCTTAGTTATTCTGCAAAACACCATAGCATATACATAACTTTAAACATGTGCTCAAGTGCTATTGAAGTCTATGGGTTTTAAGTATTTGTTTAAAGTATATGTTTAAATGCTTTGCCGAATTGGGACCTCAGTTTTTAACCTCCTGACTTAATGTACATTTGTATAGCACCCAGTAAAACAAAGCTCTGATCCCGCTTGAGTCCTCTGTGTGCCACCATAATACAAACAAATATTATGACAATTCTAGTCCTACCACTTCTCAGACATTTCAGAAACGCATTCCCCTGAGCTTTATTTTGAGGAGAGTAGCACTATGCCAGCACATCATTTTTACTGTTTCCCAGGCACAAAGAAAAAAAATCAGCACGCAGTATATGTTAGGACAGATTAAAAAATAATATGTATAATTAAGTACATAAGGATGTAACAGAACGAGTAAGAGAGCAAGAATTAATTACTCATCTGAGAATTTGCTTTGACCTGTTATGTTGCAGTCACACCTATTTCACTATAATGTCTCAATAACCCATTTTGTTCTGCTCCAAGGCTCAGACCTGTGATACTGCATTAGATGAATTCCCCACATTGTTCTTTTCTCTTTGGGAAGTGGTATGATTATAATGACTGGTTTTGAGAGCAATAGTTTGAAAACATTGCCTGAGGCATGCAAAAGTTCCATTACTTCTTAATTAGTCACTTCTTTCTCAGGGGCATTTTATAGCTGTTTCTTGGAATAAAGTTACTATTTGATTATTACAATTGTCTACTATTATGTGTATGTTGAAAACAAAGATTATGGAATATCTGAGTATATTATTTATGATACTAGGAACTTCCTTGTGTTATGACTAATGTAATTATTTTTGAGGGCTTTGCCTCAGAGTTTTTAGTTTCTCATGCAGTATATTATCTACAGTGCGGAATTGGAATGTATAACGGCAAACTACAGAACCTGAATTGAAAGAGTTACTGACAATAGGAGATGATGTCGGAAAGCACTAAAACTGATTACCTACTGAAAACACAGATTTGCAAATAAATGACTTCAATTTCACAGACTGTTATTGGGAGGCTACTAATGGTAAGTGTCAGGGCTATGTAAGTACCTGACCAGAGAGACAAATTCATAGGCTCAGACTGTTCATTACTGATGAATATTCAGATGGCTGACAGTAGTCATTAAAGAGACAAGGTAGGTGAGGTAATCTCTCTCTCACCAACAGAAGTTGGTCCAATAAAAGATATTATCTCACCCACCTGGTCTCTCTAATATCCCGGGACTGAGACGGCTACAACAACATTGCATACAGTAGTCATTAAAACATTTAAGAGACCTATCAGTCCCACAAATTCATACCAGGAGCATATTATTCACTATGGAGAAGTTTTTCAATAGCACGTAAGGAATGTAGGAGCACAAGTCCATTGGAAAATCCCATTGTGACTTGTGCTCCTAAACCCCTTAGGTGCTTTTGAAAATCGCCACCTGTACACCTAGGGTGACAATTAACACACACCTGGCTACACTTGGGGAAGGATTCAGTCCTGGTAAAAGAAAACTGCATTCCATTTAAGGTTTCACAGCATCCTCAATGGCAGAAGCTTCTTGAGAGGTTCAATCAGTTTGTTTCCCACATGCCATAGCCCTACCACATCTTCATCTGGCCCCACCTAGTTTTCAAGGGACGACAACAAACTCCAGACCCCCTGGTAGAGCAGGGGTTAGACAGATATGGGCACAGTCAAGTTAATTGAGACCATGATTATGCTCCATTCATAACTAATCAGCTGTTGTACACCTGATGGATAAACAGTGTTGTCACTATTCCCCCACCACAAGGGTAAATCCATCATGGGTTAGTTATTTAGAATGAAAGACTACCTGGCCTGGCTGGCCACTGCCTTGCATTTGTGCAACATGAGTGAAAAAGGCCCTTTGCGCAGATGTAAAGGGCTACACAATGGGCAAGCTAATAGAGAATCAGGCCCTATAGCTCATGTAGAAATCAATATATATTCCAGATCCCTGACCTAACCCTCAAACTGGCAGCTTTCACTAGACCAGAGACTCTAACTCTGTAGACAGTGTAGTTTGGTCAAGATCAGAATAGAGATTGTTCACTCAGCAGTATGGAAATGATCACAATTGAGCCAAATCTGTATCAGTGTAAGCCCAGAGTAAGCCCACTGAAATCCACTGTATCTACAGTACCTACCTTGAGCTGTACATTCATTGTATATTTTTACTTAATGTCATGGAAAAAAGCCTTTAGCTACTTATCTTTTTTTTTTTTTAAAAAATCAATAACTTTGACTAGACATATGGAGTCATCAGGTTTGCTCAAAGGCTATTTATCTTACTCAGAAACATTTGAGTTTAGAAACACTTAGCTTTAGTTCCTGTTGTTTTGGCTTACTGGAATAAATTTAGATTTTAATTTCTCTATTAAAGTGCCCCTCTCATCTCTTTCATCCCTTGCTTCCATCAGAATATCTGAGAAAGCATCGATGTCTTTTGCTCCTATCCACACAGCTCCTTCTTTCTACTAAGAGAAAAGAAAAGGAAAAAGGAAAGGAAAGGTCAAGCATGCAACCCACCATTATCAAAAATCATTTTTGTAAACTATGGATATTCTACAAAGCCCCATCTCCTTCTTCTCTTAATTGGACTCTTTAAAGGGCACCAATATTCCCAGGGAAAAGATGCCTTCTTCTTTTACTGCACCAGAAAATGCATTTCAAACATAAGCTAGCTGCAACCATATCTTTGTTTGGCAAATGGAGTATTCTCATCACTGAGTCCTGTTCATAGCAACACACAAAAGAGTACTCTGTAGCCAGGGGTAATAGCTGATCCCATAATCTGGCATGAACACTTAGAAAGATTAATTACCCTATTAAAAGCTTAGACATTACTAAGAAAATCTTTGTATAAGCGTTTTAACTCACAACAAATGCAGCATATTTGGTGCCATCAGTTTGTTGCACAATAAAGGTTCTCACCTTCCCACACTTGTTCAGTTTTGTCTCTGTCTCCTATACTATATAAACGCATGCACATGTGCACATACACAGAGAGCTTTTGCTGTTTTCCAATACAAAGGAATAAAGTACAAGTGTGTTTGGAGCAGATAAAGTAAAAACTCCTTCTGTCCTCAAATTGGCTGCCTCAGAGATTAAGCAGCAAGAACAGACACTCACTGATTCAAAGGCTGCTGCTACCCGAGGTACCTAAACAGATTCAGGTTGTAATCCCTACACAAATTATATACCCAAATTATGAAAATATGAGGAGGGTTACATTATTAAAGCATGTTATCAAAGACACCTTCTAGAGTACATCATTACTGCTTAGTGCCATCAGATGCCGATACAAAATAGCTTGTCACCTTGGCGTGCTTTCATACTTTCCTCTTATATCTCCCTCTGCCACACTGTCATTGGCAAGGAAAGCTTTAACAATATGAACAGATCTAAATAAAGCAAATGTTAGTCATGCATCAATGTTTAAGATCAAAATGATTGGCTTGGCTACTGGACAGACTATGTCATATGAACAACATCTTGTGCAAGTATGAAACCAATACTGCAGTCTGTCCTATAGGAAAGTAGACGGGTGAATAAGAGCTAAAATGCTAAACGGGGAAAGCAAGCTCATCAGAAGCAGAAAGTAATGCTATTGCTATCGTTATAGTGCTCGCACTCATACTTTAAGGACATGTATATGCTGTCAAATACTTTTTTCTTCAAGGGTCGTCTTCCCTGCTTCTTGGTAAGCCTTGAGTCTTCTCTCTGACAAAAAGATGGTGGAAAGAATGGAAGCTTCCCTTTCTCCCCTAGAACCTAAGACATGACCACTGCTGGAATAGTGTGTCCAGGTCTGGTGCCCACTATTAAAGAAGGATGTTGATAGATTGGAGAGGGTTCCGAGAAGAGCTATGAGAATGATTAAAGGGATGAGAAAACATGCCTTATTTTGATAGACCGAAGGAGCTCGATCTATTTAGCTTAACAAAAGAGGAGTTAAGGGGTAACTTGATTACAGCCCATATGTACCTATATGGGGAACAAGTATTTAATAAAAAGCTCTTCAATCTAGCAGCGAAAAATATAACATGATATAACTTCCAATGGCTGGAAGTTGAAGCAAGACAAATTCAGAGTGGAAATAAGGTATACATTTTTAACTGTGAGGGTAATTAACATTTGGAACAATTTACCAAGGGTCTTCATGGGTTTTTAAATCAATGTTGGATGTTTTTTCTAAGAGCTCTGCTCTGGGAATTATTTTGGGGAAGTTCCATGGCCTGTGTTATACAAGAGGTCAGACTAGATGATCACAATGTCTCTTTCTGGCCTTGGAATCTATGAGTACTTAACACACATAAATGATTTTTAGCCAATGATCTCAAAGCACTTTACAAAGGTGAGTGTTACTATCCCCATTTTACTGTTAGCTCATGCTTTGTCAGACCTGTGTTGTTTTAGATCAGTACCTGTATTGCACACATCTGTGCAAACTGAAATTGAGAAAAGGATTAACCCTGCCCCTGAGACATTTACCTTCTTGTGGACACATTCCAAAGTAATTGAATGGTTACCAGCCTTGGGAAGAAAACACTGAGTGAAAAAGCTTTCCTTGGTTTCTGTGGCACCTGATGATGACGACCAAAAAGACCCAATTTCCCAGGTTCTTTTTGTCTGACTTTTTGCTAACCACTTGAGACTAAATAACTCTTGGACTTAGATGAAGAGAAACCAAATGAAAACAAAGTAGGAGGGATGGGTGGGGAAGGGGAAGCATCACTAAAACCTTTATACTGTATAACTATTATGCTTTTTCCTGGTCCAAGTACACAAATAGCCAGATGACAATATTATCTACCTATGTGAGACTTGGAGCTCTGTGCAATGCCTTTGAACTCTTGTTGCCTGGACTTGTTCACTTGATTTTGCTCTATTCCTAAAGAAGCTGGCTTTGGGAATAAGCCATCAAGCATCTGGGGACCATTCATGTCTGAATCACTATTTCCTTGCCACTCATTATAGCCCTTCTTAATCTTCCAGCACAATTTTTTCCTCCTTCCTCGTTTTTTTTAGGAATAAATCTTATATGGTGGGTGTGTATGCAGCCATCACTAACTGTACAGGAATATCCACTACAGCTTCATTCCTTCATTGGGATTCCACCTGAACAGCTCATGTTATTTAAGTCAGATATTGGCCTCACAAGTTGCACGTGCTTTACAGTTCACATCCTGCTGCCGAGAGCAGAGCTCATCCCATTTCCAATTCTGTCTCTATAATCACACTCACTAGAATACAAAGGTAACTGTGCAACTTTTGCTCACATTGCTGAGCACTTACTCATATGAGTAGTCAATGGAACTACTTGTGTAAATGTACCTTGATCATCACCCATTTCTTCACTGTTGCCATCTGACAATTTCCCTGCTAATCGATGGCGGAAATCTAATAGTCTCTGAAGCAGCATCCAGGGTCCTTTCCATGCCTTCTGGCCTGACTGCTCCTGTTGCAATGATTATGGAGGCAGCAGTTGTACTGCAATTAGGATCCTCATGGGTCGGCCAATCTGACTGAGCAATGGAGGCCAGCTGCTCCACTGCCAGCAAGATCTTCTTGGCACTCTTCCTTTCCTAGAATCCATCCTCACTTCCAGGCCACTGGCAATATTCAGTTAGGCCTCTGGCCAACAAAACCACCTCATTTCCTCCACAGACCAAAGTCACTTAAACAGCTCTGTAAAAGCACCACCTGTGACTGTGACCCACAGTCTGTGCTTGAGGCCCAAGCTGTGCTGGAAGTAGATCTTCATGTTCTTAGAATCCTCTTTGCTGCCTCTTTTTCACTGAGTGTAACAGATCTTTTAGACCTTCCACTGGGAATGCTAAATCCTTGCAGCACTATCCAGTTCTGGTCTTTCACTAACCTTCATATTCCCCAATCTTATATGTCCATCTAATACAGCCCCCTCCACCTATTGTTCAGTTTTTGTGAAAACCCACATATGCATAGCATTTTCACACATAGTGGATAAGAGAGATAAGGTGGATGAGGTAATATTTTTTATTGGATCAACTTATTGGTGAGAGAGAGAAGCTTGTGAGCAACACAGAGCTCTTCTTCAGGTCTGGGACAGGAACTCCCAACCTCACAGCAAAGTCCAGGGTGAAACAGATTGTTTAGCATAAGTAGTTAGCACATATTATAAGGGACCATTCAAGGTAGAGTGGCTACAACTACACTGCATATAGTGGATAAAGGCATTTTACTTAGACAAAGAAGAGAGGAGTGAGCTCCCCTATGTTGTTATACTTCATCCTCTTCCCTCGCTGGTGATGATTCAGTGGATTACAGCTATTTTGGCTCTCTTCTGGTTATGACTTCAGAAATTTCATGAAAAACTGTTGTTTAAAGTTTCATCTTTCTAACTTTTCAGAGTTAACATTTTGTCACATGCTTGTTTTACTTTTACGTTTAATTAAAGAGGGAGAAACATAACATAAGAATGGCCATACTGGTTCAGAACAATGGTCCATCTAGCCCAGTATCCTGTCTTCTGACACTGGCTAGTGCCAGATTCTTCAGAGGGAGTAAACAGAACAGGGCAATTTATTGATTTACCCATCCCATGTCATCCAGTCCCAGCTTCTAGCAGTCAGAAGTATAGGGATATCCAGAGCATAGGAGATCGGCTCCTTCCTCTTCTTACAGACCCAATGGCTCATGCGGCCAGGTCTCCGATCCCTCTTCCAAACTTCGTGAAGAAAGGGAGAGGTATGATCCCTCTGCAGTAGGCTCAGGGTCAGATTCCCTGGCTAGTTTGTACCATTTCTGGTGATGCAAAGCAGCTGAGAACACAGATTAACTGGCCACTAAAAACAAGTTTATGGCTAAATTACATCACTAGAGCGGCACATAATAACTAGAGTGTAATAGTGAACCTGGCCTGTGATGTTTCAGCCCACTATGCAGATGAATAGCCAAATGTTGGACTCTTCATATGTCCTTAATGAGCAAAGACAACAAACAGTGCCTCTCAGAAGTGAGACACAAGAACTTTAATACCCTTGAAATATTCTTCACCATCAGGAATGCTAGTAGCTAATTTCAAATTGTTGTAATCATCCTCCTGGATTACCTGGAGAATCATCATGCACTCAGATGTAGAAAAAAAATAGCTGAAGGGTATGCTGCTCTTTGGCAGATCCATGGGTTAACGTGGGCCGCTCAGTCTTTCTACCAGCATGGAATTTTGTGGTTCCAATCTTTCATTTCTTGGTACACACTAGAAAGTCAAAACAGTCCTTCTCTCTGGAGTATATTACAACATACTTCAGTTCCACATTTAACCAACCCTCCCCATGAATATTAGAGCTCTCTTCACAGTCATCATTTTATGTTTACTTAGCATTACTGTATTAATATGAAGAAATTTGAGAGTTAAGGATTTACATGAGATCGAGTCAGTGTCTCTTTGGAACAGCTCTGGGTCTTGTATCTTGGGCAACATTACCTGGCTTGTTTGCAGCTTCTCCTTCCCAGAGCAGAGATGTACAGAGTTGGGATTTTAACATGACCATCAGCATTTGGTTGGCATGAAATATCTTCTGCCCCACCCCCGTCACTTACCAGGTGAACACATTAGTGATGGAATCCAGTTTCTTCACCAACAAACCAGGAGGTCACTTCCCACAAAAATTCCCCAGCTCCCAAAGAACATGGCTAGCACTTGTTGACTGACTCCAGTTGCTTTAAAGGGACAATGTTCCTATCTCTTGCTGTTCCACATTCATCATCTACTCAGTAGAGCTACAGCTACCATAAAGGTTTATGTAGATCCTTTCCAAAAGATAGCTCCAAGGATGTGTCCCTTTGCCCCACAAAAGACAATAGTAATATCTCTATTTTTATTTTTATTTATTTTTTTTTGGTTAATAGAACACAGTTTTCTCACTAAAACCACCAAAAAGAGTGTTTACTTTCTTGCTTGAGGTGGATGCACAGATGAGTAGATGATAAAAAAGAAGTAAGACAGGTGAATAATTCCATGTAGTTGCCCTCCCTCTAGTGACTAAAATAAAGATTACAATTCACTACTTATATATTTGTATAAGCCACAGCAGATACAAGGGAAATCCTTTGCAATAAATGTTCTGCATCTCAAGTTACACTAGAGCAGAGGGGCCGAATTTTCAGACTAACCCTCCAAATTGTGCACAGAAAACAGGGGGCTTCTGCACACGAAAACTGGGGACTTAGATGTGCAGTTATCTGATTAGCACTTGCAACAAAATTCCTTTCCAGGGTTTCAGAGACAGCATTTGAAATTTTGATCCAAGAAATAAGGACACATCTTATTATACAGACAAGGACAAAACAGAGTGATAAATGTGAATTGCCATCAGCCTTTTCATTCCTTTTTGTCTGTGTTTAATGATCATGGAACTTATAAAAGAGCATGTGTCTTTGCAACACAGCTTGGCAAGGCTTTTCAAATATTTACAAAATCTATTTTGTATGCCATGCTAATAATAGTCCAATAGGTCCCCAGATAGAGCAGCAGAGACTGAGGCGCTCTTGTTCTGGCTGTTATTTAGCAGCCCTCCTTCATAATGCTGAAAGACTTCTTAGTTCTTGTTAAAAGGGTAAGAGACAGGGAAACAGATTGCCGAGGTTTTCAGATGATGTTATTTTAAGAACTATTTGGTTCAATGAGGAAACTGAGCATTTTGAGAAACCAAAAGTGTGTCATGACCCGTATTCTATTTCTTAGACACTCGCTTTTGTTTAAATGATTAATTAAAAACAAGAACACATATTTAAAAATCAAATTGTCCATCTGGAAACCTCTCCCATGCTTGCCTTTTGTAGGAAAATTATTGCTGTTTTGACCAAATCATGTTTCAGGTCCAGAAAGGCATGAACCAAAACTCCAGATTCAAACAAACATTCAAACTCTGAGGGAACTTGGATTTGCTCTTCACATCTAATGACTATCTATACTGATCCACACCCACAAGTCAATCCCAAACTACACTGAACTCATATTCATTGTAGCTAGTTGGGGTAGGAGGGAAGCAAAGATGACTCTAAGCAACCTTTAGGCCTCCCCTTAATCTGGGCTGACTGAGGGAGCCAAACAGACCCTGTCACAAGTAACCACAGAGCTGCTCTACCATACTCTGGCCAGAATAGACTCCTCGGGAGGACCATTATGACAGCCAGGGACCAGCAGAACACATTGTGTTCTAGTCCCATCCCTCTGATCCCTGTCACACATCTGTCCTCAGGTGGCACCAAGAAACCCACTATGCTGAAAGTAGGGAGTGTAAAGCTGCTACGACACCTTTATACTATCAGAGCATCCTTGCCCACCCTGCCATAAAGTCATTTTGCACTGCCTATCCCTATAATAGGCCAGCTCCAGCCCCAGAGCTCCAGTAGCACTTATGATCATCATCCAGAAAACATGTCTGAAGCCCATCTTTAACTTCATATGGGTCTTGTAAATCTACTGAGGTACATAATCTAGAAATCCCAGATTTCTTCTCTCTCACTGATTTGACACCACAGTGATTTTCAGCCTAGTTACTCCTGAATTACAACAGCGCAAGTGAGGAGAATCAGCCCTACTGTAACTTTGTTACTATTAATCACTTAAATATTTTAGCCAAATTCTGATGATCACAGGATTTGCACCCGTGTAAATGAGATCTGAATCTGGCCCTGTATATTCTTTACTTTAAGCATGTGCCTAAGTCCCATTGACTTCAGCTGGACTAAAACATGTGCTAAAGTGCTGCCCTAAATACGGATATTTTCCTGAATTAGAGCCAGAATGCTCATTTCTTAAACTATATGCAAGGATAAGTAATTCTCATAAAAATGTGGCAGGCCCAGGCATTGTCACAGCCTATGAAAAATCTTGGCTGCAGTGTGTTAGTGAACAGGTAAAAGAGTGTTCACTGGTAGGAGAAAATGTTTCCTCTGATGTGACTATGTGTGCTTTGGTGGGGGAAAAAGTCACTGCACATGTGTTGGTGCCAGAAAAAATTAACAACAATGCTCAGCGGTGGTGAGTCAGCTCCTGTGGGTTATGTCTCTAGGAAATTTGGACTGAAGCCAGACTCAGAGAAATCATGCATCTCTCCAGTTTTCAAGAACGCCATAGCAGTCATTCCAAGGGCACACATATACTTTGCATGAAGGCAGTCCACACAGAATAATAGGAACACTGACTAGTTGGAAGGAGATTCCATGCGCTCACCATTCTTCACTTTTATACCTCAGCATTCTGCATTGTCTTTGGTTCCCAGGCTTTGAACTGGCATTATAGCGAGCCATGAAAATGAAACCAAAATAAATGACTTACAACTCAAATATATCATGGGCCTCCACCCTGCCCCGTATTTCAGACTCGACCCTAAAATCTTTACATATTATATTTACAAATTAATTTTTTAACTCACCAAAGAGCAACAAGATGTATATATAACACTGAGCTCATCTCATGACATTCACAGTCATAGCCCTTACTCTCTCATGCCCTTGCTCCCTCCAGTTTGTTTGCTGTCATCACTAATTGTGTTCTATCCAGACTACTTTGTAAATCCTTTTATTTGCCTGTAAAATGACATCCGCACCTATCATTTGTATAAGAAATAATGCATGCAGAGACATTTGTACCCCATATACTCCCTATAGCAATGTGAGCATGTGCAGAAGTAGACACACTAGCAAAAAGAAAAGAAGATCCCAGACCTTTCCAAAACAAGTTTGAAAACCTTCTTTAAAAGCAAAGTAACTGTCAAACTTGTGGGGGTGCTAATCAGACCAGTAAGGGGTTTTGCCACCACTTGCCCTGCAACCCTGGGTTCCTTATAACACTTTACGGCTGTAGCTAACAGCCTGGGATGCTCACGGCCAGTCTACAAGCATGCAAATCACACCCTGAGTGTCTGTGTGCTAGACAGCCGTCGTGCAACAGCTCTGACCCCAGTAGTCTGTCTACAGCCCCACTCTGCCTGCTAGCAGTTATAACCAGCAGGGTGATTCCAACACACTCCCAGTCCTGAATTTCCCCAAAACCATGTGCCCTGAAGTGTCCAGTCCCCTGGACCACTCAGAGAAATAATGTTTGTTGCTCCTTTAAAGAGTCAAAAGCACATTGCCCCAGTTAAGTTAATAAGCTGTAAATACACTGCTTCCTTCAAACACAGCACTGAGCTGGTTTATAGTAAAAACAAAAAACAAATGTATTAACAATAGGAGATAAGTGATGCCAAGGAAGAAGAATAAAGTTAGAAAGGGTTACAAGCAAATAAAAGTAAAAAGTGCATTTCTAAAACTTAATCAAGCAAAATACAGGCTTTGATCAAGATGGCTTCTTACCACTTTTCTTTCCAGCTGTGCCTGACTCTCTCTGTCAGGACCTTCAATAGAAGAACAAGGGCCTGTTTCCCTTGTCTTCCTAGGTGAAAGATCTCTGCCTGAGCAAGTTTCTTACCTATATTCTGTTTCAAAAGACCTCAACCCCCCTTGGTTGAAGGATCCATCTTTCTCAACTTGCAAGAGTCCTGTTCCCTTGTATCTATCTAGAGATGGATGCCAAAGATGGCTTCTGTTCTTGCTTATATCTTCCAAAGTTCAATGATCTTGTTTCAAGAGGCAGGATGACCTCATGCTGTTTTTCTTCCTATGGACTTCCCACCCTCCTGTATTGGAATGCAAGAGAGGCTTCCATTGGTTTTTTTTAATCACACCTTGCTCAATTTCATTGCAGACAGGTAGATAGCTATGGCGTTCCCTCCTACCTGCCAGAGACCTGTTTGTCCCTTTATTTGGTCACAGACTGTAAAGCATAATATCAATGAGTATCCATAATTTCTTATGTGGTGTTAATATGTACAATTAATCACCAGTGTGTCATAGGCATTCATAAAAATCTTCACTCTATAGACTTTTATAATACAGTAATATTCTATACAGTCAGTTGGTTCAATTGCTTAACAGATGAGGTTCAGCCCCTTCCTTTGTCTTTATAGACCAGTAAACCTTTGCAATGTTTTCTTTGAAAAGTAAAACCAAGACCAAGCTTCTCTCTCCTGGTAGGTGTAGATGCCATGCTGTCTCCTCCCCAACTTGTTAGCTTGATAGCTTTGTTTATCTAATATGAAAATAGACCTTCTGCCTGACAACCCGGCTGGTCAGAGAAGGAAATATGCATTCTCTTGTCTAGAGCAGACCTGTTTACCAACTCATCCTGATATGCCTGGCTTAAACACATTTTAATCATCACTTCAGCATATATCCATAACTCAATGCACACTGCATACATACAGTACACAAGAATATTAATGATCGGTGAGCTATTCATTTTCCAATGGCATATTACATGACACCTTTTAGATACAGATTATAACCAGAGTGAGTTGCATTATACTGAATTTGACAGTCCAGCTGAAACTCATTACCTTATACCAATGAGCCCCTTGCCCTCTGGCTCTGGAATGCTCTTAGGGTCATGGTAATGTGAGACATTAACACAAAAGAGACAAATGAAAGTTTGCCAAAGTAAAGGGAAAGGAATTTAACTGCACCAAAGAGTTTCAGGGATGTCTTCATTTTGTCTACCTTGAGACTTAATTTGAAGAACAGAAAACAAATGTATGATGAGCATATGCACATATGAATGTGTCAAGGACAAGTGTGAGATTGTGGGAAGGTAGGCACTTGTGTACAGCCATATTCTGAAACCTGTTTAGTACATCTGTATGATTATGTACTCATGTAACTGAAGACTGTATCTGCATATGCACAATGTGCTTGAATTAAGGTTGCAGATCTGCCTCTCTCACCCCTTCTCTCTCCACTGGCTCCCAGTCCCAATCTCCTTGCCTGGCTAGTTCCATTTCCCTCTCCCCCAATTCCAGTCTTCCTCCCACCTACTTCTCCCAATCTACCCCACCAACTCCAGGTCTGGCTCTTGACTCCTCCACACTACCTGGACATCAAAGGGGCAGGAGCAGGGGGTGGCATCGAGAGCACAGAAGAGAATGTCTCTACTTTCAGTTCCAGTGCCTAGACCTGGATCAAAGCAGCTCAAAGCAAACAGAAATTATACTTGTAGGGAAAGTCTGGAGCATGCTCAGTGTGGATGGAATCTTCAGGGAATTTAGCTGCATAGCCCTAGCAACTCTCTAATGAGCACGTGCAAACTGATTTTTCAAACGTTTATAACTTGGCTAAATTTGGGTAGATTGTCAGAGGGACAGCAGGAGGCACATTTCTGATGCAAAGTCTACCTCCTGGCCAAATGTCAAGTCCCTACTCCAAATTATGGGAGTGCTAGAGCTTCTCAAAGAAAAGGTCATTTAACATGGACACAACAGGATATTTTTCTCTACCCTTGTTCTTGAATCATTTTGGCTGAAATTTTCCAAAACGGAAAAAAGTTCAGCATAAGGCAGACAACCCACATGTGAAATTTAACCCCAAATATATGAAGTATGGCAAGATACAAGCAACTGAACACAGGGGTTTATAATGGGAAGTGTCAGGCAACCTTAATAATAGGTGGTGCTACCAGCTCCACCTATAAGTCTGAGGGATCATCTATGGCTGTGGGGAAGTGGCTTACCTTTCAACATTTGATGCTGATGTGCTTCAGTTTTCCTCTGGCTGGTTGGGCAGACTTCAGTCAATGTGGTATATTGGCCCTCTGGTAAAAAAAAAAAAAAAAAAAGAAAAGGACTCCTCTTCAAAACAAGAATTGAACAAAACGTTCATTGAAATGAAACAAGTCCCTCTACAGATAGTTCAATAGTCCTATGGCCCTCTGATTTACCAGTTATTTTCTCCTTTGTGCAGGAGTTTTCCTTATGATCTCCCTAGATGGTATCATAAGAAGGGCCTGTGTCCTCCTAGTATGCATACCAGCCCAAGTATGCATAAAACAGTCAGTGGTCAGTCACAAGCCCATACTGCCCTGCTTCACCATTTCCCAGGCTACTTCCTATTTGAGGTTTGCTTTCTCAGCCTTTATAGACAGCTCTACCCAGGTTCCTTTGCTGTTCCTGCTCAGCCAGGGAATCACCATTAGTCTCACTCTGCAGCCCTTGATCCTAGAGGGCTTTCCCAGTTAGCTGCCATTGACTCTGGACCTCTCTGCTGTTGGGTTTCTAGGCCAAGCCTCTGTCCAGGTTTCCTTCCTCCTCACTGGGCTACTACAGAGAGATTAGAATGTGTTGGGTGGGGGTCTCTCTCTTGACTGAGTTGGAGGTAACCTTAAATAGACTAACAGTTGCATGACCCTCTGCTTCCAGTTCTCCAGTTTAAGAGAAACCCCAGGTACAAGTCAAAGCTGGGACATGAACTCCATAAAGGCCCAGCTCTCTCTGTGACAATGAGTGTATTTAAGATTGTGACTATACAGACATACAGGAGGGGTAGCCTGTAGGTGTATGGGGACTGAAAAACATGCAAATGTGCCCATGTGTTTCTATATATTTATTTCACTTTTCTTTAGGTTCCTTAACAGAATTATCTGATCCCAGCAATATTTAGTAAACTGTGCAACATCACTGGGTACCAGATACAGTTATTTTCTACACATGTGATTTGTCCTTCAGAATACTTCAAAGCCTTGTCATAAATCTCTTTGATTTACAGTACCTGCTGCTAGCTGGAGCACACAGATGGGGGGTCAGTACTACAGACTGACAATAAGCAGCCAGTAACACTGAGGGGGGATGTGTCACCTCTGTAGAGGTTAAAAATAGGACAAAATATCAGATAATAGAATAAACTACTGAACAGGCTATTTAAACCTTCTAATTTGAATATTCAGACCTAATTTGATATTTTACTTCAGGCCAATTAGACACCCGCAAAATTATATAAAACCGGGTTGCTGTCACTGAATATGTTGGTTTTGTATTTTTTTTCTACTGGTACAGTTAGTCACTTGTTATTTGATTGTCAATTTAGTAGTAGGTTTTGGCAAAAAATAAATTCTCTAATGGAAAAATTCATTGAAATACCACTGAAAGATCATTTTTCACTGGTCATTTTAAAGTAACCAACATTGCACAAACTGGTTATCTTCTCCCTTATTATATTATTATCTCCCTTATAACCTACCCTTATTCAGCACTGGTTATCTTCTCAGTGCTGAAACCACAGTTGCATACTCAGCTTAACGTAATGTGGAATGAGAAGTGTTTCTGAATGCTGTGTTGTGAAAACATGAACACAGTTTTACTCAATATAAAATTTCAGATCATTTAAGTAGGAAAAATCTAAAGATTGACAAATTAATTGTGGGAATAAGTCAAGTTTAGCCTTGAAATAAGGACCTAGGATCCTAGATAAGGAACTGGGCATAGGTAACCAAATTAAGCCTCGGCCCCAACTAGGCTCTAATCCAATGTTTTTTAGCTCGTGGGGTGACTTGGGAGTGTGTTGTGTACCCATCTGTCATGACTGGCTAACAGCTAGAGCACGTGGGGAAATGCTAATGTACAGATGAAAAACTCCATGAAATTTTTTAAAATGTAGTGCAAAAACACTTGAAAGGGTGCTTAACTGAGATGTTTTTCCCCCTTTCTCTCTTCTTCCCCCACCTCCACTTCCCCAATTCCAATGTAATCTGGAACTTTAAACTGTGACTCTCTACTCAACATAGTTAAAAATCAAAATATAAAAATATGAGGCAATTGATAATGTGGTGCAGCCACCAACCCACCAAAGCAAGAACAACTCCTCCCCAACCTACAGTCTCATAATCCTTCCCTTGTTTCTTCCCACAGCCCAAATCTTCTGATGCTGCAAAGGATTGTAGGATGCAAAGGGGTCCCAGGACGATTTTTTGGCTATTTTATGCATTGAGGCCACAAATGCTGAGAACTGCAGTCAAAACAGGCTGAACCACAGTTCATTAAAATGCTTCAGTTTCAATCCATCCAAATATTGTTTGGATTTTAATAACTTTTACTTAACATCTAGTAATCAATTCTGTTTTCACATATTTCCCATCAGAAGAGATTAAGACTGTTTCTAATCATATATCATTTGTGTGGCCCAAAATGTGATTGCATATTTATCTTACTACACAAAATTCAATCCTGTTGCTAAGAAGTAAGGTCATTTCAGTCCAGTTCCCAGTGCACAATTAACCACACAATAAAACTAGGACTAGAGTTGGCACCAGTTAGCACCCAGGATGGCAGTCAGGAGAAGCCAAGGACTGCATGGGCTAGAATAGAGACTAACTTTTTGTTTTTCTCATGGCTAAACATGATGCCCTTCAGCACATACTAGCAGGGCAGTGTGTGTAAGCTTGTGCCACTGTCTGGACTATACCTGTGGGGTAATATAATATTTAAATATTCAGGACCATATATCCAGCATCTTTCACCAGCACTGAATTCGTACACACACGTTTAAGAAAAACAAAGTCGCTGTATTTTCCAATGGTCTTTTATAATTGCCTCTAGAGTGCATCCACTTTTCCATGTTACATCTCGCCACTGGAAGATGTGTTTAAACCCAGCAGCTGAGATTCTGTTGTTGTTGTTGTTAATTATTTGCATTATATTAGTATCCAGAGGCCCCAATCCAAGTCAGGATCTGTCCTTTGCCTTCCCTTACCCATCCCCTGACATAGGCATTGTACACACAGAGTAAAAGGATAGTCCCTTTACCAAAGAATTTACAATCTAAGAAAATTAAGTAGTCTACTGTTGGCACCAAGGTGCTGTTCCATTAGACTTTTGAAACTGACCTTTGCAAGGACTGGATGGGAAACTCAAGGGGTCAAATTCTGCCCTGCGGTAAACCAAGCCCAACTCCCATTGACTTCACTTCAAATTGTACTTGCTCACTCCAGGGTGGAATTTGGTGCTCTGTCTGTGAGAAGAATCAGAGAACTGGAAGGGACCTCAAGAGGTCATCTAGTCCAGTCCCCTGCACTCATGGCAGGACTAAGTATTATATTATCTAGACCATCCCTGACAGGTGTTTGTCAAACCTAATCTTAAAAATCTCCAATGATGTAGATTCCACAACCTCCCTGAGCAAGTTATTCCAGTGCTTAACCACCCTGACGGTTAGGAAGTTTTTCCTAATATCCAACCTAAACCTCCCTTGCTGCAATTTAAACCCATTGCTTCTTGTCCTCATCCTCAGAGGTTATGAACAATTCTTCTCCCTCCTCCTTGTAATGTTTTATGTACTTAAAAACTGTTATGTCCCTTCTCTTCTCCAGACTAAACAAACCCAGCTTTTTCAATGAACCCTTTTAATTGTAACCTAAGAGTATCTTTATGAATAAAATGCCCATAGTTGTCACGTACACCAGTATTTCTTATCCATGTAACTTCCAGGGTGGTTTGATGTGCTGTGGAGAGGTTGGGGGAAATCCATCATTTTAGTAATGAAGGAAGCCAAGCTTTTGCCAGTCAAAAGCTGGAACCAGCTGTGTTTGGCCTGTGGCAAACCAAGCGCTGGCTGAGGGCTTGTCTATGCTTGAAACACTACAGTGGTGCAGTGCTGGAATTGTACCACTGTAGCGCTTCAGTGTAGGCACTACCTACACTGACAGGAGGGGTTCCCCCATCAGTGTAAGTAATCTACCTCCCCAGAAGGCAGTAGCTTCTTCCATTGACTCAGCTCTGTCTACCCATGGGCTAGGTCTGCTTAACTGTTCAGGGTTGTAGATTTTTCACACCATTGAGCGACATAACTGGGTCAACCCTCAAGGGCTCATTGTGAATCTCCAGTTGTAGGGGCAAGCTGGCAGCTGTTCCAGGTTTAGCTCTTCTCACTCTCTCTGGTCAAGCAGGGGCCTGAATAAATCATCAGAATTCAGGCATCACCAGAGAGGAGAGTGTCAGAAGACAGAAAAACTCAGAATAAAGGCATGTCTATGGAACAGTGGCACAGCTATGCCATACTGCAAATGCTTCCTATATCAATGGGAGAGGTTTTTCCATCAATGTAGTTAATCCACCTCTCCAAGAGATGGTAGGTTGGTCAATGGAAGAGTTCTTCTGTCAACTGAGCCACGTCTACACCCAGGATTAGGTTGACCTAACTACAGCGCTCATGGTACAACATTTTTCACAGCCTTGAGAAACGTAGCTAAGTCGACTTAAAATTTAGGTGTAGACTGGGCCTTAGAGAGAGGGAAATGAAAGGTCAGTGGACACGGGAGTTCAAGACATCACTGGGAGCTTGAAGAAGCAGGAATCTCAGAGAGAGAGAGAGAGAGAGACACAGAATGTGTCCACTGGATTGCAATCCATTACCAAAATGGAACACTAAAGACTAATAGTTTGTCAAAAATAAACACTCTGTAGGTAAATAAATAATAATTTCTCACTCTCCCATCATTCCTACCATTTTCTGCTTTTTCCCTACACACTGATATATTTTTTTTAAAATCTTCTAAAAATTAAAGCAGACCTTAGGTCTAGCAGTACATACCACGGGGCAGATAGCTTGGGGCTAGTATCTCATACTGAGAGATGGATGGAAGCTTTTTAAACTAGACCTACAGCTCTGCTGAGCATGGGACTTGCGAGCTTTGTGACTTCTATTAACAGGTTTCCTGCCCTGAAAGGCCTACATTGTGCACTCCCAGAAGGCTGTGGCTAATGAAAAGCTCCAGAATGAACCCAAGAAGAAGAGGCGGGGGAAAGACCATCCTAAATAACTTCTGCAGAGTGACTCATCCTTTCGCTGACAACATTAACATCTCAGCTCCTGCCAGCTGGACAGCTGCTCTGGCCATGTGAACAGTGAGGGAATGTTTTGTTCCAAAGAGAAAGAAAAACCCTCTGTGTGCATGTGTGTGTCTATATGTGTGTAATTGCTGTATGATTTCAGCTATTTTGACCTAATAAGAGTTACTGCATTAGTCACCAGGCCTGGGAGGAACAGATGGAGTTGTAAGGATTCAAACAGAAAAATAAATGAGACATGCCGCCCATCCTGGTACATGCCCAGGCCAGAAGAACTTCCCTTTGTCAGAAAGGTAAGAGGTGACTATATTTGCCCCCTAAGAAGATAAGCCCCTACTTCATGATATACTCATGCTGCAAACAGAATCCAGGGAGATACTACAGACTGGCAAGGCATTTGACTTCTTCAGAAAGGTTTGTTCCCCCTCTACATTCTGAGCAGATCAAATCTGGAGACCATATTTTTGCTTCAAATAACCCAAACTGATCATTAATGACAATAAAATTGTTATCTAAAATACTTTCCTTACAAAGATTTTTAAAGAAAAGTTCTTTTAAAAGCTCAAAACTTTATCACGAGGGAGCCACGGCTTTAGGTCCCATGTCATGAAGATGCATAGCCAACTATTTATGAATAACCTTTCCCTAAGGGCATGATCCTTCTGTTGTGTTGGGGGCTGCCCAGCAGCTCCAGGAGGCATAAAGATGGCTCAGAACTCGTTTTGCCTTCCCTTTCCCCCCAAGCCCTCAGCTGAGCCAAGCACGAGTTAAATGCAGCTGAGGACTGAGCCCATTGCTTGTTCACATGGGAATGAGGAAACTCATCAAGGGTCATGGTTATTTTAGAATTGCCAGTTTCTTTGCTGACGCAGTGGCTCACCTAACCCTTACCTCTAGGAATGTGAGTGAGCAGAGATCACGGTCATTCTGCACGGAGAGATGGTGATTTTTTTCTAATCTATTTCCTAACCTTTCTCCCTACTTCTTTTCTCCCTCACTTCATGCCATGCACCTTCCATCCAGAAGTCATCCTCCCTTATGGGTCTCCTTTCACTACCAATAGCAAGCAATGAAGCCGTCCCCTTATAATAATAATATATGGAGATATACTTATCTCATAGAACTGGAAGGGACCCTGAACGGTCATCGAGTCCAGCCCCCTGCCTTCACTAGCAGGACCAAGTACTGATTTTTTGCCCCAGATCCCTAAGTGGCCCCCTCAAGGATTGGACTTACAATCCTGGGTTTAGCAGGCCAATGCTCAAACCACTGAGCTATCCCTAGGGTGACCAGATGTCCCAATTTTATTGGGACTGTCCCGATATTTACTTATTTGTCCCGCGTCCCGACCGATGTTCGGTTGGGACGCAAATTGTCCTGATATTTTGCGCTCCGGTGCACAGGCAGAGGAGGCTCGCACCCCCCTGCTCCAACTGCGTCCCCTCCCTCCCCCATTGGATCCCTCCCCAAATTCCTGCCCTTGCCCCACCCCCTCACTGTCCCATTGGATCCCTCCCCAAATCCCCGCCCAGGCCTCGCCTCTTCCCCACGCATGCCGCATTCCTCCTCCTCACCCCTCCCTCCCAGGCTTGCGCTAATCAGCTGTATGTTGGCACAAGCACTGGAGGAGGGGGAAGAAGCAGGATGCGGCAGCTAGCTCAGGGGAGGTGGAAGCGGTGCGGAGGTGAGCGGGGGGGTGGGGCATGGAGCTGCCGGTGGGTGCTCAGCCCCCACCAATTTTTCCTATGCTCCGGCTTTTCTTTATTTATTTTTTTCCTCCGCCGCCCGCTCTTGGGTTTTGCTTTTTTTTCCCCTCCATCGCCGGCTCTTGGGGTTTGTTTGTTCTTTGTTCTGCGGCACACACACACACACACCCCGCGTCCCGATATTTCACATCTCTCATCTGGTTACCCTAGCTATCCCACCCCCAACACAGCCTTCTCCAGTCCTCCCAAGAAATTGAACATATTCCCTGTGTAATGGCTCAGTCCTGTTCCCATTGAAGCCAAAGGAAAAAGTCATTGACTTCAGTGATGAAGGGAATAACCCTATGCCTCTGCTCTCAAATTACAGCCCACTCCTGTTTGTTCTTGTCCTTTGTCTCCTTCATGGACACAGAGACACTTTTCCATGGCCATCTAAAAGGATGCTGGTACCCTCAACCCAGCTTGAGCAGAGAACTGTAGGCCAGTGTTTCCTAAAAGTGTGAGATTCACCCAAGGCATGGAAGATGCATCAGTTGAAATGGCTGTTTAATATCACAGGGCAGGGTTACAAGGGAGGCATGATTGGTTTCATTTTCGTAAAAGGGAACTCCACTTTCAAAAATTTGGGAACTGGAAGCACCTCCATAGGCGCTGAACTTATACAATGAACCCCATACTGTGAGTGGACTGAAGGGTGGGGGAGGGGATTTCCTGCATTAAACCATAGTTAGGAACTTAACTGTAAACATCCACAAGAGCTGAACAGTTGTAAAGGACCTGTGTAAACATTTACATTTTCATTTCAAAATATAAAGATAAATTCAGGAGCAGAAAACTTTTAAAGAGTTGATTGGAAGATTTGTATGTAGACAGAGTATTGTTTTCTTCTCCTGGCTCCCTGGGTAGCAAAACAGAAAAATTATATGTAATTAAATGGAAACAGTATCAATTAGCAGTGATTCTCTGAGCTGAGGAGAGAGTAAGCCAATAAGGAAAGACTCATCTTTTCCTCTGGCAGCCTCTTCACAATATGCTGAAGAAATCTCAAATCCACTTAACCATATAATGTGCAAACAAAATTAAAGACATTCATGCAGGTGAAGGGTTATTTTCCAGCCAGCGTAGTCTTTGATCAGAACATATATTCTGTAAAGATCTAACACTTGAGTCTCAATAATGTATGATCAATTGGTTAACTGTTGTATCCCTTGTTCTTTCCAGATTGAACCCAATACTCTATATATCACCCCTTGATATGTTAAGTCTATATTACACTGGAGCAGAGGTTTATATCTTACTTATTTGTAAAGTGCCCTATAAATATAAATTCCAGAGCAAGACAAAGTCTTAAAAAACAGTTCAGGTTAGTAAGTAGCTATTAGATCTATAGAACTCAAGCTCTTAAAAGCAAGGAAATAAATAGCTAAGGAGATTATAAAAATTTAACACTGCCTTTATGGGGATTTTCTTATCAAATACAAAGAAATGCATATCTCATAATAATATAAACTCATAGCTATTTGTTTTTTATTCAGTTATTTTTGTTATCTTATTTTGGTAGCTAAATATTTTCTTTTAAGTGATATTATTAAGTCTGAAATTTTACCGGTTAATATCTATCAATTCACTGTAAAAAAAAAATTTGGTCAAGTACTTCTTATTCTGTTTCTTGGCAATAATGTACAGAACATGTAATTTAGCAGGAAAAAATATATAACCTCCTTATTTTTGTTTAAATGTCATATGTAAATAAACCTGTATTTGAGGCTGATCACTATGAGTAATCCATGTGTAGATATACAATTTTTACATTTCTTTTTTCAGAGAGCCTGCTCCCTACATGCTTAAAGCACATACTTAAAAGCTGTGTGGAATAGGCCTGAAATCTTGACTCAAAGTTCTGTGTTCTAACAACTAGACAGAACACACTCTGCATACCATACCTATGCTTAATTTAATGAACATATATTGTTTCCTTCATTAATGCTAATAGGAGTCATGCAGAAAAATATACTCTTCTGTGTACTGTATTTATTCCTTTGATCACTAGCAAGAATGTAGTAAGAACCATGTAATTGCAGAGTTATTATGTGGACCTTCCCTATAAATCTGAGTCATCAGGTTCTAAAAATGAACAATTACCTGGTCACTTGAACTACTTAGTAACTCTAAGTATATTTTTCACACAATGTGCAAGAATACGTACTATTGTACCAAGGAATTAATATTGGCTTTGCTACATACAGTAAATATAGAATCACTATATAATATGTTCTCTGTGAAAAGAAAGAACACCAACATTTTGTTTTTTTTCAAGTGACTGAACAGCGGTGATTTCTTTCTAATGAATGGGTAAAGAAATTGTTTCTTCTGGACTAACAGCTGGGGTCTGATCCTCTACTGCCTTGCACCTTCTGCAGTGGTTTACACCTGTGCAAAGTGAAAGAACTTCAGTCTGGATTCCCAGCAGTGTAGTTTGGACTTGGCACAGCTGCAGAGAGTGGGGAGGAAAGGTAGCTCTAAGCTCTCCCAATCCAGGGTCAGCCATGGGCCAAGATGGCTCTTGGCATAATTTAGAGCAGTCTAAGTGCTGTTGTAAAGTGTGGTAGCTGTAGTGGTCTCACACAAACCAGTTCTAGTCCATGATTGCTATGCACTCTGTCCATCCCCGCCCCTGACATGCCTCCTTCCAATCCCATCCCCTTTACACAGAAGCTATGCCAGCTTTACCCCACTCCAGGATTCCCCCATCTGGGAGGCCTAAAATTATTTGCTGAATAAATTTTAATTCAGTTTTAATATCAAATAATTAGCAAATGTCATGATCTGCTTGTGGGAAATTCACAAACAGAAACACAAGCAAAATTCAAATTAACTGTTCACTGCAAATTGTCCTATCAGATCTAAAAAATATACTAACGTTGCTGGTACATTTTGTACAGTCAAATCATTATACACAGGCATTGACCTTCATCAGACAAGTACAGCCACACTTTTCTCTGCTAACACTTATGATTATACCATTTAGTTGATAGGCAACACTCACAAATGCAAATTCCAGGGATATTACAGAACGAGGTCAGATCTAGTGACATACTAGTCGGATAATTTTGGCCCTCAATGTTATGCCTTTCTTGTAAAGACTTCTGGACCATATTTACTCATAATTTGTATCTAGTTCTAAAATAGGGACAACAAAAAAATCACAAAGGGGTTTGAAACATAACACCACACATCACAATTTAATGATACCTCTAGGGCTACCAGAAGCAAAGCCTCCTTTCCCTGGCGTGTGCGCACACACACACACACACACACACACACACAAAGCATCTTGCTAAGCACCCCAGGGCTTTACTCAAAGGAAGAAGTTATGATTTGACAAAAACTACAGTTGTTTTGTAGGAATGAGATGGACTTTTGTTTTAAAAAATTATATATGTATATTCTCAGTGAATATTTGTGAAGGCTGTAAAGGAGGGTCAGACATGGTAACTGAAATCTTTTTTATTTTTTTAAATCCACAAGTGAAGCACAGCTGGGCATCTGAAATATGCCATTTTTCAAAAAAAAAACACCCATTCTTGGTCTGGCAGAGTGAGAAGGAGTGAGAAGCAGTTAAGCCGGTGCACAAGCTCCATCCAAGGCCCTCCTGAGCAGAGACTGCCAACTGTCCCCATTACGTGAAGTGGTTTTGTGAGGTCATTTAATGGCCCCACTATTCCTGACATCATACCAACAAATTAACTTTGAGGCCTTAAATTCTATTTGATTTCTAATCCTAGAGCTGATCACCTGATGATGATGTGTTAATCTATTTGCTTTCATCAAAGAAGAGCAACTAAAAGCTATGAGCACTAAATCTAAACCCGCCTTTCTCTCTGACTCCTTGTGCCTGATTCACCACTTACTTTCACTTGGTGTAGTGTCAGGAATAACTCTACTGCTCTCAATGGAGTTAAACTGGTGTAGATGAGACTAGGAAAATGTGGCCCATTTCAAGATTGCTCTTTTCTCCCGGTCCTATGGCTCCTAATCTTCTTTCTAGTGCAATAAACAAATCATTTTACCTCAAGTCTCCCAGTTTTACCATGATCAGTACTTTCCCCCTAAATATAACCTTTGTACTCTTCCTTCACAGGATCCTACCATAGCCATCCATAGAAGCTGCTTGTATGATATAGTATAACCAACACAAATTACCAGGATTTGTATATAGTACAGACTAATCCACTGTGAAGCACTTTGTGATGCCTCTGTATGAAAAACGGCACATTGTTTTACAAAACGTGGTTTGGGATGGCTATGCTGACACTAAGTGCTATTGTATGGCATGAATATGTTACGGGGTGTCAGAGAAAAAGGTGTAGGTCAACTTGATGGCCTACAGCACAAGCGAGCATGGCACACTCTAAATGCCTCTCAGTAAGGCACCATAGAACTTCCCAGATGAAGAGAAACTTGCCCAACAGCATTAAACCAAAATGACTACAGCTTCTAACAGTGATATTAAAGAAACAAGGAAACAGGTATACGACAAGTATAAAAACAGCTCTCAGCAAACCAAAGCTTCCTTAAGAAAACATGAAACTTCAAGAACTTTCTCAAGCCCCTGTAGCCTCATTTATTTACAGTTAGTGTTAAAACTGGGCAGAGCTGAGGGTCTCTAGCTCCTTCTCCTAATTTACTGGCGGCCAGATAGAAAAGTCACTTTTAAAATTGCTCACTCTTTGGCCATTGCCCCCAAAGTGTTCCGCTGTCATTGTTTACTAGCCTGTACACAGATACATGCTGTAAACGACTAACTATAAGCTTCTGTGGGTACATCTACTCAGCCCATAAAAAAAAAAAAAAAAAAACCACCATGGTAGTGAGTCTTGGAGCCCAGGTTAACCGATTCCAGCTCATGCTGTGGGGCTAAAAATAGTAGCAGAGTTGTTTGGGCTCGGTGTGGAGCCTGGGCTCTGAAACCCAACAAGGGGAGCAGGTCTCGGAGCCTAGGCTTCCAAACCCAGGCATCTACATTGCTATTTTTTAACACCCCCAGGAGCCTGAATCAGTTGACCTGGCTCTGAGGCTCAGTTCCCACAGAGGTTTTTTGCTGTGCAGTCATACCCTGTAAGTCTATTAGTCTATTTTCAGTTTTCCTCTTGACAAACCTTTATGACACTGAATTAATCCATCTATAGAGGAATAGGTATGCATTCCAGCCAGCTGAGATAGTGAGGGAGTGGCACAGTTACCACTCCTCCACACCTGCTCTCTTTGTTCTCTACCTATCTTTTTTGCTACCTTTCATCCTGTTGTTGGGAGATATGGAATTTTTTGCACTGTACATGCTGCTTTAAATTTGTTCACTTATATTTCATCTGAAAAGTGAATTACCCTCATTATCTTTAGTGTTCTGTTTGCACATTCTGTACTGGGAAGCTTTTTTAAATGCTTTTTTGCTTTAAGAGAACAAAGTTTGGACTTGGAAATTATTAATTAGTAGTATTGGAGTGCCTAAGAGCTCCAGTCATGGACAAGGATCATAAAAGGGTCGTGAAGTACAGCTGAGGCTGTGAGCAATTCAAGGCATTATGTAGTGTAAGCCACAACAAATAAATATCATGATAATGCATTATTATTATTATTAATATTGCAATAGCGACTAGAGTTCTCAACCAGCAATAGGGGCCCCACTGTGCAAAGTGCTGTACAGACATCTAGGTATTGCTAGATATTTATAAAAATGTTGATGGTGCTGGCTTCTGCTCATTCAATCCTTCTCCTGTTAGACTTTGAAATTATGTAAAGTAAAATCAGCTTTTCCAGAGACCGACCAACATAGAAATCCACCCTGGCTAAAATTTGCAATGGAAAATTTCAGTTAACGACAAGGTTTTAAATAAAATTTGAACACTATTCTAATTCAAAATTAATTGATTAAAGCAATTTGAAATTTGAATGGGTTTTTTTTGTCAGTTACTAGACTGAATCTGCAATAAAAATATATGATTATTGTAAAATTAACATTAATTCCCCCTATTTGCAAAGAAAACAGATGAGATCATATCTTCCCACAGCCCTTTCTTATATCAAGGCTATGCCTAAGACACCAGAAAACAACATAACAGGGAACTATACAGATTAAAAAATAAGAGATAAAAAAGATTCATGAAGGTGGAATGTTATTTTCCAACTTGGGCAGTTTTTGATCAGTAAACATGCTCCCTCAAAGAGCGAACACTAAACTGACCAATAAAATGTGATTGATTGATTTATAATACAAAGTGTGTTGAGTAGCCTTTGGGAAAGGAGGGAGCTATCTTGAGACAAGCAAGCCAATTGTTTGCCTTCTCTCATGTTCACAAAGTGCCCTGCGGTAACCCTCATGCTCTCAAATACTCATATTGGTTATTTCAAAGTTGGGTGCAGAGCTGTGCTTTCCCATGTCTGCCACTAATGACTTGCAGCTGTTGCTAATCTGTGCCTCTGATTTCCTTTGATTACTATGTGTATTGATGCCTGTGGTAAATAGGCATCTGCCAGGTGCCAGCACAATCAGGGGGAAAATATAAAAAGTTCCCTGTTTCAAATTCAATGTGACATTGTGCAAGTTGAGAGGCAGCCGTTTAACTATTTAAGGGAAACTGTTTCCTGGGATCATCACTGGCCTCCTGGCTGTGGAAATTCCTTGGTTTTGTAGCTACAGTTCCCCTCCTTAGACCCCCCATTGCTTGCATGGAAATAGCTATACGCAAATTTTGGCTGCTTGGGGGAAGGTCCTTATAGTAAATCTTCCCATGACAGACAGTTTTAGTGAGAGGATAGTTTAGTCCTGTTTTCCATGGAACTAGACTCGCCAATGTACCATTCCCCAAGACAGCCACCCTTACTGTAATAAAATTCTGGTTTCCAAAAGTAGAGGCCTGATTCTCCACTACCTGGCACCTTGCACAGCCATTTATTGCTATGCAAAGTGGGTGTGAAATATCACCAAATAAGAGTAACAACATTGTACACCAATGAAAGTCAGTGGAGAAGTTCAGCCAGTAAATCCAGGATAAGAAGAATGCAGCAGCAGCATCTCAGGATCTGGTAGAAAATGATATGGCTTTCAGGAAGCCAAGGCTAGTTTTAGGTTTTCCAAAATGAAGCACAGAAGGTCTCACAACATGAATGGAAATATCAGTAGAAGGTTTCCCCAGGTAGGGTGACCAGATGTCCCAATTTTATAGGGATAGTCCTGATTTTTGGGTCTTTTTCTTATATAAGCTCCTATTACCCCCCACCCCCGTCCCGATTTTTCACACTTGCTGTCTGGTCACTCTATCCCCAGGAGACCGTTTGCAAACCATTTGCGAGGCCCAGTGCATTTTCACTGTCTATGACACACGTTCCCTTAGAGCAGAGTACCGTAGAGCTCTGTCAACCATTTTCTCATGGTATTTCTCATCCTATCTATACAGTATCAGTCAGTCAAAGGTGCCACCAAATACTGAGCAGCTGCTCGTCACTTCCATCCATCATTCTTCTTTCTAGTAGTACGTAATTATTTCCAGCTGTTAATTATCCAAGATTATAACACCTGACCCACATTGTTTGCCTTTCATTTTCACCTTGTGTGTTCAAAAACAAATCTTCAGAGACAATCAAATAGAAGCCAATTACTTGCTATTGCCAAAGAGCAGGGGCAGAGGTAGCCTCCTGATTCATTATACCCAACTGCTGAGGGGGCACGGATCACCCACAGCAGCACCCTACACCCCAGCACCACAATCCTAAACCCACCCTGATGCTTGGCCCCAGACATGCTTCTGTCACGATGGAGAGGCAGCTGGGCTGAATTAGAGAGAGTGGCACTGTGACCCCTTGTACCAGCATGCAACACTGAAGCAGGGAGCTGGGCCCAGCCCCAAGGGACAGGAGCAGTGCCATAACAAGGGCAAGGCGAGTGAGGCACTTGCCTCGGGCGCACAAAGCCGAGGGGCGCACAAAGTGGCAGAGAAAAAAAAAAAGCCATGATCGGCGGTGCTTCAGCGGCAGCTCTACCACCGCCGCTTCATTCATTCTTCAGGGCGCAGAAACCGGCGGAGAATTCCACAGCGGGGGAGTCCCAGATCTGGCTGCAGTGAAGGGAGGGGACAATAAAAGAGAGGGGGAATTTCTGATGGCTAGGGCAGTCTGTGGGGATGTGGGGAGGGGATCCCAATCAGTGTGAGAAGGGACAGAAGGAGGGAGGTCGGTCTGTGGAGTTGGAGGGAAATGTGGCTTCAGGTTTTAGTGAGATCATTTCAGAATAAGAGCTCTGGTATCCCAGCCAGAGGGGAGGAGAGGGGTGGAGAATTAGATGAGTTCACCCCATCTAGAGGGGTGAACTCTAGATGGAAGGGGGAACCTGGGCCCGAATGGGAAGTGAATCTCCCTCACCCCCAGGGTCAGGGCTGTGCAGCAGCTGGTGCAGAAAGGGGCCTAGGGTTTACCTTGCCTGAGCGATCCTGTGGCTACCTTCACCTTGTGGGGCCCCTCTGGGCTCTCTTCAGATTGCGGTGGGGGGGAGATAGGGCAGGGGCCAGACCTCTCATGGTCAGAAGGAAGTTAGGGTTCCATGGTCAGCTCATCTCTGCCCCAGTCACCGGAAGGAGAGTAATCCTGCCCTGCAAACCTGAACTCCCAGCATTCTCAGGACACATGCTGATCCCTAGTGGCCACTGCTGATATCCAGCACTTCCCTCCTCTTTTAACCTGTGAGTCCCTCTCTGGATTGGAACTGGACTGGAACCAACAGGGCCGGCTCCAGTCACCAGCTGAGCAAGCTGGTGCTTGGGGTGGCAGACTGTTCGAGGAGGCATTCTGCCCAATCCGAGGGCGGCACGGCCGCTTTTTTTTTTTTATGTGTGTGTGTGTGTGTGTCTGTTCTTGTTCTGCTCCGGCCGCCCTGTAGGAGGCAGCGGCGCGGAGAACCAGAGCGCCCTGCAGGGCAGTCCTCTTCCTTCCCTCCCCACAGACCGGAGTGGAGCCCTTGCAGCAGGCGGCGGCGCAGCGGGAGGGGCCACGTGGCAGCGCCCCTGCTGTAGCCCTGGCCGCCCCCTTCTCTCTGTCTCCCGCCCGCTCCCTCCCCCTCCCCCCCAGCCAGTCCCCCTGCACCTGCGCTCCAGCCGCGCCGCAGGTTTTTTTTTGTTTTTTTTTTTTTGCTTGGGGCGGCCAAAAAGCCAGAGCCAGCCCTGGGAACCAAAGACCATCTTGGAAGCAACATTACCAGCCCAAGCAGTCAAAAATCATGAGTTAGACCCCCGCAAAATCACAGGCTCTACCACCGCCACTTCATTCATTCTTCAGGGCGCAGAAAGCGGCTGGAGGGTGGGGAGCCGCGATCAGCGGCACTTCGGGACCCGCCGCCAAAGAGCCGGCCCTGGGGGAGGGCACAATTTTATATTCTTGCCTCAGGCGCAAAAATACCTAGTTACAGCTCTGGACAGGAGCTGCTGCTGCAGGGAAAGTCTAGGGCGGGTTCATTCTCCAGCCCCTCCCCCCTCCCGGGCTTCCCCCTCCGCACTGGGCCAGGAGAAGTGTGTCTCTGACCGTTTTTGCACCCTTGGTTTCATGATTTCTGTAGGGGCAATCGAGCCCATGAACCCACACTAAAGCTGCCCCTGCCAAAGACAGACACCTCTGTTTGCCTACTGAAAGGCTACTCTTGTGGTCAGTGTCTTCAGTTTGTAAAAGTCATCATCCGTGTAACTATCAGCTGACATTCCAGTGGCAGCAACAAAATGAGGGCATAGACATTAGCTATTAGAAATGTATAATGCACATATTCATTCATATGCTCACAAGACTGACACACTCTAGCCTCACTGTTTGCCGAGCTTCCCACCCCCAGCCTGGTTCCAGCCCCTGCTGTAAACAGTACAAGGATAGTGTGGGCACAGCGTGCATCTGCAGCAAGAGAAAGCCCACAGTGCTCAGATACATGGAAATAGATATTGAAGCAGAACTACATTTAACCAAAGAATAGAATAATTCCATTTTACATGGTACAGATTTGACCTCATTTGGACTACCCAGAAAGCGGCGGTTGCTTAATTTAGAAAACGCCATCTGAAGCTCGGGAAAAGTTGCGGTGAAGAGCTACAAGACGTGAGAAGTACAATGAGCTATGTCCTATGGGAAAGAGTGACATACGTTTGCCAATGTTCAAGATCTCCCTCTGTCCCCTGACAAAAAGGACACTGTAAAGTTATAAAATCACCTATTCAAATATAGATGTGTATGTACAGTCTAGCGATGTCCTCATCTAAGGTTAATGAAACTATATGAAAAAGATATACTTTTTGAAATGTATGCAGTTGCTTTAATTTTTGCACTGTACCCAGCTTGGATAGCAAAAATAGACTAGTTAGTTTTGTCTACATGAACATTTAGTTCATGGCAAGCTGAGGTGCGAATCTGCTCCACACTAGCCTGTGTGGTACTCTGACTGTGTGGATCCTGCTGACTTGAACTAACAGTTCATGAAAGCACTTTGATAGAGTCCAAATGAGACAAGACCAAAGTGTCCGAGCAAACTATTAATGCGTATCAGCAGGGGCCACATGGACTGTGAGAGCAGAAGCAGACTATTGACGGGTAGAGTCACGCCACAGATTGCCAGAAACTAAATGTTCATATAGACAAGCCCCTAGTTTCACTGATTGTTTACTGACCTACTGAAGATACAAGCCCTATTACTACTATGGCAAACAGCTGCTGAGTCTTCTTCAGCTCAGGGGATAGGGACCTTTGTGTTTGGAACAACAGGCCCTAAGCTGTGCAGGACTTTTTTGAGATGTCTTCCTGAGGAAAAATGTCAGCACATCTAAACCAAAACTCTACTGGGGGAAGAGAGGGGAGGACTGCTTCGATGAATTCCTTGACTTAATTTTTGAAAAAAAGTTTAGAAATTTTTCAGAACATCCCATTTCAACATTTTCAAAATGAGACATTTTGGTTTAACAATTCAAAGCACATTTCATTTTGAAACTTAAGCTAATTATAGTAAAAAATTAAATTAAAATGGTTGAAATAAAAATAAAATGTTTAGAAATGATCAAACCAAAATGTTTCAATTGACCAGAACCTTTTGAATTTTTTTCCAGTTTTTCACTTCACAAAAAAAATTGTGATATTTTGACAATTTGTCACAATTCAAGTGAGGAAATTTTTTTTGAAATCTCAAATGTTTTCCCAGGACAGGAAAACTGTGTCCATTCCAGCTCCAGTCCTGAGCTGTATCCTTGATACCAGAGACATGTGGTTTAGTTGGTGATCATGTCTGTGCATACACAGTTCTAGATTTGTTGTTGTCGCAGCTGAAAAACAGGAAATGTAGCCTTGATGACTGCAGTTAGTTATCAGGTGCTGGCTGCCACCAATTAGCGATGGGCATATCTGTGGGTTTGATTCTCTACCACTCACACACAAAGCAGAATTCAACATGACAGAGCATGACACCAGCAATCAGCCAGCAATCCATTAGGTAGATTAATAAACAATAGTAAAATCAATCATATCTATTTCTTTTCAGTTAACACTGAAACTCCAGTCAGTTGTTTTCAGCAAAATCTCCCCTCCCCTGCACTTTCAAATAAGAAAGTAAGTTTGAATACAATGGCAGAATATAGTTTACAACACTTCCCAGTTAGCAGTTTACACCAAGACATCAATATGTTAAGAAATACTCTTGCTCAATTGTGGCTAGGGACTAATGAGGGCAGGAAGGTTTTGAATTTCACCATTGAGACCCGGCTCCCAAAGGTTTTTATGAAGAAGTCAGTAAGTTATTTAATACAAAAAACAAGAACTCCCATCTGGGTTTCTCTTTTGTTCAGGGCATGCTTTGTGTTCACACATTGGGAACACCTTAGGCGGCAGCTGTGTTTCTCTTTAATGGGATAAGGGAGATGGGACACTTGTGCTGTCATCCCTGTTGGCATATCTTGTTTCTTTAAACTTACTTCGTGCAACTAGGCAAAGTTAGTAGAGCTGAGCTGTGTTTTTAAGAAAAAAGAAAAATCTTTGAACCTTGGCCTCAGAATGCCACTGGAAATTAGCCATGCCTCAGAACGTAACTGAACTATTCAGCTCTTTTTTAGTCACAGAGGAGAAAATATTTAGAGAACTGGGAGCAGGGGTTGTATTCTTATGATGTACAGTTTTAGAGATATGGTTTATGCAGCACGGGAACCTGGAAACACAATCAATCTGATTCAAATACTTCACACAATCTGACTAAATGAGCCCAGCTTCATACCCATGCAGTGGGGTATGAGGGTGTAAGGAGATAACTGGATTGCCAGAGCCTGCATGGAGGGGGTGGGCAGCCTGTGCTGGGCAGCTATGTCCCTTCCGACACAGGTGAGAAGGGAGTAGGTGGGAAGTTATCGTGCATGGATGGGGAGTGAATGCAGCCAAAGCTCCACCCCCCAGTGCTCCAGCTCACACACCAGAGCTAACACAGAGGGGAAGTCATCTGCACCAGCGGAAGGTTTGGCAGAGATTAGTCCCCCCCTGCAAGGGGGGGAAAAAAGACCAGATCACAACTCAGATTCACAGTCTGATTCCTGCTTTGTTCCTGGAGCAGGCCATCTACACGCTGTCCCTTATTCAAACTGGATTGTACAGCTATTGGCTAGTCCTTGAGCGTTATTTCATGTATCAGGCATGCTGGGCAACACACACCACCAGTGCTGTCCAGCATAACTGTATGGTAACAACAACATACCAGATACGGTAACAATTCCTTTGCAGGCTGCCACGTTCTATTACCTGATAGAAGCCGCAAGTGGGGAATAGCAGCAGACTAACAAAAGCCAGGACGTGCCCTGTTAAAGTAACCACTATATCACACTAATCTCTCCCCATCATGCCTACAAACTGTTATAGTAAAGATAAAAGAGACAGAACTCCTGTTCACTGCTATTGTATCAAAGCAGATCTGCTGTACATGGGTTTTGTTCCATTCTATTGTATTTTCTCTCTCTGTGTTAAAATCTATGCTAGGAAAATAAATTGCTCTTCAGCTGAGTGTGTAAAAGTTCTCTCTCTTACTGGCATCTTTATTTAACTTTATCTGATGAGACTCAAGTAACTTCCTTGAGTTTCTGCTGTTCCTAATAATGATGAAGTGAAAAGAAATCTCTTACTTTCTCTCCCCACTGACTCATAATATCAGGCTTCTAGGGAATATAGCTAGGGCTACTAAAAGAATTTCCAGGCCCAGGGAATCCTATCCCAATCCATGTCCTCTGTCTCTCTCTTGCTGGGTTTTGTCTTTGTATTCTCAACCCCACATATTCAAAAATCTTCGTTCTGAAACCACTAGGACTAGTGCTTTTTTTTTTCATATGAGTGCTGAGATTTTCATGTAGTCACTTGACTCCAGCAGGTGGGGCTTCAAGAAAACCCTCAAAGATCACAAGACTCATGATAAAATCCAAGCCAGCAGCCCTTCCCTTTCTCATCACCAAAAATTATAACATGAAGCTTTGAGTAGTATGGCATAGCACTTCTTAATTTATCCTGACTTGTGCTGGTGACTCTGCCTCTCTGTGCTGCTTCAACACCTCTTGGTCAACACCCATGGCTCACAGTTTTCTTTCCACTCTGGATGTACTATAGGCAAAACAGGAGTATAGATCAAAGCCCCCTCCTCAGGAATAGACCTGACAAAGCAGTACAGTGAGAGCTTCTAACCATGAGCTACGGGGAGCCTCTCAATGGACCCCTCAGAGGGAAATCAGGACCACCCAAACACCATGGACTAAGGAACCATCCCGGCATGCTCTCCCTCTGGTAGCCCTACTTCTAGCTGCTCTCTTAGTTTGCTTG
This sequence comes from Malaclemys terrapin pileata, assembly GCF_027887155.1. Taxonomy (NCBI): domain Eukaryota; kingdom Metazoa; phylum Chordata; order Testudines; family Emydidae; genus Malaclemys; species Malaclemys terrapin. The sequence continues at coordinate 108,413,613 of NC_071506.1, forward strand.
GCAAAGGGATAAACTGTTGGGGCATGATCCAAAGCTCATAGAAGCCCATGGAGTCTATTGTGATGTCCTGTCCATTTCAGGGTTCATGCACTCTCCCATCCTTCCCCAGTTCATGTTGATTTCAGTTTTGCAGCCAGGACAATAAACCTTTGCACAGCAGCTAACTGTGCTTAAATAAGCTCCTCTTTGTATTTCCTTCTCTGCTGGATCTAGATATAACACTATTACTTTAAATGGGCTTTGTATCAGACCATTAGAACTTCTAGTCATCCTTCTGACTTCTCCTACTTCTCAAGAGAAGCTGACTGTGATAACCATATGCATGCATGTGCCTGTATCCAATTGTTTTATGAGTTTACACCTGACTGACATTTTGTGATTTCATAAACCCCACATTCTCTGTTATAAGTTTTTGGATGACTTATCTTAACTAGTAATGAGCAAACCTCAAAAGGTTCTGATGCAAGGTTATCCCAAAATCTTGATTCTTCTCTCTTGCTGTGTATGTCACATGAATGGGAAGTGGCACATCTCTTTTCATCCAATCACATAAAAGAAAACATCCCTTCTGCACCCAGCATGACATTGTCTTACATAGACTATGAAGAGGCATCCACATTTTTAACTATATAGAGAAGTGGCATGACAGAGATCCAGTCTCATTGACAATGATGGTGAGAAAAAATAATAATCTTTATGGTCAAGATTTTGAAAAATGACTAATGATTTTAGATGGCCAACTTGAGACACCTTAAATGAGATGGGTCTGATTTTCAGAAAGTGCTGAGTACCAGCTCTCTGAAAATCAGGACCCTATAAAGTTTCTCAAGTTAGGCATTCCCACACCACTAGCGCCTTTTCGAACACCTAACATTTTTTTGCTACAGCCTCCTGATGGCTATGATTTCATGCTTCTCTTCTAATCTGAGGTGCCCTCTCTTGGGTGAGGTGATGAAGCTGTGTGCAAGGAAGGCCAAAGGTTTTGATTTCAGCTTCTTATGCCATATGTGTAATTTTGGCTCATGATCATGGGACCTGTGCTCATACTTCATGCAGCCCCAGGTCATCACATCATGAACGATCAGTTACCCAATCTATGACAAGTATGTGTTTGTGCTGAGTTGAGGCCACTAAAAACACAAACAAACTCACTATTCAAATATTAGTCAAATAAGCCTTTCATAACAGGTTAAACAAATTCGTTCCTGTCATATTGAACATCCTGGGCTTTCCCTCTCTGGCCCTTCATCCATAAGTGATAATCCACAGAGTAAAAGGAACACACTTCACTCTAATTAGGGAGGAGCTAATTATCCCCCATCAATTAGATCCTACAACACTTATCTGTAAACAGTTACTGGTAAGGTACATAACAGATTAGTGAGTGAAGGCCTAATTAATAAGGAATAATGAGCTCCTTCCTACACAAAGTGGAGGAAACGTGTTCTCCCTTTGCAGTGGCCATTGAGATAGAGTTATAGTGTTGACCAAGATGTATGGCAGAAGTCATCTAGTTTATGACTTCCTTCTAATTTTTATATCAAATATGTAGTCTTTATTTTACTGACTTAACTGTACAGCAATATGTTATTGTGTTGCTGACTTTGGTTTGCTTTCCCTGTGACTCAGAGCCAGAAGGAAAGTGGACACCGCCCCCAGTGAGTGTGAGATTTCCCGTTCTGTATTGCAAAGGCTGTACACTCATTATTTGTATTATAGTAGTGTCCAGAGATACACACCCCGCCAACCAAGATCAGGGCCCCACTGTCCTAGACACTGTACAAATATATGGTAATATGCCATCTCTGTCTTGAATGTCTGGGCCGGTAAGAGAAAGCATGGTAGAAAAAGCAAATGGGAAACCAAGGCACAAAGCGACTAAGGGTGGGATTCACCAAGGTATTTAGAAGCGCATGTCCTCTTGAAATCAATGGGAGTTAACCACCTAAATACCTTGGTGTATCTCACCCCCGGAGACTAGACTAGGCCACACAGGAAATCTGTGGCAGTACTTGAAAACTTGAGTTGTTTTTTTTTAGCCCCATTTTCCCATCGGAAGGAACCTATGACCTTTCAACATTTTTCATAAAAAAACAGAAACAAAGTCCCCATTGTAGCCAACAGCCCAGTGGTTAAGGCACTCACATGGGATGCAAGAGTCCTGGTTTTAAATGCCTACTCTATCTGATTTGGAGCAGGGACCTGAAGCCACCAGTAACCTAACCACCAGGCTATTGGCTTTTCTGTGGTGGGCTTCTCTCAGTCTCTCCTGTTGAAGCTGTTCCACTGTGTATAAAGAATTAGATATTCACTGGAGAAAGGACTTGACCCTGGCTCACCCCCATCACAGGTGAGTGCTCCAACCACCAGGCTAGAGAGGCACTCTCTCTCTCAGTCTGGCCCAGTGTACACTGCATTATTTATCCAAGATTCCTGACAGGCTCTAATTGAACCAAGATCCCCTGAATCCCAACCCAGTGTCTTAACCACATGACCCACCCTAATCTCTGTTTTCAGAACATTGAAAGATCCTAAACTATCTTTCAGAGCTGGGGCAACATCACCGCATGGGAAAGTCATATGAATAAGTCAAATAGGAAACTGTTCATGTACAGAACTTGGGGTTAGGAAGGATGTAGTAAAACATAAGACTTTTTTTACCCCCTTATCTCTCAGAAATCATTGAATCCATTCATTTTTCTCAAGGGGAATCCAGCATATTGCCCATTGTGGGTTGTTGTTTGTTTGTTTGTTTTGCAACTTAGCAGCAAATTTTCAAAGCTGCACCTGTGGATTTGCTCATTAACAGCAATAGGAATTGTTCACACAGCCGGTATCAATCCTGTGCACACCAGCTGACAATTTTACCCCTTGATGTTGTGCTGTGAGTATGCCTAGAATTGCACAGTCTGTACTGAAGGAAGGACATTTTGAGTGTTAGATGGAGAAGAAATGTTCTTCTGTTGATGTACACTGCTAATGTTGGTGTTTGGATATCAAGGTGATAGGGGCCTTAGGAAGAATGGACAGCAAGTCTTATAAGATATCTGGCAGAATGGAGAGTGATAGATATACTTTTTTTACCATTATAATTAGGACCCTACTAAAATCATGGTCCATTGTGGTCAATTTCACAGCCATAGGATTTGAAAATTGGTAAATTTCATGTTTTCAGATGTTTAAATCTGAAATTTCATGGTGTTGCAACCATAGGGGTGCCGACCCAAAAGGGGATTGTGGGGAGTCCTGCTAGTAAGGGGTCATGGGATTGCCACACTCACTTCTGTGCTGGGCAGCAACTGCAGAGCTTCCTGCAGCTGCAGGAAGTTCCCGGAGGTGGAGGTGGGTCTGATCTCTCCCGCCCCCAGAGCGGCTGTGCAGGGGATGGATAAGTCCCATCCCTCCCCAGCCCAGCCAGAGCTAGGAGCCCCCTTTGCTGGGGCACTTCTAGGAACAAGGGGACATCGGATTTCACCAGGAAGGGCTTATTTCATTGTCTGTGACATGTTTTTCATGGCCATGAAATTGGTAGGGCCCTAATTGTAATGTGGTCAGAGGTGGGTTCGGTAAGATTCTGGCCTGAGCAGCCCACATAGCCAAAGTGGCTGTCCTATTTCTATAGTATAGTGGCTATCACCCACATAAATTCAGCAGATATAGAAAGTTATATTGTAATTTCAAGAGACTTCAAGCATTTCATTTGCACTATTCTTTGAAAGGCAGACGGATATTGCTATGAACTCTATCTTCCAAAGTCTGATCCTGGTACTATTCCTCCCAGCCCTGTGAGAGACAGGGAAGACAAGCAGACATAGCTCACTAGGAAGGTGATGCTCTGGTATTAAGCCATATTAAAAAGTCTCTCTGTGACACATCTGATCTCCTCCATCCAATGGAAGAGACACATATGCCAGGGTGCAGTTGTGGGATTTCTGCAGCCTGCTATCCTTTGACATTGGTTTTCTTTATTTACATTTCTCTGAAAGCACCTGGAGTATCTGTCACTCTAGGCACTTACGTGAACGTCATGAAAAACACAGAAGAAATTACATTGGATCAATGTCCCTATGAAATGTGTCCTAGCCCACATCAAATAAAATTCAGCCCTATTCAACCCCATTTAATCTGCCTTCTCATTGCAAAGCAGGAAAAATAGATAAAACTTGCAGCACATCATAAAGTTGAGTATTTTGAACCAAGGAGGAAGCAGGCTCCAGAATCAGAGACCATGGAAATATCCTGCCATTACCAGTCCCTTTTCATTAGCTCAAGCACTTCAAGTGATCACAACTGCAGTATCACATGAGGAAGAAGTGGCTTCCAAGGAAGCCAGAGACCACACCATCTAGGCCCATATATAAAAACAGATTCACATAAAGCTGAAGAGCTACTGAATATATTAGGGAGTGCCTAATCTTTAAACATATATCAGCGCAGCCGTCAAATTAAGGAAGGGTCAGTAATAAGTTTTGAAACACACAAAACCAGACATCTTTATGCCTCAGAGTGGTTATTGGGCAAGGAACACAGGGAAGCGAGCTGATAACTTTCTAGAAGAGTTGGGAGGACCAATTTTAGAAGGCCACACTGAGACTGAAAGTAAAGCTTGTTGTCTCTGGCCGTGCTGGGACTAATAATCAGCAAAGCCACCAAGGACAAAAGATTTATGATCTCCCCCTCACAAAATAGCTTGCATTTGTTAATTGTTAGTAACTAGTGTAGCAGAATTATTATTCTACAGATTCATAGACCCATGCAAAATATGGTAGGCTTTGCGAAGAACATAATGACCTATATTTTTCACTTTCAGGGAGCCAGACATATATTAACTCCATTTGAACCAAGCAGCAATTTGCCCTGCCAAAAGCTGGAGCAAGATGTATGACCAATACAATTTCTGATATTCTTCAGCTTCTGTTAGAACATATGAAGGCAGCCTGTGGTTACTGGTCAGAGCATATGGTTGGTATGACAGCAGAGCTACTGAACAGTGATGGAAGATGCCTGAATTATTTCACAATATCTTTCTAACAGTCACTTGGGATATGCTCTCATTCTGTGACACTGAGACTGGCTGTGCCCCATCTGAACCCTGCTAAGAAAACACGTTGAGAAAAAAGGGAAGATAGTTATTATTGGATTCCTGCTAGAACAGAAACATAGCCAGCGAGAAAAATGTCAGTCAATGCTGCAGTTCAAAAATTCACAGAGGCCTAGTCTCCTGGAGTGAAGCCCCGTTTCATAGTGGAATATGACATGTTTTTACTTCAGAGATAGACCACTCTGTTGTAATCAAACAGCATACAGGCATATTGGCTGACTCAAGATCTACATGTCTACTACACTGCAACTAACACTGGACAAAATTTCAGTGAAATTTTCCAGCAAAAAAATTCAGATTGAGTGACATCAAAACATTTCATTAATTTGTGTCGATTTTGCAAAATTGTTCCAGTAAAAAAAAGAAAAGAAGAGAAAAAGAAAAAATTGAAATGACATTTTGAAACTAGAAGTTTGTGGATTCTAAATGAGTTTCCATTTCAAAAATTTCCTTTAATTCTATTTTAAATTTTTTTAGAAATGTTTAAAAATGTAGTTGACCTGACCTGAAATGCTTTATTTCAAGTCATTTCAAAATTAAACTGTATCTTCCAATGGTGCCATATTGCTTCAGTGGCATTGTAATTCAGGTGCCTGAGGGCCCCAGTTTTCCCCTATAGGCTGGGATCCTTGACTGGACAAAAACTCCTGTGGAGAACCGCAGTCATTTGAATCCCATGATCCATCACAGAGCTCAGAGGGGAGGCTATGTTGCATCATGGGAGATATAGTCTGGTCATGGAGCCTGGCCCATATGGAAAAATGGGGACATCAGGCACCCGAACTATGACTTCCATGAGGCCAAAAACAAAACAACAACAAACAACAACAGATCACAAAAAGATACTGACTTTTTTTTAAAAAAATTATTTTTCCACAAAAAAATCCAAAACTTTAATCAAAAATGAAATAGTTATCAAAATGGTGTTTATGAAACATGTCTTTAATAGTTTCTATAAAACTTTCACAAATATTTTTGTAAAAGAAAAACAAGGGTCTGTTTTCAACCCTGCAAAATGGAAAAAAAGAAAAAGGGAAGTGTCAACATTTTCCATGCATTTCTTGTCAAACCTACTCTAACTTGTAGTGCATATTTTCATGGTGCCTTCGGGTGTCCAGTAAGGGTAGATAAACCATTTTGGATAAGATATGAACAATCCCTCCTTTAATTAATTCCTCAAACTCCAATGAATTCACATTGCATCTTTATTGAAATTCAAATAAATTAGGGTAACATTTTATCCCCTTACATTTCATTTTTGTGTCCCTCTGCCATTCTGAATGCCAGCCAATGCAAAATGCAGAAGTGCAAAGAAAGGTCCTGAACCTGCAAATTTGTGTATATGGCTAGACCCGTATAGCTTCTCAGGTCTCCACTTAATCAAGAATCACTGGGTCTTCCTGACAGGGCCGGCTCCAGGGATCTGGCCGCCCCAAGCAGCCAAAAAAAAAAAAAAAGCCGCAATCGCAATCTGTGGCAGCAAATTGGCGGAAGGTCCTTTGCGCCGAGCGGGAGTGAGGGACCGTCCGCCAAATGGCCGCCGAATAGCTGGACTTGCCGCCCCTCTCCGGAGTGGCCGCCCCAAGAACCTGCTTGCCAAGCTGGTGCCTGGAGCTGGCCCTGCTTCCTGTAATATGAGCATGCAGAATCAGGGCTGTGTTGCAAATCAAGCTGGTCTCACTAGATTTCAGCCCAATTTTGCAGGCATAGATAACTTGGGTAACGTTCAAATAAGCATCTCAACGTACGGATCCATATCTGAACCAAATCTAAATTCAACTTTTTAGAGTCGCCCTTTACTAATGTCTGGGCTTGTCTGGTAATGAGGTGTGGATGGGGCCATCTCTATTCGTAATATCATCACTATGATCCCTATTAATTTTGCTGGTTTAAAGCCGCTACAAAGTTCTTGTTCTCAAAATTTCTAGGTCTGATCCCAACTAGGAGTCCTATTTCTCTATCATATACCTCCAAACAAGCCTCTCACAGATTTCGCTGTCATCTCCTGAACTGCCTGATTGTGAAAGTGGACAGTCAAATAAAGCTTGATTATTCAAAACAGTTCTCTCATTAAATTGTCTAAAAGCATGAATGTGTCTCTTACTTTATTTGTCCACTGCCAGGCCTATGTTTGAAATATATTTTGACACTTCAAGTGATGTACTGTGCACGCTGATAATACAAATGCCTTACTGCAGAAAGGGTGGATTGATTTACTGCCCTCTAACTCACTATGTGATTCAGTTCTTGTATGAAAAAGAAAACAAAGTGAACAGGAGTAGAAGGTAACTGTGGAAGATTTTGGAATTAAAATTTTATCATGCAGAGCTCTGCTTAGTTTAATGGTGGCTGACTGGGTCCTTTTTATATGATATTTTTAGTAATGCTACAAACATAGCTATCATCATATTATTTAGCTTTTCAAGCTAGTTTATTAAATAGGGAGGTGGTGATGTTTACTTAATAGGTGGCACAGTTTCCTCTAAGCCTTATCAAACCTATGACCCAACTTTTGACATTGGGGTATGATGTGTACGCCTGCAGGTGCTGTCTTTGATGAGAGATACATTTGAGGTTGCAACTACTCCTGGTCATCAAGGCCAACTTTTTCAACCCAAATTAAGCTCCTTAGTTCATATTTAGGCACCTAGATAAAAGTAGCCTGATTTTCAAAAAGTGCAGCACCCAATTCTTCTGTGGAATTTCTGGATAGCCAGCACACCTGAAAACCAGACCACTTTGTATTTAGCCCACTAAGTACATATTTATATCTGAGTGAAAATGTTTGCCTCAGTGTCCCTGGGAAGAAGAGAAAAACTCATCCTGGTGTTCAGGCCAAAATCCAAAACTGGTATCATCCAGCCTATCTAAATCCCCTCAGAGATATAGGATCCTTCACTGTCTTCTAAAAGGCTGTTGTGGTATGATGCACTGTTAAATAACTACTACCTTTCACCCCAAAGGCACAAGAACTGCACACCAGCAGTGAGTGAAATAAGTCTCATTTGCATTGTCGTAGGGCAAGCTGCCTCATTTGCAACCCCTCATGACCCAAGAGCAGCTCTGCAAGCAGACCCTCTGCCACAGTTTCCCCCTTCAAGGGGCTCCTTCAATAACTCATAGACCCTTGTCCATTCACAGCCTTTCTCAGGTTCTGGTTTATTAAATGAACACATTCAAAATAAACTTATCAAATCCCTCTTCAAGTTTATCCATTTACCTCATCAGATCACTTCTGGGCCTTTCCTGCCTGTGTCTCACTCCCCAAGTTTCGGGTTTCTCGCCCAGAGCCTACTTGCTTCCAGTACCACTATATTCTACTCTGGTCTCCCTGAGAATGCTCCCAAGTTTCTCTGCTAGAGCCGACTTACCCTCAGCAGGCTCTGTACTCCACTCTTGTCTCCCTAAGAACTCGCTTTATATATAAACTTGCTGCTCTTTATAGGGGAACCAGCTGATCCATGCTCAGGTGTGTCTAATTAGTAACTAGGGTTGACTGACCCCACGTCTTTAGCCCTTCAAGGGGCAAGCTTCTCTGGTTCAAGCGTAAAGGCCAGTGTTCCTTGAAGATCTCCGTGTAACCTTGAAAACTTGTCTCTCTCACCAACAGAAGTTGGTCCAATAAAAGATATTACCTCACCCACCTTGTCTCTCTAGTGTTCCTTCAAATATTTACGGCCACCTATAACTACTTATGTGAGTTGTCCCTTCATCTCCACGAGGGTTACTCCAAATTTTCTAAAGCCCTTTCAGACCATGTGGAATAAAAAGTGATGGAATAATGTAAAATATTATCATTTTCTTAGATATTGTACTTAGTACTGAATTTTACAAACAATGTAAATACCCACAAGGCAGCATGACCCAATGGACAGACCACTGAACTGGTAGAAGAGGGCATGGGTTCTATTCCTGCTCTTCCATTGATTTGGTGTGTGACTGTGACCCTAAACAGGCTCCCAGTGCAAAAGAGGAAAGTGCTCCCTGCTATCTGGTAGTGAGTTTCAGCTGGCCTGACCATTCAGCATACCCCAACTCACTAATGTCATAACCTGTATCTAAAAGGTATCACATAAGATATCAATAGAAAGCTAATACCATACAAGTCATTCATATTATTGTGTGGTGTATACATGGAAGACAAATTCAAAATTACAAACACACTGGGAACTGTGTTCTTTAAATGTATCTGCCTGGCAATGCTGAAGTTACTCCAATGTACATTAAGAGACAACAGGAATGCAATTTACATAAAAGGTAAACAGGATCATCAAGGCAACAAGGGAAGGAGATAACCATTCAATATCACAGCAGGGGAAGGAGATTTCAGTAACAGATTAATTTGCATTTAGCCAACACCAACATGGAACTTCCGTCAACATGACATTCCATGTCTCCTTCCTCACAGACTGACTGAACTTTATTTTGAGGGAATAGCCTTCAGAAGAATCCATTTCAAAGGCTCACTGGACTGTAGAAGAGAGGGGCAATGAACCCCAAGTGATCTTTCATCTAAGATGACAAAGGAACTGTACTTTGGACTTTGTGGGAGACCCTGACAAGAGAGGTGGTCAGCCATCTTGCTGGAAGGTAGATTGGTAAGGATACTACCTTGAACAAAGGCTGTAGCTTCATTTGTTAAGTCTTAGCCTCTAGAAACTGATTTTGTTTTTCATTTTTATTTGCTTGTAACCATTTCTAACTCTGTCCTTTATACTTGAACTCACTCCTATCTCCTTTTGTTGATGAACTTGTTTTACTTGTGATCTAAACCAACCTAGTGCTGGGTTTGAACTGAAATGATAATTAACTCCAGTTAAAGTGATAAGCTATGCATTTTGTCTCTTTAGAGGAGCAAACAACCTTATTATTTGGGAGTGTTCCAGGAAAGGCTGGACACTTCAGGGCAGATGGTTTGGGGGAAACTTTGGGACTGGGAACATGTTGTGGTCCCCCCTGCATAAGGTAACTGGTTGAGAGAGACTAGAGCGGGGTTATTGTGTTGCAACCAGGCTGCTGGGGTCATAGCGGTGAACCAGAGCTGCAAGGCACAGAGATAGTCAGGATACTTGTCTGCTAGCTGCTGCATGCTTGGTCTGCTGATTGTTGACGTCCAGGCTGTGAGCCACAGCATCAGAGCATTTAAGCACCCAAATGCTACAGGGCAGGCAATAATATAGCCACTCACTGGTCTGGATTGCACCCCAGAATGTAACAGTGACATTATAACTTTTCAGAACAGTAATATCTTACACAGAAAGATGTCATCTATTGGTTACAAACTGAATGAACTACATCATTTTAATAAGATTTTATCCTGTCTAATTGGGAGAAATGTTCTGATATTTTGTATAGTTTAATATTAATAAATGTTCCCAGTTAGGCCTTGATCTTGGACAGGGACCCATATGAATAATTTCATGCACCAACATGGAGCCCCATTTACTTTGATGGAAGGGGTCTACTTAAAAGGTTCTTGATGCAGGATCAGCACCTTCTCATTGTACTACAACAGGGATCGGCAACCTCTGCCACACGGCTCGCCAGGGTAAGCACTCTGGCGAGCCGGGCCAATTTGTTTAACTGCCGCGTCTGCAGGTCCGGCCGATCGCGGCTCCCACTGGCCACAGTATGCTGCTCCAGGCCAATGGGGTCTGCGGGAAGCCGCGGCCTGCACATCATTCGGCCTGCGCCGCTTCCCGCAGTCCCCATTGGCATGGAACAGCGAATCGCGGCCAGTGAGAGCCGCGATCAGCTGAACCTGCAGACGTGGCAGGTAAACAAGCTGGCCCGGCCCGCCAGGGTGCTTACCCTGGCAAGCCTTGTGCCAGAGATCGCCGATCCCTGTACTACAAAGTATGAAATGGAGCTATACCACTCATTTCAAAGTCTGCAGTGGCCTTCTCTTCATTAGTGAGTTGATCTCAATGTCTCTGTTTGTTAGTACTCATAGTATTTTGTGTTTAGATTGGAAAGTTGCTTGATTGCAATTTTGTGTAGAAATCTTTGCAAAAACATATTTAAAGCATTGACACTATTAAAATGTATTTATCTGAAAGCCACTGTTACATGTAATAATAATACCTGATTATATTAAAATTGAAAGGGTAAATTGGCCACATATTAGGTTTATTTCTCTGCCTCTGGTAGAGTTTATTCCCCTCTATTGTGTGACAAAGTTCCTCCTCTATTTTGGTGGGTCCTGCGCTTATTGGCAGATTTTCTTGCCCCAGAGATTCACCATTTGGGTTGGGGATCAGCCCAGAGACCTTCCCCTCTGGAAGAACCCACAGTCCAGGTCAATTGGGAGGTCTGGGGGGAACCCAAGCCCGCTCTCTACTCCGGGTTCCAGCCCAGGGCCCTGTGGACTGCAGCTGTCTATAGTGCCTCCTGTAACAGCTGCATGAGAGCTACAACTCCCTGGGCTACTTCCCCATGGCCTCCTCCAAACACCTTCCTTATTCTCACCACAAGACCTTCCTCCTGGTGTCTGATAATGCTTGTGCTCCTCAGTCCTCCAGCAGCACCCTCTCAGCTCCTTGCACCTCTTACTCCTCACACCACAAGCTGGTGTGAGCTCCTTTTTAAAACCCAGGTGCCCTGATTAGCCTGCCTTAATTGATTCTAGCAGCTTCTTCTTAATTGGCTCCAGGTGTCCTAATTAGCCTGCCTGCCTTAACTGGTTCTAGCAGGTTCCTGATTACTCTAGTGCAGCCCCTGCTCTGGTCACTCAGGGAACAGAAAACTACTCATCCAGTGACCAGTATATTTGCCCTCTACCAGACTCCTGTACCTCACTGGTCTGGGTCTGTCACAATTGATACTGCTAAACCTTTCAAAAATGGTTTATATGTTGCTATAAAGGCTTAATATGATATTACTGAAAATAAAATATTAGGTTGCATCTAGTTCATTTATTATATTATACACACACACACACGAAGTGGAGGATCCCCAGAATGTTTCTATTTTCTCCCTTTTCATTCCCATCTCTCCCCGCCTCCTTTTTCAGAAATTTACTACAGTTTGGGACTGCTTGAAATATATTGATGAGGCTACTTCCATTGGCTTGTCTAGCCCTGACTTTTCATATGTGATTTCAGTAGTTTCTAGACCAAGATGGTACATATAACATCCAGAGAGAACTGAACCTCCAAACCTTTATTTGGTCCCTTATCACTAGGTAGAAGAAAAAAGTGAATTGTGTATTTGGAAACAAAGTGCTAACCAAGTGAAGAAATGATTTCTTGAAAGAGAGCTTTCTTCTTTGATTTTTTGTTGCACATGGACACTGTGGAGAAATCTTTTTATTATATGAATGCTGTACCATGGGATAAATCGACCAGTAAATTAAGGACATGTAACCAACAGTGATGTTTTCTCTTGCACATATTTACCACTAGAGGTCATTATCAGCCTTTTTCAACAGAGAAGATGGCGCCAATTATAACAATGCTACAAAAATAAAATTCTGTAAATACGCATTTCTGTAAAAGGTCTTCAGATTTGAATAATCTGTGAAGAAGTACTGGCAGAAACTTCACAACATGGAACTTCAAAATGTGGTCTTGTGTACATGCAGGTACTTTATTCTATGATTTTCCTATTGGATTTCATGTACTGCCATCACTTAAAAAAAAAAAACATGACCTATCTACTTCTTTCATCTGTCCACCAAATTGCCACAATTTTAATTAGCAATATTTTGCCTTTACTACACACACACTTTCCTGCCTGTCATACAAAGCAAGCAAAATCTTTTCTGGAGGGTTGTTTTTTTTTTTAAACCTACATTCAATCTAATACCAATTTGTCATAGGCTGGTCTTCAAGCTTTCTATTTGCTTGTTTCCTAACACAGGAGAAAGCTTTAAGGAAGTTCAAATCTAAGATAATCAGGACAGCTAGACCTATTCTTTTTTCCTGAAATGTTCCTTCACTTCAGTTAGTGAATAAGGTCATCGTGAGAGTAGAACAGAATTGATCTATTTTCACTTATTGGAACTAGTTATCTTTTTATGTCTATAAGCATTTGTATCAGGTTGTGGGGATTTTTTGTTAAGCATGACCTCTTCTAGGGTCTGATCCTGAGGACCTCCTGCAGGCCTTTCTCTTTTTAATATTTTGCTAAAATAAAGAGAAATAACTTTTGAAATCCAAAGAATTTTAGAGTTTTGAAAATAAACTGCCAGGAAAAATGTGTGAATAATGGGATTTGACATCACCAACATTTGGGACTTTTGGACAATCTGCTAATGAGCTTGCATTATGTACTCTTGTTATTGCCATAATAGAGTCATAGATTTTCAAGCCAAAAGGGATCATCTAGTCCAGTGGTTCTCAACCTATTTATCATTGTGGGCCACAAAGTGTTAGCTGGGCCACAGGTTGAGAACCACAGTGCCCCACACCTAAACCCTCCCACAAACCCCAATCCTCAGTGACCTCTGCCCAGAGACCCCTCCACAAAGTGGGGCCAGGAGCGGAGAGCTAGGCATGGGGCAGGGAGCCCGACCACGGACCCTGCTGCACGGGGACCCCAACCACCACTGTGCCAGGACCCAGGGGTGAAAGTAACTTACCGGTACACTGGAGTCCTGAGTGGGACATGGCCTCAACCAGAAGAGGCGGGGCCTTTACAGATTTAAAGGCCCTGGGACTCCAGCTGTGGCTGGGAGCCCCAGGGCCTTTAAATCACCCTGGAGTTACCAACTGCAGAGGCGGCTGTGAGCCCCGGGGCGAATTAAAGGACCTGGGGCTCTGGCCACCGCGGAGCTCCAGGCCCTTTAAATCACCGCAGGAGCCCTGCCGCCACTACCCCTGAGCGGCAGGGCTCGGGCTAGGGCTGGGGTAGCAGCGGCAAGGCTCCAGCCGTGATTTAAAGGGCCCGGGTCTCTGACCTCTGTGGGGAGCCCTGGGCCCTTTAAATCACCACCGGAGAGGCCGGTCCAGTCCAGCACAGTGTATCGGCTCTTGCCAGTACGCCATACCAGACCGTACCAGCTTACTTTCACCTCTGCCAGGACCTCAACCCCAGACCCTACCAGGACCCTGGACCCCACCGTGCGGGGATTGAGAACCGCTGATCTAGTCTGACCTCCTGCGTAACAAAGGCCTAGATTTCTCCCCGTGATTCATGAACTGAGTCCAACAACTTGGGGTTGAACTACAGCATATTTTTCAGAATGACATTCCATCTTAATTGGAAGACTCCAAGTGATAAATAATTTACCACATCCCTTGGTAAGTTGTTCCAACAGTTAATTACCATCACTGTTAAAAATTTGCATCTCATTTCCAGTGTGAACTTTTAGCATGAATATGCAAAACTGTGTGTGCAATTTGTGAAGAGTTCTACGAGAAAAAAAAGACCTTTCTACTCATCAGTGACAGTTAATTAAATATTTTGGGCAGTGTATTCCCATGGTTTAGCCCTTCATGAGCTAGATTTCTCCACACTACCCAACTGTGACTATCAAACAGAAAATTATTTTGATCATTGTCTATGGCTGCTCAGACAGCACCTCCGTATCTGTGGAGTATATAATACTTTGACCAACAAACAAAGCTTATAAACTTCTAGGTTCCACGGTAACCCCTGTAGATGGTGTTCTTGAATATTGTGCATCATAAAGCAACTGCAATCCAAATCTAATACAAACGGCTAAGTGCAATTATTTTTGAAGGGAACATCCTGCAGTTAATGGATAGTCCTTCATAACATCTTTAAAAGACATCCCAGCTAAGCTGCAGATTTTTTTTGCCCTGGGCTCCTCTGCTTGTTGACAATACAGTTTAAGGAACTAGCCCCTGTAAATAGAATGCAATGCCCCCAAAAGGCTACAGCATCATCTCCTGCTGTTTCTGTTGTGAAAAACCCAGGACAAAGCAGGAATTCATCAAACAGCAAAGGGCTTTATTATTTGTATATTATCTTAATATGTACCAAGGGAAGACAAGGGTAATCTGCCTGCAAGCAGCAGGGTCTGAACACAAGTTACACTGCACAGTCTTCCTGAATGCACAGTAGGAAAGCCATTCACCTTGTGCAAGAATATTACTCTTTGGAGAGAGCACACTGGCACTGCTATTTTTAATTTGAGTTTCACCACCTAAGGATAGTCTGCAAACCTGCAGGAGCTTTTTGACTTTGAATCACTTTTGCTTTGTACATCCCCAGAGTTCAAAAGGGACAGCAAACCTGTCATTGGGAAGATGGATTCACCTTTAGAGAGAGGAAATATTACCCCACTGCCTTATTAGGAGGCTATTTGCTCCAGGAATGTCCCTGATACATGGCTCCCAATTTCACTGAATTGCATTAAAAACTCTCCCAGGTAGCATGCATATGAGCATGTTTTTAAAAAGAAACCTAGTCTTCTAAAGGGACCATCATCATTGATTTCCAGTTAATACTCTTTTTAAAAAACAACTAAAGTGACACCATATTTTTTACGAAAATTGCACATTTGTTCTTTTAAAAAAATCATTAACCTTGGATGGAGGCAGTGGGCTCAGCACTGTACTCTACACGCTGCTTCGGGTACCACCAGGCCAGGGATTTAACCTGTCTCATGCGATCATGGCAAAGCTTCCATGATGGTGGAAGTGGGGGCCATTCAAAGTAATTTACAGCCATTGCCCTGAAGAAATGAAGAGCAGAGCTGATTTATCATTATTGGCACCATTAATCCCAGGGGTGACATTGAGCAAGGATGAGAGTGACGCAATGGTAATGGGGGTCCTATGGTATTTCCAGTCTATTCCTCCCAGCAGGTGAGATCTTCGTATTGAGATTCCTAGGGAAACCTATGTCACGGAAGGAGTAAGGGGGAGATAAGAAAATAATGATTTGTAGCAGTTTTTTTAATCATTGCTGCTGAAAGCCACGTGTACTTTAATCATTGGCTGAAAGTAGAGGGGCTGAAGTCTGTCAGGGCTCAGGGGGTGCAGGAGAAGATGCTGCTGTACAGAAGGTCAAGAAGAATAGGGGAATGATTTGTATATGGATACTGTGTTCATTTTGGGTCGAATTTACACACAAAGGGGTATCAGCTCAGCAGGCTTTCCGGGAAGGGTTCTAAAATGAGGAGATACATCCAAGTTCTTCTACACTGATTTATTGTCTCTGAATTAACTGACAGATTCAAGAACGTTAGGGTGAAATCCAGGCCAAATGGAAATCCAGAAATTTCTCCCTTGACTTCAGTGAGGCCAAGATTTTACCCTTAACCTTTTGTTACTTTAAAGCTTGGGAAAATCGGATTTTTATTTTGCTTAATTTAATTTCTTACAATATTAGGGTAGTAGAAAAATCTTTTTGTATAATGGCATCACATGCAAACAATTGATTAACACTGTATTTGTATTGTTAGCCTTCTTTACACTGCTCTATGGAGGGTTTATAATCTAATGGGTGGTGGACTGTCATTGTTGGAATAGCTCTAACTCTACTTATACTTTGTTCCATTTTTAATGGACCTATTGAAATTTAAATAAATGGTTCTCAACTATCAGAATTTTTCCCAGGGGCCTCTTGCACTGTGCATTAGAATGCAGAAAGAGCCTTTTGTATAGCAGAGTAATGTACACACTCACAACATAATTCTTCCAATTTGGAGTACAAGTTCTAGGGAGGGAAAAGGTAGATTTTTTTTGTTTTTTTTTGTTTTTCTCTGCAATGCAAATAGCATTACTCAGTGATACACTGGGTCCATGGATAATTACCTGTTAGTGCCTCATTGTAATTAAACTAGAACAATTCCCACAATTATTTTGACAGAGCTCTTGTTGAGAAAGAAGGACAGCATTTTTTTTTTCCTTTGCTATTTCGTTCTGCCAGTCTGGTGGCCCTACTTTTCCTCTGATAATACAACCAGACTCCCGGATTATAAATGCCATCGCAAAAGCCTGTTTTTAGTTACCTCTAAAAGTCACTAGATGGCAGCAAAAATCTATGCTTCAAAGTCCAGTGACTACCACATGCTTTATTCTGTCAGTCACCTAAAACTAATTTGATATTTCATGTACACAGAGCTTAAGTAGATAGCCCCAAACCACATAATTTATATCCAGATTTCAAACCCCTCATAAATCAGTCAGGAGAGGGGGGATGGGATTCAGTGTAGAAATGGCCCAGACTCAGTATGGATTGAGATTCTGAAAATCAGCAAAGTTAAAGATGTTCAGAAGCAAGGTTTTGGCTTGGTCTCATCTGTACATTTAATATATGCTTTCTTAGCCCTAAAATCTATGAACCTGATTCTCTTCCCACTTGCAGGAGAGTAGAGCTGGAATAACTCCATTGAAGTTACTGGAGTCATACCAGTATATAGCTGATCTTAGTGTATCACTCTGTTTCTGTCAAGTTATCCTCTCCTTAGTCTCCCTCATCCTTCTGCTGTTCCAAAATGATTGCCCTTGTACGGTAAGGTGTGTGCACTAACATGAGGGCAAGCACCTTCTGTAACTGTTCTCTAGCTGTACGCAACACAAATTGTGCAAACTACGGGAAGGCTTTCCCCTCCACCCCCAGCCAGAGCAATATCTCCTGCCAGAAATATCACCTCAGCCTTTATTTTTCTACTGTGGATGTGTATTTAATTAACCACCTTTTTTATGCTGTGTGCAAAGAAGACAGGAGGTCACATTCACTATAAAATAGCATTAATTAGAAAGCTGCTTTGTTTTTTTTCTTCTGAACTACACTTATTATCAGGTTTTCCCTGCCTGACTTACTATAAGCCTTGTACTAAGAGTTTCACCTTGCCCTTCCCAACCTATACTTCTTGCCAGGCTTTCTCCCTTCCCATGATAGGCCTTTGCCTTGTAACAAGTTTCCCCTCTTTTTCTCCTCACTTGCGCCTCACTTTCAACAAATATATATTTTTAACGGATTTTTTTCCATACACTTCCTGACGCATGCTTTGTCCCAGACTTTCCCCTCCTCCTTCACCTCATAGGCCATTGCTTTGTACCAGGCTTTCCTCCATTTTACCCTTCCCCTTTTACAGCTACCCAGGGCTGTCCTTAGGCATAGGCAGCATATGCGGCTGTGTAGGGCACCTGAAAATTTGGGGCACCACTGGATCTTAGTGTCCACCCTCCTGGCTTTCCTATCCCTGTTCTGACCCTTCCTCCAGGCTCCCACAGCTAGCTGCTGCAATCTGGTGACTCTTACTCCAGAGAGGATCTAGTAACTTAAAAGTGAAAAAGCCTTCCAGCCTGCCAGACCTATTAGCACAACATTGAAACTATTAAAGAGCCATTCAAGTGTTAATGAAGCCATTTATCAGGCATTGGCCAAACCCCAAGTATATACTGTCAGTTTCTGAATTTACTGACAAAAACAGTTGTGTATTACTGTAGTATTTACTCAGAACATGTTAGTCTACAGGACCTTAGTTTAAAATTTGCTTTAAAAATATTTCATTAGTGAGTTGGTGAAGATTATAAAATCACATCTCTAAAAAATCTTTGCATTTTTAGATGCACAATCATCTTTAGCCTTTTATGCTTGACTCTTCAGACAGTTTTTAAAATAAATCCTTCAAAAGACCACCCTTATCTAAAATACACATTTTAATTTTAATTACTAAAGTAAAAAAAACTTGCTTCCAAAGTCTTCCTGTCCTTTCTGTCCATCCCTCTCCCCTCCCCCTTGAAGAGAGCCCTTAAAGGGACAACACCCCTTTCCTTCCAAATAGCTGGACAAAGAGTTTCCCTTTCTTTACTTCTGACTATCTGATTAACTAGTTTTAAGAGAAGAACAGGAGTACTTGTGGCACCTTAGAGACTAACAAATTTATTAGAGCATAAGCTTTCGTGGACTACAGCCCACTTAGAAGTGGGCTGTAGTCCTGTAGTCCACGAAAGCTTATGCTCTAATAAATTTGTTAGTCTCTAAGGTGCCACAAGTACTCCTGTTCTTCTTTTTGCGGATACAGACTAACACGGCTGCTACTCTGAAACCTAGTTTTAAGAGAACTCTCCAGCAAAATCAGTACCTTAGTAAGATATAAAATCCCTTGTTATCCCTAAAATCTTTGGAAACATATTTTTTAGAGTTGGTGAAATGTCATAAACATGTCTATTGTTATTGAGATCACACAAAGTAAATTAGTGTTCCCTTTTTCTAAAAGCAATGCACATTGTTATGAACACACTAAACCTCTGTGACTGATTAATGTAAAATAATGTCTTTGTTTCAGTGAGTTAAATATGTAGTAATCTGGAATGATTACTTTATGAAGGCTTAAGAGTACATTTAAAATATAAAATCAGCTTAGAAATACTGATTAAGAAAATGTAAAACAGAGAAGAGCAGCATCAGGTATTCCATAATATTTAATGTTGTATTCAGCAAGACAGCTGATTCGCCTTTACATAAAGGTTTTGCAAATAAATCTCTGACAAACTTCAGAGCATATCAAAAAACCCGTGACTGACATTTTTTATTCCCAAGTTTAGTGCTTTTAATTAGGTACCTTCTGCATGTCCATACTGCGTGAAGGAGAGGGTACGCAGGTCTCTGTGGGGAACTGTGACTCTCCGTAACCGTGAGGCGGGCCAGGCGTCTCGCTATCCTTTGCTGTCTCTTTCCCCACCCCCAGCCCCCAAGGCTGCAAGCCCGGGCTGCCGTCGGGCATAGGGGAACCAGTTTAATAATACTGCATAGGGCCCCATAAATCCTAAGGATGGCCCTGACCCTCTTCCTCTCAGCAAAATATGGATTATGCCTTGTACTAGACTTTCCCCCCCACTCTCCACTGACTTATGCCTTGTACCAAAACGCCCCTTCTTTTTTCATTACCAGGCCATGCCTTGTGCTAGGATTTTGTCAGCCCTCCCTGGACCTTACACCAAACTTCTACTCACACTACTGGACTATGCCTAATGGCAGGATTTTTCTGCTAGGTTAAGAATGAAAAATAAGACTTTTTGGTACACACCTAAGTAAATACACAAGATTTGGGGGCTGGAGGGAGAGGCAATAATTATATTAGTGAAATCATTTTGTTTGACTGTATTTTTAGGGGTTATTTATTCACCTTGATGCCTTTTGCAGCCTGGGAGACAATGCATTAGGCAGCCTTTTCCCAAATGATATCCCATTACAGATCTCTTCTGAAGAGCTGTGAAGGTTACATCAGTGCCACTGAGCCCTCCCATACATCCTGTCTTTGCTAATGCATTCTGCACATTCTAGCCAGCCTCATAAATAGAAACAAGGAATGAAGCTATTTAAAAATCATAATGAGCTAGCTGACTAACTCTCAAGTGGCACTAAGGTTTCAGAACTCTGAGACTGCTCACAGGTTTACTTTCCTGGCCTGGTTTGTTTTGTCCTCCCTCCCACCCATATGCATACATCTGCTTACACCACGGATCAATTTTTAGGAAATTATCACAAAGGCCGAACGTATATAGCCTGTTACATCAGATTATGCTTTGCATGCATCTCAAAATAATGAAAACATATTGTCTAGCTCGAATTGCTATTTTAAGGATCCATGTTATACAATAGAGGAAATAAGACTGAATATCCATCTCTTCTACCAGGCACAAGGCAGTTCCCACCTCCTTTTCATTTTTATGTGACAAGCAAACAAAGAAGTGATGGGGAAAGGAAGGGAACTTCTACTAAGTGAGGTGATTGATTGCCAGGGTAAGGGGTAGGGAGTTCATAGGATGACTTGCCTGGGGTTGCCATGTGCAATGAGGATGGAGGACAGTGGGTTAGTATGGGCAGGGGGAAGGGTGCTGGAGAGGAGGATGGATTAGGTTGTGGGCAGTAGATAATGGGGATATTAGTGAGGCAGGGTGGGCTGGGGTAAGGTTGCACTTTCCCCAAAGGCTGATTTTAATCAGGAAGAGGAGGCCAGATAGACCTGTACTTTGTAAGTCAACATGGGCAAAACCCAGTATTGCCAACCCCAAGCATAGACAAATTTGCTCTGCAGCCAAAATGCTTCTGAAATAAATGTAGTCAAACTTTACTAATTCTGGGTCACTGAGAATGAAAATGATGCTTAAAATTGTTGATTGGCTCTAGTTTTCAAGATATGCTATTGGGTCAGTATATACGACCCTTGACTTGGGAATGGCGGAGGATAAGTGAGTTATAAAGGGAAGGGATCTCAATTTAAACCAGAAATGACTAAAATATATCTTTGACTGGATCTATGAATAAATCTATGATTGGGTTTGGACAGTACTTGCTTTTTAGGCAAAACAATGAATGATGCAATCTGAAGCTGGTATTGCATCGTCCATGATATGAATTGCATCATGTTATTCCTAAAAGTCATGAATGATGCAATCATAACGAAGCTTACATCACTCTGCTGAACAAATTGCCCTATATCAGCTCTAGAAATCATACAGTGTCGTGCTCTCTTATTTGTCAGTGTTTGATTTTGCAAAGGGACACATTTCTGTTTAGCCAAAGTGAGCAGAGATGCCTCGTACTTGTGTGAACAGTGCAGATAACTTCTGCTATGTCTCTGGTGAAGTGACTTTTGCATCACAAAAGCTCAGTATAAGCACTATGGTTAAGAAAGCCTATCACCTTTATTTTGGCTGCAAAATTGGAGATCAGGACAAGAGGTGGGACCCACACATATGTTGCAACACTTGTGCAACAAATCTTCGCCAGTGGTTGAACAGGAAAAGGAAATCGATGCCTTTTGCAGTGCCAATGATTTGGAGAGAGCCAACAGATCATACCAGCAATTGTTACTTCTGTATGGTGCCTCCAGTTGGGAAAGGTGTGTCAAAGAAGAAAAAGTGGACTGTGCATTATAAAACAGTCCATCAGCTATACGCCCAGTACCCCACGGAGAAGGACTGCCGGTTCCTGATGCACCAGAATCATTCTCACTTGAGTCAGACGAGGAAGAGGAAGAAACTTCTGGTCCTGAACCATCAATGTCACAGGACCCACATTTTCTCCCATCCTCCTCCTCTGAACCACACCTCATAACACAAGATGAACTGAATGACCTTGTCAGGGATTTGGAACTACCCAAGAGTAAGGCAGAGCTGTTGGGCTCCAGACTACAGCAGTGGAATCTCCTGGCAGGTGATGTTAGGGTTTCCATGTTCCGTGACCGTCAAAAGGCTCTTGTCCCATTCTTCTTCATGGAAGGTGATCTTGTAGCCTGCAACAACATCGATGGTGTGATGGCAGCCCTCAACATCGTTCACGATCCAGATGAGTGGAGACTGTTCATTGATTCATCGAAGATGAGTCTTAAAGCTGTTTTACTGCATAATGGCAATGTTTTGCCATCAATTCCAGTTGGTCATGCAGACCATATGAAGGAAACCTATGACAACATGAAACAACTTTTGAGGTGCATAAACTATGACCAACATCAGTGGCAGCTTTGTGGTGATTTAAAAGTTGTTGCTCTCTTGCTTGGTCTGCAGTCTGGATACACAAAGTACTGCTGTTTTCTCTGAGAATGGGATAGTCGTGCAAGAGATTCCCACTACATCAAGAAAGATTGGCCACTCCGACAGTCATTGGAGCCTGGGAGGAAAAGTGTTCAGCATCCACCACTTGTTGAATCAAGGAAGATTTTGTTACCACCCTTACACATCAAGCTGGGTCTGATGAAGAACTTTGTCAAGGCCATTGACAAAACACAAGCAGCTTTCAAGTACCTCCGTGGAAAATTTCTAAGGCTAAGTGAAGCTAAGATAAAGGAAGGTGTCTTTGTTGGTCCTCAGATTCGTGAATTTCTTCGAGATGATGCATTTGACGATGCACTGTGTGGCAAGGAAAAGACGGCATGGAAAGCCTTCCAGTTAGTGGCAATAAATTTTCTTGGAAACAACAAGGCAGACAACTGCAGGTTGTTGGTGGAAAACCTCCTCAAGGCATACAAAAGCCTTGGTTGCAACATGTCACTAAAAAGATACATTTTTTGCACTCTCATCTAGATTTTTTTCCACCGAACTGTAGCTCTCATCTGTTCATTGCATTACATCTGCGCTTAGACTATAAGCTCTTTGGGACTGTGCCTTCCCGTATGTCTGAAGAGAGTCTAGCACAGCTCTGTTACTATCAGAATAAAGCCATTAATATAAGAGAGCATACAAAACAAGAGGTTTGCCTCAACTAGCTCACCAATAAGGCAGTACATTCAGTGCTGTCCATGGGCCCATAACTCCCATCTTCTTCACTGGGATTTCCATGTGTAACACTACTGCCAGGTGACAATGGAAGCAACAAGGGCCAGTTTCAGTCTGTATAGGGGGTCCTTTTTCTTTTGGAAAAATTCAGCGAAAAAGGTTTAGCCGCAACTGAGAATGAAGCTCAGGAGAAATAAGTTTTTTGCCCGGGTTAAAAAATTCTGATAACCTTCGCTTTGAAGACCATTAGCATCCTCCACCCCCATGCTTTGGAGCAAGGAAGGTGGCATTTGTGTCAAGGATGCACCTTTTGACATCCCCATGAAAATCCGGCCAAATTTCGCCTTTGGAAAACTTCTTTGCACATGCTCAGTAGACTTTAGCAGGCAAATCCGCTAAAGATTCTGTCTTCACTGAGCATGGTCAGGCTGTGGCTGAGTGAGCCTTTCCCTGCAATTGCTTTGGACTGTGCCAGGTCTGGGCACCTGGACTTACAGCAAGAATCCTGTCACTCCTGTGCTCTCAGTGCCTCCCATCCCTGCCACGGCTGGTACGCAGGCAACGTGAAGGAGGAAACTGCCTGAGTCAAAAGCAGAGAGGACAAGATCTAGACCTGCAGAGGGAAGTGACAGAAGTAGATTGGGACAAGAAATCTGAGGTGCAGACAGGTGTAAACTGGGCCTGGAAGCTGGCAGGGTGTGGCAAGGAAAACTGGGAGCTGGGGAGGGAAGAGTTGGATGGGCTGTGCAAGGAAACCGGGACTGGGAAGCTGGGAAGTAAATAGGTTGGGGAGAATGAGAGCAAGACTGAGATCAGATGAGGAGCCAGGGGGAGGAGACTAGGCCTAGCTGTGCAAGGAGACAAACTGGGAACCAGTAGGAAGGGGGAAGAGGAGACAGATCTGGCAAGGGGAAGAACAGTGACTGGCTGAGCAAAGAGACTGGGAGCCAATGGGAATGAGGAACATGGGTGGGGTAGATGACTGGAGGCCAGTGTGGGGACAAAGACAGATTGTATAAGGAGCCAGAAAGGGTGAAATTGGGACTCACTGGAAAAGGAGACTGGGAACCAGGTGGTGAGGGAGTGGGAGAGAACTGTGAATGGCTGGGCAAAGCGTCTGGGATTGGGAGTGAGGGGGAGACTGGGATGGGGAGTCTGCAGGGATGAAACTAGAATTTGCTGGGCAAGGAGACTGGGACCTGGATCAGAAATCTAAAGAGACGAGATTGAGAATGGCTAGGTGAGGAGAATGGAACTGGGATGAGGAACCAAGGGATAGGGAAGAGACAGGACTGGGCCAGGTTGGAGGGAACAAGGCAGAAGGAGGCCACACTTGGGGGGAAATGATCTGAAAACTCTATGCCCACTAAAGCAGAGAGCATGGAATAGGAATCCAAGATTCCTGAGTCTCACCTCTGCTGTCAGCAAATATTTGTGAAATCCACTGGCAAACTTTCTCATCCCCCCTTAGTGCTGGCCCACTTAGAGGATAACCGCCTACTACTGCTAACAGTTACTTTTTAGCTCAAGGGGCAGAAGTCAATGCAGTGGATCTAAAGGTTCTAATTCTGCTGATGAACCATGGGATGCCACATCATAGATTTTGTTTGTTCAATTTATTTTTTTTAAACCCTAGGAAATTACACACAGAGAAACCCCTACATTAAAGGAACATTATTACGGTTGAAAGGTCAAGCTCTCAAAAGTCAGGATGTGCTAGAACTAAGTTTGCCTGCAGCTTAGTCAAGTTTTACTTGTTTTTCCATGGTATATTGTAATTTATAATACAACATAAAATACATTTCAAAACGAAAAATAATCAAACTATTCTGTTCCAATCAGTTCAACAAAGAATGTATCGACTTTATCAAAATGCTTCATTTCAAAAAAATTTCCAATTAATTTTGTTCAAAATCAACATGTGGAAAAGGAGGTGGAAAAATTGGAAAGAGTCCAGCGGAGGGCAACAAAAATGGTTAGGGGCTGGAGCACATGACTTATGAGGAGAGGCTGAGGGAACTGGAATTGTTTAGTCTGCAGAAGAGAAGAATGAGGGGGGATTTGATAGCTGCTTTCAACTACCTGAAGGAGGGTTCCAAAGAGGATGGATCTAGACTGTTCTCAGTGGTGGCAGATGACAGAACAAGGAGCAATGGTTTCAAATTGCAGTGGGGGAGGTCTAGGTTGGATATTAGGAAACACTATTTCACAAGGAGGGTGGTGAAGCACTGGAATGGGTTACCTAGGGAGGTGGCGGAATCTCCTTCCTTAGAGGTTTTTAAGGCTCACCTTGACAAAGCCCTGGCTGGGATAATTTAGTTGGGGATTGGTCCTGCTTTGAGCAGGGGGTTGGACTAGATGACCTCCTGAGGTCCCTTCCAACCCTGGTATTCTATGATTCTATGAACACATTCCTGCAGAATTTTGACGAATCAGCATTTTTGGTCAGAAAAACATTCCATTGGAAAAATTTTGACTGGCCCAGGTTATAATACATGTAAATGAATCTGGCAAAAGCTATCTTTTCTATTTCTTCCTTAAAGAGGGAGCAGAGAGGTCCACCTGTGACGGGTTGGATCACAGAAACCCCCTTGGGAGCTGCCACCTGATGTGCAAAAGACTACCTCTGCTCCTGTTTTCCCTGCCAGCACAGGACTCCAGCACCCTGTCTTGCTGAGCCAGACACTCCCGTCTGCTGCAACACAGACCCAGGGTCTGAATCACTTGTCCCAAAGCTGCAAGTTTACCTGAAAACAGCTCACAGAAGTGTGCTTGTCTCTAGCACTCAGATGCCCAACTCCCAATGGGGTCTAAACCCAAATAAATCCGTTTTACGCAGAAATTGTTCGCCCTCTATAACACTGATAGAGAGATATGTATAGTTGTTTGCTCCCCCAGGTATTAATACATACTCTGAGTAAATTACTAAATAAAAAGTGATTTTATTAAATATAGAAAATAGGATTTAAGTGGTTCCAAGTAGTAACAGACAGAACAAAGTAAGTCACCAAGCAAAATAAAATAAAATGCACAAATCTATGCCTAATCAAACTGAATACAGATAATCTCACCCTCAGAGATGCTTCAGTAAGTTTTTTCTCAGACTGGACACCTTCCAGGCCTGGGCACAATTCTTTCCCCTGGTACAACTCTTGTTGCAGCTCAGGTGATAGCTAGGGGATTCTTCATGATGGCTCCTCTCCCTCCTTTGTTCTCTTCCACCCCTTTATATATCTTTTGCATAAGGCGGGAACCCTTTGTCCCTCTGGGTTTCCACCCCTCCTCACTGGAAAAGCACCAGGTTAAAGATGGATTCCAGTTCAGGTGACATGATCACATATCACTGCAAGACTTCATTACTCACTTGCCAACACACACATATACAGGAAGACTCACAGGTAAACACAGCCATCTGCAGACAATGGGAGTCATCAAGATTCCAAACCATCATTAATGGCCCACACTTTACATAATTACAATAGGCCCTCAGAGTTATATTTTATATTTTTGTTTTAGATACAAGAGTGGTACATTTATACAAATCAGATGATCACACTCAGTAGATTATAAGCTTTGTAATGATACCTTACAAGAAACCTTTTGCATGAAGCATATCCCAGTTATGTTATATTCACTTTTTACCATATTTTTCTAAAACTATCCCAATTACATTATATTCACTTATTATCATGTTTTTATAAAACCATATAGACTGCACAACGTCACACCACCCATCTCAGTTTTCAGGCCCTGGGACTTATACCTGAATGTAGGAGCTATAGCTCCTTTGGGCCCCAAAGAGTATTTAGGATATTGTGGACTCAAGGAACTGAAACAAAATAAAGTAAAGGTCTCCCAATAACAGCATGTCTTTTTACTGCAGAATAATTTGGGTTGCAAGGGACCTCTAATTTGAGCCATCTAGTCCATTACTGCTG
This sequence comes from Malaclemys terrapin pileata, assembly GCF_027887155.1. Classification (NCBI taxonomy): domain Eukaryota; kingdom Metazoa; phylum Chordata; order Testudines; family Emydidae; genus Malaclemys; species Malaclemys terrapin. Next base: position 108,440,792 of record NC_071506.1, read on the forward strand.
CAGGATAAAATTAATTAGCCCAAAAGCATTCTCAGTGGAAGATTGAGAGTGCAATCATAGGTATTGGCAACAATTTCATATTTTCATTGGCAGCGTGTTCCTTTGTCTTAATGGCTCATATAGTTATCGGGTGAAATCCTCACCCCACTGAAGTGGATAGAAATTTTGCCATTGACTTAAAATGGTGGGTGAAATCTTGGCTTTGTTGAAGTCAATGACAAAATTCCCATTGACTACAATGGGGCCAGGATTTCACCCTTCAGGGTTTTTCCACCCTATTAGGTTACCTAAATATTCCCTGCTGCAGCTTGAGTGATATTTGTCATGTGTTTCTTGACAGTGAGAATAGTTCTGTTGTACCTCTCCCTCCTTTTTAATATTATGACAGGCCAAAGGAGACCCACCCCCATCACCTAGGGGAGCAAGTCACTGCCATTACCAGGTTCTGAGAGCCCAATCAAACAAGGAAATAAAAACAGATTTTAGGTGCTCAGCTTGAGACCCTTTAGCACTTCTGAAAACCAGCCCCTTATACAGGTGACCCTCCTGGACTTCAGGTGGTATTTGGGATGTTCCACACTCTGTAAATCTCTGTTTAACTAAAACGCTCCATTATTAAAATATGGGTTATATAGTCTTGGCTGTGTGCCCTGTGTGGATGAGGTTTGCAAGTGTCAAGATCTTTGGCTAATCAATGCTTCCAGGCTGTCTTATGCTCCATAAAAACAGAGATGAGGGGGAGGGGACTAAGAGCAGCCTCCGAATGCAGAAGGAAAAAAGATGGGAAAGGAATGTTATTTTCTAAAGGGCTCATTCCTGTGAACAATGGAGGGAGTACAAAAGTGAAATAATATATTAAATGTTCTTGAGAGTCTCCCTTTAATTATGAAAAAAATAAGAATGAAACATGCTTTGCATGTGGAGAGGTAAATATTTTGCAATAGGAAAAGCTCAAGAGGTGTGTGACAATAACTATATTAACTGAAAGTGTTTATGCACTGTACAAAAATAAATGACTTGGAGACTGCAACCTATTCTCATTAGCTGTATACAAATTCACTGTCTGTGATGAATCTACCATCCTAATGAAATTGGTGAGGTGAGCTGGGAAGGAACTTCAGCTCCATAGTGACCTAGCTTTTATTCTTCCCTTTTCTTTGGTGGTAGGGTACTCTGCTGTTGCTGAGTCAATGTATGCACAAGCCTCATGGGTCTCTGTTGTCATTTCCACCACAGCATGTGCTGAGGCCTTGAGGAGAGAGAGTGTGATGCTTATTGGCTGCCTTACAATGAAAGCAAATGTTCTCTAAAGTCCATCCATCCACCCATCTGCCTGCAAAGAGAACCCTCCATGTACCAATCCCCCCCACACACACACACACACTTCATGGAAGTTGGGGCACAGTTCTACTGCACCAGCCCCACACTTCCCTCACAACCAGAAGAAGGTGATTTGTGGGAGGGAGGACCCAAGGGAGTGGGGGCTGTGTGGGACAAAGGAGGACGGAGTAGTCTAGAGAAGGGGTAGGAACAGATCAATATCCACAGCTCTGCAAGGATTCAAAACAAAATAAAATATAGCCACAAGCTGTAATACTGTTTCTGTGGAACCTACGCTGTTGCAGGCATCCTCCTGAAAGAGGGTGGCTGGGGGCACTGTACCTCATGCGACTCTGCAAATTAACCTTAAAAGAGCCAAGAGAAAAAACAACATACTCTGGGGCAGCTGTGTCCAGCACACACAAGTGTTTCAATTCCAGGCTCTTTGTTCTATTACTTTGCCAGAGCTACAAATAGGGGGAAAGGGAAAGAACCCAACAGCTTGAATCCACTGGATACAGAGCAGCAACTGTCCGAAACATGAAGGGCCTGGGAAGAACGTTATAATTATGTAACCCTTCTGCCACATGGCGCCAGCAGCAACAAGGGCCGGGTTCAGTATCTAGGGGTTCCTTTTCACCAGTACAACACAAAACCAGCTCAAGCCCCCACCCAGTGACCTGGGACAATTACACTCCACCTCCTGGGTGCCGCTAAGAGGCAATAATGCCCCTCTCGCAAGCACAGAGTCTAAATGTAGCAAAAACTTGTAATAAAAGGAGGGAAATAACTCAGCATTAATTTGGGAAAACACCACAACTAGGGTTCATAAACATAAACCATGAGCAAAAGAAACACCCAAGTAACATGGAAAGTCTCCTTTCCCCCTCAGTTTCTTAAGTCCATAAACCCAAGAGTCCCTTTAACGTGCCCATCCCTTCTCTGTGCCCCACTCACAGTTGCTGTCCTTGGCCAGTGCAGCCCCAGAGTTCAGAGGTTCATCCACAGAGTTCACCTCCCACCCTGGGGGCTGGGGGGAGGGTAAGGAGGCACCTTACATACTGCACTGCTCGGGCACTCGCTTGTCGACCCAACAGCTGATTGCCATGCCTCTGGGGGGCTCTGCTCTGGCCCTCTTCACCAGCCTCCCTGCTGGCCACTTGCCACACCTCTCCACCAGCCACCCTGCTGACCACTCACCAAGATATCTTCAGGGCTCCACACACACATTTAACACAGCTCTCAGTGATTTCAGCTCTGCAGCATATAATAAGACTCTAAATTAGCTCTTTTATTAAACCATGGAGAGAAGAAGGATCAAATGATGGCTACCACCCTTAAACAGACCCCACCCCCATCCAAATCCCCACCCCAACTCATTGGGCTTTAGAACCCACGTTCCCTGCCTAACGAATGCTGTTTAATTGAGGGTGAGTCCCTACATCAAGATATGCCAGGTACCGTTCTGCTGCCCTCGGTTCACACAACAAGGATAACAACCGTTTATTACTCCTGCCCCAATAACCAGGAGACTGGGAACCCAACACCAGCCACAAGTGATCATTTGGACAAACAATCCCATCATGCAGAGCACCTAGGCAGGGTGGGTGTGTCCATGCAAACTATATCAGCTTCTGAAGTCTTTTTCCACAGCTCACCACTAGATGTCAGGGGAGAGCTCCTTCAGACTCTGCTTACAATTATCTCCCATTCTATAAAGTCTGTTCTGTCACCCAGGTTGGTGCATAGTCCATTTTCACACAATCCCTACTCCAGTTCATTGTCAGGCACATATAATGCAGCATGTCCCTCCATCCCTCTCCCCACAACATCTCTGCACACTCTCCAAAGAACATCTCCGTTCTATCCTGGAACAAGAATGACAAATCAGCTTCATTGTGTCCCAGAAGAGGCTGTGCAACTTCCAGGACCAAAACAAAAACAAAAAAAACTAAACTGCTAATTTACCTCATGAAATCAGCTCTATAGATTCAGATTGCTTTTTTTTATTTCAACGCAATTTCATTTCTTTGTCCCTTGTCCAGTCATCAGTCTGTCTGTTCATTCACCCAAAAGCTGATTTCATATGGTGATGTAGGGAGCAGTTCTTGGAACTAAGCTTGTCCAACAATCAATAACCCCTGGTTAGAAACATTTCTGGGAATCCAACCATCTTCCAGAAGCATGGATGCTTTAGGATGACTTGCAATATCACAAAGTGCTGTGACATTATACAGGTCACTGAACTTATACCTATATGTGCGGAAGCATTGTTTTGTGCTGGACTGCCTCTAGTAGAACAATCAAAGGGTTTTGAGGCATTATATCAGAAGTGTGTGTGTAGATGAGTTTTTAGAGCTCGGAATCTGAAATCTCACACACACCCCAGTAGCCACTATTTTCCATTGCACTGAGCTAACCAGTGTGCCTGCCTATGCCTATGCCTCCACAGGACAGAATCAGAACTGCTCAACTGTGTGTCATAGGCCTCAGGCTGCTGAAGGATGCTAAGATTCTCCTTAGAGAACCAGCTCAGATGGATGCTAAGATTCTCCTTAGCAACCAGCTCAGATGGTTGGGGGTCTGTGCCTTTTGGAAGAGGAGAATCTGAATTCTATCCTCAATGTCACCATGAAAAGGACCATAATATGCAACATAGTGCCAGCTGCGAAGTCCTCAGTGGCCACAGATTTATTATACTGTTATTTATATCAGATCCAATGTTTTGCCATATTTTACTTACACTTAATATTTCTTTTAGTGGTTACTTCACTGTAGCATGTGAGATGACAGATAAAAAGAATGCTTTGAGAGACAAAGCGAATCATTTCTGGTAAAAACTCTGTTTAAAAATAAACAGTCTGTCCACCTCTGTTTAACGGCTTCCACCTTCTAAAACAAATGTTGTTGGAAAATTAAACACTATTGCATGCTGGCCACACAAAATATAAAGCAGCTTTTTCTCTCATTTAATCTTCTCTGGGAATGCTGTGGTTCATCCGCTGCAAGACAATTTCCTGAATCTTATCTGGCCGATTTACAGGCACTCTGAACTGTGTTCAACCTAGTAGAATATATGTATCAGATATAGAAAAGGGGATTTTTGGAAAATGTCAGCCAAAATGGTTCAGCCATTTCCTAGAACAAGGCTTGGGAAAAATACATTGTGTTTTTACAATGTTAAATAAATTCTGGTGATGTTTCTTTGGAAAGCTAACTTTTCAAGACTCTCATAATGCAGTCACATGAAGGGGCCAAATTAAGGTTGCACAGTCAACATTCATTCTGGCATTTCCTAACTTTTGTGTGCTTGACTTTGCAACCTTAGTAATGTTTTTAACTGGTTTGTGTGTGTGTGTGTGTGTGTAATTACAATATAGAAAGAATATTTTATTGTCTCCACCCCCATTGAACTGTTGTCCTGTGGGTTTTGGGGTTTTTTTTTTTTTTTTGTTGTTACATTATAACCTCTTCAGGGAAGGGACCGTGTCATCTCAGATATTTTGGAAGCACCATTTACAGATGTATATAAATAATTATTTATAAGTCACCTGAAAATGTAAGTAAACGCTGCCCTGTTAGTGTTTTTCATTAGGTTAGTGAAGGTTACAAGTCTGTGTCATATTCTTAATTCAGTGCATTTCTTTATTTCAATTTGGAACCACCTGTAAACAAACATAAATAGTTTAATAAATATATAGACTCCTGTTCACTTCTCAGCTACACCCTTCCAACTATTTTGACTTCACTCAAGTTGCACATGCATCACTGGGACAGAACTTAGACAATAGTCTTCAGCTTTGGACTGTAGGGGAAAAAAGGAAACGAAGATAATATTTTCCACATGACAAGGAAGACTATGGTGTTCTCCTGATTCTTCCAAGCATGTTTGACATTAATTCCTTCGGTCATTTGAACCTACATCTCTATTTTTCTATTACACTAAAAGATAGGTGAGAGGTCACAATATTTTATTGCTACTATACAAATCAGTTTAGAATGCAAAAGCCTCTTCATATTTATGTCTTGCATATGCCATAATTTCCTTTGGGATTGTATAGATACTTGCATAATAGTGTATCCTGTTCTCTCTTTCTAGGTAGTTTTATGGTTCCCCCTTACATAATATCTCAATGTGCCCTAAGGAGTTAAAACCAAACTAATAATAATACTCTCTAGCTCTTTCTTCCTTCCCAGCCTATGGTAGAAGAAATAGATTGATTCTAATGGGGAGAAAAGGAAATTTTTTTTCTTGCTTTCATTCATTCATTATTATTAGTTAAGGCCTCATCTAATTCCCATTAAAGTTAATGGTAACCTTTCCTTTGCTTTTAATGGGAATAAGATCAGGCCCTTATATCTATGCCACTAGAGTCCAAAATGTTCTTGGTGCTGTACCATCATGTAGGAAGACAGTTCTTCACCAAAGAGCTTGCACTCTACAGTACTAATCCTTCAAAAGCTTACAGAGACTTAAAATTTACACAGGTGAGTATTCCCATTGATTTCACTGGGATTATACATGTGTGTAAAATTAAGCACATGCACAAATCGTTGTAGGATCAGGGCCTAAAAAGAAAATAAAACAGATCAAGAGTGGGGAAAAATGAGCCAAGTGCTGAATGGGACTAATGGGGACCCAGCTGCTCAGTCCTATGTTCTGGTTTTGATTTTAATTAAGCAAAATGCATAAGTGACCATGCTGAATTGTCACCTTTGGTACTAAGTCCTTCCCACCTCCATTTTTCTGCCACCCTCATTTATATTAATGAACCCAGGCTAATATTTCTTGTTTGGTATTTTAACCCTGGACTTTAAAAAAAAAAAATGCTTAATTGTAATTTTTCATGTGTCTTTTAAAAAAAATATGTAAACCTTGCTTTTTATAAACCACATCTAACCCTAATCTTTGATATTTTAAACTTAATTTTTGTCACCCTTTTTATCCTCTGTATATTTTTATCTTTAACCCATTGCCTTATACCATTTTTGTTTACATTTAACAGCTTTTTTAATTTAAGTTTCATTTGAACAAAGCCACTTAAAAAAGGGATTATATTTTAGGCATAGTCTGTGGTTTTGCCATGTAGGATGTGTTTTGGCAGCAGAACTAGAATAGGAGGGAGAATAAAATGAAGAGAAGACCCAGAAGATGAAATCAGCCTGGCTCCACACTGGCAATGGTTTTAACAAGCTTGAGTTGCTGGAGGGTTCTTTGATTCATGCACCTATCCATGTTCCACCATTGTGTTGTTTCTCTTCAGCGCCCCTGTGAAACACTAATGCTCTAGAGAAAATGGGCCAGGACCTTAGCTGGTGTAAATCAGATATCTTCATTGACTTCAAATAGGGCTTGTGCCAGTTTATGCTCACTGAGGACTTGATCTATATTAAAGATGGTTTCACTGAAACAAACTCTTTTAGGCTACATCCACAGTGTACATGAGTGGTGGTTGCATGTAGGGTATGTGTAGCTACACACCAGAGTCGAAAGCAGATTGCATCCTCACTGCTGTGTGTAGCTATATGGGTCAGTGAAAGGCTTTGGCAGTCGTGAGGCGAGGGAAAGGCTCCAGCAACAGGGCCATTCACTGCAATGAGGATAGGCTCTAGCAGGGAGGGAATTGCTGAATCAATTCCCCTCTGCCTCCACCCTGCCAGACTCCTGATCTGGCATGCCATGATGCATCCGTGTAAACTCCCCTCAGTGCTAGCAAATGGTATGTGTACTATTCCAAGGCATTGCCAAAGCTCAGACTGCCTAACATCCCGAATAGAGGCAGACAATGTAGACAGGGCACAGGACGCTAGCAATGCAGGAGGAGGTGTCCACGATCTCTCACCTCCCACAAAGGACCATAGGAGGCCAAGATTGCTGGCAGCACCCGCTTTCAGGCTAAAAGGCATTGCCAGGGGGACTGGTGGAATGCAATGATTCAAAGTATCCCCTCAGCAGCCTCTGCCAGTAGGGCTCCCATGGCTGCCTTAAGAGAAAATGATGACAGTACCAACGTCCGGGACTTAGGGAACAAGGAAGAGACAATGTCATAAAACCTTCCCCCAGAAATCCTGGAACTAACATGCTGTTTGCTGCCATCACACTGTTCACTCTGCTGGTGCATTCTACCCTGCAAAGGGGGAAGAGTCCTGGAGGCTCGGAGCCTAGGCTCCAGCCCAAACCTGAAAGTCTACATTGCAAATGTATAGCCCTGCAGCCCAAGCCCCGCAAGCCTGAGTCAGCTGACATGGGCCAGCCATGGGCATTTTAGTTCAATGTAGACATACCCTCACGGGTCAAGGGCATACAGATCAGCGTTGTTAAAATTTCCAATGCTCCCAAGATTTGGGATTGTTTCAGGCCGGTTTGTTACAAAACATTCTCCTGCGCTATTATTTTTAATCATTCTACCTCTCTCATTCTCCCCCAGTTTAAATTTCTCAATTCAATTAATTGCTTTTTGAGAGCAGGATTAAAGATATACAGGTCTGTCGCATCTTACGCGCATTTAACATGCACGATTTCAAATTTATGTAGTCAGCAATTTCGCCCACCATTGAACTCAATGGGGTTTTGGCTATACGTGGTTTTCGCTTTACACGCTAACCGCGGAATGGAACCCCCACGTAAGATGAGACAGACCTGTATACTCCATAAGCAGATAGGAGCAGATAGGGATATTCTTTTTTTTTTCTTTTTTTTGTGACTACCAAAATTCTTTTAATAAATCTGCAGACTAGGAGTGTTTATGCAGAGTAATGAAGTTAATGCCATCAGGGCCGGCTCCTGGCACCAGGCAACCAAGCATGTGCTTGGGGCGGCTCCTGGTAAGGGGCGGCCAATCTTGGGGTGGCGGGGGGTAGTGCGGCGCGGCGCTCGGCCGGGGATGGGAGGTTCCGGCAACGCTGCGCTCGGTGGGGGGTGTTTGGCGGCGCGGTGCTCCGCGGGGGGCAGGGGGGGTTCGGTGGCACGGTGCTCAGCGGGTGGTGTTTGGCGGTGCTCCATGCGGGGGGGGGGCTTCAGCAGTGCAGCGCTCCGCGGGGGGCAGAGGTGTTCGGCGGCGTGGCACTCAGCGGGGGTTTCGGCCGCGCGGCACTCCACAGGGGGCGGGGGTGTTCAGCAGCGGGGCAGGGGGTGTTCGGCAGTGCAGCAGGGAGGCGGGGGCTGTTCGGCGGCGCAGCGCTCGGCGGGGGTTTCGGCGGCACGGCGCTCCGCGGGGGGCAGGGGTGTTCGGCGGCACAGTACTCGGCGGGAGGCGAGGGGTGTTCGGCAGCACGGCAGGGGCTGTTCGGCAGCGCTCTGCACGGGGGGGTTCAGCAGCGCGGTGCGGGGGGTGTTCGGCAGCACGGCAGGGGAGCGGGGGCTGTTTGGCGGCGCGGTACTTGGCAGGAGTTTTGGCGGTGCGGCGCTCGACGGGGTTGTTCGGCGGCGCTCCGTGCGGGGGGGTTCAGCAGCGCAGCAGGGGGGTGGGGGTGTTCGGCAGCGCGGCGGGGAGCAGCGGTTGTTTGGCGGCGCGGTGCTCGGCGGGGGGGGGGTTCAGCGGCGCAGCACTCGGGGGGGGGGGGTGTTACGGCGGGGCGGTGCTTTTTTTTTGCTGCTTGGGCCAGCAAAAAAGTTAGAGCCGGCCCTGAATGCCATGGTTCGGTATGTTAATCTTTTAGGGAAAAAAAATAGAAAGAAAGCATCTCCAGCAACCCCTTGTTCAGCTATTTGTGGATTATTCTGCCCTTTGATGTTCTGTGGAAGCAAGTCAGGGGGAGGGGAGCACTGAACTTAAATGTGATTGGGGCTGGAGAGATGCCATCTGTGAAGAGTTTCAGATTTGCAATACTTCAAGATTATTTAGGTTTGGCACACAGCCCAGTTAGTGCATTACTTAAGAGGTCCGATCTGCATAAGCACCACGAAAGGTCGTAAATACGCCTTCCACACTTGGTCATGCTGTTACGTAAGAGCTCAGCTGTGTATCATTTCTACAGTGTTCTGGGGGTGCCTCCCACTGAGAACCAAAAGGAGAAAGAACTTCATTATGCAGTTTCTACCTATCATGTCACCTCCCCCACATAAGAGAAACTGCTCCTGATTCATCAGAGATTTAAAAAAGAAAAAAAATACAGTAGCAAGCCTGCAAAGCTAGTTTTATAATTATTTCCAAATTAATTCAGCTCTGAAGTCTCCCAGGCATGTCTCCTTAACCAGAGGCATGGAAGCTTTGCAGGTAATCCTTCCCTTAATACTCAAGCTTGACGCTATCTAACTCTCTTGCATGACTACCTTTATGGGGCACTATGCCCAGTCAGAAATGCAGTACGCCAGTGGCTCTCAACCTTTCCAGACTACTATACCCCTTTCAGGAGTCTGATTTGTCTCACATACCCCCAAGTTTCACATCACTTAAAAACTACTTGCTTACAAAATCAGACATAAAAAATACAAAAGTGTCGCAGCACGCTGTTACTGAAAAATTGCTGACTTTCTCATTTTTACCATATAATTATAAAATAAATCAATTGGAATATAAATATTGTACTTTATTTCAGTGTATAGTATATAGAGCAGTATAAACAAATCATTGTGTGTATGAAATTTTAATTTGTACTGACTTTGCTAGACCTTTTTATGTTGCCGGTTGTAAAACCAGGCAATATCTGGATGAATTGATGTACCCCTGGAAGACCTCAGTGTACCCCCAGGGGCACACATAGCTCCTGGTTGAGAACTACTGCAGTATGCCATTTCCAAGGAGCACTAAATGAACAGTCCACCTTTTGTGCAACCAATGCCGTTTTAATGCCTCTGTACATCTTCTGAAAGCACCTAACAGCTAACTTAGCCCAGCTGAACACTGGAATGGAAGAAGTCATTGATGCAGGTTTAATTTTTTTCAGCAGTGTGAGAACACCAAGGTAAATGTGGCAGAAAACATATTCCTGTATGATCCCAAACAAAGGTTAAAACAACTGTAAAGCCCGGTGCCCCTGAGAAGCCACATAGGAGGAGAGGTGCATCTGAGGGGTGCCCAAGCTGAGGCCGTCCCTAAGTAGAGAAGTGCAAGCTGCCTCCCCTGTGCTCTAAGACTGTAATTCTGGCCCCAGCAAAGTCAATGGCAAAGCTCTCATTGATTTTACTGTGGCGAGGATTTCACCCCAGGTTTCTTCTTCAGCTCTTAGATTCTTTGTTCTATAAAAGACTAGTTTAAACTGTAGTTGTAACATTTTTTTTCAGTCTGCTAATGCAGAGTGCCCCATTGTTTTTGACTCTGTAATATAGCCTCAGATAATCTTTCAGTATCTTAGATGGCCAGTCTAACACTATTTTTGTATTATCTATCAGGGGTGATATTGCTGTACATTTAAAACATCACCTCACACAATTCTTTGATTAGCATTATTAATGTTTCCAGTTTGGGGCATGCTTGCCTTACAGCAGGCAGGCACACTATGAAAAAAAAAAAAAAAACAACATACCCTACACCTCTTCAGTTCAAGCCAGAATTGCTGAAGTACTACAAGACAGGCTGGTCTCATGGTCACATGTCCTAACACACACACAGCAGCCTTATACGTTCAGTTGGAATGACCATTACTTTAAATTTTAAAGAGATAGAACAAAAGTCTCCACTGGAGAGCACACTGAGAGCAGGTCTACACTTAAAACACTGCAGCTGCACCACCTTAGCTCTTCAGTGAAGGAAGCAAAATGAACCAGTTCATTGGGAATTGGAAGCAGGATGTCAGTGAAATGACCTTGAAGGAATTCCCTTTCCACATTTTCCAAAAAGAGTCAATGTTTTTACTCAGGCTTTTCCTGGTGTGAATTAGGTGATGAGAAGAGCTGTGTGTCAGGTTTTTTTGTGGCAAGAGTTTATCTGGTTGACTTTAATCAAGGACTTGGGAGGTGGAAGCTAAATGATGGTTTATAGATTGTGTACATACACTTAGCAGTTTACAGTGACCACATGAAATAATGAAGAAAACACCAAATCAAAGGATTCAGAAAACTGAGACCTATGGTTCAGGTCACTTGCAAATTACAAGTCAAGCCATTTGGGCCCCTGAGCCTGGGAGTCCGGTGGAAAAAAATGACACCTCTCTCCATCTACTTTAGTCACTAGGGATCAGATGTTCCCCTCCCTTCATGTAATGGAAGAAGAACAAACAAGGATCTCCACCAAGAGGTTTAATGAACTCCCTTCCTGCTGCAGTGGAGGAAGCAGATGAAAGAGTTTCAACCTAGCCTCTTCTAGAGGCTGCAACCTTGGGCCCCTGAAAGGAAGCAATTGACAACCCTTTCAGCCCACAGTTTACCCAGGTAAGGTCCCTGACCTCACCTAGATGTATTTCCCCCTTGCTGGGGTTCCCAAATAGAGCTGATTAGAAATTTTTGAAATTCAGCATTTTTCAATGGGAGAAAAAAAGACATTTTAAAACACATTCCCATTTTTCAGGCAACTCTATTCCTAAACAAAGTCCAAAAATGAACCACATTTCCTTGCAGGGATTTTTTCTTCTCTGGTGTCTCTACAAACACTATCCACAGCCCTTCGTGGTGAGCCTCACCTGCAAATCCTGGTCCACCAATCATCTGCACGAAGGGGTACCTTGAAATACTTCCTGGTGTGAGGCCTAGAATTCCTAAGCATCCCTTGGAACTAGTTTCCAGGATGCCCAGCTGCAGCAATGAGGTAAAATAAAACACCAGGCCTAGCTTAAAAAGGCCAGCACACATTGTTACACAGGCCCATGCACCCTACTTTGAGATATTTATTGTATTGCTCACTAATTGATCAGTTCTCAAAGCTTTCCCCAAGTCTCGTGTTTTGTCACTCCCTGGATGTCAGAGAGTGAGACTGTCAAATCATAGTATGCCTGCCAAGGACCGCACTCCTGGTATTGATTGTACATGAATTTGGCATAAAGAATGAGTTTTTCTTTAAGGATTACATGACAGTATTAAGGAAAATGAAATCTTCTGCAGAGGGTGAAAAGGGCAAATACTTTTGCTAAGAGGTTTCACTTAATCCCTGTCCAGAAAAAGCAATCTGAAGGGTGAGTTTTAGAAGGCAGAATTACTAATGTTTTCACCTTTGAGATAAAATAAGGACACATATCTATGGGTAGAAGTAAAAATAGGATTTTTACTCATCAGATCAACTACCTGTATATAGTCAATCATATCTGCTTACTTACCAAAAACAAACAAACAAAACCCTATCCTAATTGCTAGCCCTGCCAAAACTCAACCTAGCAAAGTCAAGATGTGAGGGCAGGATCTTTCCTTGTCCTACATCAGCAACCGTAATAAAGGTGCTGTAGGCCTAATTTTGCTTTTAATTACATCTGTGCAACCCCAGTACTTAAAATTATGCTGTCAGTTTCACCCATTGCATTCAGTTGGGCTGTGTAGGTGTAATAAATTGTCTTCAATGGGGTTATGCAAGTAAGTGAGGATAGAATTCAGTCCTGTGATAGTTAACAATGCGGTTGATGTGTGAGATGTAGAACTAGTAAGTATTTTCTATGAGTTTTTTTTTTTTTAATGACAATTTTTTTTAAAGTATTCACAGAAAAAAAAAATCTGGTTTTCAGTTGATTTCAGTTTTTCAAAAGCCCGAATGTTTTGGAGGTTTGGGGTTCTTTTTTGTTGTTGTTTGTGTTTTGTTTGTGTAAAAAAAAAACTAAACTTCAAAAAACATTTTCCCATTACAAAAGAAGGCATTTTTGTTTGTTTGCCCTAGTAAGAAGGAATAAAATATCCCTCACTTTCTCATAGCAGTTTCCTCTGCACTGCTAACAGAATTTGCAGTATATGCAAAGCTGATGCAATGCCAATAGTTAAGGTTTCCTAATCCTTTCTATAACAGCTCTCTTCCACCTGCAACATGGTGCTGTGCCTGCTGCCTCAGTATCCTCTTGTAGAGGGGCTTCTTGGGAAGCTATCCCTGGATTACCTTAATTTGGGCACTTCATAACTTTTGAGTGCTCATCTTTGCCTCTGTTTTAAGCATTTTTTGTGTGAAATGTATGTATATTATCACTAAACTAAGAAGATGTGGTGCTGAATACACACAGGGGGCAGATTTGTTGCATGTGTTTCCAACAGCTAGAAGCCCTGTCAGGTTTCAGAGTAGCAGCCGTGTTAGTCTGTATCCGCAAAAAGAACAGGAGTACTTGTGGCACCTTAGAGACTAACAAATTTATTTGAGCATAAGCCCTGTCAGGTTTCACACAGAGAGGAAAAGACTCAAACATGTTGAATTTACAAGTTAACTTCACCAGGCTCAATAGCTTTTATGACAAATCCTATGTTGTGATGTTGGGAGAGACTTGTATAGCCATAGTTACAAAAACGCATAAAAGTTAATATGTTCTAGTGTCTGATCATCAGTGTATTTATGAATGACTTTGAAAATCTAGCATATATCTCACTGTGCTATATGAGATCGGAGTTAAAAGGCACTGTCACAAGGCAGGACTCCCTGGATTCCTTACTGCACAATCCTCACGACAAACTTAATACCATGTGTGACTATAATAGCAGTTCCCCACAGTAACATTCTCCCAGGGGGGTGGCGGGAGTCTCATCTCTCTGAAATCCAGATCTTCACTAGTCCCTTCTTCCAAACTACCCATCCTCTCCTCCTCCTCCTCGTGTCCCTCTTTTAGCTGTCCTCAGTGGATGAGCTGAGCCACCTTGTTAATTGGTTAATCACCTAATATTTAAACTATTACCTCAGCAATTTACCTCATGTGGGGAGACTTCCAAAGCACACAGAGTGATGAGTTAGCCTAAGGCCACTCTCACTGTCACAGACACACAGACTTGAGATTACATAGCCCGGTCCTCCCTTGACACAGATTGGTTGAAGTGCTGTACTGTGCCTCCAGGAGCCACAGTACGCAGCTCCAGGAGAAGTGGGTGTAAACGTGGATTTAAACCAGTTGTTGTGCTAATTTATAGCAACCTCCCATGGACTCCTTGAGCTGCTCCACTGTCTGGAGTAACCCAGAATCATCGCCTCGGCTCCTGATACGTCCCTGCCCCAGCAAACCCCCTGCAAGTCTATGCTCTGCCTGTACAGGGAATTCTTGCACCATAGTCCTCAGTTTTGTACACCACTGCAACATGTATAGGAAACAGAACCTGCCCTTTTCTGTTATAGAGTTTGTTATATCAAAGTCCAGTAGAAGACTCAGTGGTAATGCATATATTTTTGTTTATTTTCTGTTAAAGAAGCCAGCTAAGATTCAAGAACTATATCTGAGCCTCCCTCTTTTATCCATAGTCTGTTATCCACATCCCACAATGCCCAATAAATACCACGGATGTGTTTAAACTGTTTCCATTTTTTTTAACCAAAAGTTCATAGAATCTGTTAAAAAACAGCTAGCTGAGGAGTCAAACAAAGTGAGCCAAATGTCTGTACATTACATTTTTAATGTTGCATTTTATGACATTAGAAGGAGGTGGGGAAACAAAGAAGTAAGCCTCAGAGGCAGAAAATAAATACAGACTGTATGAATATATGCACAGAGTGCAGCAAATTGCATTTGTAAAACGTTTAAATGCTGAATCATAAACAAAATTTACAAAAGCATTTATAATTTCTTTATACACGTGGACCTTCTTTTAAACATAAAAATAGTTTAGTGAATCTTACAAAGATCAAAGCCTTTCGCCCTTCACCAGGTTAAGGATGGTGAAGAAAGTGTATTAATTAGAAAAACAAAAACAAAATACAACTTCAAACAGGTACCAAAGAAACAATATCTAGTCATCTTCGGTGAAATTCAGCCCTAGGCAGAAGGCCATCAAAAGGCTAAGACTTCAGTGGACTTAAGTAGTGGGTGGGCTACTGTTGGCCCTCTGCAAAGGGCTGAATTTTACCCCTAATTTCAGAAACTACTCCTCTTTAACATACTAGTTATCAGATACAATAATTCAGTGCCCCATTTCCTACCCTTATCCAACAGATTTTTAAGATGTTTTAATTTACATGACGATGGATATGAAAATAAAGTGTTGTGCCTTATGTCCCAATATATGAGACCTCAATCCTGCAAAGAGTTTTGCAGAATTAGCTTTATGCATTGTGAACAGCCCCGTCAAAGTCAATGATACTATTCACATTGTCTAAAGTTAATTACATGCATAAATCATTGCAGGACTGGGACACATGACTGGTGTCAATTCACATTACTGGTAGAGCTACACCCTTTTTTTATTTGTATGTTTAATTTAATTACACATTTAAAATAAAATCTTTATTTAAAAAAAAAAGATACCTAATACTATGGGGCATCTCAATAACAGTTCTCACAGTATAAATGTCATGCATGGTATTTGCAATGCTAATAACTGCTTTGTATACTTTTTTCTTTCTAATTTGTTCATTTAAAAATATAGCATGCTTAAACAACTATTCACATTTCAAATAATTGAATCTGTTGGGTTTTTTTAAGCAAATGGGCCAGTAGCCATCAGTAGAATTCAAAGTGAAGGGATAAGATACTTTGCTGTGAACTTTGGCTCTCTCATTTCTTATGGAAGGGGCCGAGAGAGTTAAATGATGCCATTGGTTTTTAAGCAGAACTCCCTATTGAAATCTACTCAAAGTTCTGCTTAAAAGCTGCTGGCACTGCATGAGCCAGCTGTATCATGAATAGTCAGATTTTGTGGCTGGCAAAAAAGTTATTGATAAGAAAGTAAATTTGTCTAACTATTGAAGTCAGTGATGTTGGCTTGCTGCACACCGACTTTGGGGAATACAACAAAACTAGGGCTGATGATTAATCACAGTTAACTCACGCAATTAACGCCAAAAAAATTAATCGCGATTTAAAAAATTTATCGTGATTAATCGATAACATGCTGGGGGTTTTCATCCTCATGTAGCTAAACAGCTCCACTTATATTGTTCTAAAATATCTGGCCTCAAAGTGTGAAAAACATGAAAAAGAAATCTGAGAAAGATAAGAGCAACTGAAAAGGAAGGACACTACCATGCAGTCACCCACTGATACCCAAATACGTCAGCCAAATGTTCATATTATCACCACCTCTTTGTGACAACTGAGAGGTGAAACTGATCTTTGCTAATTTACATATTTTCACATACAATAAGAAAATATGGTTGAACATTCATTTTAATTTAATCATGTAAACATTATGTACACTTTAGATTTTCTTTGGACTTCTTATTTTATGTTATGTTACTGGACAAATAGCAGTACATAGCACTTAACGTCCTCAAAGCACTGTACTAACTAACTACTGTTAATCCTCATCCCCTTCTGTGAGGTAAATAAAACATGCACCATTAAAAATAATCAGTTACTGCAGCATTGACTATGTATCTTCTAAAGTTAAAATAGATACTGCAGAGAAGCATTTATACCATAAACATGGTAAATATTTACCATTTAACGGTGCTCATTGTAAGCAGGCATTATCCTTATTTTATAATAATTGGGACCTAAGAGACACAGGGGCAGATTCTCATCTGAGGTATTTGGCATAGCTCGATTGACTGCAGTGGAACTATGAAAATTTACATGAGCTGAAGATTTGGCCCATTGAAGTTAAGAGCCAATTCTCTGAAAGTGGCCTCTAATTTTAGGTGCCACTCTTCAGACATCTAGAGCCTAATTTCAGAGATGCTGAGCAACCAAAATTTAAACCCAACTCCATGGTTGGCACCTTTGAAAACAAGGCTCCAGGGCCTATGTTCTCAGAATTGACAAGTAATTTTAAGTGAAATTACACTGTAAACTACACTGATTTTCCCAAGGCCACAAAGCAAGTCAGTGTTAGAGTTGAGATTTGAATGTAGAAAAGCTCATCCCATAAATCCCAGGCTCAGTCTTCTAATCCATAATGCCTCTGAATATGCTAGCCTTCATGTTAGTCACTACAAGATCAAAAGCACTGGGGAAAAACTGTAGATTGACAATAATAGGAGAAGTAAATTCTGGCACAGTATGAATCAAATCTGGTTCTGGCATCCAACACTCATTGAGAGTTTTTGGAGTTGTAAGAGGTTGTACGAGATTCACGGTGGCATTACTTAAAGAAGTCATATGTACCCTGTGTCCCAGGACCCTTTGGACTTTTGGCACTACTATCTTGCTTATATAACTTGCTGTATTTGCCATTTAGTGTATGCTTATTCATAAACAAACACTTTAAAAATCTGCCTAAAGTTATTTCTTTGGAATCCCAGAACAGATTCACTGTGACTGCTTGATTATCTGGCCAGTGTGCAGAATAACTAAGCAACAGCTACATCAACCAAAAGAGCCCCAATGCTACCAGTACTTAAGCATTTATGTAACTTTACTCCCACAAAGTTAGCACATGGGCTAACAGCTGGCAGAATCAGTGCTTAGGTTGTTCCACAGCCTCAGATAAACTGCTTTCAAAAACCAAGATGGGTTGATGCAGCACACACCCCCTTTTTAAGGGAAACCAGGCTGGTAAGGTTCATAGTTTTAAGTTTGAAAATGCTGTTCTAGAGTAATTAGAGTACTGTGTAAAATATTGCTTCAGAAATAAACTACCTTGATTCTAAATTAATAGACCCAAAGTAAAAGGATAGTCTATCATCTGTTTTTTCAGTGCTGTGGCACGTGTGTGTGTTTATTTAAATTAACAAAACTAGTATTCTGAATTTGCATCATAAGGAAATCAAACTTCAGATTCTGAACCATTTTATAAAAATCTGATGTTTGTTAAATAACCAGAGATTCACATTAAATTTAGATAATTCTATAACACTGAAAAGGGACAGAATTTGCATTCTGTTAACATAATTGAGGAATGCAATTACATTATAGCCATCAATGTACATTGGGCAAAATTCTGCCCTCAGTTACTGTATAACTGAGAGCAGAATTTAGCCTCTGGTTTGTAACTGCAGCGTTAATGACAAAACTTTTGTAATTAAGAAAGGAACTTCCTCATTTGTTAGGCAACACTGACTTCCAGCATAACAAGAGGGGAAGAATTGTACCAATCCCACTGAGTGGACAGTTGTTTGGACAGAGTGAATACATACAAAATATGAAAAACACCATGAGGTTTAATAGGTGAGGGATATTGAATATCATAGCACTGATTAAAAAGACTTTACAGCAATTTGTCCTTGGGAGTTTGTTCAAGTGAGTTTCTCTACTGGAAGATCACGGATAAACTGGAAATGATAGTGGTGCTGTAAAAGTGTAGGTAGAAAAATAGTGCAAGGCCAAAGGCCGAACATTTTAATTTGTCATGAGTAACCCCCAACACGACCATTACCGCTCCTAAAGAAAACACATACATAAAATACTCTCAGCTTATCATAAACCACATTGGACTGCATTGTACTCTATATTTAGAATGTACTGACCACCTTCCTGCTTCACTTAGAAGCTCTGGATGGAGAAGAAATACAGTCTTTCAGACTAGTACACTGTCTACCTTCCAGTCATTACTGGTAGCAAATTCATTCAACATTAATTTTGTTCAAAGAGAAGCAGACACTATTATTTAAGGTCTTTGTCCCTGTTAGTCTGCTCTGCAGACTATGCTTCCTTAAAATAAGATGTTTACTACTGTTTCAGCAGCCAGAGAGAGAAGTTGAACGAAAAGGTCACATTTACAGCTGCCAAGAAGGCAAAGTTCCTGAGGCTTAGCCAAACAAAATAAAATTGATGTTCACTTTAGTTTTCTCTTTGTAGCCTGGAAGGGAGGGTAGGCTAGATATCTTTTTCTGACTTTGCACCACATTTCATTCTCCTTCCAGCCCTTGCCAACTGGGGTTGGAATTACTACTGATTGTAGAGAAAACTCATGTAAATTCCCACAAATATCAAATGCACAAACAGGAGCCCAGAACACAAGTAAGCACCAACTAATGGTAGTATAAACACCATGGATCAAAATTTGATCTCAGTTATTCCCATGCAAATCCAGAGTGAAGTCCATTAGCTTCAGAAGAGTTATTCTGAATTTACATTGGCATAGTTGAGATCAGAATCTGAATCATGCTTGCAGTGAAGAACCAAATTAAACTAGAGCATTAAATGACAGCCGTTTAGAGACATAAAGTATATATACACAAAATATATTAAATATTATGTACTTTGTATGGATACATACATACACACACCATACATATACCCACATGCGTTTTATATGGTTTACTGGATATTCTATGGGAGATGTAGCATGGCCTTCACTAAAACATTAGATTTGTTTCCACGAGTTTACAACATCCACGGTACTCACAAAAGGCAGAGGGAAATGGAGCCACAAGTAGGTAGAGCGGTCAACCCAAGAATGTAGCAGCCACGTATAAAAACCTAACATTTCAAGAAAGATGTGCCATGGTTGACTTGTAACATCACCTTTTAACACAGCATATACACGACAGTGATTTCCACTGAGGCATTGGCAAATGAGATTTTTTTTATAGGAAAGAATATTTTATTGGTTGCTACTGCTCCCACTGAGATCAATAGTAAAAATACCACTGACATCAACAGCAGCTAGTTTGGCCCTGTTTTTCATAGTAATGAATATCCAATTAAGATCAGAGTTTGCAATAGCTATACCATCTGGTATTATATTTGTGCCGACTGTGAGATGCACATGGTATTTTCACAGTTGTTAGGTAATACACCTAAATAATATAATTTAAAGATAGTTTATAGTGTGTTGTAGATCATTGGTAATGGTGTCATACACCAAAAATCACTAGTGTGGTATAAGTGACTGTGCGTGTGTTCACTGAAGTACAATCCATACAATTCAACACAATGGTATAGTTACAAAATGATAATTACCAGAATCCATTCTTGGTAAATATCCTCTTAATTATTTCTCTAGTATTCCCCTCCCCCACCTTACCCCTTCAACACAAAATGCTGTGGCGTCTGGTTGAAGGGAAATTATCAAATATATGTAAATATATATTTGTTATTTTTAATAGGTCACAAGCCAGCAGATAACAGCAACATGCTTCTTCTTCTTCTTCTTTTACTTTATAATCAGCAGAGTACTAAGAAGTGGGCTTGTTCATTTACCTGTACTCCCTCCACTGGCTGCATGACTGGTTCTGCAGAAGCAGAAGAACAATATTGCAGGATAAATACATGTTCAGGTTCTGGAAGATCCCTCTCTCTACAAGATTCTAACAGTTTTAAAGGTGGATCATATTTGTGGCTGAATTACTTGACAGTGACCTTTTTAATTATATATACACACTACAATACCTCAGTCATTTCCTGAACTGTGACTTGCAAGCAATATAGTGGCCTGAAAACAATAGGCACTTATCCTCAGAGTTGGCAAGTAGAGGGAGAATTATTTGGTAGGTATGACACCAAAACCCAATCTGTGTGCTTTCTCACGTACATCTACTGTATAGACAGAGGCAGAAACAGACACAGAGTTTTAGGTTGTCGGTGGGTCATGCTTTTTCTTTTTGCCCCTGCAGGATTTGCAGACACAGCAGATGATGCATGGAGATGCCACAAGCAGTAAGGGAGAAGTCACCAGCGCTATGATACCCAATCCCACCAGGATCCCCACAACCTGCAAAATTTAAAGAAAAGAAAAATTAACCAACAAGAAAATAAAGTGTGTGTGTGTGTGTGTGTGATATGTTTGTCATTGCTCTGTTTGAGCTGGTTATCAGCATACCTGTGTTCTGTTCCACATAACCGAGGCTCGAGAATGGCCCAGTTTGTTTCTGCAGGGGCCTTTGTCATAATGTCTTAAGAAGATATCATTCTGAAAGATAAAAGAAAAACTGTACTGAGCAGGTCATGTTAATGTTGGGAGATTAACAAAACAGGAGTAGAACTACCACATTCCTGACAGTGCAGTAAAATTAACTGTTCTGGCAGAGAAGTTTGCCTGCCTGTTACTTAATTACTTTGAGAAATTAAATGGGAAACTTTAGATCTATAAGACACACTAAGATATTTCATATCCCTAATATTTATCTTCTGTATTCCTAATATTTCTCTGTTCTCTAGTCAGTTCTTCCATAGGCTTAACAGGCTGCTCTTTAAAATGGAAAGTCCCCACTTTCCTTTTCTCCCCCATCAAACTAATTACTTTATCTCAACAAGATGAGTGGCACTCAGTTTCCAAACACCCTCCCCCAACAGTTCCCCTGTAACTTGAGCTCTGCTTTTTCCATTCATTCTTCAACCTAACTTTATTGTTATACAAGTATTACCTTGCAGTAAATTTTGAATACCTGAAACCTTAGTGGGTTTATAAGAGCTATATTGTAACCATGCAATGACTACACCTCGTCAAAGAAATCATTTAATTGACTTATCTTTAACTGATTAAAATCAGCTAAAGGCATATCTACAGACAACTATCACAGCTTCACGTGTTTAGACTATTATGGAAACTTGACACCGCTCCAATTTTTCATAGTGTTACACAATGATTGTGTACACTACGTACTCCAAAACAGACTTGAAAAAACAGCACCAATAAACAGCCTGGATAGAAAGTTGAGCACACCCTGTTTAACATATAGAGAATAAAGAGGAACAAGGAAGTTTCATCATTTCCAAACTGTGTAGCAAAAACCTATTTAACTTTATTTTACCTCAAGTGCTGGAACAAAGAGTTCTTTTCCTCACCTCCCACAAATATTACTACTGACTGTGCCAAAAATTGATGTTATCATTGTACACCCGTATGTTCCTTCTTTTGGACCTTCCTTTAGAATTCAAAGTCAGTGCAAGTGGAGAATATTTGATGTTTTGGTGGCAGTGCTTGGCAACTTGCAGATTTGGGCACTTTTTATGATGATAGTGTCCTCCAAGTTCAGACTTCCTGTTCTCCCCTCCTCTTGAGCTCTTTGTATCCCTAATAAGATTCTGAACATGAAAAGTAGTTTCCAAAACACTTTCATCCTCTAACTTATTAACTGGATCATTCTCGTCTGCTATAACAGCACTAGAGACTGACTATGGAGAAGTGGCCTAGTTTGAATGAGCTCTGAATTGACCCCAATTTGAAACTGTAGCCTTTATCTGTACCAGACCGAATCTGAACATTTTTAACAGGTTGGAATCCAATGAATTGGGGGGAGGGGAAAGGAAGGGGGAACACAACTAAATAGCTCTCAACCCACCTATCTTTAGCAATAGTATTGGAAAATCCATCTTCTCCAAGAGAATTAGCATTAGACCAAGAGATTTGGCTACAATCCACTTCAATTTAGGAAAAAAAGAAAGAAATCTCTTTGAGGCTCATTGGAGGCAGAAGTAACTTTTAAGCTTTGGCCACCATGAGGCTCCATTTAAATATAATGGCATTCACTCAAGTAAAGATCCTTTTATCCTTAGCATAAAGGGACAGAACTAGAACATACATGATTCCGGTTATGACATATGGGACTTATCCCCCAAATCCTTAACTAGCCTCGCTCTAGAACCTTCGTCCCATGGCACTTACATCCAAGTTCTGTAGGCAGTACCAGCAAAATGTATGCTTGCAGTTCTTACACATCATTTGAGCGCAGCCTTCATTTCGTTCAATATAGATCCGGCACACTGGGCACTGTTTAATTGGAGCCTCTGTGTCAGTCCTGGTAAGTGCTCTAGAAGGGTAAGGAAATATATGAAAGATGAAATTTCAGTGCAAAACTTGTGGCTGTCTGACTGGAGTACTAATGTCAAGTCGTTTATGCATCATTATGTTCTTTAGGGCCCCTAGTTCACACTCAACTCCATGGTCTGGCATGCGCCATGAATTTCAAGATTGCCTGATGTTAGCTTCTTAATGTACTGGAAGTGTAAAATCTCGTATTCAAGGGAATGCATTAAAACATATACTAAGATCAAAAATCATATGAAGATCTCACAGGCAATTCCTGTTTGATGAAACCCCCTGCTGACCAAAATGCTTAGTTTTAACTCTTTTAACTCTTGCAAAAATATTCACAGTGGTGGAAACTACAGAGCACAACAGAGAGTTTAAAGATTACTCTGTGCATGCCAGTGAATGCTGTTCTGTTTCTGTGAGTACAGGTTAGCCAGAGACCTGGTATAATGTAAACATAAGAGTATTTACAGAATTCAGAGACATTCAGCCATTGCCAGAACTATGCATCCTCACTAATAGACTGCTATAAGGACACAGCTAGTGCAGTCATTTGCATCTGTGCAAAGTGAGTATACAGGGCTACCAAATCAGAATTCTCCACTCACACCAGTGGAAGAATTTGGCACCTACTTAGCACAAGGGTTAGGCCTAGTCTATGTACAGTTTTTATACCAGTTCAACTATTATGTTAAGAGGTATGATTTCTCTAGAGTAAAATTGGTGTAACACCTAGTATAGACGCAGTTATGTCATTTTAAAGGTGACTTATGATGGTTTAGTTTATTCCCCTTTGTGACGGGTTGTTCACCCCAACACTGGCCCTGAAGGGGTTACTGTAGGCTCAGGAGGGGGCCAATTAACCAGACAGGCCGCAGCTGAGGGGAATCAGGTGGCTTAAGTAATCCCTTGACTGAATAAGAAGGAGCCCAGCTGAGGAGGAATGAGCTGGGCAGGGTTTTATAAAGGCAGGAAGTTGGCAATAGAGAAGAGTAACTGCAGTTGCTTTCTGAGAGAAGGGAGTTTTGGGGTGGGCAAACCCAGAGAAGTGGGGGAGCCAGAAGGTTAGGAAAGGAAATGCTGAGGGGAAAGGCGGTAAAATCTGAAGTGAAATAGACCTTAGCTACTGATCAGAGGGTCCCTGAGGTGGCACTTTGAGTAGAGGGTGGGCCTAGGTTCCCCTACCAGCCACTGGGGAAGTGGCACTAGCTAGGCAGTGAATGGGAAGACTGCCTGACACACATGACTTGGCTGGAAGACTAAGCCATGAACACAGAGCATCTTGCCTCACTGAGAGCCAGGAAGAGAAGGTAGGATGTGCAATGAGAAGTGAAAAGGAGGCATTGGACCTGGAATCAGTTAATCCCCAGAGTGACCAGAAGGAGGCGCACTAGCGGTGAGCGGAGTTGTGACACCCTTCCCTGTGGAAATAGCTATATTAGTATACAGTAACTGCTCCCACACTAGGGAGGTTGCATCACTTTAACTACACTGATATAGTTAAAGCGGTATAATTTGTGTGTGTAGACAAGATCTGAATGACACACACAAAGGTGCAAAGCACTGGATAACCGAGACTGAGGACCATGGAATTTCCAACTCCATAAGTAGCTGCTTAATGCAGGAGTAACAGCAGCATGTGAATTATATTTAGAAACCACATCTGTAATGATGTATTAGAAATAAGTCTAAAATATGGAGAAGGCAGGTCCATGAAGTATATGTGGCATTGGACATCCATTTTGTACTACTAGCAGAGCTGAAAGATGGCACAGCCTAGCTGAATTCTGCTCTTACCCCTGCTCAGTTGGTATTACAATGGGTTGGTTTTCCTGGCACAAGCGCTCTGGGTGCCATACTTCTTTGCAGGATGAACAGAATTTCAGATGACAAGCTGGGCATTCCACAGGCACTGGTTGTCCTGAGTCACTCAGTTCAACATGGCACATGGTCTGGCAGTCAGCAGCAGGGCACCACGTTCTGCATGGGTCCAAGTGGACTTCTGAAACATAAATATGGAAACAAAACTGTTTAAATCTGCATTCATTATATACTCCTTTTTTCACTCCAATTACCATTTCTCTAGTCATACAAGGCCTGAGCCGATGCCCACTTAGTTCTTTAAAGGATTCTGTATTGCTAAGACTATGGCCACAGTGCAAGCAGTGTTGCACTGAACACATAATTAAGATGATGAGAATTTGTCAGACACCATCAGACAAACTTCAGTCTTTCGCCATGAGAAGTTGGTGATAAGTTAATGAGTGAATGTTAGATAGTCTCCCCATCTCTCTCTAGAAGAGCATGCACATCTCTGCCTAGAACAACATTTGTCTCTGTTGCACAGTTACAGGCCCTGCTGCATAGCTGGCTTATCCATTTAAGGTACACTCTGGAAAAGCAAATTAAATGAAAAACTGTTCTTCCTTAAGGGCTGGAATGATACTCCTTCAAAAAATAAATACTTAGCTACATTTGTACTGCTGCAATTCTAAACTTAAACTGCTTGTTAGACATGTCCTTGAAGTCTTAGGCAACAGGACTGAATTACAAAAATAGGAATAAATACAGCTAGCTAATAGGTCTGTTAAAAGCGGGACATTTTTACATAATGTCAGCATGAATATATACCTAATATTACCTAATATCCCTCTAAAAATATAAGCAATTATGATCTTGCACTTATATCAGGAGTAGCTCCAGTCAAGTCTGAGTAAAGTCACTTCTCTGGGCCTCATTTTCCCCATCTATAAACTAAGAATAGTGATACTTATTCTCCTCCCTAAGTGGTCATCATTAAAAAAACAACATTGGTCAGCTGTTACCACACAATAGCTTTTGTGCTATCGTCATTATCCCCCGAGCATTGATGTGGTATCTTATACACACTATCATTTGGTAATGAGTGACAAATGTTGACTTTTGCTACTGTGCCCCCGTGTTGCCTAGAGACATTTCAAGGAGAACCCAGCTAAAATATGACCATGATGACAGAGTTTCACTGCTAGTGGTAGATTTGATTTGATTTCACTGCTTTCCAGCACAAACTGGAGAAAGCCAGGCTGCAAACCACCAAAATCTATGAAAAAGTCTATTGGGAGCAGGTAACCTACCAGTCACCTGCAATTCCTGTTCCACTGGGAGCTTCTGATACAGTGGTGGGCAACTTGCAGTCTGTGTTGGCAGCTGAGTGCTCAGCACTTCATAAGAGCGGCTCAGCACAGGATAAGATCAGTCCCCAGTAGATACTAGCCTATTGTCCAATGTGTCTAGCCTTTGCAACGACAGAAGTGTAACACAAAAGTGTTTTCTTCTAGCACTGTAGTGCAGAGAAAGCAAAACAAGTTGCAGTGTCTACTATGCCCAGCTCTGGAAACTTGAGTTCTTTCGAAAAGAAGATGGGAGAAAGAGAGAGAAGAATGTCTGTCTTTGGCATTCGCTGTTTTTAAAGCTTATTGGAATTGTGGAATCTTTGCAGCAAGATATAAATGATGCATGAAATGAAACTCCCTGCCCACCCAGTATACAAAGAACATACAGATGGTACTTTGCAGTCATTGCTGTGATGTGCTATTTGCTTGAGCACAGAGCACAATGAAACCAGAAAAGCCCATCAAGCCTAGAAAGTTGCAGCTAAAAATACGAAGCAAACACAACTCTAAAAAGTTGATGAATACTTCTAGTGAGATAGTGGTTCCTCTCCTGGTCTCCTCCACCTTTCCTCTGACTTGCCACAACCTAGGCAGCCAACTAGATTCAGCTCTAAGCAGGGAGGTTTCCCTAAACCACATACCAGCCATACCACCAGAGGCTGTGCTCTGGTCAGTTCTCACAATACAAACAGTCAGGTGTGATCTGGAAGACAGCCTAGGAAAATGCAGAATGGTGTTTTTGATTCTGTGGGTAATACTTTTTCCTTTGAATTGGTACTAAACCAATGCCTTTCACATGGTGTTAGGGGACAGTGTACTGTTAAAAGTCCCATGCTTTGGATTAGACATAAAATGGAGGTTCTGGTCACTTGTGGTCATTAAAGATCCCATGGCAGTTTTCACAGAAATAGAAGCATAACCCATTTGTCCTGGCCAAATTCCATTCAGCCAATTGCATTCTGCCTACCTCAGTTGGGATACAATATTCTTTAATTAATGTCCTAAGCTGTTGCATAGTGTTACTATGCACTATAAAATAGCAGCTGACTTTCACTGCAAAGGCGGCTGCACTCAAGTGGTGGATTTGTTTTTTTAATATCATTATTATGGGGGGAGGGATAGCTCAGTGGTTTGAGCATTGGCCTGCTAAACCCAGGGTTGTGAGTTCAATCCTTGAGGGGGCCACTTAGGGATCTAGGGCAAAAATCAGTACTTGGTCCTGCCTAGTGAAGGCAGATGGCTGGACTCAATGACCTTTCAGGGTCCTTTCCAGTTCTATGAGATAGGTATATCTCCCTATATTATTAAATATTTAGTAGTGCCTGGATCAAGACTGGGAGCCCACTCTGCTAGGTGTTGTACAAATATATATGAAGACCTGCTCACAGCCATGAAAACCTTACAATACAAGAAGACAATCTAGGAGAAAGAGTAGAGTGATAGGGATACAATCAAAAATAGGATATTCATATAAAGCAGAACCAGCACCAGAAATAGGAGCAGTGCAAGAAGGAGGCAGCAGCATGGGGCAGCCTTGAGTAACTCTCCTCTTGTAAGTATTCTCACACTTCTTATCAAACTGTCTGTACTGGGCTATCTTGATTATCACTTCAAAAGTTTTTTTCTCTTACAAGGTAAAAAATCAGATCCTTGGCTGTTGCAGAGAAGGAGCTTGGAGAGCACGGCTGCAACCTGGGAAGGGATGAAACTGAGGCAACAGCAGCACTGGGAGCAGGTCCAATGAGCAGGGAAGCTTCCTGGTGCCAGGAAGGGAGCCAGACCCCTGCTTGGTGCAACCAATGGGAGAGAAGAACCCCTGGCCAGGACCAGTGGAGTGGCACTGGCAGATTGCACAGGACCAGCGCCTGTGAACTCCTGGGCCCACTGAGCAGTGAAGTGGGCCCCCAGAAGGAGGTTGTGGGTCCTTGTGCCAGAGGAATGGGATGCAGTCCTCAGGGCAAGATTGTGGTTCCTCTTCTCTGAGCCTGGGTCCTGCTGGTGGCAGCAGAGGATCTGTTTGTTCCTGGTTGGAGAGATACAGATTTGATTGGGAGTGTGGGAGTTAAAGTGTTTGTGCCTGGTATAAGGGTAGGAGCCTAGGTGATGGGTGACTGCTCATGAGTAAGGTTAAGATTTTATCACGGTTATATTTAGTAAAAGTCACGGACGGGTCGTGGGCAATAAACAAAAAGTCACGGAAGCCTGCAACCTGTCTACGACTTTTACTAAAAATAACTGGGGGTGAGCTGACCTCTGCAGAAGACTGAAACCAGAGCCCCATGGGAAGGTGAATGGGGGGTGACGCCCGAGGCCTGCTGCCTAGGTGTGGGATTCCAGCCGCAGCTGCAGGGACCAAATCCGAAGAAGTCACGGCGGAGTGTTAAAGTCATGGAATCCGTGACTAAATTGTATCCTTACTCATGAGCAAATTCTGGTTACAGCAAAAGGTCATAGGCTGAAAGAGTGGCTTGAGGGCAGAAGGAGCTGGGCTGAATTAACTAAATTTCCTAGCAACAGTTAAAACCCATCAGCACGTCAGCAAGCCCGTAAATCTTGGTTATGCAGCACCTCTGCCTCTACCACAATTGCTCCTACCTGTTCCTTTGCTCATTCTAAAACTACAAACTTTATAACCCCGCTGCCCAGGGAAAAGGATGGCTTTGGGGAGGGGGGGGGGCGTGGACATTATCTTCAGTGGAAATGGAGTTTGGTGACCAGCCTGCTTCTGGTCTAGGCCCTTTGGGACTATGTTCCAACTCTTATACAAAGACTGGTGCCCGACAGGAATCAGACCCAGGATGGTTTTCACAGGACAATTACTTGGCCAGACTTTTGAATTCTCCTTGAAAATCTTGGTAGATTTCAAATGTATCTACAGAATCAAACACAATCTTTTCTATGAATTTTTCATCAGACCCTGCCCCTGGTTGTGATCACTGTATAAGATTGGGAAAGCTTACTGGTAAAATGTTTAGACATTTCTGAAATAAAATAATCTTTCTTTGATTTACATATCACTCTGGGCAGCCAATGGCAGATATGGCAAGAGTTTAGACTCTAAAGAAAATTGTTTAACTAGGCAAAATTGTGCATCTTCAGTAGCTATAAAGCTGAAAAGAGGGCTGGATTTCCTGCCTGCTCCCTGCACGTAATCAGTGCAGTGCAGTGGTTCTGGCATAGGAGTTTTGACTAATAGTATTTTCAAAAATATTCCTACAGAAAGGGCAGAGACTCTGGCTCATTTGTGACAACAGATTTACATACTGAGAGAGCAGCATTGTATACTTTAACCTTTACGATCAGATCTGTGGATAAAAGACTGTAACCTAGATCAACAAGAATGTGTGTTGGTAGCATTTAAAAACTGGTGGGCAGTTAAGAATATCTGGGGAATGGAGGGCTTTTCTTCACTACTGGAGTAAGTCGACCTAAGTTATGCTACTCCAGCTACATGAATAACGTAGCTGGAGTCGATGTAGCTTAGGTCGACTTACCCCAGTGTCTTCACTGTGCTGCATCGACAGGAGATGCTCTCCAGTCAACTTCCCTTACTCTACTCAGTCCAGTGGAGTACCGGAGTCTTTACTAGATTTATTGGGTCTGCTTTAGACCCGCTAAATCAACACCCGCTGCATCGATTGCAGCAGCATCGATCTCCCTGGTTGTGAAAACAAGTCCCTATTGTTTCAGAGGATACAGAATAGATGAGGTTAAAATTAACTAGTTTGGGAATGATTACCTGAACTACTCTCCTCCTTGGTTAAGTGATAAAAGAAAACACAAAAAGATCTCCCAAAAATTCAGTTGGCCTTTATCCTGTGGTACAGGTATACCCGGGGCAACATCACGGCAGATGAAATTCAGTGTTGATCAGTGCAAAGTCGTACACATTTGAGACTATAATCTTGACTATACATACAAAATGATGGGTCTAAATTAGCTGTTACCACTCAAGAAAGATCTTGGAGTCATTGTTCTCTGAAAGCAATCGCTCAATGTGCAGCGGCAGTCAAAAAAGCTAACAATGTTAGGATCCATTAGGAAAAGGATAGATAATAAAATAATGCCACTACATAAATCTGTGGTACACCCACATCTTGAATACTGCATGCAGATCTGGTTGCCTCATCTCAAAAAAGATATATTAGAATTGGAAAAGGTACAGAGAAGAGCAACAAAATGATTATGCATCCAAAGAAGTGGGCTGTAGTCCACAAAAGCTTATGCTCTAATAAAAATGATTTGGGGTATGGAACAGATTCTGTACAGGAAGAGATTAAAAAGGCTGGAACTGTTCAGTTTAGAAAAGAGATGACTGAGGGGAGATATTATAGTGGTCTATAAAATTATAGTATAGAGAAAGTGAATAGGGATGTATTATTTACCCCTTCATATAACACACAAACTAGGGGTCACCCAATGAAATTAATAGGCAGCAGATTTAAAACAAACATAAGGAAGTACTTCTTAACACAATGCACAGTCAACCTGCAGAGCTCATTGCCAAGGGATTTTGTGAAGGCCAAAAGTATAACGGTGTTCAAGAAACCATGGAGGATAGGTCCATCAATGGCTATTAGCCCCTTAGCTCCAGGTGTCTCTAAACCACCAACTGCCAGAAGCTGGGACTGGATGACAGGGGATGGATCACTTGACAATTGCCCTGTACTGTCTATTCCCTCTGGGGCACCTGGCACTGTCACTGTTGGAAGGCAGGATAGTAGGCTAGCTGGACCACGGGTCTCACCCAGTATGTCATTCTTATGTTCTTAATGTCATCAGCATCTTTATGACAAAGCTGTAGTCCAGTGATCCCAAAACTTTTTACCTTGTGTCCCCCCTTACTGCTGTCTGCTCCTCCCCGAGCTGGGGCCAGGAGCGGGGTCATAGCTCTGGGAGTGGGGGCTATGTAGACAGGGTTAAGGGAGCTGAGGATGGGACCAAAGCTGGGGATGGGAGCAGAACTGAGGCTGGGGGCCAAGGCCAGCAGCCGAGGCCAGCAGCCGGGGTCCTGGGCATGGGGCTGACAGCCAGGGCCATCAGCGGAGCTGGGTGGCACTCCCACCCCACCCCACCCCCCACAGGGACTGGCCCAGGCCCTACCCATGCCCCCCAAATGTTCCTCTGCACCCCCCTAGGGAGGTGTGCCCCACAGTTTGGTGACCTCTGCCGTAGTCAATAATAATGAGCCAGATCCCCTCCCATGGTAAAAACCAGGGGAGAAAAATCTTTGTGAGGGTTCCGTTGCAGAGATTTCCCCACCTTCCCTTTATTGTCCTATCATACAAACTGGGTTTGCTCACATGGAAAAGCCCAAGCATTGCAGATCCTCTAGGATCCATGGAAGGCCAAGGACATCCACTTGGACACTCCATGCCTCCATACCAACCGCAGCCCCTGGAGTCCTAACCTAATGCAAACGCAACCTGGTCCCTTGCAGCACAGCTCCACTGCACCCATTCTATCATGGATGCCCCCTCGGTGCAGCTGTCCCGAGGACCAAGGATGGAGGATTCTGCAAGCAAGATAATCCAATCTCTTGCACACAAGTTTGAATATTTTCACTAATAAGTGTAATAAAAAAAATTGCCCTGTTGGTCCTGCTCCTGTTGATGTCCATGGGAGT
Organism: Malaclemys terrapin pileata; assembly: GCF_027887155.1. Classification (NCBI taxonomy): domain Eukaryota; kingdom Metazoa; phylum Chordata; order Testudines; family Emydidae; genus Malaclemys; species Malaclemys terrapin. The sequence goes on from NC_071506.1 coordinate 108,472,503, forward strand.
TTTTTTACTGACTTGAGTAGAAGTAGAATCCAGCCGACTCCTTGTAGTTAAATTATGTCAAAATGAAGGCCCTTTCCCACCCTACGGGATAGCCTTCTAGTAATCAGTAGAACCCCATCGCCCCATATTTTAAGCCATGGTAAGATAAATATAAAATAAATGGTTCACACCTCGTTCAAATTTCAGTCGCTGGTATAACTGAAACTGATCAACAGGTACCAAAGAGGCAATCTGAAATGAAACATAAGAATAGAAGAAATGTTAGGAAAAGAAAAAGCCAGCCAGCCCCACATGCCTGCTCTTTTGAGTCTGATCTCAACCAACCTTCCTTTACTATTTTTTCCCCCCCACCACCATTTTCCTCAATCCCTTCCTTCTCCAGATGTAAGTCTAGGTAATTCTAGACCACCTGTATTTCAGGTCATACATTCCAGTAACGTAGTCCGTATGTTTATTACCCTTCACAAGAAATAGTTCTTCATGGGTGCTTTATTTACTTCTAGCTTCCCCATTTATTTCATGTGGATTTATTATTAATAAAAGGTGATAGATTGCCAGCCCTGTTTTATTTATGTACAGAAGTATAACAACAATGGAAGCTTCCCTCTGCCAGTTTCCTTCAATCTTGGTGACAGGAGTCACCTCTAGGGTACTGAGAGGGGAGTTTAGTCTCCATTCGTTGTCATTTGGGCTAAGATTGATAACAACAGTGTTGCTGGATTTTGTGATGTGCACCCGTGTCCACTGGGAACTGGATTGAAATTACCAACTCATTTCATATAGGCAACTACATAGACGTTAGCTAGCATGTTTGAGTCACTACCAACCATGGCTGGATTTGAACTGGTGACCTAGAGGTGAAGGGCTGTATCCTCCATTATTAACCCCTATAAAGACATTCAGTCACCCTAATTTTTAAGATTATTAGCCAGATCCTCAACTGGATCCAAATCAGCATGGTTCATTTGAGTCAATGAAGTTACATTGATTTATACCAGCTGAGGATATGGCCTTTGGATCTTAGATTTTGAACCCATCCGCTGTATTTATCCACCACTGTAAATTGTCTTCCATCGTTCTGAAAAATGATATTAGTCCACCTCAGTGTCTTCTCTTTTCTCCTGAGAATAAACCCACCTTCCTTAATTTTCCTGTTAAATCAGGACCTGATTTCTGAGGTGCCTCAGCTCCCACTGATACAAATGAACAGCTTCAGAGGGAGTTGAAGGCTCTCTGCACGTCACATGAGGCCCTACAGCATTATCCCCCCAGAATCTAGCAGTGAGCCGTCTCTTGTCCTCACTGAAGCAGTAACAAACTCTTGGGTTGCTTTGCCCTCTGTTGCAACAGTGTGAAAAGCTATATAAATACAGACAAAAATACAATACAAATTATCCTGGTTGGAATGTGGATTGTTTTTGCCACTGGGAAGGAGCAAAGAATGTGTTCATTTGTACATAACAATTGTCTTTTTACTCAAGGTACGAATCAATCAGTCTGGAATATAAAGTTGCATTTCAAAGGCAGATGTTTGGATCACTTATTTGATCTAACCCACGTTATACAAAAAATAATGCCAGGATTTAAATGTTTTAAAGATGCTTAAAAGATTTAAAACCGAGGAAATCCAAGGATTTGATGTCAGACTTAGAAACATTAGCAAGTTTTTACAGGACACATTCTTAGCTTAATCAGTCACAGTCTTAAGGTTCAAAATATTTTTTCTTTCTAATTCAGAGATTGATTGAACAGAAATTAATATACACTGTCTTTTCAAGGGACAAACCTTTTTCCTCTGACCGCTCTCTAGGGTAATATGAGCTTCCCAAGACATTTTTCATCTGTTCATTAAAAATTAGCTGAAACATTCTTAGGAACACAACATAACTAGCTCGAACTAAAAAAAAAAATGTAGCTGAGAAATTTCAGTAAAGAATGAAGCCAAAGAGTGAAAAAAGAAAGGTGCAATTTCAGCATTGTCCATATTCCTCCTGGTTGCCTTGAAATCTGAACAGAGTTTGGAGAAATTAAGTGTTAGTCCAGCTGCTCCTCTCTAGTCCTTCGGGCTCTGACAACTACTGTATTTTAAAATGTGTGCCATCACTAATGCATTAATCAGTGATTCCTAAACATGGCCTTTACTACACTAGCACTAAGGATTTTTGACAAATAGTTTCTTGAGTGCGCAATTTTATTGAGGTTGGGATTTTCAAATGCGTTCAACATTGGCCTAACGCTGCATCCGTTGAAATCAATGAGAATTTTACTGCTGATTTCAGCAGGAGCAAAGTTACATCAAAGCTGAGAGCTGAGCTCTGGTCAAGTGTAGTATCTGTTCTTATCAGTTTAAATATATGCACCCACAAACGCAGCCTGCCTCACTTCCATCTAATCAGCCTGTCTTTTCCTACCTAACCTCTCCATGGCTCAGAACCACCTCTCTCAGCTCTGAAATCTCTCCCTCCCATCACTTCCCAGCTCAGAACCCCTAGTAGCACACACCCCTGTACACACAAACCCATCAGGACTTTGAAAACCCATCTCCAGGCTTGGAATCCTTCAGATCTTAGGTACTAATATGACCCCTGTTGTCACAGTATCTGAGCAGCTCACAGTCTTTCTATGTATTTGTCCTCAATACACCCCTGTGAGGTAGGAAAGACATGAACTGCTACAGTCTGAGCTAAAGAACCATGGCTAACCCTTCCCCCTCATCTCTGATATCTACCACCACTAAGCTCATAAATTGCTGGTCCTGGAGAAGTAGGAGCAGAGGTAACCAGGACAGATGATGACTTCAGGGAATGTATTCAGGGAACATCATCTGCCTCTATGGAGTTAGCCTCTATGGAAATAGCCCCATACAAGCCTGTAATCCTGGTTTTGTGCCTCCTCCCTCTGCTGCCTTGCTGCCTGCAGTCTATATGCTGCAGGGATTTCCAGGATTGCAGGACTAGAAGACACCAGTCAGGGCCGGCTCCAGGCACCAGCCCACCAACCTTGTGCTTGAGGCGGCACCTGGAGGGGGGCCGCGCGGTGCGGTGCTCCGGCTCCAGCCGCCGGGGAGAGCGGAGCCCCGGCCGGGACTCGCCGCCCTCCTCCTAGGGCTCCAGCCGCCCTCCCCCCTGGCGCCCTCCCCCCAGCTGCCGGGGAGAGCAGAGCCCCGGCCGGGGCTCGCTGCCCTCCCCCCGGCGCTCTGGCCGCCGGGGAGAGCGGAGCCCCGACTGGGGCTCGCCACCGGGGAGAGTGGAGTAGGGCTCCCCGCCCTCCCCCCGGCGCTCTGGCCGCCGGGGAGAACGGAGCTCCGGCCGGGGCTTACCGCCCCCCGCGCCCTCCCCTGCCGCACTGGAGGGGGCGGGGGCGGCCGGAGGCTTTTTTGCCTGGGGCGGCAAAAAAGCCAGAGCCGGCCCTGACACCAGTGGCAATGCAGGGCGGGTTCTGCCTACTTCAGGGACCGGAGCAGCATTAGCCCCAGGAGTCCCCCAATGGCAGCAGATGGTATTGCATCAGCTACACAACCCAATATCTACAGCTGATAGGGATGGCAATATTTGAGGGGATTATCCCTACTAGCCTTAAAGACCAGCTGCCCCCGTTCACAAGAACCTCGGTGAACCAAAAAAAAAGCTCTTTTAATAGCTCTACTTAAAGTTAATGAATATACAGTGAAGTGCTCAATGGGCCAAAGTTCATTGTAGACTTTACTCCTTCCATGTAAATACATAAATATTTGCTCTTTTGAAAAAAAATCCTAACTCTGAGAAGAAAATGTGCTAAAACTTTAACAGATACTATAGTTAAAAGGTTCATCCTGTAGAAAATACAAAGTACAAGAAATTTCTTTATAGAGTAAATTCAGAGAAAAATTGCAATGCGGGTCTGATACTATTGGTTTCAATGGGTTTGACTCATGCCCTATGTTATGAGAGGGGAAGAGAGAGAAATCTTGTTGCTAGATGATGGGTTAAGGAGTCAGAAAGCCTGAGTTCCATTTCCAGCTCTGTCACTGGCTCACTCAGATCTTGGGCAACTCACGTAACCTCTACCAGTTTTGTCATCTTTAAAATGGAGATAATATTATTTTCTCAGGAGTCTTGTGAGACTCAGTGTTTGTAAAATGCATTTAAATGAAATGTGATATAGAAGTACAAAATAAAAAAGTTTCTGCACATTGACCTTTGGAAATTTCCATACATAAGAAAAATTCACTCTTTACTTTGCAACCAAAACCACAATCCTATTGGTTATGTAAACAGGGCTAGATCCTCAGCTGTGACTAAGATACTTTTAACGGGCAGGGGAGTAGCAAGGGTGTCTTTATATCTACTTTATAACACCCTGACCCTGGGGCTGGTTAGTTCCAGCCCAGCCCTTCAGATAACTTAATTACATCCAGCTGACTAGTTCAATGGGCCTTTCTAGCAACTGGGGATTTCAGGACTGGCCTGGAAAGAAGGTGGCATACAGCCAATTCCCCATTCCATAGGAATCCTCACTCAGACAGACCCACCAAGTTTCTGGCACTTATGCACCACTGGAGCACAAAGCTGGCAAAATAGGACCAAGGATCTATCCCACAATTTCCCCAGATTTCCAGGTGCCTTTAAGAAACACCCAAATAGATTCTTTTAAGAAATATCATCATTGCTGGTGTATATGACACCTTAATAGCTGCTCGTGCAGTGAATTAAAAAGAGAGTAATGAAATCATAATTATTATTTATTCAGCCCTTGGCACTTCATAGGGAAATAAAAGTGGCACATCCCTGACACAAGAAGTTTTTAAACTCAGTTACATTTAATAAAGCAAAGATGACAAGCATTGGATGGGATCACTGTGAGATGAAATGTTCATCTCCTCCTATCCTGGCATTTTTTCAGGCTGACTTTTAACTGCTCCCTTACATGTCTGTTACATTTCTACACCCCCCCACTCTCCCAATAAGCCCATCCACTACATCCAAACACCACACTCATGCACATCTATACACACCCAGAGCTTCCAAAGCCATTGGGAATCAAAGCTGTAACAAGTTTGATTAAAAAGTGACAAAGGAAGGAGAGCAGGTATGTGACAGAAAGGAAAATACCAAAGCTTGTTCCAGGCTAAGAAATTGTCCAATTTAAGGAGGCTGGTTGAGAAATGCCAAAGGAAATATTTCAGGGCTGTTTTTAATTATGTTAAAGGTCTAGTGAAAATGTAAATGGATAACAAGAGGCCAAATGCTCTTCTCTTCTGAAAAGCTGTCAAGCATTACATTTGAGATTTATCATACGTTCTGGCTTTTAAGTAAGTTTTAGATTTTCTACACATATTAGGCTCTTGTGCACTTATACGATACTGTTATAAAAATACAACTGTAGTTGGGATAGTGCCTTTCTCACAAAGCAGAAAGATTTATAGGAAATCTCACTAAACACATGAAGATGCTGTAACTCAAAACGCCCAGTGACACCCTTGCACAGTGTCCAACAATAGGATTCTTAATGAGTTCCATAAAGGTTACAGTAACTGGGAGACCCCAAAGGTCCCTTAGGCAAAGAAACTAAGAAAGGAGGATGAAAGGAATGAGGTTCAATGCACACAAGGCTAGACTGTCCATTTATTTACAGCCCTGAGCACAGAGCAGCACATGGAAACAGCTGGGAATTAGTCCTTTCTTGTGCCCTCCCCCACTTCCCCACCCACTACTCCAGTGGGCTAGCACATTGGAGGAGGCAGAGCCAAAGCTCCATCTACTCTCCCAAGAGATACCCCGGATAGGAAGTGTACCGGACACACAGCCGCTGCTTAAACCCTCATGCTTGCAATGGAGACTCAGGGAGGTCACAGAGGGGAATGGATCTTACTTCCATTTATGTCCCTGAGCAGCCATGTGGACCATGCCACAATCTTGCCCATAGAGAGAGAGGTTCCTCACAACAGATAATGTTCTAGTAAAATGGATGTTTGAATAAGTGAGAACACCACCACAAACACCGTGAACCAGGCTACCACAGGGAGCTGTGCCAGCACGTAACCTCCTCTGCCAAAACCCCTAAATCCATGCCTGGAAGCAACATATACTTTTGTATAGGAGAGAAGTTCAAAATAATTCCTCATAGCCTTCCAGCCTGCAAACGTCACTTCTACAGAGAATTCACCTAAAAAGGCCACACCTTAAATATTTAAAAACACACATTGTATGGCCTAGCATTTATGGCAGACCGTTATTGACACCACAGCTACAGGAAACACTTTGATAAGTCAAGACCAAGCAGCATAGCTTGGGTTGGGTTTTCATGGGCAGAGGGAGGTTTCAGTCTCCTCATTGTCTGAGACTAACCTCACTCCTCCCCCCACCAGATGCCATGTACACTAGTTTCATCATAAAATATTAATCTTCTCCATTAACAAGCTCGCTCATTTAAAACAGGACTTGCTCACTTGCTCCCTTTGGGCTTATTGAAAGCACCTGTGGATGACAAAGTGGAAAATAAAATAATTTGGATGCTGGAAAACAAAGATCTGATGGCAGTGGTTCCCTACCTTCTTACACTTCATGGCTGGTGAATGACAAAACAGTTTCCAAATTAAAATGAAAGAAAATAATTAACCTTTTTTAATGGATGCTAATTGGATTTTTGCCCAAATAAGAACTGATATGTGATCAGTAAGAACTTTAAAGATTTGGGCCAATGTTACTAAAAATCATTCAGCCCATCCCTGCATCTCTTTACAAAAAGATAGATGATGGGCCTGAGTCAGCTCTCAGTTATACTGGGGTCAATCATGTAAATCAGAAGTAACTCTACTGAAATCAATGGAGCGACTGTGGTGCAAAACTGGAGTGAGTGAGAGGTGAGTCAGGCCAGATTTATATTTATGTCCGCAGTGAAAACAGGACACTTACAGATCTAATCATATATACATGAGGCCTACAGATACCAAGTTCTACAAACTTCATACTATATAGGAATCGGAAGTAACAGGCAAATCATGAACAGAGGGTCTCACACTGTAGACTATGGACTGATCGTGGCCCGTTGACCACTCGCTAGCACTCTGTGCAGAGCTAGCTGGTCCTCTGATGCTGGCTCACCTCCTTGTTTCCAGCTGCTAAACTGCATTAGAAGACAGCTAATGATACCATAAGTACTATCCCAATATTACTTTTCAACATAAGTGATTGCTGTCGTTGGCAGAGGAATGCTACGTGAGCACAAATGGAAGAGAAGGCAGCAGAGCGAGGGGCTGGGAGGGGAGGGGGCAGTCCCCCAGACACTCTAGTAGTTGGAGAGCTCCTGCACTAGGAAATATAGGCCTGGGGATTTGCTCTGATTCTAGTCATCAGCGCAAGCTGTGATCAGCACCATCAGAATTTACCTTTGTTTGAAACCGGAGTAAGCTGCACAAATGCAAACTGTGGCTTATCATGTCAACACTGGAGGTTGTGCACTAATACAGTTCAGTCACTCACTGGTGTATTTCAGGGCAAATCCCCAACATAGACAAGGCCATCCTGTATAGGACAATTCTGCATCATCAGAGAGAAGAATTGGATACATACTAGTTCCTTTCCATCTCTAACACCTATGAATCCAAGCAGTTTTCGAAATTGGTTCTTAAAGAATAAAACGTCTTGTTTTAGAAGACAACTGGTTTGCTTTTTTAAATGATTTTTATTTATTTTGAAACAGACCCTTCCTTTATCAAATATTGCTTTTTTATCTACATATGCTTTTAAAATGGCTACACTACAAGCAACTGTTGACTTATTACAATACCCGGGATCTGACCTAGGACTAGAGCTGGTAGAAAATTTTCCAACAGAACATTATTCTATTCTGTCAGAATGTGCCATTTCATCAAAATCAAAACTTGATGAGAGAATGTGTTGATTTACATGAATTTTAATTTGGGGAGAGGGAAATCTTTTTAAAAGGGGTTAAATAAGGTCAAAACTAAACATATCAATTTTTTATTTTGAAGTTACTTTTCATTTCAAAGTTTTTTAGAAAGTCAGATTGAAGTATTTCTATTTTATTGAATTAGAATGTTCCAATCAACCCAAAACAAAAAACATTTTTAAATTTTGTTTTGCAGAAAATTTCAAGTTTCCAAATCAAAACAAACAAAACTCAAATGTCTTGACATTTTTCATGGATAAAAATTCCTGTTCCAGCACAGATATACCTAGGACATACCTTATGACAAAATATGGCCAACTATTTATATACTTTATGTCTTGGTGAAAATTGGTTATTTGGCTAAGAAAATTAAAGTTGTTTTTTCCAGAGCACCAACAAACCATTATACCAATGAGAGCAGGGAGCAAGCTGCCTAAAAGTAACATTTCAAATTGCAAGTGTCCTGCTTGCTGACTATAGTATGACAACATATTAAATAGCCATCAGGATTATTTTTTGGATTCTGTGGCCTGTAATTCCAGGCTGCCAATGGCCTTCTTGTGTGATAAACTACTGGTAAAACTTTTGAACAATCTTTTTAAGTATTCATCCAGAGTAACAATTCACACAACACTATTTATCTTGAAAAATGATTCACTTCCGCTCCGTTTTGGATTTAGTATCCCTGACCCATCAGCAAAACAGTGCTTGATATCATTTCTATAAACTGCATACTTCCCATGCCACTTAGGCTGGAATGAATAAAAATCATTCTCTAGGAAATTTGAACATTTTCGTCAGCATATCAATTAACTGTAAACCCTATATTGATGTCAACCCTTTGGAAAGCAGTTAATACTGAGGATTATTAGGTGAATTTCCAGATTTGGGGCAATAGGGGATGCTGTGTCAGAGAAGAAATAAGGCTTTTGGTCAAAGGGGAGGTGGGGATGGATCTGTAATGAATCCTCACGGCTACACCTCCTTCCTGTATGAAAACTACTCTTCCCTGATGTCCTCCCAATGAGCTCCATTTCACTCTACATCTAATTCCCAACACCTCCCTCAGGCTGGGAACATTCTACCCAAACATACCTGAAATGCTCAGCTGTGCTTTAAAAAAAAAGACATGTTCCTATTTTCATTTGTTTGTTTTTAAGCTAGTATGGCACATATACAGTCCTTGAGCAACAAGTAATGCAACATTGTTTAACGCTTTACTTGAATGCAACTTTTAGCTTTTGCTGGAATAGAAAGCAACAAAACACAACAGGGCGTAGGCTTCAGAATGCAGCTCAGAACAAAGATTAAGGCTGTAAATGCATCTAAAAATACAGTTACACACCCTGGAGAGTTTTACTGAAATATAAAACAGATATCTTATTTATACTGAAAACAGAATAGGCTATGGAGTGGAATAAATGCTGCATTTATAGCTTGTTTTATGGAGTCCCTCCATTTCATGAGCATTCAGGGCTTCATTCAACACTCACTGAAGTCAATGGAAAGACTCCCATCAATTTTTTAGTTGGCTTTGGATTGAGTCCTAAATACACCCCATGACCTTGTCTATAATAAAAGGTGGGGTGGGGGGTTAATTGTTAGCTATAGAAATCTCACTTAGCCTCTAGTGTAGACACAGTTTAACATGTTTAAAACCATGTTAGATGATTGTGAGGTTAAACCTGTGTTTAGATTAGATATTAAATGGTGTTTCAAATGTCCACTACCAGGATTTGTTTTAAATCCTTTTTCCTGGTTTAGACAAAGGCTATTCAAGTGTTCAATAAAATAAAAATATGTTTTGTTTTCATTTGTCTTTTATTGGTGCTTTTAAAGAAGCATATACTCAAATGAGAAATAAATCATATTAAGGTCTATTCCACCAAATGGCGGAGAGGGTGTGGCCAACTGAGTCACATGGTCTCACATAATGAAGTTATGTCAGGGTTGAGTCTTTATAGGCAAAAGTTGGATATCAACTGTCTAGAATATTCCACTTTGTGAATTCATGAATGTTATCATTTTTCTGCCTGAAATGGGAACTTGCATTTTAGATTCTGTACTGAATCATGTGTAATGTTTGATTCATATTTCCATGCCAAACACCTTCAATATTCTTGTTTGTACAATGCACTTGTACTGTCATCTATTTTGGATAGAAAGCTGGCTAGATTGTCGGGCTCAACGGGTAGTGATCAATGGCTCCATGTCTAGTTGGCAGCCAGTTTCAAGTGGAGTGCCCCAAGGGTCAGTCCTGGGGCCGGTTTTGTTCAATATCTTCATTAATGATCTGGAGGATGGCGTGGACTGCACTCTCAGCAAGTTTGCACATGACACTAAACTGGGAGGAGTGGTACATACGCTGGAGGCTAGGGATAGGATACAGAGGGACCTAGACAAATTAGAGGATTGGGCCAAAAGAAATCTGATGAGGTTCGACAAGGACAAGTGCAGAGTCCTTGGGACGGAAGAATCCCATTCACTGTTACAGTCTAGGGACCGAATGGCTAGGAAGCAGTTCTACAGAAAAGGACTTAGGGGTTACAGTGGACGAGAAGCTGGATATGAATCAACAGTGTGCCCTTGTTGCCAAGAAGGCTAACGGCATTTTGGGTTGTATAAGTAGGGGCATTGCTAGCAGATCAAGGGATGTGATCATTCCCCTCTATTCGACATTGGTGAGGCCTCATCTAGAGTACTGTGTCCCGTTTTGGGCCCCACACTACAAGAAGGATGTAGAAAAATTGGAAAGAGTCCAGCGGAGGGCAACAAAAATTATTAGGGGGCTAGAGCACATGATTTATGAGGAGAGGCTGAGGGAACTGGGATTGTTTAGTCTGCAGAAGAGAAGAATGAGGGGGGATTTGATAGCTGCTTTCAACTACCTGAAAGGGGGTTCCAAAGAGGAGGAATCTAGACTGTTCTCAGTGGTACCTGATGACAGAACAAGGAGTAATGGGGGAGGTTTAGATTGGATATTAGGAAAAACTTTTTCACTAGGAGGGTGGTGAAGCACTGGAATGGGTTACCTGGGGAGGTGGTAGAATCTCCTTCCTTAGAGGTTTTTAAGGTTAGGCTTGACAAAGCCCTGGCTGGGATGATTTAATTGGGGATTGGTCCTGCTTTGAGCAGGGGGTTGGACTAGATGACCTCCTGAGGTCCCTTCCAACCCTGATATTCTATGATTCTATGATAGCATGCAGTTTGGAATAAAAGCATTCTATACTATCCAAATTAACTTTAAAAAATATATAAAATAGTTAAGTGGTGCAGTCACTGTAGATGAGAAAGAAAAACAGAAATAAAAGGTTCCACATATAACCTACAAATTTTACAAAATAACTTTTTAGATCACTAAAGAAAACAGGAGAATGGTTTTACTATTTTCTCCTATCTGTTATGAACTATTTTTCATAGCAGAAAGATATATTCAATGAAACCCATAAAACATTTCATTTTAACAGACTTTTAAAATGCAAAAGGTTCATTTTTCTAGTAGCAATGCCAACAGGGAGTTTCAGATCATTCTTTCATTCATGGATCATTAATGCACTTCTTGGGTTGTTTAGTCACTCAGCCTTTAGCCGCACAAAGCGCCCAAGGAATACGTTAATGGCCGTTAATGCATGCCCTGGAGTGGCCTCTTGATTAGCTAATGGGAAATAAGTCTTTAGAATTTCTGCAGCTCCACAAACATAGCTTAATAGAATAAAACTCTTTGTAACATTTGTTAAGTGTTTTGATACAACTTTAAAGCAAACATTCTTTTCTGTTCAAGGCTGGTTGCCTACTTCCCAAGATGAGAGAAGGCCCACTAGTTTCCCACCTATTTCCATGCAGAGGAAAGGAGGAGAAGGGAAGATGCTGATTGGCTGCTCCCAGCTATTGTGGAAGGTAAAGAACAACTCCATCATATGCCCATATGCTGTAAGAACCCCAGATGTGGTTCTCAGGCCCCAGTTCAGCAAAGCACTTAAGCACATGCTTAATTTAAGCCTGTATTGGGATTTTACCAGGTGCTTAAGTGCTTTGCTGAACTGGGGCCTTGCAACATGCTCCTATTACAATATGCACATGCTGGCTTTTCAAAGGAGAGGAAAGCAGCCTTGGGATACCATCTCCAGTCTGCTAGTAGGAGAGGACAGTCACAGAACTAGGTTGGCTCATCCTCATTTCCTATAGGATGAGTGAGGATGAGTTATGGGAGAGCAACACCCCCTGCATCTTTTCTTCACTCCTCAGCTATGAGCACAGCTCCTTTTCTCTCATCTACTGGGTGCAGGCTCCTCTCCACCATAGGCATGCGCACAGGGTGTGCCGGGTGTGCCCAGGCACACCCTAATGCAGGGGTGGGCAAATGGCTCCACTCTCCCAGCGCAGCAAGTCGCTGGCCCCTCCCCCGGCTTCTCCCCTCCCCTGGAGCCATGATCCAGGAATATTCAGGGCTGGGGGCCCTGCTCCACCAATATCTGGAGCTGGGTCTCTCCCCCAGCTCCCACCTGCCACCACTACCCCCCGCGGCTCTCCCCCCCCACCCTGCCGCGTCCTTGCCTGGAAGAAAGCGGCGCGCACCTCTCCCATGCCTGCTTGTGCTGCCAGTGTAACACATTCCTATGTGGAGAGGCTCCCGGCAGCAACTGCTGTCTGCTTCCCCAGGGTCCTAGTGCCCCCCAACCCCTAATGGCAGAGCAGGCTGCCCTTACCCTGCCCTTCCGCCCTAGCCCTGAGCCTCTCCAACACCCCAAACCCCTCAACCCCAGCCCCAGCCAGAGCCCTCATCCCCCCCCGCACCCTAATCCTTTGCCCCAGCCCTGAGCCCCCCCTGCATCATGAACCCCTCATCCCCCCGCACCCTAATCCTCTGCCCCAGTCCTGAGCCCCCTCCTGCATCATGAACCCCTCATCCTCAGCCCCAACCCTCATCCCCCAGAGCCTGCACCCAGCACCCAAACTCCATCCCAGAGCCTGCACCCTGCACCCCTTCTGCACCCTAATCCCCAGCCCATGACCTGCACCCCAGACCTCCTCCCCCCCACCCACACTCCCTCCCAGAGCCTTAGGCAGGTGGGGGGGTGGAGTTGGGGAGGCGGGTTCTGGGCACCACCAAAATTTCTACAAACCTGCCACCCACAGGGCTGGGGCAGAGTGTCTGGCTCTGCGCGGAGCAAAACATGCTGCTAGGAGCCTCATGGTAAGGGGTCCGGGGCTTGGGGGGGGAAGATTGGATAAAGGATGGGGGCAGTCAGGGGACAGGGAGCAGGGTAGGTTGGATAGGGGGTGGGATCCCAGGGGGATGGTTAGGGGTGGAGGATCTCTGGAGGGGGCAGTCAGGAAGCAGGGGGGTTGGATGGGGCATGGAGGGGGCGGGGGTTGGATAGGGGTCAGGGCAGTCAGGGGATAAGGAGCAAGAATGGTCCTGGGGGGGCAGTTAGGGTGGGGGGGGTCTCTGGAGGGGGTGGTCAGGGGACAAGGAGCTGGGGGGGGGGAGGTTGGATGAGTCAGGAGTTCCAGGGGGAGCCTGTCAGGAGGCAGGGGTGTGGAGAGGGGTTGGGGCAGGCAGGGAGCGGGGGGGTTGTATAGGTCGGGAGTTCTGGGGGTCCTGTCAGGGGGTGGGGAGCGGTTGGATAGGCATGGGAGTCCCGGGGGCCTGTCTGGGGGTGGGGGTGTAGATAAGGGTCGGGGCAGTCAGGGGACAGGTAGGGGCAGGGCCAGCTCCAGGCACCAGCTCAGCAAGCAGGTGCTTGGAGCGGCCAAGGGGAAGGGGCGGCACGTCGGGCTCTTCGGCGGCAGGTCCCTCAGTCCCTCTCGGAGGGAAGGCCCGGCCGCCGAATTGCCGCCGAAGAAGAAAGCGGCGCGGTGGAGCTGCCGCCGATCGCAGCTTTTTTTTTTTTTTTCTGCCGCTTGGGGCGGCAAAAACCCTGGAGCTGGCCCTGGATAGGGGGTAGGGTCCTAGGAGGGCAGTTAGGGGACAAGGAGCAGGGAGGCTTAGATAGGGGGTGGGGTCCTGGGGGGCAGTTAGGGGCAGGGGTCCCAGGAGGGGCTAGTCAGGGGACAAGGAGCAGGGGCGATTGGGAGTTCTGAGGGGGGCAGTCAGGGGTGCGGGAAGTAGGAGGGAGTGGCTGGGGGCAGGGCGGGGGCAGGGCTAGGGTGGGGCTCCCTGGGTGCACACCCTAATGAAATGTGCTGCACACGCCTATGCTCTCCACACCTCCCTCATCAGGGAAGCAACATCAAAGAGTTGGGTCTTCTTCATATTGCCCCATAGTCCCAAGCCTTCTCTTCTGCTTCCTTTGCTCACTCCAAATAGGTGTGGGGGGAGGGTGCCACTGCCATTCTCATACTAAGTTATAGTTTCTGCATTCCAGGAGGTCTAGAATAGCAGCTTACTGGAGAATGACATTTTACCACAGGTGGAGTGAAGTTTACTTTAATGCCTTGTCTACATTACAAAATAAACCACATTTAAAACAGATATCAAAATGGCTTAGCTTAGGAAGCAGGGTTCACTATCTTGGCTATTGTACAGTGCAAACACTCTGAACAAAGGCACTCACGGGTCACATTCACTGGGGGATCCATGACAGAATTCCGCTGGCAATGCCCATGTTTGAGCTGGGTTACAGCGAGCACAGCTATGCCATTTTGCATATAGGGCTGTAGGATGCCCCCAGGATAACAAATAAGTATTTGCTTTTGTGCAATTCAGGGGAAGAAAATTCAGGGCTTGGGTCTCATTTATTCCATTCCTGCACTTGGGGAAGGGATGGGGATGGTGTGAGCAAAGGTGTTTTAAAACTTTTAGCCACGTTTGCATTCCCTGTATTCGCCATGTAAGCAAGAACAGCCTTGGGGCTGCTCTTTCTGACACTGTTTCCCATGGCCTCTGGGAAGCAGAGAATTACTGCAGTGTAGTACACTCCAGCCATACTACCGACCCATCTCTTGTGCCATGGATTGGGAGTGGGGCTAGTCTAGGAACCTTACATCATTTCTATAATAGCCAAGCAGGCCACTTGACCAGTAGCCATTTCTGACCACTTTACACAGAGAGAATGGCATAAAGGAGACATCATATAACTGAGAATTGGATGCTACCTCGGTTTCTTTATCTCAAACCTTAGAAGTGTATATGCATGTTCCTCTGCATGTGTGTTATATGTATTTGTGGGTGTATACACACACGTGTGTATGTGTGTGCACACACTAGTGTAACCTCCTTGTTTAGCCTCAGGGCTCCCAAAGTCTCATCTCTTGGAAAGTTCTCTGTTCACTCTTCTCATTTGTCAAATCCAACTCCCACCCAGCTTTCCCTCACAATTTATAGAAAGATTGACACACAAGAAAGTGTCCTCATTTTTCCTGCTTCACCCCAATATAAACACACTGGGTTAAATCCTTACCCCACTTAAACCAGTAGGAGATTTGCCATTTGCTTCAGTGGAAACAGGATTTCACCCACAGTAGGTATCCATATCAAAGCCGTTCCAACAGTCATTGCTAGTGAATGTTTAGTGGTTCCTGGATGCAGGATATTTTGGTTAAATCACCTGCATGGGTAATTCAGAAATTGTCTGGATCCCAAGTAAGCATTTCCTCAAGACAGAAAAGAAAAGAAAAACATCTATTTGTCTCTAGTTCCTACGATCAGGCAGGCTTCCTGTCACAGACTCATGAAAGGTAATTAAGAGGAGGAAACCGAATAATATTGTATTTATTATGTAAATTAAGGTGGAAATAAAAAGAGGAGAGAAGACAAGTGTCACTACCTCTGCTTCTTGTAGGGTCCCATGGTTCAAGCACACCATGTCTGGACAAGTGATGGGAGAACCACAGCCTTCTCGAATTGCCAGCTGCATATACTGCTTTAGGCACTAGAAAGGAGAAAAGAAAAAAAATGATGGAAAGTTGCAACCCACATGATAGTAACACATAGATGTTAACACTGCACTACACAGGTGCCACCTCTGCTTCCTTAATTGGCTGTCCTAGAGCACTAGTATAGAGAAAACATAAATTATCATACATGTGAATGCTAAGAACCATTACTTTGGGAAGAATGCAGCAAAGAACAATTAATTATGTATGACTTCATCCATCACATATTGAGTTTACTCAAGTCAGCAAATCAAGTCCTTCTGTGCTAATACATTTTCTCTATATTAAGCCTAGACTTGGAAAAGAACAGGCTATATTTCACTCTAATTAAAACAGGTTTTTGCTCTTCTATTTTCCTTTCATGTATTCTTAATTCAGTCTCTCACCTAGTGGCCACCATTATAGAGCCTCATTTTCAAGCAGGAGAGTTGCTTTCTCAGCAATCTGCAATGAAGGCAGTTTATAGATTGGCTAGCAGAGCACAGATCTGGAAATAGTGAGGCTATCAACTTTCCTCTAAATAGATTATGTCATTTCCATAAATTGCCTTCAACTACCGGCCTATTGAGCAAGTGTACAAAGTCCGTTTCCAACAGAGAGGCCCTCCTGCATGTGTCCACATCACTTCGCTGCACAAAAATAATTGTGTGGTATTTTTTCTTGGGATGAGGAAGAGCAGATCATGACTGTTTTGTCCCCATTATGACATATCCAATTTGGATTTTAAGGGCCCTATTCTCCAGTCCGTTACACTAGTTTTATGCCAGTGCAACTGCTCTGAAGTCAAAGAATTTAAACCTGTATGAAACTGGTGTAACGGAGTTTTCGAATTCCAAAATACACAGGAAGTAGCGAACCCAAAATGTCCTGTAAAAAAACATTGACCAATGTTCCAGGTAAAAGTGATGTAACAATGTATACTTCAAAATGATGCAATTTCAACTCTACCCTGCATGCCAGCAAAATGTACACTTGCCAAATCCTTGTAGTCACTTAAACAGTTTATTTTAAATGAAAATGAATATATCTTCCACCAAATGGCATGGCATTTAAAATAACATCTGATTTCCAATGAGATGTTTAATTTTTTTTTTTAATTTGTATTTAAAGGGAGATCATCAGGTAATTTATTACCAGAATTTAGGGATTTAATTTTTTAAGAGTTTCAAAAGCCTAATTTTAATAGCAACAGGTCAAATTATAAGCCCTGCTACATGCCCCTGCAGGAGTGTAATAAGGAACCCCTTTAAGTCCCTGCATGCACTACCTGCATTTCCAGAGCCTGAAGGTTAGGCCGCCACTGGACTGTTACTGCCCCGCCCATCAGGTGGGAGTCTTAGCTCTCCCCCTCCCCAATGCGCTGGTAAGCACAACTGAGCAGGTACAGAGGATGAAGTAATCTGTGCCAGCAATAGGTTGCCCCCCGATCAAGGGGGAAGAAGGGACTAGATGTGACCCTGGGAGACACACTCTGGTTCCTGCCCTGCTCCCGGGTTTCAATCCAGCCCCATATGTTTATGACTTTTGTTTTAAATTTCAATCAACTTTTATTTGTTTAAATTTAAACAGTCCCCTGCATGAGAGCTAGAAAGTGATACTAGTAGATATAAGAATAGAACTGGCTAGTCTATTTTCACACTCCAAGGTGAGCAAAGGGCAAAAAGTAAATAAGCAATATAACACTTCTAACAATTTTAATAACTTAAAGTGTTATTAGTAACACGAGGAATTTAATTAGACTTAACCAGACACTGTCCCTTTATTCATTCAAATAATATAGTCAATGCTCCTTGCCAAAAGGCACCTAGAAACAACACCATAAAGAGTCAGTAATTGAAACATAAAGTGGGTTTAATGGCCTAGCTACAAAAGACACCTCCCATCTGCATAGAAAAGAAGATGGAAACAGAGGAAGTAACACAGTCATCATTGACCCCAACAGGAAACTCTCTACTTCAAAGTCTGCCCCCAAAAATCCACATGCAGTGAGGTGGAGGAAGGCTGCATAGCTCATGAGGATAGGACGGCCCAGCAATAGGTGCCAACTCCGTGGGTGCTCCAGGCCTGGAGCACCCACGGAAAAAAATTAGTGGGTGCTTAGCATTCACCTGCAGCCAGCTCCCCACCTCTCCCCCAACACCTCCCACCTGCCGATGGCCCCACCGATCCACTCCTCCCCCTCCCAGCGCCTCCCACCTGCCGTGGATTAGCTGTTCCACAGCGTGCAGGAGGTGCTGGGGGGAAGGAGAGGAACAGGGATGGGGCATGCTCGGGGGAGGGGCCGGAACTGGGCAGGAAGAGGCAGGGCAGGGTAGGGCATTGGGGGAAGAGGTGGAGTGGGGGTGGGGCCTGGGGTTGAGCAGGGGTTGAGCACTCCTGGGGAAAGGAAGATGATGGTGCCCGTGGGCCCAGCACATGGTCCCTGCATCCTGCTCCCATTGTTCAGAGCCTACCTATGCTTTGGGGAGTGTAGATTTTCATCTCTCCCCTTTCAGGGTAGGAGTTGAACTCTCCTCAGTGTGTCTCTCAGTTAGTGTTGGAAAACAATCCTTTTCTTTGACTGTAACCCCAGCCCCTGTCCCTTCTGGGATGGGTGACTATGTTTAGTAATTTACTTTGACAGCAAGATACGGTAGACTCAGATTCTAGGGTCAGTTCAGGCCACCCCATAAAGGAGAGAGGACAAAGGCTGAGAAGTTACTGCAGGACTCATGGAAGCCCAACGGCTTTTTCTTAATTTAGACTGCTAGGGCCAGTTGACCTCAGCACTAACAATTATTTTCCTGTGGAAGAATGTGCGTGCAGCTCTTATATAGCTGGGCAACAGTTCTATACATGTATAGACTTTGTATTTCATTTCTGTACACAATATATCTTTAGGGATACACCTTCAAGGGACTACATAGTTCAAAAGCTTGATAACATGATATGAAATCTTTCTCCTCTAGTTTGCTGGTTCAAATCCAGATTAGGTCAACCAAGGCTAGTGTGTCTTATGTTGTAGTTTCACAGACTGAGTTCAACAGGCTTTGGATCCAGAGCCAATAGCTGAGGATCTCAAAAGTACTTTACAAATAATAGCCCTGTGACATAACTTTTACAAACATTAAATCTTTTACAGATCACAGAACTGAGGCTGAGGGACCATGGGCCCGATCCAGTCAATTGCTATGGGGAGTTGAAGGTGCTGAGTGCTACTCAGGTGGCACCCAGCACATTCCAGTACAAAGCCTTAAGTGACTTGCCTAGAGATCACACATCAGTCTGTCTGGGAACCAGGAATAGAACCTCACTTCTCCTCTTCCCAAAATTAGCAGTAAAGAAATTTTTTAAAATGTACTGTAACTTTTAGCACAGCAGAACTGCTTTAAGCTTTTATTATTATTTATTTAAAAAATCAACCGCTAATTTAGTTTAATTATAAAGTAGCTGAAAATGAAGCACTGATGCAAGCCACGATTGTGGTGAAGACAGGGCAAAGAGAATTATAAATTTATACAGTAAAATACGTATTTGCATTTGCAGCATCATACAAACATTTCCACACCCCAGAAACACATCAAAAGTTGACAAAAGCGTTGAAAATTTGTACTTTTTGCTTAGACAAACACCACAGTTATGAAAATCTATTGATACATATACATTAAACATACAATTTCCTGTGTATGGAAACTATGGCCAAGATTTTCAGACGTGGGCAGTGGACATCCAACCCCTTTTGAAAATTAGAACCCTTTAAGGCATCTTACAGAGAGAAAGAGAGAGAGAGAGAGAGAGAGAGCGCACGTGTACAAATAAATACAGTTCTTTAAAGATAGAATCATTGCAGAAACACAGGAAGCAGTGGTTAGACATGTTCACATGACAGGTAGTCAAGAGTTCTGGGTTGTATTCATGGCTCTGCCACTTTCTCCCTGTGTGTGACATTAGCAAGTCACAAAACATGTTTACCCTCTATTCTGAAAGTAACTTCCTAAGAATAGCATTGTTTCTCACCAAGAGACAATTTAATGAAAAAATGTGAACTGCCAGACCTGCAAATTCACCCTGGTCAAGTTGTGTTCTTCCTGGCTTGCATATTATCATCAGAAAATGGAATTTAGAGATGTATGTTCATGATAGATGAGCTAGAATAAAGTCTAGTTCCCTCTCCCATAATTTTGCAGTGGTGACAGCAGTAAGATACATTTTAAGAGGGGGATTATTGAAAGAGTTTGCTGCTAACCTAACTGCTCCCACTAAAGTCAGAGGCACTTCCATTAAGTTCAGTGGAAACAGAGTTAGGCCAATGCTTAGTGCTTTGGAAAAATCTTTCCCAAAAAAGAAGGGGACAAAATATTTTCTCATTAAAGCAACAGCTATGGCTCAAAAGACACACAAAGACCAAGCAAATCTGTTGAGCAAGGTGTGCCATTTTTGCAGATCCACTCTTCTGCCCATAAGTGCATTTCAGCCTCTCATTCCCTCAGATTTCTTATCTATAAAATGGGGATAATAAATACTTACCTACCTCCCAGGATGTTGTGAGGCTTAATTAGTTAAAGTTTATAAGAGTGCTTTGATTAAATATGTTGTTTTATGTACATATATACAGACAGAGAGAGAGAGAGATTATATTATGGTATATATGTCTAATATAAACACTCCACTATATTCTCTTATATATATACATAAATATAAGGAGAGAGAGGGAGCATATAGATACATAGGGAGATACATACTCATTATATACATACAGCTCAAGTGGAGACAATATGACATTTATTTTCAGAAACGAAGAAACTGTTAAGAGATGCACTGGAAAGATCTGTCATATAACCTGGACTAACAACATACAAAATTTCATTTGCAGTAAAACATTTCATGCAAATTTCAGCCCAGAGGGAGTTGTTATGATAACATTCTCAATCTACCTCTGGAAATAGGTGCTTATACAGTAACTATGAATAAGTACAGCACTTCCCATAGGAACTGTTCTAGCTTCAGGATTAAACAAAATATTTCCAGAGATAAAGGTTTTTAGTGTGGGCTTTAATCTATATAGGGCATTAGCACAGTTGCACATTTTTACCTCTAGATTTTTAAATTAGTTCAGGCAATGTATTTAAATCTCATGTTGCTAGGCAATGACACGACAAGGGCACTTGTACTCCTCTCACTACGAATCCATATTTCTATTCAAGGCCACTTTCAAATAATCTTCTCCTTGCCACAGACAAAAGACTGGTCCCAGTCATTACTGCATATTGCTTTTTCAAGTACATCAAGCACATTCAATGTGTTTTATTAACTTTCTCAACTCCAATTTGTACAAAGCTTTCCAGCTCACTAATTGTAACCTTTATTGCTTTTGATAGAAAACAGGAAAGGAAACCACAAACCTGACGTGACAAATTTTAATATCTAGTTTTGGATTAAGGAAAATAAAGGAGACATCAGTTAAAGGATGAGGGTGGAAGGAAATCAGTACAGCCTTTTCAATATCATGTCCTATAGGCAGTACTGTTGACCCCTGTGTCTAGTTAACATTGGGTAGTGAGTTTGGATTATGTAATTTTACAAAATTTCACTGCAATTATTATATCATTTAAAAGATTGTGATTGGGATCACGGTATGATCAGTGCTTAACATTACAGTAAGGTAGTGGAAATGCAAAAAAAATAGGAAAACTCACTGAACATGCTCTGCCAGAACAATTTAGACTGAAAATGATTTTTCAACTAAACTTACATTTTCGTGAAAAAAATATCAATTTTTCATCAAAAACCCACAAAACTGACATTTTTCATTTTAAACTAAAATGTTTCAATGTTTATATGCCAAAAACTGTTTTTTTAATTATTATTATTATTATTTTAGTTTTTAGTCTTTTGATTAAAACCAAAAAAAGTCAAAGAAAGTTTTCAACAAAAACAAAACAAAAAAAGGGGGGGGGGAGTAACTTCCCAACCAGCTCCACAAGTTACAATTTATTTACTATTTGTATTGTGGTAGCATGCAGAGGCTTTAATCAGGGAGCAAGGCTCCATTGTACTCACTATCTATTTTTATCATGTAGGATATAATGCTTATTTCTTTAATTCTTTCCATTCATAAAGAACCCAGTTGTTCAATGCATACCCATGTGCAGTGCAATTGACGTCAATGGGTCTACTCAGATGAGCCCTATGAATATTCACTACAGTGAATAAGGATTTGCAGCCTGGCACCAGATGTGCCTGGTCAGTGCCAGTGCATATACACTTACATTCAAAAGTACTTGCAGTGTGTGGAATAATAGGTATATTTATCTAAGGTTTTAGAATGTGCTTATCATGTTATTCAAGTGCCTGGTATATATATGGTCAGCTATTATAAAATACACAATTTAAAGAATTTGTCAAAATAGATTTAACAAGTGCGGTTAAAAAATCAGCACCATTTCATTTTCAACCTCTGTAGCTTAACATTTAAGGGCCTGATGCAATGCTCATTCAAGTTGCTGGTAACATTTCCATTGACACCAGTGGACAATGTATGAGGCCCTATAAGAGACTCTTACGGAGTAAGACACATGCAAAAAGAGTGAAAAATCCTTTTATAGTTTGATGAGCACGTTGTGGTCTTGTGGTCAGAAAAATCAGTGGCTGTGTAAATTTTTTTGGTGACCATCTGGCCACAAATGGCACACCAATGTTGAAAGCAATTGAGTGTCAACAGGCAAGTGTGACCACAGGGCAGTATATGCTGCTTTCTAGCTCATCATTCCATAACAACAAGTATTTCATGTAGTGGCTCTTTCTTACACCCAACATGATAAATGCAGTTATTGGGATTTGTTCCTTCATTGGATCTGCTTATAGTAACCACCATTCTTACATGCAATTTTAAATTGATTTGTTTATGCTATCAAAGTCTGGAGAGCCATACTGTAAAAATACATTTTGGCTTCTGGTACCCCAAATGTGGTGGGATCGCTATCATTAAGCGCCAGAGAGTGAATATACCTGAGGTCATGAACAAAGTGACATGTCATATTAGAGCTGGTCCCAGTGTTTTCTGGACTAAGGACTGAGTCCAGACACCTTTGTTCTATTAGGCCTGGCTCCTCTACTGATTTACTGCTGGGTATTGGGCAATTTACTTATGTCTCTGTCTCAGTTTCACCATCTATAAAATGGATAATACCTACTTCAAAGGGGTGTTATGCGAAGTTCTTTGAACATATAAAGTGCTTTGAACATGTGCTCAGTATTATTTTATATATGCCAATTTTATCACGTTTTTTATGTACTAGCTATTCAGAGGCATTTCAAGCTTGGAAAGAAACCCAAATGCCACAACATGACAGTTGGTGGTTAGACATGGAAAACAATCTGAGGTGAGCTTTATTTAAAATCATTGGGGCATTGCGGCACAGGGACTGAATGTTTGATCTGCCTATACCTAAAGAGAGGAGTATAAGAAAGTGGTGCGTGGGGAGAAGGAATGAATCTTTTCTTGAAATTAGCAAGAGGAAAGAGGATGGCCTTTAATATTTGGATTTTTTTAATCTAATTGGCATCTTACACTGGTTTTACATCATGTAAACTCCATTAACTTTAATGGAATTATTCCAGATTTACACTGGTGCAAGAGGAAATCAGACCCTTAACTACTGCTATGAACTGAAACCTATTATCTCACTGGGGCACAGGTGTGTGGATTTTGGAGATGGGCCATTATTTTCTTGTGTGAAAGAGAAACAATGTGTGGAAAAGAGAGAGTGTGACTGAAGGTCAACACTGATCCAGGTAGAAATCTTCCCTCGCCCTGTGTTGTCTCTTTCCTCCTCTTCATTCTCCACCTCCACCTTTTGGTTGTCTCTCGCCTGTTTTTAAGTTGTCTCTCTCTCTCTCTCTCTCTCTCTCTCTCACACACACACACACACACACAATGCTGTCTTTTCACATCCGTTTCCTCCATTGTGCTGCTCAGTGCTGCCCGGGATGCACTAGCTACAGCTGAAAATTCTCCTCTCTCAAACACCTGCAGATCAAGCAACAGATGCACAGAGTGTTTCATAAATCAAGATGTCTCCATGTCTGTGGGCTGAGTCCTGGGAAAATGACTAGCCCCTTTGTCTCTGCAATAATTCGCACACGCTCAGTGGCACACAGCAGCAGTATAGTGGAGGAAACTGAGATCGGGGAAAGACAACAGGATAGAATGGCTTCAGGGCCCATCTCAAGCTGGGCTCTCACGACACCCTTTGAAATGAAACCCAAAGTAGAAGATTCTTCTCACCATAGTTCAAAATAGATGAGAGGTTAAATGTACTCTCACTTGCATGGCATTGTCTATTAAAGTCACCCAGACCTTAGAAGGGGAAATCTTATTCTCCTTTACACAGAACTATTGTACCAGTGTGTGTGTGATGACACATGGATTGTTATAGTAGCAGTTGTTTCTCTCATTTTCCATTTTAGTTAATTCACACACTTCTCAAAAACGTAAGATCACATGAACGATGAGTCATACCATTGCTGCATAAACATGTGCCAACACCCAGAAGCTAGGATGTGAAATTATCTTTTGTTTTTGCAAGATTGGTCTGTTATTGTGCATGATATTAGACAGCTCAAACCTTGTTCTGGTGAGTAGCATACAACTTGAAATTAATAGCTGGTTGGTGACTTTAGCAGGCATGTCATTTGCAGTTAAACTCATTCATATAATACCGAAAATCAGAGTATTTGGAAAAAAAGTTGAAGAGGGGATTGGAGCAGGATTTGGCATTGATATTCTGACATTCTTATTAGCAGGAGTGCAAGTACAGTGGTACCCACCAGTACGCATTACCGGCAAGAGATTTTTAGTGGGTACAGGGTATTGGAAAGACTCGGGGCTAGTCCCCCCCCATCCTCTGTAGCGGGGGAGGGACTGCAATCTGCTCCTTAAAGGAGCAGAACGCTGCTAGGGAGGGCATTCATTCTTTAAATGGTTTTAACAGCACAATACATATGCTAACAAACTTAAACAAAGGCTTTAACAAAGGCTTTGTTTAAGTTTGTTAGCATATGTATTGTGCTGTTATGTTGGTCAGGAGTCCTCAAGAGGGAAGAGGTGGGGGGGCGGAAGGTGTTTAAACCATGTTTTTTATTCTGTTTCTCCTCATTGGTCTGAATTGTCCATGACATCCATACTGCATCACATCAAGTCCAAATCATTAGAAGAATGCCTCTGTTTGCACTGACCAGAGGATGTTTGGATTCTGATGTCAGCCCTGTTCTGCAGCCTTACAAGAATCAGGTATTGTCCCCAGTGTACACAGAATTCTTCTTTGCACCCAATCTAGTCTAACATGCATTTTGTTAACTGGAGCAGCAAAACAAAGAAAACAAGTGCCTCATTTTCCATCTTTGTGGGTGAGAGAACTATAAATGAAGATTATAATGCCGGACACTGATGGCCTTAAACCAGCTGCCTCAGGAATATGCCAAGAACTTTGCTGAAAATATGTTCCTCATCTTAGCAACAGAGCTATGACTTATCACACATCTGCCCACCTTTATTCAAATGAAGCTCCTTCTAATATGACAGCTCAGGCATTGTCAGTTTCATCCAGAACAATTTACAAACTTGGAACCTAATCCTGTAAACCCTTAATCATTTGATCAATCCCATTGAAGACAATGGGACTATTTGCATGACTATGGACCACTTTTGTGGACTGGTAAGAGTTTCAGAAGTCTGTTCCTATAAAGGAAGTTGAATCCCCCATTGAAATGCAATGTTTGGGTACAATACCATAGAGCAGTTTAAGATACAGTTCTACTTAAAATTTGTCTTTTAATAAGTCATACATATGCTGAAATGGCTCCTCACCCAACTCCCATATTCCATATAAACAGACTGAATACTACATATGTGGGGGGAAAGTGAGAAGTTAAGCATGTTGATATTTGTAAATAGAAAGGGGGGGTGTCGGAGGGGACAGGGAGAGCGTGGGGACCCTGGGCTGAGGGCGGGGAGGAGTCACATGGAGCATCACATGGGGAGGTCACATGCTCCCCCCCTTGTGTCCCTCCCATGAGTGCAATACCGGCAAGAAATGATTTCTACTTGCACCACTGCTTATTAGATTCCCCACAAAGCCTGCATCCTCCCCAACAGTAATTGCTTTCAGCTGTCATCATTTCCACCAGTGCAACATGGACCTTACCAGATAGCAGAGAAAAAACCCATCTCCGAGACCACTACTAGGCTACAAACTCTTCCATAATTTTCTGTAAGGCTTCAGCTGTTTCCAGATAGCCAAACTTGGTATACACGGTGCTCTTTATTAACCCTTTCAAGAGGTATATTTTATAGAGAGAAAAGCTATATTGGGCAATTTTAGTCATTGTTCAAAGGCAGCCTGGCTTCAAACCCTTTTAATGGGAATAGTCATTGTCACCCACTCCTCCAACTGGCTCACTAAAATGTTTAGAATTCTAATACAATTTCAAAATAGGTTTTATGTGTAGCATTGTAGGATGACTTTGTTGGTACTTGGCTACTAGCAGCTTTTCTACATCTAAAAGAGAAAACTCCATTTTGAAATCTGGTATCTCATATCCCTGCAGGACTAGACACAGGAGTTTTATAGCCCTGGGAAGGGGCAATCCCACATTCCCAACTGGACGTGGAAATCATTTCTAGTTCTTGAAACATCTGACATTGGAATTTGCAGTAACATTTTGAGATACAGCAATGGTCATTTTTAGAAGTTTCTATAGTTCTTTATGAGCCCAGTGCAGTTGGACTTTTGGTAATTAAAAACCACATTCACAGATTCTATTTCAGTCCATTGAATACTGTCCATTATAAAACATGCAGCTAGATGCTGATCTTATTTACCCTGACATAAATGTAGACTAGCTCAGTTGAAATTACTAGAGTTATTCTGGATTCATACAACAAAACAGAGATCAGAATCTGGTTTATAAGGTGAAATGATATAGTAGTACAGATCTTTATTTTAGTAAAGTGTTTCTTTCGTAATTACCCATAATTAGTTATTCTTCTGAATAGATTTGTATCTTTGATTTTAAATAAATAAAGACATTTGTTAAAAAAAATACCGTCCAATGGTCTCTATGCATACTCTACAGTTTATACATGTATAAAAGGTCTTGTTTAGCCTAGTGGCAAAGAAGCCAGTAGAATACGGAGGTCTAATTTTGGGTGGGCCACTGTATGACCTTTATCAAGTCATTTAATCTTGTACCTCTTAACCACTTAACTTTATGTTCTTATACCTCAATCAGCCTTACTGACAAATTAGATTTTTAAAACAACAACACTTAATTGACAAAAAATGCTACCTGGGACCTTCACATATGACTGCACCTGAAGAGTTTGGGGCCTATTTTCTTTACACCATCTATAAAATATTTATGGGGAAGAAGCATTTAAAAAAAGAGAACTCTATGGTGGTATTAATATTTTTCTTCAGGAAAAATAAAGATGCTGATTGAATATGAATTGTTTACTTGCTCAGCTAACCATAAAAAGAGAAGGTGGCCTACTGTAATTTATGATTCCACCAATATGCATTTTATTGGCTATGAGTGTATCTTTGTTAGAATTCCAAGCTGATGAAAGCCTCATTAATGTCAACATTCTTTTAAGCAAGACTGGACAAAGCAGTAGCAAGAATACTCCAGGACACTATCCTGTATTGGCATGGATGGATTTAAATGACATCATTGCCTGACTCCTGCCATAACAATATAATAGGTCCCTTGTACCCCCACAATCTATTACTCTATTTCTTGGTTAAGGTGCTGCCTCTGCTTACCACTGTACAGAAGATGCAGCTGCATTCTTGAAGAGTAGTCATCTTATCAAGAGAATGTTCACAGAGACATAGCTTGCAAGTGACTAGAGGTTCCAGAGACAATCCCCCAGCTTCTGACATGTCAGCTGTCATGGTGTGATGGCCGATCTTACCAGCAGAGTCCATCCGTTCATTAATATCTTACTCTGGTCCAGTCAACCTGCAGAAAGAAAACAGCTGAAACTCCCCAAAAGCAATGCCAGTAGCAAAAAAGTTTACATAATAATCCAATGTAAAGCTATCTAAGAGGTTTGGTTAAGTGAGCTTCCTCTAACCTACCTGTAGTTCCTAATTCATTTTAGAGTTGTGTATTGTATATCTAGATGAAAACCCTTGTCGGCTGAACTGCTAGATGTTGATCAAAAACCTTCTTCTGTGTTTGTTTTCTGACTGGTACATTTAAAAAATACTGCACAATACTGGGGATAATTTCATTTGACTATTCTGTTGCATGATCCTCACGTTAACTTAAATGGAGCATTTCAAATTCTGAAATGTGAAATGGTGGAAAGTAAATGTACTGATTTTATTCAGAGCTTCTTACCATTCCCTAAACAGAAAAAATGGGGTGCAGCGATGAAAGCGCAGGACAGAGAGTCAGACGGTCTGGAATCTATTCAGAGTTCTGAACTGATTTGTTATACAACCCTGGGTGCAGGACTAGCCACAGCACACATTAGAGAGTGTTCCCAGCACTAGATGCCTGATTCTCTGTTGTCCTGCAATGTGTGTAGTTATTTTCACCAGAGAAAAGCAGTGGTAAAACTTTGGCAAATCAGAATGACAGCATTACAGGTGTAAATCACTATGGTAATGGAGAATCAGGTCCAGTATTCATGTGTGCATGTGTGAATGAGAAAAAAATATATATTTTTCTCCAGAAAAATGGAACTGCCCATTCAAAACCTTTTTGGAGATATAAAAAGTCTAGGTTATTTTATAAATTATTTTTAATTTCTAGACTCCTCTATACTTCCTGGTTGTGTCTGACAGTGACGTCCTGAAATACCATAAGAAGAGCCTTTTTTTTTAGATTTTGGGCCCAATTTTGCAGACCCAAGCAATGGGCTAAGGTTCATGTATCCAGACTTCTGGGTGCTTATCCAAAGCAAAGCTCTCCTTTAAAGGTTCACTAAGTCCAATCCTCATTCCATTATCCTTAGCTCAGTCTCTTTATGCTACCATGCCGTCCATAACAATATAGCTCAGTGGTTTGAGCATTAGCCTGCCAGGGCAGGCTCTGGCTTTTTGGCCGCCCCAAGCAAAAAAAAAAAAAACAAAAAAACCCAGGGTGGCCAGAACGGCGCGGCCGGAGCCAGGGTGCAGGGGGACTCCCTGAGCTGCGGATGTGCCCCAGCTAGCGGGGGGGGGGAGCGGGGGGGGGAGAGATAGAGAAGGGGGGCGGCCAGGGCTTCAGCGGGGCGCTATCACGCAGACCCAACCGGTGCGCCGCCTGCCAGGAGGCTCTACGCCGCTCCGGTCGTCTGGGAGGGAAGGACGCGGACTGCCCTGCCGGGCTTGCTGCAGGGCACTCCTGTCCTCCGTGCCACCGCCCCCTACAGGGCGGCCGGAGCGGCACAACAAACAAAACAAAAACAAAAAAAGCGGCCGTGCCGCCCTAGGATTGGGCAGAATGCCGACTCGAACAATCTGCCGCCTCAAGCACCAGCTTGGTGCCTGGAGCCGGCCCTGGAGCCTGCTAAACCCAGGGTTGCAAGATCAGTCCTTGAGGGGGCCATTTAGGGATCTGGGGCACAAAAAAACATACAAACAAACAAAAAAACTTGTCAAGGACAGTACTTGGTCCTGCTAGTAAAGGCAGGGGACTGGACTTGACCTTTCAAAGTCCCTTCCAGTTCTATGAGATAGGTATATCTCCATATATAAACAATGAGTTCCTCATAACGGTAGAGCTAGAACTATAGCCATTGCTGGAAGCCTTTGGAACAAAACACCTCTGAGTCAGAATCTATAATACGCCGTTCTGTAATTGCTGTGTCAGTGAGTCACTGGAACTGTGATAGTGGATCAAGAACTACCTACCTGTTACTTAGTTCTACATTTTAGATCTTAACCCAATATATAAAGAATTACAACATATGTTTACACAGATACACAGACACTTCTACTGCAGCTGTACCTTCACAGTATTACACTCTTACCATATGCTATTAAGCACAATGTTATTCACTTCAGTACCATGCAGAATTTCCAGTTTTTTTGGTACCTATAGTGAAATATGTGGCTGGAAATAGGAACTAGACGGGGAAAAGAAGAGGGGGAATATTTTAGATTTGGGATTGCAAGACAGAAATGGTTGTTCATCTTTTCCAGGGTCAGATTTCCAACTAGCTCTAAGGGGGCTGTGACGCTGGATTTGCACTGCGTATGCATGAAATAGAAAAGAGGTTAATGAGACTCAATGTGGGTCATGGAGTTAACAGATTATTTATTAATTTTAAAGATGGTCAAAATTTGGCAAAGTGACAGACAAGTAGCACTAGCAACTGTAAACACACCAGTCCCGATTCTCCTCTATGTCTGAGCTGGGCTCGGATGTAGTAGAGAATTGCAGCCACAGGGAGCTGGTTGTGGCTCCCTGGTTCCCAGCTGCCTCGCCCAGGTGGGCACTCAAGTAGAATGGGAGCTACTCTGCCATTTGCAGATAAGGCTTGGTAGACCTTGGCTCTACTACTGCCCCCTCCTACTCCACCCCATGCCTCTCCTTACACCAGGGGTAGAGCAGCAGCTGATGCAGGAGGCAGCTGTGGCAAAGATTCCCAATACATGGGGGAATTCTCCTGTGAGGATTTCCGGCCAGTGACGCAAAGTGAACTTGGAGGTGGACTAGAGAATCTGGCTCATAATGATGTCAAATCCAGCTTACCTTACCTAGCACATAGTCCCACTGCAGTGGGACTCTGCAAGTGAGTAAAGGAAGCAGGATTTCATCCAGTGTCCACACCCACACTGTGCAAGCTTTCCTCAGACAGCCCTGACGATACACTTCAATCCTGACCTACAACATTCCTGCTATGCAACATTCAGGCCTCCTCAGAGCAGTCAATCCATAAACAATCTTCTAATTGGCACAGAGGTAAACTGGAAACACTGAAAGTTTTGTAGGCTTATTTTATTATTTTAGTTAACAATAACAGAGGACCATCAAAGTGCCTTTACAAAAGATTAAAATTCACATTATAATCAATAAGTAGACTGCCCCCAAGTCTACTAAGCACATGCCAAAAATTCAAATTCAACACAAATAAATTAACCAACAGCTACACATATCTGGAATGAAAAAAAGTCGATGGAAGAAAAAGAAGGTGCCCCATGTTTTGGTCAATAAAAATTTTAAATATAGCTCTCTGAAGAAATTCAGAAGACCTGATGTCACCAATTCAATGTCATTCACCCAAACAATGTATTTGAAAACTGATTTTACAAGACATATTTATATTTAACAAATCTGTAAGCACTGTGATCCATTCTTTCTTGCCTTTTTCTTACACAATGCTTTAACCCATTTAAAATAGGATACCCATGTCAATATGAAATGTATTGTTGTCCCTTTTTACTGGAGGCCTAGTCAAAGTTTGGGGACCTGTAGGTGGTGTTCCAGTTGGGAGTACAAATTGGTGGTAGTCAGGTAATTCTTTGATGCAATTTTGTTTATTTACAAAGAATGTATTCACTGAACACAGAAGGAATAAAGTAGCAGGAAACAGTTTATTTTGCTCACAGCACCAAAAACACTCTTTTCAGCTTGAACCCCTGACTCAAAAAAACCCTCTCCCCAGGTTTCTTCCAGAGTCAGCCACCTGCTTTTAGCTGTTCCTTCCGGCTGTCTCTCTCACTTCGTCTGTTCTTGTCTGACCTCAGTTTCTGTGAGATCTCTTCCCACACACATACACACCTACTGAAAACAATACTCAGCCAAAAACTCCTGTGTGAGTTCACATACCCTTTTGTTTTAGGTGGGGCTTATACTTAGAGTTATGTTAATTGAAGAATATGTTCACACCTGCCAATCTTAAATCAATCCCATTACAAAGTTTCACCCAGCTCATAACAGTATCATTGAAAGCTGAGTGGACTAGAGTACGGGGCATAACTGTTCAATAAACTGCTTCACTGAACAATAAAGACTATCAGCTGTTTTCTGAACAGTTACAGTATTCCAGAAATGCTCTAACCCCAAGAGAGAGTCTACATTAAATTCTTCCTTGATGTAAATCAGAGGCATTATGCCAGAGATGTATCTGAGCTGCTATATGCAATGGTTGCCTCACAAGTGGAAAAGGCAAGAGATGTAGACTATTTTTTTAAAGTCATTGTCTATTCTCTTTACACTGTATGTACTTTTCAAGAAGTATGGTGTGTTTACTTAAATTGCACCAGCTTTGTCAGATGTGCTCACATTTCCATAACCATACGTCTCTAAGGCCTGGTCTACACTAGGAGGTTATGTCGAATTTAGCAGCGTTAACTCAAATTAACCCTGCACCCGTCCACACAACTAAGCTATTTATTTTGACATAGAGGTTTCTTTAAATCGATTTCTGTACTCCTTCCTGACGAGGGGAGTAGCGCTAAATTAGACATGGCCATGTCGAATTAGGGTAGGTGTGGATGGAATTCAACGCTAATAGCTCCAGGAGCTATCCCACAGTGCACCACTCTGTTGACGCTCTGGACAGCAGTCCGAGCTCGGATGCTCTGACCAGCCACCAGCCACACAGGAAAAGCCCCGGGAAAATTTGAATTCCTTTTCCTGTCTGGCCAGTTTGAATCTCATTTCCTGTTTGGACATCGTGGTGAGCTCAGCAGCACTGGCAACGATGCAGAGCTCTCCAGCACAGGTGACCATGCAATCGCAGAATAGAAAGAGGGCCCCAGCATGGACTGATCGGGAAGTCTTGGATCTGATCGCTGTGTGGGGCGATGAGTCCGTGCTTTCGGAGCTGTGATCGAAAAAACGGAATGCGAAGATCTACGAGAAGATCTCCAAAGCCATGACGGAGAGAGGATACAGCCGGGATGCAATGCAGTGCCGCGTGAAAATTAAGGAGCTGAGATAAGGGTACCAGAAGACCAAAGAGTCAAACGGACGCTCTGGATCCCAGCCCCAGCATTTCTACGAGGCACTGCATTCCATTCTAGGTGCAGCCGCCACCACTACCCCATCACTGTCCATGGACTCTGACGATGGGGTATTGTCGACGGCCGCTTCCTTGGAGATGTCCGCGGATGGGGAAGATGAGGAAGGAGATGAGGAGGACAAGACAGTCGACAGCGCTTTCAACGCTGATTTCCCTGACAGCCAGGATCTCTTCATCACCCTCACGGAGATCCCCTACCAACCCTCCCAAGGCAGTAACCCGGACTGTGAATCAGGGGAAGGATCAGTAGGTAAGTGTTTTAAACATTTATTTTGAACAGAATAGGAATGGTATCTTAACAATGGGTTTTTCATTATTAGTTTGCCCTAGGCGCTTTAGTTTCTAGTCCTTGCCAGTGCAGCTACTGGAAAAGTTTGTCAACATGTCAGTTTTTTCATGATTAGTTTGCCCTAGGCGCTTTAGTTTTTAGTCCTTGCCAGTGCAGCTACTGGAAAATTCTGTCAATATGTCCGGGGATAGAGCAGAAATCCTCCTGGGACATCTCCAGGAAGCTCTCCTGGAGGTATTATGAAAGCCTTTGCATCAGGTTCCTGGGGAGAGCAGCCTTATTGAGTCCTCCATGGTAGGAAACTTTTCCGCACCAGGTTAGCAGCAAGTACTCGGGGATCATTGCCTCGCAAAGCATGGCGGCATACGGCCCTGGTGTTTGCTGGCATTCACGCAGCATGCGGTCTTTCTCGGTCTCCGAAATCCTCATCAGAGTGATATCACTCATGGTGACCTGCTTTGAATTAGGGGAATGTTAGTATTGGGACTGATTGCCTGTTCCTTTACATAACTGTAACCAGCGGTTTACAGCCATGCGGTGGAGGCGGGACAGGGGCAGCATGCAGGGATCTTTCCCGGGGACAGCCGCGAGGGGGGTGGGACAGGGGCAGAGTTCATGCTGGCCGGATTGCCAGCAGCAGGAACTGGCCAACGCTAGGAGCATTGCTTGGACCGTGAAAGGAGGGCACTGCTATAAATTAAGCTTTAAGCAGCCAAAAGTCTACAGCTTACCATGTCTGCCTGCTAGCCGAATTCCGTTGTCCGGCCCCGCTTGTGTGATCTGTACAGCAAGACCCCAGGCACTCAATGGGAAGGCTGAAAATTCGACCTTGTACTGAGTGCGCATGTGATAGGTACTGTGCATGGTCTTGTTCACAGAGAAAGACTATATTCATTGTTCGCAAAACTGTATCTTTCTGAGGAAGGGAGGGATAGCTCAGTGGTTTGAGCATTGGCCTGCTAAACCCAGGGTTGTGAGTTCAATCCTTGGGGGGGCCACTTAGGGATCTGGGGCAAAATCAGTACTTGGTCCTGCTAGTGAAGGCAGGGGGCTGGACTCGATGACCTTTCAATGGCCCTTCCAGTTCTAGGAGATGGGACGAGATCTCCATTAAAAAAAAAAAAAAAAAAAAACCACTCCCTTTTTCCTATCCCACAGCTGCGAGTGTCTCCCGAGCTACCCCGGCATACCCCTCCCAGAGGCTGGCACAGATCAGGCGACAAAAAAAAAGGACATGGGACGAGATGTTCTCAGAACTTATGGGCTGCTCCCGAGCCGAGGCGGCACAGCAGACCCAGTGGAGGGAGAACATGTCGCAATACCAGCGAGCACACAGTGAACGGGAGGACAGGTGGCAGCAGGAAGACCAGCAGGCAACTCAAACGCTGCTTGGACTAATGAGGGAGCAAACGGACATGCTCCGGCGCCTTGTAGATGTTCTGCAGGACCGGAGGCAGGAGGACAGAGCCCTGCTGCATTCTCTCTCTAACTGCCCTCCCCCGCCACAAAGTCCCATCCCCCCCCTCACCCAAAGTCCCAAGAAGGAGGGGCAGCAGGGGCCGTGAAAACAGTCACTCCACCCCTGCAGACTGCTCAAATTGCAGAAGGCTCTCATTCCCAAAGATTTGATAAGTCCTTTCCTTCACTCCAAAAGCACCTCACCCAAGCCCCCGTCCCAGTTTCATCCCCTAACTGTGTAGTTGTTAATAAAAAATACGTTTCTGTTAATTACTGTTTCCGTCATGTTCTTTTAGAGGAGAGTGTGTTTGAAGGGGGGGAAGGGGGTTGGTAATTGGAGAGGACAGTCACCTTTACCAGGGTACAGACACAGGGGCAGGTTCAGCAGAAGGTCACACACACATTGCAGTCACTAGGCACCCTGGTCAGTCTGGGAGGTGGTTTTCCTGTTCTGTGGGGCGGGGTTATGTGAGTTTGTGGCGGGGGAGGGCGGTTACAGATCTTATGCAGCGGTCCTTAGCCTGGATGACAGAGCCACGCAGCAGGGGATCTGTAACCGCCCTCCCCCGCCACAAACTCACATAGCCCCCACACACAGAGTCCCGAAAAAGAGGGGTGGCAGGCTCCGTTGAAACAACCAGTCCACCACTGCGGACCGCTCTAGGAGCAGGAGCCTGTCATTCCTCGAGTTTAGAAGCGTCCTTTCCATCACTACACCCGCTCCCCACCACAGTCTGCGTCCCAGTTTCAACACTTTACCACGAAATCCTTAATAAAGAAAACGGTGTTAATGAACAAAGTTTCATTTATTTTATTTTTAAAGGTGTGTTGGAAGAGGTAGAAGGGGGTTGGTAACTGGAGAGGATAGTCAACATTAACTGAGTAAAGAAACGGGGGCAAGTTCAGCTTCTGTTTAAACAAACAAACTTAATAGTCACAGGTTACCCTGCTCACTCTGGAACCCAGCTTTCAAAGCTTCCCGGATGCACAGCGAGTCCCACTGGGCTCTTCTAATCGCCTGGCTGTCTGGCTGGGCGTAATCAGCAGCCAGGCGATTTGCCTCAACCTTCCACCCCGCCATAAAGGTCTCCCCCTTGCTCTCACAGAGATTGTGGAGCACACAGCAAGCTGCAATAACAATGGGGATATTGGTTTCGCTGAGATCAGAGTGAGTAAGTAAGCTTCTCCATTTCAGACATCCAAAAGCACACGCTACCACCATTCTGCACTTGCTCAGACGGTAGTTGAAGAGTTCTTTTTCACTGTCCAGGGTGCCTGTATAGGGCTTCATGAACCAGGGCATTAGTGGGTAGGCTGGGTCCCCGAGAATCACTATAGGCATCTCCACATCCCCAACAGTTATTTTGTGGTCCGGGAAGTAAATACCTTCCTGCAGCCGTCTAAACAGACCCAGCGTTCCTGAAAACACGAACATCATGAACCTTGCCCGGCCATCCGACGTTGATGTTGGTAAAACGTCCCCTATGGTCCACCAGTGCTTGCAGCACCATTGAAAAGTAGCCCTTTCGGTTAATGTACTGGCTGGTCTGGTGGTCCGGTCCCAGGATAGGGATGTGAGTTCCGTCTATAGCCCCACTGCAGTTTGGGAATCCCATCGCAGCGAAGCCATCTATGATCACCTGCACATTTCCCAGGGTCACTATCTTGGAAAGCAGTAGCTCAACAATTGCGTTGGCTACTTGCATCACAGCAACCCCCACGGTAGATTTGCCCACTCCAAATTGGTTCGCGACTGACCGGTAGCTGTCTGGCGTTGCAAGCTTCCAGAGGGCTATGGCCACTCACTTCTGGACAGTCAGGGCTGCTCGCATCCGGGTGTCCTTGCGCTTCAGGGAAGGGGACAGCAACTCACAAAGTTCCAGGAAAGTCCCCTTCCGCATCCAAAAGTTTCGCAGCCACTGTGATTCATCCCAGACCTGCAGCACTATGCAGTCCCACCAATCCGTGTTTGTTTCCTGGGCCCAGAATCGCCGTTCCACAGCAACAACATGACCCATTGCCACCATGATGTTCACGGTGCGGGGTCCCGTGCTTTGTGAGAAGTCTGTGCCCCTCTCAGACTTAATGTCCTCACAGCGCTGCCGTAGCCTCCTCGCCCGATTTCTCAGCATCTGCCTCTGAAAAAGGTGGATGATAAGGTGCGAGGTGTTGACAACGGCCATAACTGCAGCGATGATCGCAGCGGGCTCCATGCTCGCAGTGCTGTGGCGTCCACGCTGTCAATCACCAGAAAAGTGCGCGAACTGATTGCCCGCCGGTGCTTTCACGGAGGGAGGGCGGGAGTGAGGGTTGAATGACGACAGTTACCCAAAACCACCCTCGACACATTTTTTGCCCCAGCTGGCATTGGGGGCTCGACCCAGAATTCCAATGGGCAGCGGGGACTGCGGGAACTGTGGGATAGCTGCCCACAGTGCACCGCTTCCAATATCGACGCTTGCCCCATTAGTGTGGACTCACAAAGTCGAATTACTGTCCTTAGTGTGGATACACATGTTCGACTTTGTAATATTGGTTCCACAAATTCGCTTTAAGTAAAATCGAACTACTCTCGTAGTGTAGACATACCCTAAGAGTAACAGCTTTGGTGCCACGTGACCAGGTATGACCAGGTATGCCAACAATGCCCCTCTGCCATGTACATTGGCCAAACCGGACAGTCTCTATGCAAAAGAATAAATGGACACAAATCTGACATCAGGAATCATATTCAAAAACCAGTAGAAGAACACTTCAACCTCTCTGGTCACTCAGGCCTGGTCTACACTATGAGTTTAGGTGGAATTTAGCAGCGTTAAATCGAATTAAGCCTGGACACATCCACACAACAAAGCCCTTTTTTTCGTCTTAAAGGGCCCTTTAAACCGGTTTCTTTACTCCACCTCCGATGAGGGGATTAGCGCTGAAATCAGCCTTTCCGGGTCGGATTTGGGGTAGTGTGGACGGAATTCGACATTATTGGCCTCCGGGAGCTATCCCACAATGCTTCATTGTGACCGCTCTGGACAGTGCTCTCAACTCAGATGCACTGACCAGGTAGACAGGAAAAGCCCCGCGAACTTTTGAATTTCATTTCCTGTTTGCCCAGCGTGGAGCGCACAGGTAATCATGATGGAGTCCCAGGATCGCAAAAGAGCTCCAGCATGGACCAAACAGGAGGTACGGGATCTGCTCGCCATATGCGGAGACAAATCAGTGCTAGCTGAACTCCGTAGCAGTAAACGAAATGGCAAAATATTAGGAAAAAGTCTCAAAGGCCATGAAGGATAGAGCACATAACAGTGCTGCATGAAAATTAAGGAGCTAAGGCAAGCCTACCACAAAGCCAGAGAGGCAAACGGAAGGTCCGGGGCAGAACCGTAGACATGCCGCTTCTAAGCGGAGCTGCATGCCATGCTAGGGGGTGCAGCCACCACTACCCCAACCCTGTGCTTTGACTCCATCAATGGAGAATCACGCAACAGGGAAGCTGGTTCGGGATACGAGGAAGATGATGAAGACAATGAAGATAGCTCACAGCAAGGAAGCGGAGAAACCGGTTTCCCCAACAGCCAGGATATGTTTATCACCCTGGACCTGGAACCAGTAACCCCCGAACTCATCCAAGGCGTGCTCCCAGACCCTGAGGGTGCACAAGGGACCTCTGGTGAGTGTACCTTTGTCAATATTACACATGGTTTAAAAGCAAGCATGTTTAATGATTAATTTGCCCTGGCAATCACAGCCAGTACAGCTACTGGAAAAGTCTGTTAATGTGTATGGGGATGGAGCGGAAATCCTCCAGGGACATCTCCAGAAAGCTCTCCTTGATGTACTCCCAAAGCCTTTGCAAAAGGTTTCTGGGGAGGGCTGCCTTATCCCATCCGCTATGGTAGGACACTTTTACCACGCCAGGCCAGTAGCACGTAGTCTGGAATCATTGCATAACAAAGCATGGCAGCATATGGTCCCGGTGTTTGCTGGCATGCAGACAACATCCATTCCTTATCTCTTTGTTATCCTCAGGAGAGTGGTATCATTCAAGTTCACCTGGTTGAAATGGGGTGATTTTATTAAGGGGACATTCAGAGCTACCCGTTCCTGCTCTGCTGAACAGAAATGTTCCCCGCTGTTAGCCACATGGTGGGGGGAGGGCTGAAGTGATCATCCCAGAGAATTGGGTGGGGGGAGTAGTTGGGTTTGTGCTGCA
The DNA here is from genome assembly GCF_027887155.1 of Malaclemys terrapin pileata. Classification (NCBI taxonomy): domain Eukaryota; kingdom Metazoa; phylum Chordata; order Testudines; family Emydidae; genus Malaclemys; species Malaclemys terrapin. The sequence goes on from NC_071506.1 coordinate 108,511,233, forward strand.
TGTTAACCCAGAAACCGCAGCCCCTCCTTTTACATTGCAAACCCATTTTAAATGGTCAACCCAACAGGTGCTTGATATGGGAAATGAGGGCGCTACTATTTGAAACCATTCCCACATGTTATGAAGGTTAAAAAAGCCAAAAGACTGTGGCTTACCATGGCTGCCTGCAAGCCGAATTCTGTTGCCTGGCACTGCCTGAGTGATCTCTTACACCAAACCGGCAGGCCCTCAATATAAGAGGAAAAATGCGACCTTGTAACGAAAGCACATGTGCTGTGTAATGTGAACAGCAAAATTTAACGTGAAAGTGTGTACCCATTGTTCTCAAAAATGTGTCTTTTTTAACCACCTCTCCCTTCTCTACCAGCTGCAAATGTTTCTCCTTCGCAGAGGCTAGTGAAGATTAGAAGGAGAAAACGGCAGACTTGGGATGATATATTCTCGGAGCTCCAGTTGTCCTCCCACGCTGACAGAGCACAGCAGAATGCGTGGAGGCAGTCAATGTCAGAGTGCAAAAAAGCACAATATGAACGAGAGGAGAGGTGGCGGGCTGAATTGATGGAGCAGCAAACTGATATGCTCCAGCGTATGGTTGAGCTGCAGGAAAGGCAGCAGGAGCAGAGGCCGCCACTACAGCCCCCGTGTAACCAACAGCCCTCCTCCCCAAGTTCCATAGCCTCCTCACCCAGATGCCCAAGAACACGGTGGGGGGGCCTCCAGCCACTCCACCCCAGATGATTGCCCTAGCATCAGAAGGCTGGCCTTCAATAAGAGTTAAAGTTTTAAACTGCAGTGTGTCCTTGTCCTTCCCTCCTCCCCTACCCCTCCCGGGCTACCTTGGCAGTTATCCCCCTAGTTGTGTGATGAATTAATAAAGAATGCATGAATGTGAAGTAACAATGACTTTATTGCCTCTGCAAGCAGTGCTCGAAGGGGGGGAGAGGAGGGTGACTTTTTGTTAGCTTACAGGGAAGTAGAGTGAATCGGGGGGGGTGGGGGAGGAGGAGGGTTCATCAAGGAGAACTATAGGCATTTCAACATCCCCAACGGTTATTTTCTGGTCCAGGAAGAAAGTCCCTTCCTCCAGCTTTTGAAACAGACCAGAGTTCCTGAAGACGCGAGCATCATGTACCTTTCCCGGCCATCCCACGTTGATGTTAGTGAAACATCCCTTGTGATCCACCAGGGCTTGCAGCAGAATTGAAAAGTATACCTTGCGGTTTATGTACTCAGTGGCTTGGTGCTCCGGTGACAAGATAGGGATATGGGTTCCATCTATCGCCCCACCACAGTTTGGGAATCCCACTGCAGCAAAGCCATCCACTATGACCTGCACGTTTCCCAGAGTCACTACCATTGATATAAGCTGGTCTTTGATTACATTGGCTACTTGGATCACAGCAGCCCCCACAGTAAATTTGCCCACTCCAAATTGATTCCCGACTGACCGGTAGCTGTCTGGCGTTCCCAAGCACAGGGCTATCGCCACTCGCTTCTCAACTGTGAGGGCTGCTCTCATCCTGGTATTCTGGCGCTTCAGGGCAAGGGAAAGCAAGTCACAAAGTTCCATGAAAGTGCCCTTACGCATGCAAAAGTTTCGCAGCCACTGGGAATCATCCCACACCTGCAACACGATGCGGTCCCACCAGTCTGTGCTTGTTTCCCGGGCCCAGAATTGGCGTTCCACGGCATGAACCTGCCCCAGTAACACCATGATTTGCACATTGCTGGGGCCCGTACTTAGTGAGAGGTCTATGTCCATGTCAATTTCTTCATCACTCTCGTCGCTGCGCTGCAATCGCCTCCTCACCTGGTTTTGCTTTGGCATGTCCTGGCTCTGCATATACTCCAGGACAATGCGCGTGGTGTTCATAGTGCTCATAATTGCCGCGGTGATCTGAGCGGGCTCCATGATCCCAGTGCTATGGCGTCTGGGCTGAAAAAAGGTGCAAAACTATTGTCTGATGGAGGGAGGGAGGGGCGAGTGACGACATGGCTTACAGGGAATTAAAATCAACAAAGGTGGCTGTGCATCAGGGAGAAACACAAACAACTGTCACACAGAATGTCCCCCCACCCCCCTCCAAAAGATTGAACTCAAAACTCTGAGTTTAGCAGGCCGTTGATTTCACGGAGGGAGGGGGAAGCAAATGAATATAGAACAAATCTGGTCCATCTATCTTTTACATCTTAGGCTGGCAGCAGACGGTGCAGCATGACTGATAGCCATCGGCATCTTCTGGGTGCTTGGCAGAAAATGCTGCATTACGACTGCTAACCATCATCGTCAAGACGGTTCAATAGGACTGCCGGCAGGACTGAGTCTCCAGGAAACAAAACATGTCTTCCCAGGTGCCTCTGACCAATCTCACTGAGGAATACGACGATGATGGATACCAATCGTAATACACCATCTACTGCCAAAAGGCAAGGAGCTGCTGCTGTATAGCAATGCAGCCCCATGTCTGCCAGCCCCCAGATAGCCGATGACGGCTACCAGTCATACTGCACTGTCTACTGCCAAAAGGCAATTAGCTGCTGCTGTGTAGCAATGCAGTACCACGTCTGCAGGCACCCAGATGACATATGGTGACGGTGAGCTGAGCTGAGCAGGCTCCATGCTTGCTGTGGTATGTCGTTTGCACAGGTAACCCAGGTAAAAAGGCGCGAATCGATTGTCTGCCGTTGCTCTGACGGAGGGGGAGTGGCCTGACGACATGTACCCAGAACCCCCCGCGACACTGTTTTTGCATCATCAGGCATTGGGATCTCAACACAGAATTCCAATGGGCAGCAGAGACTGCGGGAACTGTGGGATAGCTACCCACAGTGCAACACTCCGGAAGTCGACGCTAGCCTCGGTACTGTGGACACGGTCCGCCGACTTAATGCACTTAGAGCATTTTATGTGGGGACACACACAATTGACTGTATAAAAACGATTTCTATAAAACCGGCTTCTATAAATTTGACCTAATTTCGTAGTATTGACATACCCTCAGTAACAAACTTAAAGGTGGCAATTTTGTAACAGAAAAGCTTCAAAAACAGACTCCAACGAGAAACTGCTGAATTTGAATTAATATGCAAACTAGATACCATTAACTTTGGCTTGAAAAGAGACTGGGAGTGGCTGGGTCATTACACAAATTGAATCTATTTCCCCATGTTAAGTATCCTCACACCTTTTTGTCAACTGTCTGAAATGGGCCATCTTGATCATCACTACAAAAGTTTTTTTTTTCTCTTGCTGATAATAGCTCATCTTAATTAATTAGCCTCTTAGAGTTGGTATGGCAACTTCCACCTTTTCATGTTATATATATATATATATATATATATCCTTACTATATGTTCTAGTCTATGCATCTGATGAAGTGGGCTGTAGCCCACAAAAGCTTATGCTCAAATAAATATGTTCGTCTCAAAGGTGCCACAAGTACTCCTGTTCTTTTTGTGGATACAGACTAACACAGCTGCTACTCTGACCAGGTATGTCCTGCAAATGCAATGAATCTGAATGGAGGGCCTATAAAAAAGGTCAGCTCAGGGGAGGGTAAACTGCACAGTCACCAGGAGTGCAATTCGCTGAGTACTCAGTACAGTCAATGTTTTTGTCTGTTTCATTCAATTGCCTGCAGACACTTGCACTTGTCTCTGGGGATGTGACAGAGCTTTGTGCTTCACAGCAACACTGAAATGTCTCAACACAACCCATAAGCAAGAAAATATAAAGGCATCCTCAAAGCAGAACAAAGATGGCCTAGAGGTGAATGAATGAATACAGACAAAAAATAGTGGAAGAGTTCATAATAAAAACAAATAAACAAACAAACAACAGAAGCATTCGAGGGGTGTATAGTTGTTATTTGTCCTGGGGATTTTCTGGCAATGGGGGGTCCTGTTCTTAGAAAACTGCCTGAGTTTGTTGGAAAAAATAATTTCAAGGAAAAAATAATTTTAAATCCACTAACTGCTCTCAGGAATTTACCTAGCCTGCCTGGTGTCTGTTTCCTGACTTAGTTGCCAGTGGCAAATCTTGATATTAGTGTTTGGAGGGGGGAATAATCACTGGAGGCATACTCTATGGGCTCTAGTCACCCCTCTGGGCACAAAGCAGTGCAAATTACATCATCTGCTACTAATGTCACTTCACATCAAGAATTCACCAGGAGGGGAGGACAGATAACATTTGCACTACTGCCCTCCCTCAAGGTTTTTACCCTGTAGGGTTACAGGATAGAAGCTTCAAACTGTGTTCGTAGGAACTCCACAATTAGAGGCTAAAGTTGGTGTAGTCCAGGGGCGAATCTGGCTCTATATTAATATGTCAGAAACATCTATTGCTTGACTTGTCATAACCAGGTAGGTGAGGTAATATCTTTTATTGGACCAACTTCATTGTTATCACAACCAATAATGCATCCCTCTGAATTTCACTATATAAAGCTAAAAAGTATTATCAATAATAATTATTTTCAAACACTCTATTCTGGAATCAATATAAATTTGAAAAAGACATCTGATCCAAACTACAGAAAAGAACAGAAGCTTCTATTTCTCAGATGAAAAGGTAAGAACAACAAATATGATGTCACATTTCATCATCTGATTCACCATAACATATGCAGTCCATGTTCACAGGATTTAATTCTATTTTTATTGGTAAGTGTTGCTAAAGGTTGATTTCACTGTACGCAAACAAACAGATAAAAAAATATGTCCATTGATAGGTCAAAAATTACAGATAGGCAAAGTAAGAAAAATGCTGCATAAGAAATTAGAGTTTGATTTAAGGATTGTATGTATTTGACATATGAGGTTAACAATTTGTGGTTTAACCATTATAAAGCTTTGACTTTTTTCATCTCAACATCTGCAGTTATTAAATAATTATTGTCTGAGCTCCGCTGCCCACCCCTCCATTATCTGACTCCCCATAATTTAAAAGATAGGTCATCAATGGCTATTAGCCAAGATGCAACCCCATGCTTCAGGTGTCCCTAAACGTCCAACTGCCAGGAGCTGAGACTGTACAACAGGAGATGGATTATTTGAAATTGCCCTGTTCTGTTCATTCCCTCTGAAGCATCTGGCGCTGGCCACTGTCAGAGATGGGATACTGGCTAGATGGACCATTGATCTGACCCAGTATGGTCATATGTTCTAATTTCCTGCAACTGTGAAAATTTAAATCAATACAAATTGAAAAAAAGCTGAAAATAAACATCAATATTCATTGAAATTATAAAAAATAAAATCAATATGCTGTATATACTCATTCATAAGCCGAATTTTTTTAGTAAAAAAAGGGAAGCACCAGAGAAGGGAGTCGGTTTATGAACGGGTATAGAGAGGGAGAGGTGGGACACAGCCCCTCCCCCCAACAGAGGGAGCAAGGAGAGGCAGCACAGCCAGCAGAGCCAGAAGGGAAGAGGCGGAGCCACAGTCTCTCCGCTTCTGGCCACACTGCTCTCCCTGCAGCCTCCGAAGCAGCTGCAGCCCCGGGGCTGGCAGGCTGCAGCCGTGCTGCTTGGCCGCGCCCCCCAAAGCAGGCTGTGGCTGCGCTGCCCAGCCCGCCGGAGCACGCTGCAGCTGTGCCGCCCGGCCCAGCCCGCTGGAACATGCTGTGGCCGCACTGCCCGGTCAGGCCCACCGGAGCAGGCTGCAGCCGCGCTGCCCCGCCTGCCGGAGCAGCTCCAGCCAGGTCAGAGACATCCTCCCCTGGCCCTCCAGGTAAGGTGGGAAGAGATGGAATGGGGAGAGTGTGGGGGTCCTGGGCTAGGGGTGGGGTCATTTAGGGGGTGGTCAAAGGGGTTACTCTCCTGACTCCCAGCTTCTCCCCCCCAAAAAATTTCCCCACCAGTTGCTGTCCCCGCTCATTAGGGTAAGCAGCTGGCGCACCAGAACACTTTATTTACTCAGGTTTACCTCCGTGCCTGCGGACGCTCGAGGTAAACAAACCATCTTGGCCCACCAGTGGCTTTTCCTGATGGCCCGGGAGCCAAAGTTTGCTGACCCCTGAATTATAAGGTCGGCTTATGAATGTGTCATAACAATTTTCCATTTTTACTTATCCATCTTCGGGGGGGGGGGGTGTTGGCTTATAAACTAACTGGCTTATGATCGAGTATATATGGCGGTATTCCATTTTTAAAGACTATATAAGCATATTACGTTAATAGTCAAGTATTTATTTATCAGTCCAAATCCTGGGTTTGGATATGCACATGGATATCAACAGAAAGTGGAATAATCAGTGTTTTGAAAGAGCCATACAGATGAACACACTCAACTGAGGGGTCCTCAACTCCTAAAAATTGTACATTAGAATAAAGATCCACCCCAAATAATGTGTTTGACTTCACATGAGCAACCTTAAGCATACATCCCAAACGTTCAGAGTCTGCTATCGCAAAACAGAACCTTCAGACTCCAAATTTCTTGAGTGTATCGTATTCCATATGCATCATGAAATAAAAAAATGACAAAAAGTCTCCTCAAATGCATTGTCAATAGGGAGTTGCCTCCAGACATGTGATTTTATACATCTTTCCACTATATCAGAGATCCAAATGAAACCTCCAGCACTTAAGGACGTCATGGAGAACTGTGAAAACCTTCTGCCTTGATGCTGAATGCATAAATGTATTATACTCATGTATACAAGTCATTTGTCCATCTTTTACATTCAATGTCCAAAAACAGGACCTAAGTCAGCCCTTGTATTTACAAACATTATTCCACTAAAGTCAGTAGAGCTGTACGTGTTTACCCAGGGTTGTAGTTAAAGGGTGTCAAGAAAGGGGAACAAGGAAACAGGAGAAATGAGGCTCCAGGAACTGTTACTACACAGAAAGTGGTAGTCATGTTTTTTTCAGCATGGTCTTCACTATGAGGAGAAGCTGGACTCTATTTTTGGCAGAGATGTCACCACTAAATCATGGTATTTTGTGGACACAACCAAGGACACCTCCATAGATGCTGACCAGGACCGAGCCAAAGAAGGTTGATCCTGAAACCCAGGATCTTGTAGACCTGCACACCTCACTGAAGTCTGAGGCAGACACAGTGCTGGAGACCCCAGACTCTCCTGAATCACAGGCAGAGGACCAAACAGTGGAGGGGACTTCTTCCAGGAGGTATTATTTGTTACCTTAAAACTGTGGGAGGGGAAAATGAACAACACAGTTCCGGGTATCGTCAGGGCACCGCCATGTTGGTCTGCCCTCCCTCCACCTCCTCTGCTTTTAATACTCCACACCTTTGCTTAAAATGGCAGCTGTGCTGGACAGTTTAAATATATCAGTCCCATTTATGTCTACCTCCAGCTGAAACGTGCCATGTGCCACTCATAACCCCTCTACCATAGTGGTTATTGCTTCTTTTCCTGCCGGCCGACCACATGGCCCAAGCCTCCCCCTGTTCAAGATGGTGGAACCATATGGGTTAAACATTAGATGGATTGAATGGAAGGCACATTTAGTGTAGCAGTAAATAGAGAAAGAAAAAGCTCTAGATATTTTCAGCTCACAGTTGCATTAATGACCTCAGCTTTGAGCCAATCCAGTTATTATGAGGTAAAAAATCACCCATCTCAACTGACAGCAACATTTCAAATAGCAAAGACATTTTAAAGCATTCACTCTCCCTTTCAGGTTACTGCACAATTCTATTTATTTTACTGTGCATTTCATGCTAACCCACCAGTGTTAAAACAAGAGAACTTAAGCCAAAGATAGTGTTCTAATTGGGCATGAAGATTGCACAGCAATGCAGCTCTCTTGGCACTACCTGTATAGTTTGTGGTTCCCTTCCACTCCTGCACCAGCTCTGGGGGCACCACCCTGGCAAATGGAAATGTGGCATATCTTCCCAATTTGCCCATTGCCAATCCTTCTCTGCCTTTTGGGGATGTACTTCAGGATAACATCCTCTGACATAACAATGGCCCACAGAGGAGGACATGCAGTTACTAGCCTGCCTCTGCTCCCCACCCACCATAAACACCCATCCCACTGTCAACCTGAAATTACACATGCAACTAAAGGCCTGTTTCTGCTGGTCACCCTTCCTCCTCCCACCCATCAGCCACCTGTAGCCTGCTCATGGAATTATTAACAATCCATTCAGGTGCCCCAATGCCTGCCTCCATCCCACCACAGACCCAGAGTTCCTCTACAAACAGGGAAGAGCTTTAGAAAGTGTCTTACCATCTCCAGGCTCACCCAAGACTGGGAAGAGCCTATGAGAATGATATTCCAAAAATCAAGGAAAAAACATTGTTGACACAAAGACTAGAATTTGGACAATAACTACTTTTTCTTTTTCTCTTCCTCTCCCCCATAGCACCTGACACATTTCAGCAAACATGGACAGGTGTGCTAATACTGAGTGAAAGCCTGTCCAATCTATGCAAGAGGAAAAGGAAGTCAAGAGATGAAGTGTTTACCAACCTAGCATCCACAATCCAGAAGTGGGATAAAAAGATCAGGGAGAGGAGAGTAAGTTGCATTAAGCCTGATAAAGAGGAGTGAGAGAAGGCCAGGACTTGTTAGGAACACCTGCTGGGGATGATGGAGAACCCTACTGGGATGGAGAACACAGTAGCACCATGTTCAAGGATAGTGACACATCCTAGGTGTCTCCTGATTCCCTCTTCCTCTGATAACTCTGCTCACTGGGATCCCCTTTCACTTTACTACCTCCAAGGAAAAGAGCCTTTCCTCCTCATTCCATGCCACAAGGCAACAAGGAGAAAAACATATGCTGGGAGAACCTTTTATCCCCCACATCCACAAAGGAAAGGCCCTTCTACCACCATTGCATACCACAAGACGTAGAGAACATTTTGGACCTTCCCAGGTGCACAAATCTGTGACCTCAAAAGCACATGTTTCAGAGTTCTTAGGACTCTCTCTCTCCTTTTTTCATTTTTGCACGGGGTTTTTTATTATTTTGCATCATGTTATGTTTGTGAATTGTAAAAACCTTTATTGAACATTGTTCAGCTTGGTGTCATTTTTATTTATTTAAAAGTCATTGAAAATGTCATTACTTTCATACTTTGCACAGTGTACTGAAATCCCCATCTGGACTCTACTAAAACCCTTCCACCACTATATATAAAATGTCAAGACATGCACTAATCAGACATATACATTCTTCACTAGTTTGCTCCTCAAAGTAGGACCCTAATACATCCTTGAACCTGTGTCCCTGACGAATTGCGGTGTTTCGTAAAGGCCACCTCTCTGGGTGTTCAAAACATTCAGCATCTCCTCCCACACATCAGCAAGGCTCTTTTCTTCGCTCTCACATAGCTGCTTCCTACTGTGTTTTGCGCAACCTAACATACAAGGCAGATATTGTTCATCAGTCTCCAGTCTTGACATCAGGCACCTACATCTCCCAGAATGACAGGAAGAAGAGCAACACCCTAATGTCCATAGTGATCCTCGGAGAAAGAATTCCATTTTTCATTGCAGAAAACAGTCTACAGTTTCTAAAGATCCTGGCATCAAGAACCTTTCCAGACTATCCCATATTAGTACTGGTGAACCTTCCATGGTGATCAGCCAGGCCTTGCAGCACCCTACAGAAATAGCCCTTTCTGTTGATGAACCCTGAGCCTGGTGGGGGAGCAAAGAAAAGGCATGTGGGTCACATCAAGGGCTCCACTGCAATTCAGGAACCTCAACAATGCAAATCCATCAATAATATTCTATTCATTGTCATGACTTATGAGCCAGGGAGACAGCACCTTCTTGATAGCAAAGTGCACACCTCCATTACAACAACCCCAATGGTTGATCTACCAACACCAAACTGGTTAGACACTAGCTTCTACTAGCAAGCTTCCAGATTGCAAAGGCCACACACTTCTCTACATTGAGGGGAGCTCTCATGTAACTGTTCCACCACTGCAGTTCCAGAGCAAGCTCTGCACAAATGTCTAGGAAAGTTGCTTTTGACATTGTAGTTCTGATGCGGATCATCCCAGGTCTGCAGCACTACTGTGTCCCACCGGTCACTGCTAGTTGTCTGAAATCAAAAGCAATGGTCCAAAGAGTGAAGCTGCTCCAGGAAAAATTCACGCAAAAGTGTCTGCTTAATTTCAGCCACCACCTTTCAGGTGCTGTATCACACTGGTTCTAAAGTCATTGTATGACTTGAGATATATGGCAGCAGCCTTTTTGTATTCAGCACCATAAAGATCAGAACACTCAGCAATGTTTCCTCCATGCTGCATGACAGCGCTTTGAAAATGGTGCTGGCTTGTAACAATAAGGATGCGGAGCTGAAACAAGAGTAATCATGGGAACTATTTACTTTGACCCCAAGTCCCATAATTCCAGTCCGGTGCATTCCAGTAGGTAACCCATACAGCCTAGCTCCAGAGCAATGCACCATGGAATGACTGCCCAGAATGCTGAGCACTTAATCTGAAACAACACAGACCTTTGTGGCTGCAATGATCACCAAGGGAAGTAGCTTAACCAGGGATAACTATGTGGTGTGGGTGCACTGCTCATACAACTCAGATTCACAGAACCTGCAACAGCTTTCAAGGGTAGACATGCTCTCACCTACTTAAAGTTAAATAAGTGCTTTGCTGCTTTGCTGAATGGGGGGGCTCAAAAAAGACAATTGACACCACAGATTGAAGGTCTGATTTAAACTGTAAACTATTGCATTCAGACTGATTTAGCATCTTAAATCTGTGCCTTGGGAATACAGCAAGCATTGATACATAACAGCTCCTTCTCTGGATCCTGTAAAATGCCGCTAAGACCGTAGTAATATTAAAAAAAAAAAAAAAAAAAAAGAGGAAAAGAATTCGTTCTAAACCTCTTCTTATTATGCAGTGCTAGGAAATCAAAGCTAGCAGATCTGTAATCTCTTTCATGATGGGTCTTTTGCTCTGTAAAAATTTTATTTTAAGAAAAGATGTTTAAAGATCAAGGAGCTTGCAAAAACATGCTGTCTGGTATAAAATAATAAACAAAAGCAATTTATCTCATTTGTTTCCATTGGGAATGGTTGAAAAATTAAGCACTTCAGCTGCTGTTCAAGAGGCACTAGATATACAAAGTATTTTCATTTCGTGCTGGCAACCAAAAATAAATAAAATACTTTAAAAAGAATGCAGTGGGTGGGAATGCTCTGACACTGAAAGTGTTTTGAATTAGTTCACTCACAGTCTGTTACATTAACTAGCTTCCTGCTAGGTATAAAATATAAAATCAATATTAGATAGATAGATAGATAGATAGATAATCAATTCTTCTATTGTTCTATTAGCATTTTAGGATACCTGAAGCATACATTTTAACAGCTTCCTAGTTTCAGAGCCCTTGTGAACAAATAGATATCATCACCCTCATCATGGCAAATCCCAATGGGATGTGGCCTCCTTGCAACAAGTAGATATACTTTAATTAAAATGGAAGGGTAATACAGTATTTATCCAAATCACGGTGTTGCTGCAGTGTTTGTGGGCATAACTGTAGCGTACTATAGCATTTCTATAAGGCTGTCCATAACATAGGACATTTTAGAACACTGATTCTTCATAGTAACTTGTAACAACTCCTTATCATTTCAAGACCTACTTAGAGAAGGGGATAATTGATCTTGACTGAACATAATGAATCAAATTCAGCATTCATAGAACAGATGCAACCACATAGGTACCAATTAATGCTCATTATAATGATGGGGAGGGTGTCTTTTATTATACCTGCCACTAGGAATCAGAGGGAAAACCTAGGCAGTTGGGTTTTATTGTTCCTATTTTTATTTAAGATTTTAAAAACTAATCAGTAGCCTATCATTAAAAGAGAGTTGCCGCTATGCAAATGAGAGAGAAAGCTAAGAGAAGCTCCTCCAGATCACTGCCCCACAGCGTTGGTAATTGGCCAGAAGAAAATGAGGCTTCTTTTTATTACTAAACTGAATTGCATATCTGGGAAATGGTCTTTCTGACATCTCCCTACTGGACAGTCACCAAACAGCATTCTTCACAGATTTTTAAGCCCAGAAGGGAGCGTTACAATCATCTCATCCAACACAAAGACCATTGAATTTCATCCAGTAATTCCTGAATGGAGACCAATAACCTTGTGGTTGATTTAAAGCAGTTGTTTTCAAACTGTGGGTCACGACCCGGTACTGGGTCACGGAATGGAAGGCACTGGGTCATGGTGGCTCTGGTCTGCACCGCTGACCAGGCCATTAAAAGTCCCATCGGCGGTGCTGCCCAGCTAAGGCAGGCTAGTTCCTACCTGTTCTGACACTGCGCTTCACCCCGGAAGCAGCCAGCAGCAGGTCCTGCTCCTAGGCAGGGGGGCCACGGGGCTCTGCGTGCTGCGCCTGCCCCAAGCACCGGCTCTGCACTCCCATTAGCCAGGAACCAGCCAATGCGAGCTGGGGGGGGGGGGGCAGTGCCTGCAGGCGAGAGCCATGCGGAGCCACTTGCGCACCTCCACCTAGAAGCCAGATCTGCTGCTGGCTGCTTCCGGGGCGCAGCGCAGTCCGCGATGCCAGGAGAGGCAGGAAGGCCTGCCTTAGCAACCCCGCTGACCGGGAGCCGCCCGAGGTAAGCCCGTGCCCCAATCCCCTGCCCCAGCCATGAGCCCCCCCCAACCCGGAGCCCTTTCCTGCACCCCAAACCCCTCATCTTTGGCCCCACCCCAGAGCCGAGCCCTGACCCCCTCCCACACTCCAACCTCCTACCCCAGCCCAGATCCACTTCCCACACTGTGAACCCCTCATTCCTGGCCCCACCCTGCAGGCCTCATTCCTGCACCCCAACCCTCTGCCCCAGCCCTGAGCCCCTCCCACATCCCAAACCCCTCATCCCCAGCTCTGTTGGGTTGCAGGCATTAGCAATTTTCTTCAACTGGGTCGCCAGAGAAAAAGTTTGAAAACCACTGAATTAGAGCATATCTATATATTCATAATGCACTGCAGTGAAAGCAGCATGTGGCAGGTGTCTATGGGCCCGATCCTACTAACACTGAAATCAATGGTAAAATTCCCAGAGACTTCCGTGGAAATAGGAGCAAGTCCATCATATTTCATGCTATTCCTACTGCCTGTATTTCAGTGACTAAGAAGCAAGGCCAGAAGGATATGCAGCAAACAGGAAAAACTAATATATACACATAACATTTCCAAGTATTTTCTAAATATGAAGTACCAACAAATTCACAATAACAGGAATTCTAAGAATTGCTCATAGGAATATGATTCAAATCTAAAAATTAGAGCTAAATGAATCCAGACTGACATCATATAATATTTGTTAATGCTAAACTACGACTTCCCAAACAATTATTTTAATGTACTCAGAGTGTTAAGAACAAAACAAAACAAAAAACACTTCACTACCCAAAGAACTCACCATTCAGACTTACGTTTTTATAATTAACAAAAGCAAATGATAGTTTTCCATAATATATTAAAATATACCACTCATCATTTTAGACAAAAGGATGCTGTTCAAGGTAATTTAGGAAGTTTTAATTTATTTTTAAACAGATTGGATCAAGGGCAACATTTTCAAGAGTGCCAAAGTGACTTATGCTATGTCTACACTGCAATTCAAAACCCACAGTTGACCCATGTCAGCTGACTCAGGCTTGTGGATCTCGGGCTAAGGGGCTGTTTAATTGCAGTGCACACTTTCGGGCCCAGGCTGGAGCCCAAGCTCTGGGACCCTTCCCCCTCACGGGGTGCAGTATTTAATTGAAGTGCAAAAATACTCTTAGACACTTAGGAGCTTAAGTCTTATTGCCATTCAATGAAACTTTGGCTCCTAAGTGCCTAATTCACTTTTGAAAATGGGAGATAGGGATCTAAATCACTTAAGCACTTTTGAAAATGTTATACCAAAAATTTGGGGTAATTCCATTCACCATAGTGGAATTTGACTGGGAATGAATTTAGCCCATTAAAAACAGTTGATATTGTAAGCTTTGGCCCTGAGATAGCTACAAAATGATACATTTCTATTAAATGTTTGAACATTTATGGAAATAACCAGTGTCACCCCCCACGATTCTTGTTACTGCTCTTAGGCCTGGTCCCCACTAAGTCCCCACTTCGGACTAAGGTACGCAAATTCAGCTACGTTAATAACGTAGCTGAATTCGAAGTACCTTAGTCCGAACTTACCGCGGGTCCAGACGCTGCACGAAGGCTCCCCCGTCGATGCCGCGTACTCCTCTCGCCAAGCTGGAGTACCGGCGTCGACTTCCGGGATCGATCCGGGATCGATTTATCGGGATCCCAGAACATCGATTGCCTGCCGCCGGACCCTCCGGTAAGTGAAGACGTACCCTTAGGAAATCCTGAAATCTTTCCTCAGTCAATCTCTTACCAATTTCATCAGGAATTTGCCTAAGTAAAAAATAAAGGATGAGAGAGAGGGAGGGATCAGTCCCTTCTATGGTAAAATCTGCAGGAAGGGATAAGAGGAGAAAAATTCAGTAAGGCTTTCCTCACTAAGGCTTCCCTCTCATTGTTCCGTCAGGTGTTTGAGTTGCAGTTTTCTCCCTTTCCCTCCCAGCCTGCTTGTGGAATGAACCGTGGGTCCAGACCTCAAACACCATGGATCCTAGGGAGAGGGAAGGAGATGGTTCTGCTAGAGGCATCAATTGTGCATCAATTCTGAGACCCTAGCTTCCTAGCATGGGAACTGGGGTGCCGGAACTACGGGTTCGGGGGTGCTGCCACACCCCCTGGCTTGAAGTGGTTTCCATCATAGACCAGGTTTACAGTTTGGTTCAATGGCTCTCAGCCACCCCCACCATACAAATTATTCCAGCACACTGGCTTCCTAAGAGCATGGTTCCATCCATCACCCTCCCTCAGTGGTTCTGCCAAGGCAAGGCATCTTTAATCTCTGGCAGGAGCTGCATACGCAGTCCATTGGTGGAAGGACGCTGTGATTCTGAAAAAACACAGAATGTCTAAAGAGAGATGTTAACTGGTAGATTAAATATTCATATTCTAACAGCAATTATTCTTTGGTAAGTATGATAAATACTGTACTGTTGTACTACGGTAACATAGTAATTTCTTGCCTTTTTTTTAATACAGTAACTCCTCACTTAAAGTCATTGTTTCATTGTTACGTTGCTGTTCAATTAGAGAACATGCTCGTTTAAAGTTGCGCAATGCTCCCTCATAAAGTTGTTTGGCACTGCCTGCTTTGTCCACTGCTTGCAGAAAGAGCAGCCCGTTGGAGCTAGTTGATGGGGGCTTGGAACGAGGGTGGACCGGCAGCCCCCCTATCAGCTCCCCACTCCCCTAAGTTCCCTGTGCGGCAGCCACCCAGCAGTCTATCAATTGTCTGCAGTTCAGCTGTCCCTCCCCACACTGCCATGTGCTGCTCCTGCCCTCTGCCTTGGAGCTGCTCCAGGGTGCCTCCTGCTTACAGTGCAGGGGGGGAGGAAAAGAGGGGGGCCAATGTCAGGGTGTCCCTCTCCCCCCTGCTCCTGCCCCCCTCTTATTCCATCTCCATAGAGCATGGGGGGACAGGACAGGGCTCAGGACAGAAGGAGCTTGCTGACAGCAGCTGCTGTCTCAACTTGCTGATCTACTTAAAAAGGCAATATACTTAGAGTGGGGTCAGCATACTTAAAGAGGCAATGCACATCTCTCTCTCTCACACACACACACACACACAGGGTTTGTGCCTCTATCTCTGTCTGCCATGCTGTCTCCCCTCCCTCCATTTGTGCTGCCTTCTGCCTTGTAGTGTGTGAGGCTACGTTAACAACAATGTGTTAACCCTTGAGGGCTCAGCCAAGTACTAGTTCATCATTTAGCAGCAAGGCATTCCCTGGGAAATATCCCTCCCTCTTCCACCCTCTGACTCCACCACCTCAACCAAGCTTCACAATCATCATTGCTGTGAGCAGTATTAAACTGTTTGTTTAAACCTTATACTGTGTGCAGATAGATAGATATAATATAGACTTTTATCTGGTGAAAAAAATTTCCCTGGAACCTAACCCCCCCCCCCCCCATTTACATTAATTCTTATGGGGAAATTGGATTCGCTTAACATCATTTCGCTTAAAGTCGCATTTTTCAGGAACATAACTACAACGTTAAGCGAGGAGTTACTGTATTTACTTTTACAGAGCAAGACACACTTTGCTCTGCATTTTATCAGCTATACAGAAAGGCCTGACAGTTTCCTATCACACTTCATCTAAAGAACTTGACAATGATTAGGAAGCTGGTGTGCTGAGACCATTGCTGAACATGCAACCAACATTGTCTCATTGTTTCCTTGTGCTCCCCATCTGGGTCTGTATCCAGCTTTTGTCTCCTGTCTTGTACTTAGGTTGCAAGTTCTTTGGGACAGGGACAGTCTTTCTGTTCTGGGTTTGTACAGTGCCTAGCACAATAGGATCCTGGTCCATGATTTGGGCTCCAAGGTGCTACCGCAATGCAAATAAATAATAAGTCGTGGGTACACTAGAAACTTAGTATCAAAGGAAAACAGAAAGATGTATGGTACATATTTGCACATGCTAGGTTCCATCTTTGAAAGCCTCACAGTGTTTGTTAACTAAGAGCCAGCTTCTGCAAGCTTTTGTGCACAATGTTTACTTTGCTCATGCAAGTATTCCCATTGGCTTCCATGGGAGAACAAAGTTAAGGGAGCACGCACATTTCAAGGCTCCAACCCTAAATCCCTGATCGTCAGAAAGTTGAGCATCCATCCCTTTCCACAGAAATACCTTTCTTTGCAACTGTCTGACTATGACTGGCATTCTGTTAGTGTTATCTTACCCTGTCTTCCTCCATATTGTGGAAATCCACTGTGGAAGGTTCCAGAGTCAGTGGCTAGCAGGGAATACTTTAGCAGAATGGGGCTGTGCTGGGAAGGGTCTGGAAGGGAGTGTAAAGGTAAATGGTCCCCAGGATTTGCTCATTTTGCCCCAGTTTAATCCCCTGCCACTTCTGCAGGGGGTAAGCAAAAACATCCTCCCCCCACCATGAGAATGTTTCCAAGTTTCCACAAGTGCAATCTCATGGAATTTCCCATCCCCTATTTAGGAGTAACCTGTGTCATTGATGGTCTGTCCCTAAATTTATCATTTTAAAATAGCCTGGGAATTTATTTTTTGTCCAAAAATGATTAGCATCTACCCTAATTGTTTCAAAATTTGTATTTTTGTTTTAATGTATACATATAGGGTCTTGGAAACTGCAAAGATAATTTAATGTGATTGCTTTAACAGTCTTTTCATGATCTGCAACCATAATTACAAGAACAAAGAATTTTACCCCTTAGCCATGGTGATAGGCACCATATTAAAGCATAAATAGAGACAACCTCACAGGACAAAATTCAGCCCTGACAAAACTGGGTACAGCTCTTTGGTTTTAAAAGGAGAAGTAATTGCAAACATGTAATAATGCATCATATCATGTCATAAACACAGGGTTTTCAAGCCTCTAAAGTTAGGCTCTTGAAGTCATGAAATAATAATCTGTATTACAATAAAAATCACCCACCATCAATATAAAAGCTTCTGTCACCCATCCAGAGAAAATTCTCTCTTTTATTAATGGCTCATGTCTTGTACTCCTAGATGCTTTCCCCAGTTTATTCTCATTACTAGTGCAGATTGATAAGGGTGCAATTAAATCTGTTGTGAGCTTTTCTACCAGGATTGACTTTCAGTGTAAGTAGGAGTGAATGTGGGCATGACAGCTCAATGATTTTTTTTTTTCCTTGCAAAAGGATTGTATACTCTGATCATGTCTCCCTCAGACTCAGAGACAGCCTGCAGAACAACTCCCTCTGCCTGGCATGTCAGAGATCCCTCCAGGAAGGAAGTCTACTTAGTTACAGCATCACACTGATGTACTTTAACAAATAGCAGGGTATAAACACACAAAAGTTTGGGTTTTCCAACATGCTCAGCATTGTGGCCCAACTCTGCTCCCACTAAAATCAATAAGAGTTTTACCATTAACTTCAATGGGAGTAGAATTAGAGCAACGCTGAGTTTTTCTGAAAATCCTACCCCCTGGAGCCCTCACATGAGTGATCCCACTAACATCATAAGTAAACACTGCGGGATCAGTCCCAAAATCTTATTTGAAAGGCACAGCGAGTCAGAGCAATGCTGAAGTCTATAGTTATGTTTCTATAAAAA
Organism: Malaclemys terrapin pileata; assembly: GCF_027887155.1. NCBI lineage: Eukaryota > Metazoa > Chordata > Testudines > Emydidae > Malaclemys > Malaclemys terrapin. The sequence continues at coordinate 108,529,424 of NC_071506.1, forward strand.
TACAGCCCCTAGATTACAGCATGCTTTGGGGATGTTAACAATTCTATACACAACACTGTACATGAATGAAAACAGCAAGGATTAGTAGCACACATAGGCTCACAGTACTTTTAAAGAATCAGGTCTAAAGCCGGAATTGCTTTCTAATTACAGTGCTTATCTAACCATTTGTTCAGCAGAGGTGGTGGTGGTGGTTGGTTGGTTGGTTTGTTTGACAGAGGTACAATACAGTCTACCTGCTCCTTCAATAAGCCTAGTCTGTTATCATTAAGAAAATACAATACAATTAAAGAAACCAGAAGTAGAACACTGTGTATTTGCCTGTGCAGATACTTATATACACTGAGGGAATAATCTAAGCAAAGCAGGAATGGGTATTCAGAAATTTTAATTTAGAATGTAATTGTGTTTGGTCTGAGCCCACATTCCTTAATGAGTTGAAATTTCCACTTTGTGGTGGAATATTCAGAAGCACTTAGGTCTGGTTAACTCTGTTCCCATTGATGTTGATGAGAGTTTTACCTGAGATGAACAGAAGTCTTGCCAGACTAAGGACTGCCGGATCCGGTCCTTTATGATTTGAGATCATATAGTTTATTATTTTTAACGAGTGTTTTAATGTCTGCCGGCACTCTGTTCCCTCTGAACTGAATCCAGTTATCTGAGAGAGAAGTAGAGAGGGAAAACTGAACACTGAATTTTCTTCGTGGATCAGCACAAAATTATTTGGCACAGGCAACTCTGCAAATATTTGTGAAACAGTGGGTAAATTTGCAGTGTATGATGGCCCTCAAGCTTGTACTTCCCTCTGTGTGGTGTGGAGGCTCATAAATCCAGTGCTGGTGCTCAGTTATGCTGCAATAGAAAACATATTTATACAGGCTGCGTCCAATGTCACTGGTTATTTTTTTCTTATATGACCTATTCTGTTTTGTTTAGCTTGATGTTTCCCTTTATTTGCAAAAAGCAGCTTATTTTTAAACTAGGTTCCTAGCCCTACAGGTTTTCCTCACCATAGCAAAGTGCACTGCCCAGTCAGGCTTAGGCAAGCATGGAGCCTGCAAGCACAAGTTGTCCCCATTCCTCAGAGGTTCCTCAATGAGAGGAGGGAGTACAGTGGATGCCATTTTCACAATCTTGTGAAAGGTAAGGTAGCCTCTGTTTTGATTTGTGCAGGGGAGCCCCTTTGAACGCAGGCCAGCTCCACATCAGAGATGACTCAACATTGTAGATGGATGCCACAAGAACAGGTGAACTAAGTAGGAGCATGAGGCTGCAATAATGGCTTAGGTTTCATTATGCTACCAGCTCAGGAGGTATTTGTGTATCTGATCTGGATCGTATCTAGACATTATGTAGTTTTAGACATATTTAAGTAAAACTTTATCCCCCACATTCCATTCCCCCTGACCCCAAAAGAACATGAAAGGGGGGGGAGTTAAAGCTCTAAGGACGATTAAGGCCTCACTCCACAGGCTTGCTCTTCTAGGCACTCTGTGTTTGGGACTCCCACTGAAATCAATGGCAGTTCCCTCCATGGATACTCACAGGAAGAAGCCACAAGGATTCGTGTTATGGGTATTGCCTGAGGTGTTCTATTGAACTGGGAGTCATGTTTAAAATGATAGCTCTTTCTGGTTTCAGAGTAGCAGCCGTGTTAGTCTGTATCCGCAAAAATCTCTAAGGTGCCACAAGTACTCCTGTTCTTAAGCTCTTTCTGTTTCTTTATGAAGTAACTCACTTCTTGCCATGGGACTATTTTGAATGTATTAGGATCATAATAAGGAGAAATTACTTCTCCCAACAGGAGGGAAAACACTGATAAACTGCTCTTTCATTTTTCTAATACTTGTGAGGCACTCAGGCAAGATCCTTAAAGGTATTTAGGCTCCCAATGTCTATAAAATCAATAGACATTGGGAGCCTAAATACCTTTAAGGATCTGGGCCTTATATGCTGTGGCACTGGGTAATACAAGAACCTGACTAGAGAGAGAACCAACAATAAACAACAATACCAGTGGTTTATACTTACACCTTTCACCCAGAACATTTCACAGCTGTATACACACACACACACACACACACACACTATATCACTATATTACTGAAATGCAGCTGTCTCTGCTATGGAGAATGAGTTGTGGGTGATAACCAGTACACAGTATGCTGTTCAACAAGGGTGAGAATAGAAATTTTAGCCACCAGCCAAACTCTAGTCATATAGAAAGTACCATAGACACTTTAACATTCATGCAGAGTAGACAGGGTCTTGTTTTTTAATATCCTACCAATAGTAAACTGCATGGAACAAAATGAGCCTGATTTGTCTCTCACACTGGTTTGACGTTGGTATAATTCCAATTACTTTCATGGAAAACTCCTCAATTACAACAGTTTTAGGCATTGTCTACATGGGAAAAAAGATTCAGTATAATCCAAGTTGTGAATTAAAATCGCTATAGTTACATCAGTATAACCCCACACATACACACTCCCTCCCAGCCTCCACATATGGGCACTCTAATTACAATATAAAAGTGCTTTATTTTTTTGTTTAGCTTATGTCGTTTGGGGGGGTTTAAGGAGGTTAAGCTGTACCAAAAAAGCCATTGTTACACCGGAATAAGATTCAGAGTAACAGCCGTGTTAGTCTGTATCCGCAAAAAGAAGAACAGGAGTACTTGTGGCACCTTAGAGACTAACAAATTTATTAGAGCATAAGCTTTCGTGGACTACAGCCCACTTCTTCGGATCCGAAGAAGTGGGCTGTAGTCCACGAAAGCTTATGCTCTAATAAATTTGTTAGTCTCTAAGGTGCCACAAGTACTCCTGTTCTTCTTTTTACCGGAATAAGAGTGTCCAGACAGTGGGGGAGGGGGTTATACAGTTTCCTATGTAGCCAAACCCTATGTGAGAGAAGAATCAGGCCAATGTATCTAGCTCAGAAGAGATAAAGGGCTGCACCAACTCAGCCAGATTTTGAAACTTTTGTTTCAAGGTATCTAGATACTCCAAACCTAATGCTTAGACTTCTAAGGCAAGCCAGCCCCAACCAAAGCACTCACCTTCAGCTTGAGAGTTACCTGACAGGTCATGTTACTGCACCTACTCCTGGTAGGTTATTTTGGTACATGTAGGTATTTCAGTCCTAGCCTGTGTCTAGGCTAAATCCATTTCTTCAAAAATATTCAGTGTCTATTTACCAAAAGAATGGCAAGCCATGTTACACTAATTCCTTAATTATAGTCCTTCTAAATATTTAACTACCTATAGTGCTCCCTGGAGGTGGATTTTTGCATTCTACAGTGAAGGATTTGCTATAAAGGTTATACACACAGTAAGAAGGCAGAATGCCTTCATATTTTTTTTATAATCCGGAGCTTTATAATGAGAAGTTAGAGTGCAGCAGCCTTATTTTTGAGGTAGCCTTGTACTGAGAAACCCTTGTACTGAGAAAAGGAGAACACTATATTTTTATATTGGTAAACATACAGTTTTCCTTTCTGTTTAGTGTAAAAAACTTGATCCACATGTATTGTTCATTTAGCATTTATGTGCCTAATCTAGGTATCCTTAAACTCTGAATGGAATTAGAAGACTACACCAATACTTAGCATTCAGGTCTATAGTCTGTTTTCCCGGTAGGAGCTACATGATGCTGTGATATATGGAATGTTTTTAAAACAGCAGGAAATCTGTGCATTTCAAGCCCAGTCTCCCTTCAGTTCATTCAGATGTATGTTTTCAATGTGAAACAAGTTATTGTATGTAAGCTATTGTAGATCAGCCTAAATGATATCATGCAATTTTCTCCACTGCTTTCACATACACAAATACATCCTAATACTGCAGCATTTTCAAACAAACCCATCATGCAGATGCTTTAAAAAGTTACACTGTCAAAACTAATTTCATTCTTTTGTAGCAAACCAAATGCATATTTAATTTTCTATGCTTGTAATAGCCAAGCATCCAAGAATTCTCTTTGCCTCAGATAGTTCTATGCACCATGTGGTTACAGATTTCAGTTAAAATCATGCATAAATGTTTTCTAGTTATTTAACCTTTCCCTTTTCTTTCCTCTTTCTTGTTTGACAAGCATTATATACAGAATCATTTAGACTTTTCAATCTCTCACTGTAAGGAAAAGTAGGTTAAGAAAAGAGAGAGCAAGAGAGCTATCTTCCAACATACCTTGCAAGGAGAGTACTGTTCACTCCCAGCTGTTTGACTTTTCAATACCTTCACTCACACTTCAAGGCTCCTAAGATTCATAATATCACAATCACTGTAGATTTACAATTTGAAGCAAAAACAGATTTCTCTCCCTCACCCTTCCTCTCTTTCTCCGTGCAGCTGACAGCTTTACACTTTGTTAGGACTGTAACAGGACTTGTCTCCCAGCCCTTTCGCCACTCTGATGAACAATCTCCTCCCTGCTATTAAGAGCACGTTGCCATTATATCTTAAAAAGCACGTCAGAGCTTGTATGCAGTAGCTGTGGGAAAGCTGCATTTATTTATACAGGAAGCTTGAGCACAGCACTTCCTACTTCCCATCTGAGTCTCAGTTGAACTGCAGGTGACTACTTTAACCCTGTCAAATTCCAACCAATACATATCCCAACCTTCTTATTTTGACATCTCTGCTATTTGTAATTATAATTCCCATCTGATTCCTGACAAGATAAAAGTAAGAGGGATATAACGGTGTATGTGATACTCATGCACAGTCCTCCAGTTGCCACTTAACCAGCTTTAGGATAGTGGATTGTATAGCAGCTGACCTGTTGGCACATGTTTCCTGAAATGTTACTGCCTTCTGCTCATCCCCTCACATGAATGAAATGTTTTGAATATGAAGTGATTTCCCCATGAAGAAAAATATCTGAAATTACAAATAGAAATTGCAGGTGCAACTTCAAATCTGAATCTTATTACGCTGTTAATTTTATTCAGCTTGCTTAATTAGGGCAACTAAGGGCATGACAGTGCTGCAGAAAAGAAGGCTGCAAACTAGATTCTAACTCCTGAACCTGAGATTGTATGCAACAGAAGTGATGAATTCAGAGGATCCATACTCCCTGTACAGGTGCTCTGTTCATCCAGTGAACCAGCAGTGGTACATACTATACCATATAGAATCATAGGACTGGAAGGGATCTCGAGAGGTCATCTAGTCCAGTCCCCTGCACTCATGGCAGGACTAAGTATTATCTAGACCAGTGGTTCCCAAATTTGTTCCACTGCTTGTGCAGGGAAAGCCCCTGGCGGTACGTCCCTCGGCCCGTGCCGCTTCCAGCAGCTCCCATTGGCCTGGAGCAGCGAACCACGGCCAGTGGGAGCCATGATCAGCCGAACCTACGGACGTGGCAGGTAAACAAACTGACCCGGACTGCCAGGGGCTTTCCCTGTACAAGCGGCGGAACAAGTTTGGGAACCACTGATCTAGACCATCCCTGAGAGGTGTTTGTCACATAGAGCCAGCTAGTACTCTTCTCCGCCTTGCTGCAGGAAAAGTGCCAGACCACAGATGAGATCTGGTATGGTATTTCTATATGTCTTAATGGATGTGGGAAAAAAATGAGAAAGAAACAAGCTAGGGACATTATCAAAGTTAATCTGCAATCTTCTCTTTATGATGAAATGTGTTGTACATCATGTAATTCAGGTTGGCAATATGCCTTCATACTTATTTGGGAGGACTGTTGAATGTATGCTCATTCTCCTTTTGTGTATCTCTCTCATTGCTAGACTTTTCAGAGTTGATTTTCAGAGTTATACTTCATCCTATGAATTTTTATAAAAATTGATAAAGATTAACTTTCAAATTTTAAGCGTTAATACAGTTGTGGGTTTGCATACATTTATAAATGTATACCTATGCATACAAAAAAATCATGTTAAAATTACATTATTAAAGTTGCAAAGACAGTCAGAGGCTTAAGGACACCCAGAGCATGGGGTTGCATTCCTGACCATTGATGGATGGATTAATAGCCATTGATGAATCCATCCTCCAGTAACATATCTAAATCTTTTTTGAACCCAGTTATAATTTTGGCCTTCACAACATCCCCTGGCAATGAGTTCCACAAGTTGACTGTGTGTCGTGTTAAGTATTTCCTTTTGCCTATTAATTTCATTGGGTGACCCCTGGTTCTTGTGTTATGTGAAAGTGTAAATAAGACTTCCTTATTCACTTTCTCCACTCCATTCATGAGTTTATAAACCTCTGTCATATCCCTATTAGTTTTCTCTTTTCCAAGCTGAAAAGTCCGAGTCTTTTTAATCTCTCCTCATATGGAAGCTGTTCCATATCCTTAATCATTTTTGTTGCCCCTCTCTGTATCTTTTCCAATTCTAATATATCTTTTTTGAGATGGGGCAACCAGAACTGCATGCAATATTCAAGCTGTAGGCACACCATGGATTTATATAATGGTATTATGATATTACTGTCTCATTATCTATCCCCTTCCTAATGGTTTCCAGCATTCTGTTAGCTTTTTTGATTGCCGCTGCACATTGAGCAGATGTTTTCAGAGAATTATCCCACAGTGACTTCAAGATCTCTTTCTTGAATAGTAACAGTTAATTTAGACCCCATTATTTTGTATGCACAAGTGGGATTATGTTTTACAATGTGCATTACTTTGCATTTATCAACATTGAATGTCATCTGCCATTTTGTTGCCCCACCACCCAGTTTTGTGAAATCTCTTTGTAACTCTTCACAGTCTGCTTTGGACTTAACTATCTTGAGTAATTATGTATTGTCTGGAAACTTTGCCACCTCCCTGTTTACCTGTTTTTCCAGATCATTTATGAATATGGTGCAAAGCACTAATCCCAGTACCAATCCCTGGGAGACATCACTATTTACCTTTCTCCATTCTAAAAACTGACCGTTTATTCCTACCCTTTGTTTCCTGTCTTTTAATCAGTCACTGAACCAGGAGAGGACCTTCCCTCTTCTCCCATGACTGCTTACTTGCCTAGGAGCCTTTGGTCAGGGATCATGTAAAAAGCTTTTTGAAAGTCAAAGTACACTATATCTACTGGGTCACCCTTGTTCAAATGTTTGTTGACCTCCTCAAAGAACTCTAATACATTGGTGAGGCATGATTTACTTTTACAAAAGCCACATTGACTATTCCCCACAAATCATGTTCATCTATGTGTTTGATAATTCTGTTCTTTACTATAGTTTCAACCAATTTGCCTGGTACTGAAGTTAGGCATAATGGTCTGTAATTGCCAGGATCATCTCTGCAGCCTTTCTAAAAACTGGTGTCACATTAGCTATTCTCCAGTCATCTGGTACAGGTTTCAGAGTAGCAGCCGTGTTAGTCTGTATCCGCAAAAAGAACAGGAGTACTTGTGGCACCTTTGAGACGAATACATTTATTTGAGTATAAGCTTTCGTGGGCTACAGCCCACTTCATCAGATGCATAGAATGGAACATATGGTAAGAAGATATATATATACACATACAGAGAACATGAAAAGGTGGAAGTTGCCATACCAACTTTAAGAGGCTAATTAATTAAGATGAGCTATTATCAGCAGGAGAAAAACTTTTGCTTAACAAGTATCCTCACACCTTTTTGTCAACTGTCTGAAATGGGCCACCTTGATTATCACTACATCTGATTAAGTGAGCCCACGAAAGCTTATGCTCTAATAAATGTATTAGTCTCTAAGGTGCCACAAGTACTCCTGTTCTTTTCATCTGGTACAGAAGATGATTTAAGTGATAGGTTATATACCACAGTTAGTAGTTCTGCAATTTAATATTTGAGCTCCTTCATAACTCTTGTGTGAATACCATCTGGTCCTGATGACTTATTATTATTTAATTTATCAATTTGTTCCAGAACCTCCTCTATTGATAACTAAATCTGGGACAGGTTTGTCACCTAAAAATAATGGATTGGGTGTGGGAATCTCCCTCACATTCTTTGTAGTGAAGACCAATGAAAAGAATTCATTTAGCTTCCCCACAATAGCCTTGTGTTCCTTGAGGCTTTTAGTTTTTGAGTCTTTTGCTAGTTGCTCTTCAAATTCTTTTTTGACCTGACTAATTATACTTTTACACTTGACTTGCCAGAGTTTATGCTCCTTTCTATCCTTTCTATGGGAGTCTAGACCAGGAGTTCTCAACCTTTTTCTTTCTGAGACATACACACACACCTCCAGCATGCTATAAAACCTCCACAGCCCACCTGTGTCACAACTGATTTTCTGCATATAAAAGTCAGGCCCTGCGTTACGGGGTAGCAAACAGGGCAATTGCCTGGGGCCCCACGCCACAGGGGCCCCCACGAAGCTAAGTTGATCAGGCTTTGGCTTCAACCCCACTACCTGCCACCTGTAAAGTCTGTAGGGAAATAGTGGTCATCTTCACTATGGGCATTCTGTGGCTTAAATCCTATTGAAAATCATGGGTGATGGACATACCATGCAATATTTCAAATAGCTAACGCGGTATGCAATTGGTCACTGCTAATGCCTGTGGAGCCATCCCCACTGCTGGTCTCAGCACCTTACCCACCAAGTCTGTGCCATAATCAGCTCCCACCTTTCAGTCCAGCACACCCAGGTCTAATGTTAGTCCCCACCTTGAGGTCTCCTGCAGGCACTGAGCATGCCCAGGAGTAGCTAAACCTGCTGTGCTTCCTACACAGGCGCTGACTTCATGGGTGCTCCAGGGCTCAGGAACCCACCCAAAAAATTGGGGGTGCTCAGCACCTGCAAGATTAGATTAATCTTTTGTGGGCCCAGATTGTAGCCCCACTCCCCTCCTCCACCCGTGCTCTGCCCCAAGGCCCTGCCCCCCCACTCAGCCGCTTTCCCCTGAAGCCCCGCCCACCGCTCGCATGGGGGGGAGGGCAGAGAAGAGTGAGCAGGGGGGAGAGGGAGGAGAGGAGCGAGCGGTGGGCAAAGCCTCAGGGCGGGGAAGAGCCAAGCAGGGGCGAGGCTTTGGAGAGGAGCGCAGGTAGGGCCTCAGGGGGAAGAAGCCAAGTGAGGGTGGGGCCTTGGGACGGAGCACAGGTGCAGCAGGGGGGCTGGGCCACAGTCCAGATGCCAGGCCCCTTCTGCACGTGGGCCCAGCCCCACAGCAGCATTGGTGCCATTTTAAACCCAGTACAAGCACCCACAAGCCACAGTATTGCTGACAGTTTCATCCAGAAAGCTACAGTCAGACGTAATGTCTTTAAACTGGGATGTTAATGAAGACAGCTTGTAGGTGAGTACAATGATTTTAATATACTGTAATTCATGATAATATAATTATGTAATTCATTACTATTTTAATAATGATTAAATTGTTAAGATACCAAGAATAGACACATATTCAATAACTAGAATATGAAAGAAGTGTATAAATATGCTGAAAATAGCCTCCCCGCAAAACTGTCAGAGCCCCTTCCCTTCCCCCCCCCCAATACACACACCTCTTCAAAAGCACCCACTCCCAAAAACAAAAGTCAGTGCCTGTGCCCCCCTAGGTCTACCCCTGCCAATGGTATACATTGTGCATAACATGCATACAGCTGTGGGCGCCACTGAATGCAGAAAGTGTTCTACTTAAGCAGGAGAGGAGGTTTTGTGGGTTAAAGCAGGGCAGTCCCACGAAACCCAGGGCTGTTGGGAGGTATGGCTTAGTGGCCATTTTGAAAAAGGGAAAAACTTTACAAGTGTGTTCCTAATCATCCCTAGATCATAAGACATTATACACACACACACACACACACACACACGACTCAGTTAGCAACTCTGTCAGGCCCCATCATCACATGTATACATATAACATACACATAAGCCCCCATAGCCTGATAAGTGTATGCAGGGCCACCGAGAGCAGGTTCGGGCCCCGGTGAAAAAAAATTTCCGGTCCCCCCAGCAAGGACGGACCGGCTAAACAGGGCCGACGAGAGGGGGGAGGGAGCCGGGCCTCGGGCCCCCTTCCGGACCGCCAGGCCCCGGTAAGGTGACGAGGTGGGGGGGAAGCTGGGGAAGCCGGGCCCCCCTTCCGGACTGCCGGGCCCCAGTAATTTGTACCGGCTTCCCCCCCCCTCATCGGCCCTGAGTGTATGTATCTCTGTGTCTGCTTCACAGAGGATGTAAGTCTGTTACAGCCCTAGCTAAGGAGCCTTAGCTCAAGTGTAACTGCTCGTGCTTTTAGATCTAGAGGTTCTTGGTTCAATCTGTGGTGTATGTCAGCTAAAATTGTGGCCATCAAACTATTGTATATGATGAATAGAAAAGGAAAAGATTAAATAAAGAGCAAAAGGAGACAATGTGATTACATTTTTCCAAAAGGAAAAAAGCATAAAAGACAGCTAACACACAAATACTTTCCTAATATTACTTGTTGCATAGCTGCATAAAGAGGAAGTGGTCCACATGAATGTGAGAGATGCTCAAATACAGCATCTTAGTGTATTTGCTCAGGCACTGCATTTTTGAGCTATCATGGTGACTCTTTCAAATGCCACCAGTTAAAGTCCAAATCTATCCCACTTTACCATCCTTCTCAAATACTTGTGGTCTATTTTATAGAATTACAGTCCCTGCCAGCTATTCCTCAAGCCTGCTAGTACAGTACATAAGAACTGTACAGACACCCATCTTCTAGGTCAAGCTAATTTTGTGAAGTGTTATAAGTCATGCTAAAATTGCTACCCAGCTGGATTCCCGTCTCCCACAGCAACCCAAATGCTTTCAGTATTTTTTTTTATTTGTTCATTGAAAAAGAAAAAAAATCACAAAGGTATGTCATGTCATATGTCAGCTCTCACAAACTAAACGCTTCCCAAATTAGATTTCTTTTAAAATTATGGTGATGGAGTCACACAAGCATGGAGTGTCACACTAACCTTTTAAATTTGAAAAGAAAAAAGCGTCTTGACTGAGATGTTATAAGCCAAGATGCAGCCTCCAAGTGAAATTTTAGATGAGTTTGAAACTTCTAGAAGAGTAAATGTTAACACAGTTGAACTATAAACAGCTCTTTCCATCTACTGTAAGTATTTCCAACATGTCCATCACTGAACTATCGGTGCACAAATATGTCACTGCAATTACTAATTATTAATTTATGAGGTAGCCTAGCAATAAAGCAATAACATGACCACTGATCATTTTTCAAGTACCATAACCAGAATTGCATCTCAAAACAATCCCATTAAGAGCGAATGAATATGTCAAGTTAGTGTAATACCAAAGGCCTTATTATAACTCTGCATAAAGAGCCAGGATCAGCCTGCAAAAATAAATGTTGCTTCCAGTTCTCAGCCTGATTGAGAATTGTACAACCAATAAGTTAAGAATGGCAAAAAAAAATCATGGCTTACCACTCATGTTATAAAAAACAATGTCATGTTGTGGGACAAGTTTTTTAATGCCAGAACCTAACTCTCACTTACACACACACACACACAAAAAATTGTCTTCATGTATTTCACCCACTGAATGTGTAAATCTCACATTTGCATGCACAAAAAGTATTTATATATTCAAAAGGGGCAATTTCACAAGGGGTGCTTATGTGTGACTATCAATTTTTTAAGAAAACAAATGCCTTTTGTGTGCGAAATGGGTAATGTGCATTTGATGTAGTTGCAAGAGCAATGCTTATAGTGTCATGGCATAATAATGGCCCTTTGCAAAATAGCAACAGAAAATAGTTTTCAGAAGAGAGATTTCATCCTAATAGCAACAGAGAGTCCTGTGGCACCTTTAAGACTAACATCTGTTAGTCTTAAAGATGCCACTGGACTCTCTGTTGCTTTTTACAGATCCAGACTAACACGGCTACCCCTCTGATACTTCATCCTAATAGTTATTGTGTAATAGCAGTGGCTTTATTCACCTCTCCATGAGGTTCTATGCTATATGTATCATGCAGGTGGTGCTAGAAATCAGATGACAGCACAAAAAAATGCAAAGCTACATTGTATATTTTGTAAACATTTTTTGCATAACAAGGTTTATTTTGATTTGTTACAAGAAAAATTTTGCCTTTCCTGTTATATTGTTCTACAACTCTGAGTTGGTATGCAGGTCACTCACTGATATACCAGGCTTGAAATCTTAATAATTCTCTTTGGCTAAAACATAATCAAACTTTATTATAAAAATGTTTTGTGGTGAAGTATAATACAATCAAGTCAACATTTCTTTTAAAGCACTGTTAAAAAAAACAGGGAAAGAAACATACCTACAGTGAAAATGTGAGTGAAAGGGCATGGCATACTGCTATTGACAGCATGGTTATTCCTCATCTGATTAAAAAATGACTGAAGTTTCCTTCTGAACCTTTATGATCCAGAGGACCTCAAAAATATGTGGATGTGCCTCACATGGACACAATGAAAAATAGGAAGAAGTGATTGTAAATCACCCCAGCTCTATAAATAAACCAAAAAGCATTATTTGTTATGAGATGTTGGTATGTGGGGCCCCATGCAAACATAACATAGTTGTGTAATTCCCACAAGAGCCAGTATTTCTCCTAAGGATGTGACAAATACAACTTTGAGAACTTTCTCACACAGAAGATACTAACTATTGGTATTTGCAAATAGAGAAGAGATGTAGCCAAAGAAGAAGCCAGTGAGAGGTCTCGCTAGAAAGTGGCAAGAGTTAGCATATGTAAAGGGTAATACCTCCATCAGCAAATAGGGACACCTGTATGTGGAATGCTTGCTTCAGAGACAGATTCACAGAGATCTTGGCATCCAGTGTAGAGACTGAAACCACAATACGGGGATTCCATTACAATTTTGGGGCCGGATCCTGCAGGGACTTACTCACAAGAGTACTTACTTCCATTAGAAGTCCCCTTGGGAATACTTATGTAGGAGGTATTTGCAGGTTTGGGCTTTTTGTCCTCAGCAACTCATCAGCTCTGTAACATCCCTCTGGGATTTTTAACCTAGCTCCTCTTAATGGCTGTTCAGCAGTATGAAGAATTAGCAAGAGGGGAAAACAAACCAAGTTGGGATGTAACCGCCATAAATAAAATACTAATGAGTTTTCAGTTAATAACTAAACATTATTTCCTGAAAATCAGATGTTTTTCATGAATAGTTTGCCAACAGAAAAATGGGCTAGAATCATCAATTTTTTTTTTTCCAGCTCTAACACAAACATGTAATATGCACTGTTTTGGAGTTGCTGCGTTCTTCTGTGGACTCACCCTAAGAGCAGGTGTTGAAACCCTGAAGGGAGTTGCTGACTGAGCCCTGTTGACTCACTTTGGCTTGTCGATATGTAATTCTACAATAGTTCTGAAGACAAGGGATTGGTCCTCTAGGCAGTAGTGCTGATATGTCACATGACAGGAACCCTACAGACAACCAAGCCTGGGAAAGGCTTGGGCTGGAGTTTAAGTTGTTGGTTTTGTGTTGCCACGTTAATAAAGCCAAATACAAGGAAAGGGATGAGTGTTGACTCTGCACAGTGTGTATAGTTTGTTCTGGAGTGGAAATGTGACCTGTTTATAGACACGTATTCATCCATATCAGATCACAGAGCTGTAACTGTACAATAAACATAAATGAAATCTACTATAAGAACATGTATCTACAAGCTTAAAGCAGATGGAAAGAACAATTTGTAAACCCTAGCATTCAGGGTATCACACCCATTCTCGCAATAACGAGTCACTAAAGTTTTTCTGCCCTTTAAAAAAAGAAACCTAAGGCCAGCAAGTGTGCACTGGTAACAAACAGGCACAATGGAGATTCCAGGTTGGGCAATAGGAATTTTTATTGCCTATTAACTGTGTTCACAGCTAAATTCAGAGCTTGGGCCTTAATTTATCTATTTTTTGTCTTCTCGTTCTGATTATGCTCCCAAAGTAATAGAAGCTGTTGACTGTTAATTAAGTGATTTGGTGGCCTATCTAGAGTTGTAGTGATTGCAAACAGTGAAGTTAAATTACATTTAAAAACTGGAAGAGCAAAATATATAGGTAGCCTAGGGAGACAGCTAGCTTCACCTGTAAAAAAGACAGTCAAATAACTAACACTGTAATCAGAAAATAATCTTGAATCACGGCCTTCTGTCCCTGTGTCTCTATCTGTCTGATGTTCTTCACTGACCCTTTTTTATGAAAATATAGCTTTATTTCAAACCAAGTCAATTTCATAGGACGGTTGTCTTATCTCAGCCTGATGGGGCCATATTTTGGAATTTAGAAGGTAGTTAGGAGGTGGAGGGCAGCTTAGTGATACATTTCAGCCCAGACCTTGTTGTTTTGAGTACTCACCTGTCAGAAATAAATGCCACCCACCCACTCAGTAGGTGGGGAAATTGATGAGGACAGCAGAGAAAGGTGGCCAGTCCCAATAGCAAGTGAGGGAGACACTTGCCAAGGGATAATAAGTAGCTCCTCCCTCTAGGAGTCTCTGACATCCATTGGCCACCTGGTAGAGAGGGGTGCTGATTGGCCAGCACTCCCCAGCTCCCAGGATTTAGGCAAATGAAGAGCCCATGTGGATCCTCTTTCGGCTCCGTTCCAGCAGGTCACTCTATCCACCCAAATTAGGAATGGGAACCCAGCCTGACAAATCCTGCAGATCTAGCCAACACCTTTATAGGTGGTCAGGATGCTATTTTTTCTCCCATGGGCCAATTTACAGAAGACCAAGGAGGGGTTGGGGTTTTTTTGCCTTCTTTGTAGCACCTTCAAGCCACAGTAGGAACACATTTAGTACTTAATTAACGTATTGCAGGGTGGTGTTTATTCGTCACAACTTGTGGACCGTTTCCAGTGCAGTTAAGAGAATAAAATGAACGATTCCCAGAGGTAAAAGACCTGGGATTTTGGTGATGGGCCTTTGGCACATGTGATAGCGTGAGACCTTGTGGCCTTTGCAGGGTGAGGTCAGACCTTGTGTCCCTCGAAGGCCAAAGTCCCCACACTGCTGCACCCTCTGTCCCTCGGAGAGAGCTGAGTCCTGGGGGGCGGGGTATGCTGAGGAGAGCCTGGGTAATATGGGTTATATGGTACGGAGCCCTGGCATCAGTTAACAGGTCAAATGGTAAGGAGCCCAGTAACCTCCACACTGGAATCAATTAAATGCTTAGTATAAAAGTATGGGTGATGGGCTGGTAGCACCCTTCCCCTGTGTTAAAGTTTAATAAAAGTTGAAGCCTGCCGCTTAATTCCATGTATGTGTCTCTCTTCATTTTGCCACTGTGTCCACATCAATACCTCCAGGGGGAAGCAGGTTACCTATAGCAGAAATTAGAGACCTGATTCTGTGTTCATTAAAACCAGTTGCAGATCCCCCACTAACTTCATTGGGGCAGGACCAGGACATAACAAATCTTTGAGTCACCTACAAGTGATGCTGTTTCTCTGGTGTCCAGTTCTCAACAGGGACCGAACCTGTAAATCATTATTATTGGACATAGCTGCCAAGTTCTAAGGAGCTCCTTGAATTACATTTGTCACAGAAGTGAGTTTGGCTTAAAGAGCTCGGGCTGAGGATTCACCCCAGCAGAAAACTGAGGATTTTCCCCCTCTCGCCCAAGCTTCCTCTTCTCATTTGATTCCCATTTTGTCTCGCCCACACTTGCCCTCTCTCTCACTGTGCTCCCTTAGTCCTCCTTCCCCCGTCCCCCAATTTCCCTCTACTTGGTTATACTGAAAACAGGCGTGACAAGATTAATGCAGCTACTCTTCACTCCCCTATGGGAGAAACTGTCGCAAGAACAGGATCCAGGAATTTATCATTACCTTGTCCCCTGCTGGGTAGTGGTAACATCTCTTCTCTGCCCTGCTCAGAGGAGGGGGAAATTATGCTACATCTCCTTGAAATGAGACACTTAATACCCACCACCTAGCAGGTGGGCGGTAAATGCTGCATTCCTAAAACTACCACAGTGGAAGCTCACAATCAAGCAGATGGAAGCTTCGCTGTAAGTTGAGTGAGGACTTCTTTTAATTGCACTGAAGCAATGTGGGAGTTTCACTTCACGCTAAATAGAGTCTAGCTATCATTGAGTTCAATCCACTGGATTTCATGAAAAATACCAGTCTTTACATGGTATTTTAGCAAATTTCTTCCTCAGTGACTGTCCTAGTGGGCAGAGAGAGGTTCTTGAAGCTAAGCAAAGGTGCACTGAGCAGGGCTGGAGCTATAGGAGGCCCAGTGGAACAAAAGGGCAGGAGGCATAACATTTACTTTTCCTGTTCAAGCACTGCTTAAGTCCAAGCAAATAATGTTTCTGCATCACAACTGTCTGATGTCATTGAGGAAGTGACTTGGGAATTAATCTGTTGGTGAAGCATGACTTCACTTTTGAAAATCCATGCTGGCTATGTCTAACTCTTCTCTACTTTTCTATGGGAGATATGGCTCAACAGAAGATTTTACAGTAGAAACCCCCTGAAATATGCAATTATCTGTCCAGCACTCAAGGCACTGTTTCCTGATACAAATAACTAGAGCTGGTTGAAATTTTTCTTTTACATTTTTTGATGAAAAATGGCCTTTTTTAAGCAAAATTTTCACTATTTACTGTTTCTCATCAGAACCCAAAATTAAAACATTTCAAATTTTGATATTTTTAAAATTTCGAATATTCAAGGTCTTTTTCCTTCTTCCCCCTCATTTTTCCTTTTTCCTTTATTCCCTTCTACCTCTTAATGCAATAAAATGAATGATGTATTTCCCCCACACACACACACTCCGGAAAAGATGCAAAACGGCAAAAGGAAAAATTAAACTCTGATATTTGTCAAAGGTGGGGGAAGAAGAGAGGAAGACAAGGGAGGGAAATGATACATTCAAATTTTCAAAAAATTTTGAATTAATATTTTGTGAAAAATTACCCACAGTGAAAAATTGTTCTATTTCAATCCCTGTAAAATGGAAACAACTTTGACATTTCAATTGTTTTGCTAAGTGTTTTTCCATTTTTGACCATTCTACAGATAACATTGCAAACTACTATTTGTTGAATGGTGTTCTCTAGCAACAGCCAGCCTCTGCAAATATCCTAGACCCTTTCCAATCACGCTTTAGATCAGAACGTACCATAGAAATGGTATTAATTGCAGTACTGAATTATTTTCTTCAGGCTAAAAGAACAATGTTGTATGATTAGTTATTTAGTGTCTGAATACTATGCAATTACATAAAAACCAGGTTTTTTTTAAAAAATTGAACCAATTTATTTGTGCTTTTCTTGATCATATCCTCTAACAGGTTTGGTGGTTGGGAGGTACAGCACAACTTTTGAATTTCCTCAATTCATTCTTTTCTCTTTTAGGAGAAAACATACATTTCTCTTCTTTGAAGCAAAATGATGGGGGAGGGGGAACAAAACTACTTGAATACTGACATAATTTCCTTTGTGCTTACTGTCATACACTTTTGTTTTTAGAACCTGGGTGGATATTTTTTGTATGTTTATTGTGGAAATCCCATTAATTGCTAGGGACTCACCATTTTGATGTAATGTTGTACATAACATACATAAAAAAGTCACTTATTTGTGTCACTCAAGTTGATATGAATGAGATTGGTAAAGAGGAAGGGAATTGAAGAATATAGTAGGGAGAACAAATAAAATGTATGTTTTAAAGGACAGCAGTCAATTTCCACTGAACACAGCAGAACATGGGGTGACTGGAGGAAACTACTTACAGCTCTTTGATTCTCTGTCCCACCCCCAGCCCTAGTGCAGGTTAGAACAGCCTTGGGACTATTCTAACTTGCTTCAACTGGCAACAGTCCCTAAAAAACCATCTGCCAGCTGGTGATACCAGATTCCACTCCAGCCACTAGTTTTCCCTGTCCCAGACTCTGCCACCTGGCATCCGCAGTGGCTCTAAACCTGCTGAGAACTTCCTCATGTGGGTTATCCCCAGCTAGAGAACTACAGAGAGTTTCTGCTTCCTTTGCACCGTCTTCGGAGAGGGTGGCTCAGCATTTTTATCTTTCAGGTTTAAAGTTCCAAGTTAAAAAATGGTACAAAATGCTAACAAAATTAGAATCAAACCCTTTAATATTTTTGCATCCAAGCATTTTTGGAAATGTGGCAGTAAAAGAAACGAACAAGAGTTTCCTCATTCAGAAGGTATTTCCCTCAGGCTTGAAGTTTTATTAATGATATAGTTATTTTTATATAAAACTAAATATAAAAAACAATACAGTTTCACAATTTTTAAGGGCTTGATCCTAATGTTGATTTAAGCAAATGATTTGGCATTGTTAATAATGATGAAAAAGCCAAGTGATTTCGTAATAATGTAGTAATCTTTACAGAAGTCAAGGGAGTGCTGATTAGACTTGTAGCTATTTATGCACATAGCTATTATGTTGTGTATTTGTACTTGGGTTTTGTCACATACAGTTGCGGTATAATAAGAAAAGAAGCAGCGCTTGCATAAAAGGCACCCTGACCAAAACCAGATCATCAAGGGAAACGCAACTGCCTCCCATCATTCTAGCAAAAACCAGAGAGGTCTTGCAGCTGAGGCATAAGACGCAGAGGCAGGAGATTTTATTCTAGGTTCTATTCTCAGCTTTTCCACAGAATTCCTGTGTGACCTTGAGCAAGTCACTTAATCTCGGCCTGACTCAATTTTCTTACCTATAAATGGTTATAATAATACTCACCTGCCACACAAGGGCATTGTGAAGCTTATTTAACTAATGATTGTAGATTACTCTGAAATTCTTGTCTGGAAGTGTCAGGGGGTCAGTGGGGGTCCGAGACGCTGAGTGGCTTCAGGACAGCAGTGGGAATCTAAGAGGGCACCTTTTCTGTCAGGTGTAAGTAGCGAAGGTCTCTGGAGCCGCGCTCTCTCAGGTGGCAGCAGTGCCTAGTGGTGAGAGTCCAAGGAGCCGCCTTCTCTCCGGCAGCAGCAGTGCCTACAGGCAAAAGTCCAAAAATCCACCTTCCCTAACGGCAATAGTGCCTGATGGCAATAGTCCAAGAAGCCGCCCTCTCTAGTGGCATTAGTGCCTCATAGCATTAGTCCAAAGAGCTGCCCTCTCTAATGGCAGTGGTGCCTGATGGCAATAGCAGGGAAGGTAGGGGAACCCTGACCCACCCTACTCTACCAGGTTCCAACCCAGGGCCCTTCAAAACCAGTTACCCCGTTGCAGGGCTCCGTATCCCCAAACGTGTCCCTTCGGTGGCTTCCTACCCTTAGTCTTTGCTCTGGAATCCCCTCGGCTGGTAGCAGCTCATCATCCTCTTCAGTTGCCGCGGTTGACTGGGTTCCTGCAGCCTAGTCAGGGTGCTCAGCCTCAATGGTTTGGAGTTCCAACAGCTTCTCAGCAGGAGCCTGCAGCACATGTCCACTTCCCTCCTCAGACTGAGCAGCTTCCTTTTATATGCTCCCTTCACTGGGAGCATGCCCAGCCAGGGCAAGGGGGTGTGACCTCTTGGGCCCAAAGCAGTTTGCCAACCCCTGCGTCACCAGTGCTGGGTTCATACACCCCACCACAGGAAGACAATGAACAAATGCAAAGCAATACTATATTTGTTATTTAAAACAAGGTTTGTTTGTTTTTTAAAAAAAGAGTGTTCCATATCTGAACTATTCAGTAATTTGGCTTTGTTTCTATAGGTCTTTGGATTGGTGGAAAGGAGTGAGGGTTGTAAGAAGGGTGTGTCTCAGTGAGACAGGATGGGAAAGCAGGAAATATGGCTTTTCAGATGAAGCAGACAGTGGGATCTCTAGTTAGGTGGGAAGGAGCATAGGCGTGCGGAGCACATTTCATTAGGGTGTGCACCAGGGAGCCCCACCCTAGCCCCTTCCCCGCCCTGCCCTAGCCCCGCCCCATCCACTCCCTCCTACTTCCCGCCCCCGACTGCCCCCCTCAGAACCCCCAACCACCCCTGCTCCTTGTCCCCTGACTACCCCCTCCTGAGACCCCCCCCCACTGTAACTGCCTTCCTAGGACCCTACCCCCTACCTGTCCCCTGACTGCCCTGACCCTTAACCACACCCCTGCCCCCAGACAGACCCCCAGGACTCCCATGCCTATCCAACCGCTCCCTGTCCCCTGACTGCATCACAGCTGGGGTTGGTGGGGGAATCAGAGTGGGAGGGGGCCTGCTCCCCTCATAACTCCCCTGCCTGGGGCCCAGACGAGCTCTCCCCCCCATGCTGGCTGAGAATGACCCGGCCCCTGCACTGGTCCCAGGCGGCTCAGCCCCGGGAGGTGGCAGGCTGAGCAAGAGGAGCTGGAGCAGCTCCCTCCCCTTCCCTGCTGGGGAGGCGCAGTCAGGGAGCTCTAGCATCGCCCCCGCACAGCTCCCATTGGCCGGGGTTCCTGGCCAATGGGCTGGGAACCGGGTCAGCGCTGGGAGGGAGGCAGCGGGCAGCGTTGCCTCTGCCGAGACTCTCCCTGCATGCAGGGACGCTGGGGAGGGGGGAGCTGCCCCCGAGGTGAGAGCACCCCGCCCCCCGGCCCAACCCACCCTGCTCCCTGTCCCCCGACTGCCCCCGCCCCTTGTCCAACCCCCCTCAGGCTCCTAGCAGCGTCTGGCTCAGTGCGGAGCCATACACACAGCCCCGAGGGAGCACGCAGCCCCGCCCCCCACAGCTTTGACTGCCCTGCATTAGGGTGCGCACGGGCACACGTGGCACACCCCGTGCGCACGCCTATGGGAAGGAGTATCCCACATTGGGGCTTGTGGGAGAGTCCAAGAGCCTGAAAGTACCAAGAGACCCGTGAAAAGGTACTTGAGATGCCTTAAAAGGGGCCTGGATTTTCACAAAGTGCTCAGCACTCACCCTCTGAAAATTACACCTTTTTAAAGGTATTTCAGGCTGGGAACACACAAAAAATGGAGGCCTCCAAAATCATTAATCACTTTTGAAAATATTACTTGTGTACAGAAATGTACATTAAACTCAAACTTTCCAAGTTTGGGGCGGGACGGGACAGGTGTTTATAAGTAAGACCTTTAATGTTACTTTAATATTTAGTTTGTGATTGATTTTCTTTTTTATGCATCAACCACAACCACCATTGAAAAACATCATCTTATGCTAGCAAGATTCCCTCAGGCATCAACCACTTGAACTTCACCCCTGCAATTGTACTGCTGCCATCATAACACATAATCCCATCAGAGAAGTTAATAAATCAAATAGGGAGATGCAACAGGTTGGTTTAATTTGTCACAGCTCTCCAAGACAGACTTAACAGCAATGGCATCTCATCAAAGATATGGTGGAGCTACATGTGCTGGCACATGTAGAAGTTGGTATATAATTCAAACAGCCACTAATAAGACAAGCAGCCAAATTGAGCTCCATGTCAACAAGCTGACTATAGCAGCTGCATCCCCAGACCAGTATTAAGCTGAAGCAAAAACCAGGGCCAATTCAGGTGTATGAAGCACTGAAGGGTCTGTTTCCTAGGAGGTTCCAGGTAGTTTTTGAAGCAAGGTGGTATGGAAGGAGATCTTCATTTTCAGGTGTTCCAGGTGAGGCTGGTATGTCAGGCTACAGTTGAGTTTTCCTTCCAAGTATGTAACAAAACTTGATGGAATGGCAGTAGACATCCTTGGACACGGATTGAGATGGGCTCATGGGCAAGATGATTATTTTGCTGGAAACCAGTTGCCACTGTTTCGGTTTCATTGAGAATTAGTCTCCATTGGTGGAAGTAAGTGATCAAAGTAGCCATGTCTTGGCTGAGATTCCCTTTGATCCTGTGAATGTTGTTTCCATTGTCAACAATACAATTCCAATGTCATCAGCATACACATACTTCTTGGTCTGCATTTCAGGAAGGTCATTTGTGTATATATTGAACAAAAGGGGAGCCAAAACCAACCCTTATAGAGGGCCGCTGTGGGGACATTTAAGATGACTGATTTTCTCCCTGACTTACAGGATGAAACTTTGGTTGCTAATCATTTCTTGGATGAACTGCACCACCAGCCTACAAAGAATAACTTGCAGCATCTTGGCAGTCAGCCTGATGTGCCACACGGTATCAGAAGATGCTGTCAGATCAATAAAGACCATGGCAACTTTATTTCCTCACTCCAATACATCTTCTATGTCTTAAGTCAGGCAACATTCCTGATCTTGGGTGCAACAACCCCACCTGAATCCAATCTGAACACAAGGCAGCTGAGGTTCAACTACCTCATTCATCAGCATCAGGATTAGTCTTTCCATCAGCTTACAGGTAACGCTCAGCAGAGAAACCTACACTTCGTCTGTCGCTCTCACCTCATGACACACCCCTACAAACACAATTTTTGAATCCCTCCATTGGCCTCCTGTTTTCTACTGCATTGAATTTGTGCTTCTTGTTGTCATTTTTAAGGTCCTTCACAACTCATTGCTGCCCTCAGACCTCTCCACTTCACCAGTGATGCCTGCCTTGAACTCCCATTTGTCCACCCTTCCCATGATTACATGCTTTTTTTCTAAACCGCCCCTTATACACAAGCACCCTCTCAATACTAATTCATAAGGCCAATACCATCTCCTCCATTAAATCCTTCAGTGTTAGTGTGATGCCTAAAAAAAGTCAACACTAACTAGGTTGAGCATCAATCAAAGAGACAGGCTATTCATTTTTTAGTGCGTGACACATTCCAAATCATTTGAACCATTACTCTCTTCACAAAACTAGTCTATGGAAACATACAAATCTTATTACTGTTACACTTTTCCTCCCATCCTCTTGGTCTCCTGTTTGTTAAATTCCCTTGTTGCCTCTGCTTGCAATTTAGACTGCAAGCTCTTCAGGACAAAGATCATGACTTCTTGTACGTTTGTATGAACCCTTGCACAAAGAAAACCCTTAAGGTAAATACAAAATAATATATAATGGTAATAACCATCACCAGTATACATGTCCTATTTCATTTACTTTCTCACAACTTCATAATTGGCTATGTACCATATCACTGGTTCCATTCTTATAGTAGGAGTTTCAGCACGAAATTCAACAGATAAGAAAAGTTTGACAAAAAGGTATTAGCTAATGGAGATAATTTCAAATAATCCCCCACATATACAGTAATGACTAACAGGAACATATTTCAGCCATGCATATTATATTGCCAGTAAAACCAGTGATCATATAAATATACAGTATGTATTTACTGTATGGGGGGAAATGATGATCAAACACATAACACAGGGAAGTCTGTCAGGCAAGAAGATCAAACACATTTGAGCATGTTATAACTATTCCTAAATAGATATTTGAGAATTAATACATAAATGTTGTGTTTGAAGTAAGATCTTCTGACTTCTGTTGACTAAAGTAAATAACTCTTTTCATCCTAGAGAAGAGGAACTTCAGGTTTAAAATCCTTGGAACCTGATAACAGTTTAATAACACGGTCTAGTTGTTCAGGAGTGAGTTACAGGGTAACCAGTGAGTCAGAACTGGAGGATAAAGAACATGTTTTTGTTTGTGTACTTGTCGGGATAACCAATAAGATGATCAGATTCCTGAATCATATAACAGATGTCGTCAATAACTGAGAATGTGGAGGTGAGTTTTTTGTATATTGGCTTCGGATACAGAATGGCCCCAGCATGATGGAATAGCTGTGGTTGCATGGGAGAAGGAAGGTGTTAGGAGCCTTTGCAAGCAGTGCACAATTCCTCCAGAATTCAAGGCTTCCTGCAAAGCCTGTTTTTCCCCCCCAGGGCTCTGAGAGATTGGGAGAATGGTGCATGGAGGTTGTAAAGATCTTTAACACATTTTTGGCTGCTGCATTGTGATATATGTTAACTATCAAAGGGGTTCTTGGGATAGTCAGGTTTTATATTTGCATTTTTAAACTGGACCAAGGAATGTCTAGGGCAAAGGATGCCGGCTTCTCTGTGGAATGAGAATATAAATCAAAATAAAAAAAACATGAGTTTTTGGCACAGTCATATATAATGGCCACTTGGGGGAAGAGATCAGAGGATCCAGCATTACTTGGATTGCTTGGCCAACTCATCCCTCAAAGAGGAAGTAGGGGGTGGGAGAAGGCAAGAGCAGAGAAATGGCCACAGAGGACATTCCCAGCCTTAGATAGGACAAGTGCCTGCACAGCTTTGCATTGAGGGGATCAGAGGCTTCCAACTTTCCCCGGGGGTGCTCAACCTCACCTCAGTCCCAGGCCCCACCCCCACTCCACTCCCTCCGCTAAGGTCCCACCCCCGCCCCACTTCTTCCCACTCCCACTCCACCCCTGCCCTGCCTCTTCCCGCCCAGTTCCGCCCCCTCCCCTGAGTGCGTCCTGTCCCTGGTCTTCCCCCTCCATCCTTGCACCTCTTGCACACAACAGAGGCAAAAATTCAGGGTCAGGTTGGGGCCCAGGTGAGGTGAGAGGGTCTCAAAGCTGAGGCTGCAGCCCAAGCCCGAACATCTACATTGTAATTAAGCAGCACCTTAGCCCAAGCCCCGGGAGCCCAAGTCAGCTGCCACAGGCCAACCATGGATGTCTAACTGCAGTGTAGACATAGCCTTAGGAGGCTAGGTGCCTACAGGGTTAGGCAGCAGCTGAGTGGAATTTTTGTAGATCACAGTGGTGCCTAAAAAGGGGACTTGAGGACCTAGATACCTTTGTGGCTCGCTCCCACATAAAGAAGCCAACACTCACTTCTTTAGAGCCTCAAAAAGCTGCATTTGAGTGGTGAAGGGTTAGTGCTAATCATTGCTGTTCATATGACCCAGTGGATACTGATTGATTTGACAAAACCACAGAACTCATTTAGCCTTTCCATTCCCACTGGTAAATCTGAAAGTAATAGGAAATCTTTTTTGACAGCTACCTCCAGTTTTATTGGCATGCAGTCAGGGTCCAATTTGAACACATTGCTTTGCACCATACACGCATCAAAGCCAAGACACAAACTGTCTTCCTGACTCATTTTTTGCAATTGTAGAACACATTATCTTGCCTGCTCAAGAAAGACATGTTCTCAAAGGACAACAGTAATAATAATTGTCCTAAAAATCAAGAGATTAAACGTTAAGTTGTGTTACAATTTAGAGAGGAAAAAAACAGAGATTCCCGAACTTTAAAAAAAAAAAAGGTTCCTAATGAATTTCACAGACCTCCTACAATGCTTGTCATTTTTCCTTGTGGTGATGATTGAGCCAAACATATTGGTCCCAGCCAGATGATTAGCTCACTTATAGTTACAACCTCTTGGGAGAATAAGGGTAGCTTCTTACTATCCTATTTATGTGGGCGGGACACATGCACCCCACTACCATCCCTCTATATTCTGTATGTTCACACCACTCATGTCACTGGTTAGGAAAACTATCACAGAGGGGCTTTTCTTCCATTCCCGACAAGTGGGGGTGGATTCCCTAGATGAGGAATTGTGATAGTTGGTGGAGAGGTGCTTTTTAAAAAAAATATTTTTAACCTTTGAGATGTGATCCCAGGTATGGAAGAAGCAATGCAGTGACTCCACTTCCTCCATGAAGGGAGACTGTGCATTACTTAATGTATTGTAAGTAATTTGTGCCAAATCATGATGCACAGTAGGTTTGTTAACTAATCCTGGAACAAATTAGCAGATTATAATTACATGGCTATTCATTCTGACCATGTAATTTGAATCACTGATCATTTAAAAAATTGTAAACAAACTTTTTTTCCTCTCATGTCTTTATTTATATTCGTCCTGGAGAAATACAATTCCTGCCAATTTTAAAATCTATTCCTGCAGCCAGTTATACAAATGCAAAAAATAAAGTTATTTAAATATTTCAAACAGGGAGTGTGTATTTTAGCTGACATTAGCAAAACTTGAAAAGGGTTAAATTCTCTGAGCTCAAGCTTTCCAAAACCTCTACCTATTGTATTCAATCTAAAGCTAATCAAATAGAGCTAGGTCAGCTCCCCAAGTCCATGGGCCACCGGCTGTGACATCCAATCCTAAGAAAAGTATGTTGGCAGCTTGTCCCCTAGGTGAAGGATCCAGAGTGTACCTCAGTACCTCCAGTAATACCCCCACATCCATTATCTTCACTCATAAACAGGATGCCCCCTTGTGATGTTACCCTGGTGTTATCTGGACCGGTGACCTGCTAGGTCACTCCAATCCTTGACTCTGGGAGCCAACCTTACTCTGCTCTGCTGTGAGAACCCCCCCACTCCTGGGCTGTTTACGCACAGCCTCTGACATGTAAGCTGCTTGGATTGTGCAGCCAAATTACACTAACCAATATCTCCAGTCCCAGACACAGCCCTAGGAACCTCCGTCTTGCAGTGACCAGTTATGCCTCCTGGATGCTGCAAGCTTATATGAGTTGGTCAATTTAACAAAGAAATTGATATGTACCAGGCTTGTTATCCCAAGGGGAGTCTCTGACACGCTTCAAACCAAACGCACTGCTTCAGGTAGAATAAACAAACAGATTTATTAACTACAAAGATGTAATCACTTAAAACCTAAGTCAAAGCACAACAAGTTGGATTTGGTCAAATGAAATAAAAGCAGAGTAGGTGAGCATTACTTCATCATAGTCCCAAACTGACCAAAGGAAGGGGGGTGACTCTCTCGAGAGTCCAACAGATTCTTTATTGCTGCCTAGGCCAGTGTCCTTTGTTCCTGTGAGGCTGGGCTGGGTTTGTCCCATACATGCCCTGATGAGGTGTGAACTGCCCCTCTGCTCTTGGAGAGTTTTTGCCTAAGCTTGTTTTAAGCCATCAGGACACATTTTCAGCCTCATAACTACATACATGAAATTACAACCTATAACGTTACTATAACAACAATGCTCAGTGCATCATGAGCCTTCCGAAGACACCCGACATGACAAACTTTGCGTTGGATACCACACAATCATAAGGATGAACATGGGGGGTGTAGGGTTTTCCCCCGAGGTACAGCATGTCAGACCCCTGCTGGTTGTTTTTTCCTGTCTAATATTACCACACAGGTAGAGCATCCCTGCAAATCTGTGGATACCTGCTTTACAGCTGCAGATATCTGCAGACCATGTTTGCGGATCGCAGATTAGATGTGGTTACAAATTTTGTATCCTCACAGGGCTCTACACACAGGGTCTCTCTAAATCCTGGCCTAAACATTCATGGGACCAACCATTGATTATACCACAGAGCCCTCTACTTGCCAAATGATTTGATACCTGATTGGCATTTTTACTGGACAAGTTTTTGTTTGTTTGTTGTTTGGGTTTTTTACAGCTTTATGAACTGTACCACAATGCATACTATTTTGGTTCTGTGACGGCTAGAACCACCATCTGAGACAGACCCAAGCCTGTTATTTTCTAATCTAAGTCATCACTTGCACCACATTTAATCATTTGGGGACCAGTAGAAATATAACAGTTGCCCTTCTCTTAGTACAGGCTGAATCAAATTTGTGA
Organism: Malaclemys terrapin pileata; assembly: GCF_027887155.1. Classification (NCBI taxonomy): domain Eukaryota; kingdom Metazoa; phylum Chordata; order Testudines; family Emydidae; genus Malaclemys; species Malaclemys terrapin. The sequence continues at coordinate 108,556,800 of NC_071506.1, forward strand.
TCCTACAGTTTTCAGATGACTTCATAACCAAAAAACAAAGAGCAATATCTCAAATTCTTTTGGTTCCAGCAAAGTGTATTTTACACATACCCACAACCCCTGCACTAGTTGTTGAAGAAAACTGAACGTGCTTTGCTGGTGGAAATTGTCAGGCATGACCTCAATTGTATATAGGGAAAGAGAAATTGTAATGTCCTCGGTAATCATCTATTTACTGTTATAAATGTGAAACAAGGAAACCCGCTGCTGTAAGAAGAGCTCAATAATCACAGCTTTTACTGCAAGTTTAGCACTGTGAGGAAAAATATTGTTAACAATCTAAACTGATGCTACCCTTTGACCACTCAGTTAGAGAATGGATGGATGCGATTTGTCAGACTGCTACAAAAAAGGCCTGTATAAGAATGCTAGTTGGATTTAAAGAAAAATGTCAGCCAATGCAAGGAAAAGGGTTTAGCCACATCTCTAAACGAACTCAGATTTACACTGCAAAAGCAGTACAGTCTGACACTAATCTGCCACATACACACACCAATAGGAATAATTTTTATGGTAGATTCTGAATGGGGCCATTTGCAGGTTAGATGTGTACACAAATAAACATGTCCATGGCCTCAATGCAAAATGATCCTCTACAGCTCCTATCATGTGGGACCTATAATGTGACCTTGGTGGGACTTGGGAGGAGCCACAAAAGGGATGGACAACTTTCTCACCATGCTCCCATTGCTGGCTATTCTGGTGGGCTGAGGGGGACAGAGGCGCCCATCTGTCGCCCTGACATTTCATCTTGGGAGGTATGCCGCCTGCCGGGGGCCCATATCCGAAATGTTATGGAGGCATTGTCGAGGATTATCCAGCCCTCTGACTACTACCCCATGCTACTCATCCATATGGGCACAAATGATACTGCGAGGTGTGACACTGAGCGGATCAAGAGTGACTACAGGGCTCTGGGAGTACGGGTGAAGGAGTTTGGAGCGCAGGTGGTATTCTCTTCAATTCTTCCTGTCAAAGGTAGGGGGCCGGGCAGAGACAGATGCATCATGGAGGTGAATGCCTGGCTGTGAAGATGGTGTCGCCAGGAGGGCTTTGGCTTCCTTGACCACGGGATGCTATTCAAGGAAGGACTGCTAGGCAGAGATGGCGTTCACCTTTCGAGGAGGGGAAAGACCCTATTTGGACACAGACTGGCTAACCTAGTGAGGAGGGCTTTAAACTAGGTTCGACGGGGACAGGTGAGCAAAGCCCACAGGTAAGTGGGGAACATGGAGACCTGGGAGATGGTTCGGAAACAAGAGGGAGTGTGGGCTATAATGGCAGAGAGACAGGAAGGTCAGGGCAAAACTGGGAGGCAAGATCGAACCAGTATCTTAAATGCCTATATACAAATGCGAGAAGTATGGGTAATAAGCAGGAAGAACTGGAAGTGCTAATAAATAAATACAACTATGACATTGTTGGCATCACTGAAACTTGGGATAATACACATGATTGGAATGTTGGTGTGGATGGGTACAGCTTGCTCAGGAAGGTTAGATAGGGGAAAAAGGGAGGAGGTGTTGCCTTATATATTAAAAATGTACACACATGGACTGAGGTGGAGATGGACATAGGAGACGGAAGTGTTGAGAGTCTCTGGGTTAGGCTAAAAGGGGTAAAAAACAAGGGTGATATCATGCTAGGAGTCTACTACAGGCCACCTAACCAGGTGGATGAGGCTTTTTTTAAACAACTAACAAAATCATCCAAAGCCCAAGATTTGGTAGTGATGGGGGACTTCAACTATCCAAATATATGTTGGGAAAATAACACAGCGGGGCACGGACTAGCCAACAAATTCTTGGACTGCATTGCAGACAACTTTTTATTTCAGAAGGTTGAAAAAGCTACTAGGGGGAAGCTGTTCTAGACTTGATTTTAACAAATAGGGAGGAACTCATTGAGAATTTGAAAGTAGAAGGTAGCCTGGGTGAAAGTGATCATGAAATCATAGAGTTTGAAATTCTAAAGAAGGGTAGAAGGGACTACAGCAAAATAGAGACAATGGATTTCAGGAAGGCGGATTTTGTTAAGCTCAGAGAGCTGATAGGTAAATCCCATGGGACTCAAGACTGAGGGGAAAAACAACTGAGGAGAGCTGGCAGTTTTTCAAAGGGACACTATTAAGGGCCCAAAAGCAAACTATTCCGCTGGTTAGGAAAGATAGAAAATGTGGCAAAAGACCACCTTGGCTTAACCACGAGATCTTGTATGATCTAAAAAATAAAAAGGAGTCATATAAAAATGGAAACTAGGACAGATTACAAAGGATGAATATAGGCAAACAACACAGGAATGCAGGGGCATGATTAGAAAGGCAAAGGCACAAAATGAGCTCAAGCTAGCTATGGGAATAAAGGGAAACAAGAAGACTTTTTATCAATACATTAGAAGCAAGAGGAAGACCAAAGACAGGGTAGGCCCATTGCTCAGTGAAGAGGGAGAAACAGTAACAGGAAAATTGGAAATGGCAGAAATGCTTAATGACTTCTTTGTTTCGGTCTTCACCGAGAAGTCTGAAGGAATGCCTAACCTAGTGAATGCTAATGAGAAGGGGGTAGGTTTAGCAGATAAAATAAAAAAAGAACAAGTTAAAAATCACTTAGAAAAGTTAGATGCCTGCAAGTCACCAGGACCTGATGAAATGCATCCTAGAATACTCAAGAAGCTAATAGAGGAGGTATCTGAGCCTCTAGCTATTATCTTTGGAAAATCATGGGAGACGGGAGAGATTCCAGAAGACTGGAAAAGGGCAAATATAGTGCCCATCTATAAAAAGGGAAATAAAAACAACCCAGGAAACTACAGATCAGTTAGTTTAACTTCTGTGCCAGGGAAGATAATGGAGCAAGTAATTAAGGAAATCATCTGCAAACACTTGGAAGGTGGTAAGGTGATAGGGAATAGCCAGCATGGATTTGTAAAGAACAAATCGTGTCAAACCAATCTGATAGCTTTCTTTGATAGGATAACGAGCCTTGTGGATAAGGGAGAAGCTGTGGATGTGGTATACCTAGACTTTAGTAAGGTATTTGATATGGTCTCGCATGATATTCTTATTGATAAACTAGTCAAATACAATTTAGATGGGGCTACTATAAGGTGGGTGCATAACTGGCTGGATAACCATACTCAGAGAGTTGTTATTAATGGTTCCCAATCCTGCTGGAAAGGCATAACTAGCGGGGTACCTCAGGGGTCTGTTTTGGGACCGGTTCTGTTCAATATCTTCATTAACGACTTAGATATTGGCATAGAAAGTACGCTTATTAAGTTTGCAGATGATACCAAACTGGGAGGAATTGCAACTGCTTTGGAGGACAGGGTCATAATTCAAAATGATCTGGACAAATTGGAGAAATGGTCTGAGTTAAACAGGATGAAGTTTAACAAAGACAAATGCAAAGTGCTCCACTTAGGAAGGAACAATCAGTTTCACACATACAGAATGGGAAGAGACTTTCTAGGAAGGAGTACGGCAGAAAGGGATCTAGGGGTTATAGTTGACCACAAGCTAAATATGAGTCAACAGTGTGATGCTGTTGCAAAAAAAGCAAACATGATTCTGGGATGTATTAACAGGTGTGTTGTGAGCAAGACACGAGAAGTCATTCTTCCACTCTATTCTGCGCTGGTTAGGCCCCAACTGGAGTATTGTGTCCAGTTCTGGGCACCGCATTTCAAGAAAGATGTGGAAAAATTGGAGAGGGTCCAGAGAAGAGCAACAAGAATGATTAAAGGTCTTGAGAACATGACCTATGAAGGAAGGCTGAAAGAATTGGGTTTGTTTAGTTTGGAAAAGAGAAGACTGAGAGGGAACATGATAGCAGTTTTCAGGTATCTAAAAGGGTGTCATAAGGAGGTGGGAGAAAACTTGTTCACCTTAGCCTCTAAGGATATAACAAGAAGCAATGGGCTTAAACTGCAGCAAGGGAGGTTTAGGTTGGACTTTAGGAAAAAGTTCCTAACTGTCAGGGTGGTTAAACACTGGAATAAACTGCCTAGGGAGGTTGTGAAATCTCCATCTCTGGAGATATTTAAGAGTAGGTTTGATAAATGTCTATCAGGGATGGTCTAGACAGTATTTGGTCCTGCCATGAGGGCAGGGGACTGGACTCGATGACCTCTCGAGGTCCCTTCCAGTCCTAGAATCTATGAATATTATGCCCAATACCTAGCTAAAATGTGTTGTTTTTTGTGGTAAGATACAACCCTCTTTTGGATAATAGGTATTTTGAATAAGCAAGTTTTCAAGTTCCATATAGAAGCATACATCTTCTGACATTAAAATAGTTCAAATAGATTCCCTAAATGTATACTCAATTTCATGTTACATTTCTTCACAACCCAAAATATTCAGCTTGGAGACTAAATTTATGGTACAGAACAATCTTACAAAGAGGTAGGGATAAGTCATGCCCTCTGTGGGAAAATATTACAGAAGAATCAAGTAACTCTAAGGGATTGGGGACTGTTTGATAGCATGTAGTCAGATCCCATGTAAGATAATTCTGCCATTGGCAACCATTATTTAATGCAAGGAAATCTCCATTGGTTCGTAGGGGGCTGGTACCATAGAGTGACTATTTCGTGACCAGCCCTTCAATTTCATTAGGTTTTTCACTGTTTTTATCTCTTATGCAGGCAAAATATGGCCCTTAGTCTTTTATACAGCTCAGTAGTCTATATGCTGTTCTCCGCAAGCTTTTCCTTAAACTTATTAACAAGTTTCAGACTTCAAATGATAGTTTATTAGTTCTGGTGCATAGTCTTAGGCCTCCCTCCTCTGAAGGAGTAAAGCAGTGGTGAGCAATTAAATCTGTTTCCTACAATGAATGTAATTTAGTGATATTACAATATCTAGTTTCAACTTGTAACACATCTCTCTAACATTAATCATTTCCTAAGTACATCCGTATCTGTGAAGCAACATTAGGACAACTGATGTATAGCAAGCACGGAAAAACCCCAAGAGGACATATAAATAATAATACAGTTGCAAATATTCTCTGATGCCAAGCACTATTTAAACTGTGGCAATGAGAACAATGTTCTGCTAAAACCTGTACAACAGCAGCTCTGGTCTCATGAATTTTCCTACCAAAACAGTGCTTTTTATTTTAGCTTCACAAACGAAAGTATCAGTTAAGACTGAAATAAACACAATAGATGAAATTCTTAGCTAAAGTAACATAGCTCACTTCAATGAAGCTACAGTATGTCAATTTATATAGCTGAGGATCATTCTCCACTGCCTTGCATCTTGAATAATGATTGACACCTGTAAAGTGGGTATAAAATACTACCAAATCAGAGTAGTAATATTTTAAACCCCCTTTGTATAGGTGTGCCAATGACTACCTATGGTGTAAAGCAGGCCTGCACAACATGCGGCCCACGTGGGCTCACTGTGCGGCCCACAGGGGTTGAGTAGGTGGGTTCACTGTGCGGTCCATGGGGGGGTAAGTAGGCAAGCGGCGGGTGAGGGAGGGGGGCTGAGGAGGCGAGCAGGCAGGCAGTGGCGGGGGGGCAGGTGAGCCGGAGGGGTGGGGGGCTGAGGAGGCAAGCAAGCGGGCAGTGGCGGGGGCTGAGGAGGCGAGCCGGGGGAGGGGAGCCAAGGAGGCGAGCGGCGAATCGGTGGCTGACCTGTTCTACTGATCTGGTCTGGCTCCCATCCCCTCTCCCAGGGCCGGCTCCAGGCACCAGCAAAACAAGCAGGTGCTTGGGGCAGCACATTTCTAGGGGCGGCATTCTGGTGCCGGCCATCATAGGCGCCGACCCCGGGGCATGGGGAAAAAGTGCCCCCGCCGCCCTAGTTTGCCACCCCAGCTCGCCTCCGCTCCGCCTACTCCCCTGAGCGCGCCACCACCACTGCTTCTCCCCCCTCCCTCCCAGGCTTGCCACGCGTGAAACCACTGTTTCGCGCAGCAAGGCTGGGAGGGAGGAGAAGCTGAGCGGCGGGGCACTTGGGGGAGGCGGCGGAGGTGAGCTGGAGTGGGGAATGATTCCTCTACCCCCCCCCCCGTAACTTCCTGTGCAACCTCACCCTAGCACACCTCTGCTGCGCCTGTTCCCCTGAACGTGCCGCCGCTCCGTTTCTCCCCCATCCCTCCCAGGCTTACCGCGCACAAAACCACTATTTTCCGCAGCAAGGCTGGGAGGGAGAAGTCAAGCCGCGGGTGCTCGGGGGAGGCGGTGGCAGCGGAGCGGAGGTGAGCTGGAGCGGGGAGCAGTTCCTCTACCCCTCCGTTACTTCCTGTGTCCTGCCACCCTAGCTCATCTCTGCTCTGCCTGCTCCCCTGAACGCGCTGCTGCTCTGCTTCTCCGCCCTCCCTCGCCTGAGAGGGAGGGGGGAGAAGCGGAGCGGCGGCACGCCCGGGGGAGCAGGCAGAGCAGAGGTGAGCTAGGGCGGGAGGTCTCAGGGGGCCCGCAGGAAGCAAGGGGTGGGGGGAAATGCAGCACGCCGGGGGAGGAAGCAGGGCTGGTGATTTGGGGAAGGGGTTCGGAAGGGATTGAGTTGGGGAAGGGCCAGGGGGAGAGGGGCATGAAAAAAAAGGGGGGGGGCAGCCAAAATTCTTTTTTGCTTGGGGCGGCAAAAATCCTAGAGCCAGCCTTGCCCTCTCCAAGGGTTGCAGCTGTCTGGAGGTGCCTGCCTTCCACGCCTTCCTCATTCACACCTCATTCATTCAACAGGGCAATTGATTACAAAGTGGGAGGAAGATCTTATTCTACTTCTAGCAAAAGACATTTTTCTTTTACTTTATACTACCTTAAGGGCCCGCTATAACAAATTACCGAGGTTCAGTACTGCTGTTTCGGTGGGGTGGCGCTGGGGAAGGAGGGTTTGTTTCCACGGGGCAGATGGCGCTGCGGGGGGAGGGTGTTTCGGCGGCGCTGGGGGGGTTGTTTCCGTGGGGTGGGCCGGTGGCGCTGGGGGGGGTTGTGTTTCAGGAGGTTGGCAGCGCTTGGGGGGTTTCGGCCCTCAGCTGTTTTCTTTGGAGTAATATGGCCCTCGCCGCTTTACGAGTTGTGCAGGCCTGGTGTAAAGCAATGGAGATTCAGGCCTCAGAATCTATGCTTTACTGAAAATACAACCACTATATGGGAAAAGAAATCAGATGGGGTTGAACAGACAAACAGAATGAGATGTAAAAGTGTACCTGCCTTAGGCTAAGTTGCTTGAAATTGGGACATGAAGGAAATTTGAACGAACACTGATCAGCAAATGGCATAAAAATACTGGATAATATGATATCTTTTATTGGACCAACTTCTGTTGCTGAAAAAGAGCCAAGCTTTTGAACTTACGCAGAGGTTTTCTTCAGGTCTGGGAAAAGTACAGTACCCAGAGTGTCACCTGAGTGTTAGATTTTTACATGCAAACACTGCATTCTACTATTGTACTTTATATTAGTCTAAAGAGCCCTCTAGTGGTCATACATAGAGTTCTTTATCAACTATTTTGAGTGGTAAACTACAACCTCCTTGCAAATTTGTACTTACTCACTCTCTTGAAATGAGGAAAGTATCCTTAGTTTAAGGTTGGGAAAGTAGATTGTAGACATTGAGGGAGGAGCCGGGCCCAGCGTGGGACGGTGAAACGAGGACGGGTGCCAGGAGCCATGCGCCCTGGAGAGTGGCGTCTCCTCCCGGAGCTGGGTGTGCGTGCAGGGCCACGGGAGGCCCCTAGCCAACACATCCATTGCCCCCTGCAAAGCCAGCTGGAAGGTGTTGAGGGGGAGGTGGGCCCCCTGATCCATCCTGGCACCCTGATCCTTTCTGCCTCCCTGTCATTGCCTACCCACCTAAAGTTGGGGCCCATGCAAATGTCCCACACTGGCTACACCACTGATACAGTCATTTTTACTTTTTGTCTGGCCCAATGCATATTAATGATTTATACAAAGTGGAACATCTTGAACAAGAGTGATTGGGAAGTCCCACATCAGAATATCCCTGAACCCTAGTAGTTAGAGTGACCACTTGAGAGGTCTCCTACCAGGACAAATTTTAGAACAAATAATGCTGATTTTCAGGGCTTACCACATAAACTCTCTTAAGAGGGAAAAGGCAGTCACTTCCCAACAAGAATCCCTAAGGTGGCAGGGAGAAAGAGGCCTAATAAATCTCTTTCAAAGAGTACTTGTACAGAGGACCAGGGGAAGCCCTCTGACAACAAAAGTAGCCACACCAAGTGCTTTAGTGTTCATGAAAGGAAAGGTCTTAAAATATATAATATATATATACAGACTGTATAATATAAATACATACAGACAGTATAACAAAACATAAACCTCAACCTAAGCTTTCTCTCCCACAAGCTTGGTTATTCCTAAGACTTCTCTGTAGGCCTTTCTCTGTCCTAGTCACTAGGGCCCAGATCCACAAAAGGAACTTAGGTGTTTTGACACTGAATGTCTTGCAACACCTAATTTTTAGGCACCTAGAAAATCACAGGAACAACGCTAGGGTTGCCAATTTTTGGTTGGACATATTCCTGGAGGTTTCATCACATGACATAATATTTAATTAAAGATTAATCTTTAATTTCTGGAGACTCCAGGACAATCCTGGAGGTTGGCAACCCTAAGTGATCCACAAAGCCTGAGTTCATTGCCTAAGCTCTTTTAGGGTTGCAAACTTGGTATTATTTAAAAACTGGAACCTCCCCTGCCCCACCTTTTCCCCGTAGCCTGGCCCTGCCTCTTCCCCTGATGTCCCACCCCCATCCATTCCTCTTCCCCTCTGCCTCCGTCGCTCACTGCTTTTCCCCTCCCACCTGGGTCAGGAGAGATTTTCCTGCGGAGCCGGGGCTGGGAGCTGCAGCTGCCCAACCAAGGCAGAAGGCGGCCCCAGATGATTAGGGGCTGCCATGGGTGATGACCCGGCGCCTCCCATCTCTCCTGCTCACAGTAACCGAACTTTGTGTGTCCAGTCAGTTGATCTAACCAGACACTGAAAAACAGACATCTGGCCACCCTAGGCTCCCTGTACAATGAACGAGAAGAGATATTGCCTACACTGTAATCCACAAAGCCAGCACACCAGGCAGGGAGCTACCCAATGGAAGATGCTGGTGAGCAGGGCCAGAGTTCCATTTAGGCACTGTAGGCTCGTGCCTAGGGTGCCAGCCTTACCTCTCTAAAACTGTGTGCAACATGAAGGTCAGCTGTAGGCAATGGGGCACTGAAGATGCTGTGCCTAGAGACATGTAAGGTGTAAACCCGGCCCTGCTGGTGAGCAGGGCTGGCTTTAGGCCAATTCAACCAATTCCCCTGAATCGGGCCCCGCACCTAAGAGGGCCCTGCGCCCAAGCCCCGGTATGGCATACCGGCGTGGCCTGGCTTCCCCAGGGGGCAATTTAAAGGGCCTGGGGCTCCCAGCAGGGGCTGGAGCCCCAGGCCCTTTAAATTGCCACCAGAGCCCCACTGCTGGAGCCCTGGGGTAGGGCTGCAGGGCTCTGGGGGCTATTTAAAAAGTCCAGGGCTCCCACTGCCTCTACCGCCCCGGCCCTTTAAATAGCCACTGGAGCCCCACTGCTTCCCCAGGGCTTCCTCGGCTATTTAAAGGGCCAGGGCGGTAGAAGCAGGGTAGCCCCGGGCCCTTTAAATAGCCCCCAGAGCCCTGGGGTAGCGGGGGGCTCTGGGGGCTATTTAAAGGGCCGGGGCTCCAGCTCCCTCTGCCACCCCGGTCCTTTAAATAGCCGCTGGAGCCCCGCCACTTCCCCAGGGCTCCAGCAGCTATTTAAAGGGCCTGGGTGGTAGAAGCAGGGGAGGCCTGGGCCCTTTAAATAGCCCCCAGAGCCCTGGGATAGTGGGGGCTTGGGGGCTATTTAAAGGACAGGGACTCCAGCTGCCTCTGCTGCACCCCCTGCCCACACCAGCCCCAGCACCCCCTGCCCTGCCCGCAGCCAGCCCGTCTCCAGCTGCACCCCCTGCCCTGCCTCCAGCCCCACAACCCTGCCTGCACCAGCCCTATACCCCCTGCCCTGCCCGCACCAGCCCTGCACCCCCTGTCCTGCCTGCACCAGCCCCGCCCCCTGTCCTGCCTGCAGCCAGCCCTGCACCCCCTGCCCACAGCCAGCCCCTGCGCATCCCCTGCCCTGTCTCCAGCCAACTCCTGCCGCACCCCCGTGCGGCCCTGCCTGAAGCCAGCCAGCCCCACACACACCCCTGCCCGCACCAGCCCCGCACCCCCTGCCCAGTCTCCAGCCAACCCCTGCCGCACCCCCTGCCTGAAGCCAGCCAGTCCTGCACTCCTCTGACTCCAGCCCTGCCAACCCCTGCCACACCCCCCTACGACCCTGCCTGAAGCCAGCCAGCCCACCCCACACACCCCTGTCTCCAGCCAGCCCCGCACCCCTTGCCCTGCCTGCAGCCAGACCCTACCTCCAGTCAGCCCCTGTCCTGTCTCCAGCCAGCCCCATGTCCACTGATGCCCTGCAGTTCCCAGGGCAGTAACCCTGCACACCTGCTTCAATGAGGGGGGCAGGGAGCAGCTGGGACCCACACATGTGCACACCACTAGGGTGACCAGACAGCAAGTGTGAAAAATTGGGACAGGGGGTGGATGATAATAGGTTCCTATATAAGAAAAAGATCCAAAAATCGGGACTGTCCCTATAAAATTGGGACATCTGGTCACCCTAGCACACCCCCAGAGAGTGGCGGGGACCCACACATGTGAAACAGAGCTCATTAATAACCAATCAACAGCATATATGACACAATGTACATAATATATAATTTTATTATTTATATAGTTATGGAAAGTAAATAATACATGGAAGAAATGAAAGGCTTTTTTTTATGGGGGGGGGTTGGTGTTTTTTTGTTAGTCATCCCTGCTGGGACCCCGCCAAAAATGTTTGAATTGCGCCCCGCACTTCCTAAAGCCAGCTCTGCTGGTGAGAGGGCCGCCCCCTCCGAGTTCAGCATCTCTCTCTGCTAGCAATCCATGAACTGGGGGAAGATAAGGGTTTGGTCACCTTAATTCCATGTGGGGCCCAATCCAGTGGGTGTAATCAGAGGCCTCCTAACTCCACATAAGAGCTGTTCAAGGAGGACCTCCCTTAAAACCTTTAGCTTTAGTGGTTAGGGAACTCACCTGGGATGTGGGAGACAGCCCCTGCCAGTTAATGCCTCCCTCTAGCTGATGAGAAGAAAGGATTTCCCCTAGGCTCTGCCATCTCCCAGGCAAGTGCCTTAACCACTCAGGATGGAATATTCTGATGTGAGTCTCTCTCAGTGTCTCCTGTTGAAGTTGTTCCACTTTAATTACATACTTGACTAATTAAATATTAGTTGAGCCAGACACACTGTTAGAGAGATTCTGTAGCCCACTGGTTAGAGCACTCACCCGAGAGGCAGTAGGTGCCTAGTCTGTGGTAATGGTCCATTTGGTGCACTTGACTTACAAATACAGCCCTGATGAGGTCACCTTATTTTCTAACTCTCCACAGGCACTGTGGAACATTCCACTGCCTGGCTGCACAAATGCCTCACAATAGCTTTTCAAAAACTCCAGAAGAAAGTTTTCTTACTGAAAAAGAAGCATGAGCTGAACATTCACCTTGGCCTCCATTCTGAGAAAAAGGCTTGGAAGTAGCATCAGCAGGGGAATTATGGAAGTTTCCCAGGAGAACATGGGAGTTTTACCTCTTCTGTCACAATTCCCCTGGGTGCCATGAGGTATTCCACAGTTCATTTTGAAACCTCCAAGAAGCCATTGCTTCGGGAGCTGTGCCTGGAACTGCAGCATGTTTGTACTTAGAGGGCATGGCAGCTGAAACAGTGAAGAGAAACAGTGTTTGCAGAGGTCAAAAACTGGAACAGCATAGACAGTATGGACACTATGCTTACACACCGGTACTATCCCTCCAGTTTAAGGAACAGTTCAAATTCACTAGTGCAGATTTAAATTTAAATTCTCAACCTTAACTTTGCATTAACCTTTTTTTTCCCTGTAGGATTCTTATCTAGGAGTATGATGTAATGCCTTTACTTGGAATCCTCACCTACGCTGAACTTAATCACTCTCTCTGTGTCCTTGTGGCTTCCCAGCACAAGGGTCATTTCTCTGGATGCATCAAAGGTTGTTCTTTAATAAGATAATTCAGGAACTAGCAAGGGTGGCTTTTCAACTCATTTTTCCGCTCTTCTTTATAATGCTTACTGTTTCTTAACACCGATTGCATGCTAATCGCAGCTGTGAATGAATAAGAATTGTGACCTTGCAGTGAATTAAAATTTCACACCTTTAATAGTGGTATAAAGACTGATGATAGGTTATTCTAACTACTTTTTTTTTTTTTTACCATGGTAAGAGGTTTTGAGTCTAAAAGTCTGATGACAAAGATATCCCCTGTGACAAGAATGATATTTCCTTCCAGGATGCTTTATAGTATATTGAAGTTTACTGCTTGGGAGCAAATATCCTTTAGAATTCAGTATAGTCGAATGATACATTATGCATGACCAGCAATATAGCTAAAATCATGGGATTAGTAACATAACATGAGCCTTCATCTTGTTCCTGTTCAGTAAACCAGAGACATGAAAGGGTATTTAAATAACTACTTTCTCATTCTTCCATCGGGAGAGTGAAAAAGAGAGACGCTATCTTAGCACCCAGGCATTTATTTAAAGGATTCTAACTGCAGGGATCTGGGAGGCTACATGTGTGTTGCTTATGCTTTAAGTAGGATTTGACTCATTTTAGTGTGGAAAATGGGAATTCAATTACCTGGATTATGTAGCACTTCTACAATAGCTTTCAGACTTTCATCTTCCTAGATTTAATGCAAGTTTGTTATCAAAATGTAAACCAAATTTATGTTTCCCATAATATAAAAATATTTATCATGGCATAACATGCAAGAATAATATATATAGCCCTGGAGTGATTACAAGTCTGATAGGGCTCTGCTGTGGTCATTAACCACGAGGTCAGAGCTCACAAAATTTATGAATGGCTATAGAACCAAAAAAGTAAGCTTGTATACCCAGAGGAAATTCAGTTCTACTTTATAACTATTATATTTTTACAATGTAAATTATGGTAGAGCTCACAGATTCATGTTATGATTCTCAGGCACTTCTCCTATTCCTGAAATCTCTGTTGGAAAATGAAAGATTCTCCCATGCTCATACTAATGTAGACTGATGCTAGAACAAAAGAATTATGATGTTTCCACATGATAGATCAGGATTTCTGTTTTATTATATGAATTATTACTTTCTATTAGCTTTTAATTCTCTAAAGATCATGATATAGAAGGAGGAAAATAACTCTCTTTTATGGTGAAAAATTGTAATAGCTAACATTCCACTTATATATTACATATTTAAACAAGGATTAGCAGTTGCTTTTCAGAAGGAGAGAATAATTTACAAGAATTAGTAGAAAATAATTTACAAGAATTGCTTTTTAATATTTAGTGTTCCACAGATGAAGAAAAATATAAGTGTATTTAAAGTATTCACTATTTGAAAGAAGTCCTATAGGAGAAAAAATAGTCTGAGGGTGGAAAGCCACAGAGACCCTTCAAAAATGAGTGGTCCATTTTCACAGACACTTTTTTTACCCTGGGCTGCTGCCCCATTCAAGTGAATTGCCTATGTAGTGCCATGGAGATGTTAGTATAGCTCAGCTGAGTGCTTCCAAGCTGGTAAAATCAAGTAGCTTCAGTGGAAATGTACGGCTAAACCCATATCATGGAGATGCATATTTAATAGAGGTGACTATAGTGCTAAAAGAAACTATCAAGATTCCAGAGCCTCAGCTGTACTTTTGTGCAACCACCAGTTGGATCTTAAGCAAATGAACACTTGAAGCAGTGACAAAATCATTAAACAACTACTGCCACAATTAATTAATAAAATACTTTATTCCGCAAGGTCCCAATTCAGCAATCCATCCTTATTCAGCATAGTACTTAGGCACATGCTTAAATTGTTCCATGGGCCTGACCTCTAAGCATAGGTTTAAATGCTTGGTGAATAGGGGCTTAAGACATTACCAGTTAGTGAAGATAGATATTAAGTAAATCAGTGAAGAAGGGTCAAAATCTTTACCTTCTAGTTCCAAGATCATCTCTTGTTGATTGTGAAACCAAACATTTCATAGATTACCCAAGAAAGAAAAGATCGAGCTCTTATGCAATAATTTGTTTAATGTATACATTAAACAAATTATACATTTGTTTTATGCTATAAATATAGCAAATATCGCAAATCATAGGATCAAACAGCTTCTGTGAAATTAAGAGAGTTTACACAAAATTAACAAAAGATTGAGTAAATTACAAAATTGTAGGAGGTAAGAAACAGAATTGTTATAATATCAACACCCCCACCTCCTTGAAATACTAAGGAACTTTAAAGAGGTTTTTTTTTAAGTTATGATTAATCCTGTCTAAAAAGAAAATTTAGAAGGGTTTCACAGATTGACTTTGAAAGGTTATATTGGTCCTCCTTCTCGAAGTTATAGAAGCAAGATGCATATGCTGTTAAAATACATACTATTCTCTAAGGTCAGGAATGAACTCTGCAAGATAGTATTTGAAAGGAACATTTTCAAATACCTTCTATGACTTGATATCATACAGCTGTTATCAAGTCACATATCACAAATGCAGGTTTCATTTTAAATTTGACATAGCCCAGAATTATCACCAAGTTTGTACCCTGGGATACGAAGAATTTTAAATAAATACATGATGCTATTCTCCTCTCAAATACAACAGACTGGGAAAAGACAGAAATACATGCTTTAGAGAACTGTGCAAGGTGTTTGTTGAACCAGCAAATAAAGTGAGCAAGCAGATTTCTTTCATCTTAAAAGTAAAATCAATTTAGGATGAATAGTGTAAGTAATTTGTTTATTAAGTAAAATGTAAAGAGAAAATCAGTAGTAATATGAGTACTACAAAGATAAATAGTGCTCCACTCTTTAATTATTTTAAAATAAATTTCTTTAAGTAGAAGTCATTGTCCAGATCTAAACCCACTGCTATCTGTTTCAAACCCCAAATACTACATGAGCAATACTGTGTTTTTCATTCCCCTCTTTCCAAAAGACATTTCAAGATCAGAATATTTTCTTTCCTATCACTGATCCAGGACCAATGCTAGAAAAAGTGTACTGGTCCTATGTTCCTACCCCTTGAAGACCACATAGTATTTTAAAAGCATGTTATTCTGATTACCAGCTTGGGGTGTGGGGGAGTTCTTCCCATTTCCGTTGAAACATAATTCTAGCAACAGATACCTTATGAAACGTTTGATATCGTGAGAAACTCCAGCTATTAGCTTTCCAATGATACAGAGCATTCATTTCTATTCACAGCAGCTCTTTAAGCAGCAGCCACTAACCCTTAGCAGAATTCAAGTGGGAATCCAGCAATACTACACTGAAATAGGAATGAAATATGTGATTTTAAAACTTGACATCTTCTAGGGCTTATAATAATAATCATATGCCACTGGGAATCTATAAATCAAAGCCTTCTGTCTCAGAAGGTGTGCGTGTGGTATCAGTTTTCTAAACGGTCCCTGCTTCTTGGTCTAGCAGTGGTTTTTAGCACTGGTCCAGAGGCTGACTAGAGCAGGGCACAGATTTCAGATCAGTGCAATTTTCATTCTCTTCATACACAATGTTCCTCCTCATCAGGGCCGGCCCACAACATTTTGGCACCTGAGGCGGGAAGCCATGCCCCCTCACTTGGGCCAAAACTTTGAAAGGTCTCAATTCTGCCTTTTTCCTGTTCTACTCCTCTCATAGTACTGCTCTGCTACCTACCCCAATAAAGGAGAACTAACAACTTAAAATGCCTTGTTCAGAAATTTTAAGTAACACAACTTTCAAATGCCTGAACAGCAAATGTAACTTTTCTTGTCTGCATCGTAAACACTGGCATTTTTATCTGTTTGAATAATCAAAGTGGTGCTTTCTGTGCTTTCTTGGTTGCAAAGATTTGAACTGCTTCCTGCTGAAGGTCCACAGTCTGGGCCAGCTCATGTTCTAGTGAGATGGTTGCAAGGCCGACCAGCCTCTCCTGTGTCATAGTGGAGCGTAGATGTGTTTTTATTAACTTCAGCTTGGAGAAGCTGCGTTCTCCACTGGCAACTGTTACAGGAAGTGTTAGAAGTATGTGCAGAGCAACAAAAGCATTTGGAAAGAGAGTGGTCGTCATTTTATTTGTGCACATATATTCCAGAATAGCCTTTGGGGTTGATCCTGCTGAAATGTATCTTGAAAGGGCTTTCAGTTCATCACCTAAATTACTCGTATCAATATCGCACATGTCATCATGTGTCAACACTCTCTAGTGCCCTGCATTGCTGGTGTAGGACTTCTTCAGGTATAGTGAGGAGTTTTGGAATATCATACAACATCCCAAATATACTGCTGTGTTCCTTGAGCTGCATGAAATGTTCTTCAACTGACTGTATTGCACAATCTAGCACCTGGTTAAAGAATTCAACTTTGAATTGTTGTTTGGGGTCTCTTATGAGATTATCCCGTGCCTCGTAATCAAAATGTCGTCTTCTTCGGTGACTCTTGTATTCTTGAATGGGTGGGAAAATAGCTTCAGTGTGAAGTTCCTTTGCCAACTTCTGTGTACTCTTCAGAATGTTTTGAAATCCCTCATCTGACCGGTAAGACTGTAGTTTTGACTTGGCTTTGATCAGTTGTTCCATTGCTCCAGATATATCAAGGTCAACACCTTGGAGTCTCTTGCTTACAACATTTATTTCAAACAATACGTCATGCCACAACACTAAGCCACACAGAAATTTGAAGTTATGTATGTTTCTGATGATTCCATTTCCCTCTGCCACTGTTCTCCCAAGAACAGTTCCTGTCAAAGCATTATCCTCCATAATGGCAACTATGGCATCATCTATCTTCCCAATTTGGTGTTTGATAGGCTTTATCGCCTCCACTCGACTTTCCCATCATGTGGCACTCAGTGGTTTCAGTGTCCGAGAGGATATTCCCAGATGTTGCTTCAAAATTTGCCATCGATGAGTTGATGCAGAGAAATATACTTAGATGCTTGAATTACATTAAATATCTTGCTGACTTCAGATCTGCCACAATCTTCTGTTTGACTGTTGTTGCCAGTAACTGTATGATCTCATTTTGAATTGTTTTTCCAAGGTAGTGGTGTGTATACATTTCTTGGGTGGTGACTCTTCTTAGATGCTCCTGGAGTACAGCATCAAATTCAGCTATCAGCGCCACAATTTTAAGGACGTTTCCATTGTTTGGCACATACAGCTGATCTGAAGTGCCACACAGTGCTAGGTTTTGGATAGCAAGCATTCTCACAATGGCAGTGAGCCTTTTCAGAACATTTTGCCAGTAAAGAGACTCTGATGCAATCTTCTCTTGATGCTGATCATCTATGGTGGACTTTAACCTTAGTCTCATTTCAAGCTCTTTCCACCAATGGAATGTCTCTGGTGATTTGCTGCCTTCTCATGGCATGCCAGATTTCTAGCCAGATTTTTCCAGTCCTTTGTTCCTGTAGAACCCAATGTGGCTGGAACACTAGACTGGAAGAGTTTGCAACAAAACCCAGCATTCTGGATTTCTGAGTACATAAGCCATGGCCTCTCCACTTTGTCACCATTGGGGATTTCACAGCAGTAATGTGTTGGATGGAAACTTCTATTTTCATTGTCTTTCGGGAACATGAAGTTTTTCACTTACTGTGGCCCATGCAGTACAAGGAAGTCCCCAGCCTACTGCTCAAGTGGGTCCACAGTCCTGGATCATCTAGACTTAAGGAACTAAAACTCAGCAGTAGCTGTTTCTTGCGCCTCCACCACACTCTTCTCTGATCTACACTTTTCTTCAGGAATGTGCATAGTTACATCCATTTGAGATAGAGATATGGATGCTGCAGTAGCTGCCAGGTCACCTGCACTCTGACTAACTAGAAGATCAGGCATCTCCTCACCACTCACATCCTCACTGGGGCCAGAAGGCTCACCGTGAACATTTGTGTCTATGTATCTCAGGAGAGCTTCTTCCAGTTTAGATAGAAAAGCTTCATTTGCTTTCTTTCTTTTTCTGAATGCTGCCCTAGAGGGGCATTTTCTTCTTTCACTCATGACTGCTGTTCTGTGCCAGCTATAGTGGCTCTCAACACTCAGTTGAAGGGGACAAATAAGCAGGCTGGCAGCAGGGCCTGAGTGAGGGAAGATATCAGCGTCTTAAGGGCCTAACTGGCTCCTACTACTTCAGTTGACTGCCTGTTCTTCTCAAGTGGGTTCAGGGAAGCAGCAGGAAACAGGAAGCTCCCTGAGAAGCTGGTGTTAATCAGTCCAGGCTCCTGGGGGTGCAGGAGAGGTACATAAGAGGCTCCTCCTACTCTCTCTCCTTGCAGTTCCTGCTGCTTTCTGTTATTCCCTCTCACCTTTTCTCCTGCCTGCCTGTTATGTCTCTTGTGCCCTCCTTCCTCCAGCACAGCACTCCACCATCTCTGTGCATCTAGAGCAGAGAGAATACATATGCACCAGCAGCAGACACAATTTTCTACACTCTGGGTCCTAGTGGCGCCCTCCCACAGTCTGGCACCTGAAGCGGCCACCTCAGTTCGCCTCATGGTAAGGCCAGCCCTGCTCCTCATAGCAGTATATGACATATGGGGCAATATATGGCACAGTCTCTAAATTTTAAATAATACCGCAAGGCCTGATAAATAACATCCTTGTGTTTATATTTGTACTTCTTGTAAAAAATGTGCTCAAATCTTTATGTTTGGGCTTTATGTTCCTGTTTTCAAAGCACACATTTATTAACAATGATATGATCTGAAAGAACAAACATCCAGTAGCTGCAATACGTTATAACTTAAAACTAATGGATCTCAGCAAGTGACATTTTATATTAATAATGTTATTTGTTAAAGTATTCTTGATTCAGATTGGCTTTCTCTGCTCAAAATTTCTCTGCTCAAATGAAAAGTGAAATAAGTGGTCTGAAAAGTTGTCTAGTTTCACACTAACTTCTTTGTGTATTTCTGTATCCCAGGCTGACTTGCTATGGTGATTTTTTTTTTTTTAACAGAGCTATTCATTACTGAATCACAACATATATCCCTCAGTTTTCTGTAGCAGTAATATATTAGGGAAGCTACTGCCCCTTTTTCCCCAGCACAGCAAAAAACACCAGGCTCAAAAAATTGTGCTAAAAACGACACTGGCCCTCTCTACACTGGTACTAATACATTGTACTAGAATTAGCGCCAGCCCCTGAATAATGGTAGTGAACAAGGTACTCGTTAGTTCCTCAAAACACTTTTCCCAACCATTAATTCAGATTTATCTGAGTTGAGCAGGAGCCAACTGTTCTACATTCAAGCAAAAATGTCTGCTACCCTGTCAGAGAACCAGGAAGAGATGCACAACAAACTGCTACTAATGAAGGCATAGAATTATCAGCTTACTAATGGTAACTCCATGCGCACGTGTGCGCGCGCACACACACACACGCACACACACACACATATCTTGTGCTCTAGCGACCTCATATATATATTGAAAAACCAGAGGATGAAGACCAGAATCATGAGGCTCCGTAAGGGAGAACAAAGGCCTATCAGTACCAAGGGAGAACAAAGGCCTATCAGTACCTTATTATTCTTCAAGTTGGGTGACAGTGAGTGATGTGGATTATATGACAGTGGGGACCAGGCTGGATCCCTTAACTCTTCATTTCCAGACATTCTAGTGTATGGGGTTTTTCTAAAAGGAGTAAAATTTTTATAAAGAATGCATACTTTTTTGGGGTGTTAACAGGACTCCCTTGGAACACACTTGCAACCTGATATCTTCTTGAACAAATTTGTTTTGTTTTTTAATCAGTTTTTACAGTGAGTTATGTTGGTGTGCTGAGAATTTGGGGATCTGTAATTTTCCTATTGGTTCAAAAGGAATACTTTAGTTAAGAATTTAAAAAATGAACATTTTCTCTAAAAAGTCTCCAAAAAGGGAATGTTCATTCCTTCTGGAGGGTTTTTCAGTGATGTTGAAATAGACCCAAATGTATGCAAAACTGTGAACAGGCAGGTAAATCAGAAATTGGATACTTTATGTTCATGTAATGCTAGGTGTTTTACAGAAGGTATGAAGACAAGAGCCGTACTCTAAAGAGTTGACAAAGACCATGCAAAAAACTTACGCCTAGGCTTAACTTCACATCCTATCTCCCTAATTCAGCAAAGCATCCACATTTAGAAAAACTCTTCAGCATAAATGCCTTTCCAAATAGGGATGGATTTAAGCCCATGCTTAAGTGCATATGGGCCTGTGAGTAATTCCACTGCTTCATATGCATAAGTCTTTGCAGGAGAGGGTCCTTGCATACAAACAAAACAAGAGAATTGAGAGATGATGAATAAAGCAATCCAAATCAATGGTGAAGTTGAGCACACACTGCAAGTTTTTACTTTTTTTACTGAATTTATTTTTTAAATACACATATTTTGTAGTATTTTGCAATTGTGATTTTGTTTACTTAACACTACTCAGCAGGGATAGTGACTAAGTTTGATAAGCCTATGAATCAGTTAAAGTGTAATATAAACCTATTCAAAAATCATAAGCGTTATTATGATTTGCATTAAAAATCAGCTGTCTTTTAAAAAAAGGCAAAGTAATAAAAAAAGTGTCAAATATGTCATTTCAGAATCTGAATGAACAAAATAGAAATCAGAATTATTTTATTCAGATTCACTGTGAAGCCCTGAAAAGTCAGCCCAGAGAGCCATAATGCATTTTAAAATCTGTTTGCATATTGCAAAATGTTGTACTCCTAACATTTCAGGCACAAACCTCGATTTTACAGAGAATAAAAGGAAACATTTCATAACAGAGGTAAAAAATTGAATCATCAAATGGTTGAATAGCTCCAAAGATCATGTTTTATCATTTTTATATTATTAATGTTTGCTTCAGAGCTCTGATTTTTCACTCTGTTTCTCATGTACTAGTATGTCTTATTGGAAACCCAGGAGGTGGGCGGGCACAAGCCCGCCCACTTCTAAAGGCCCCTCCCCCAGCCTAGCGGGAGGGACCACTGGACCCAGGGACCAAATGAATGCGGGGGACAACTAACGAGAAAAACAGGGACTGAGGTGAAGGTCATAGGTTCAAAACGAGGGTACCGGATGGGGACACCGAGCAGATTGTGGAATGTTGTGGAAGAAGCGAACTCCACTCTTAGGTTGGAAGCAACAAAATCAGAGACAGCTTTATTCAGGACATGCAGTTGCAAGGGAAGAACACAGCTGACAGAGAGCATCTCTGCCTCAGTTTCTCCAAAGTACAAGCAAAATCACACAAGCATTTATACCTCTTTGTGACGTGCATTAATTCAAAACATCTGCATTTTATTTAGGCTATTTAGGCCACCCAGTATCTGGGGAGAAAGAACGCTACTTTATAATCAAGTAATTCCAATTGTGAGGGGGGAAAAGGCCCATTTTAACTGCCATTTTACTCATATTAATTGATATTTTTATTTTTAAGTATTTGGGAGCTACTCAGATACTCCAGTCATGAAGGCGGCAGAGACAGATAAGTGCCTAAGTGGACTGGTAAATATGAGCAATGAAGGAGAATAGCTTCATCTAGTAAAATCAGCAAGACTTGTCTTGCATACGACAAGTTCAGATAATGTGCTAGTCGTCAGAAAAATGTAGCTAAGTGGATTTTTGCAGTGGATTAGCAGTCAGCTAGTTGTGAACCTCCGCTGTATATTTTTGTTTTTATATTTTAAACTTCTCCCACTTTGGGGACAGTTTAATATTACTCATACTTTTCATTAAAAATGTAAAGGAAAATCCTAATCCAGTGGACAGGGCACTAGACTAGGGGTTAGGAGACCTGAGTTATTTTCCTGGATCTGATACTACGTGATCTTGGGCAAATCATTTCACGTCTCTGTGCCTGCTTCCTCTCCCAACTTTGTCTCTCTGTTTAGACAGTAAGCTCTTTAGAGCATCAGTTGCCTCTCGCTCTGTATATATACAGGGCCTAACACAATGGGTCTCTATTCTTGGCTAGGGCCTCCAGGTCCTACTGTAATACAAATAATAAAAAAGAACAAAAAGAACAACAGTACATGTATTTTAAAATAACCTATACATGAAACAAGTATTTTTCAAATAATAAGAAAACTACAATCTACAGTTATTTAAGTATACAAAATTATTGACAAATAGTCTGTAGAAAGAGAAAATGGGCCAAATTCTCCTCTCTCTTTAGGCTGCATAGGATGTAAATGAAGGCAGAGTATGGCCTAATGGGTACCAGAGTGATTTAAAAATAAAAGTTGATTTGAAATAAAAGTTCATTCCTATTGAAAGGTTGAGAAATGTTATTTACAGGAACAAAAATAATTCTGATTAATGCATGTGGTTCTTCTAGATGAACACAAAAGCTACCTGCTGCAGAAAAGCCAGGCACAATCTGAAGAAGGTGGAAACCAACATCTTCTGGCACAACTACAGAGCCCACATCAGCCCCAGGACATACTGCTTTATTTTTAAGTGAGAGTTGATGTTGATGGAAAGAAGGTTTTTTGAGGTGAGGAATAAGTTCCATGCCAAAGAATGTGATCTGTTTGGTTAATTCAAAGAAAGCATTTTATTTGAGAAGAGTCAGAAATTCTTGAAGTGGCATAACTTTGGACTTTTTGCAGTTTATTTTATAGCTCTCAAAGCTGACAAAGGCTGTGACCAATTCCAGAAGATTAGGGTTGGATTCAAATAGAATGCTAAAAGACAGTAAGATTATATCCACTTACATCAAGGTTATGAAGGATTTTGAGGTAGCGGTAATACATACTGATTTTGAAAAGTACAAAATTTTTATAGTTGTGTGGGTTCTGGCCATGGAAGCTCCATAGTTTTCCCCAAATCAGCAGGCATGGAACTTAATCACAGTGTCAGAGAGGAAAAGTGTTTCCCTTTACTACACCATCAACTGCATTTGGGATTCCATCTTCTATGCACTACTGTCACTATTCAGAAAATACCTGCAGAACAGCCTCCCCAAATGAACACCTTTGATGACCTCAATGATATCAACACTGGGAAGAAGAGTATCCTAAGGCTGATAGCAAGTCAGCTAATCAGCATCCTTCTTAAAGGGCTTTCAAAGTATTTAGAAAGTGTGTAATGATATTCAAGGGCATATTGCCCCTGAATTAATAGAGAAGGATTCTCTGTGTCAGGAAAACATGTACTTAATTTTTTATTTTTATTTTAAATAATGAAACTTATAGTTTGTGTGTTTTCCAGGTGAGAACAGTCCATTGTTTCTCAATCTGCAGACAGAAATTGCAGTTAATCCAGTTTTTCTCTGAGTTCCCTAATAGATATAAAGTTCAGTGAAGACAGAGAACCATTTTTTAGCACTAATCCATCAGGCAGGAAGGGTCTTATGAAGAAGTGTACAATGACTGCATTTCCAGGCTAATGTTTTTGCACAGAGCTCATAGCAATGACAAAGACACTTCCATCACTTGGCCCATTTTTCAGATGAATTATTTGCCCTGATGAAGAGACAAGATCTGTGATCTTCTGTGCCAAGTAAGGTCACATATCTTGTTTTCTAAATAGAGTATAAATTAGATGCTCCTTTAAAAAAGAAAAATAAACTGGAGGGAAGTTACTAGTGGAGTTCCTCAAGGATTGGTCTTGGGACCAATCTTACTTAATATTTCCTTTAATGACATTTGCACAAAAAATAGGAGTTTGCTCATAAAATTTGCTGATATCACAAAGTTGGAAGGCATTATTTACTCACAGACGGATTGGAATATTATACAGGAAGAACTGGATGACCTAGAGAAATGGAATAATAGAAATGGGATAAAATGTAATGGTACAATGTGCAAGGTCATGCACCTAGGGACTAATAAGATTTTTGCTATAAACTGGGAACTTATCAACTGGAAACGACAGAGGAAGAGAGTGATCTGGATGCATTAGTCGAACACAAGATACCTATGAGCCACCACTGTAATGTGGCTTTAAAAGAGCAAATGTGATCCTAGGAGGTATCATCAGAGGTATTTCCAATAGAGATAGGGAAGTATTACTACCATTGTACAAGGCACTGGTAAAACCTCATCTGGAATTCTGTGTACAGTTCTGGTGACCCATGTTCAAGAGAGTTTATTTCACATTGGAACAGGTGCAGAGATAGTGTACTAGGATGATCAGGGGAATGGAGATCTTACAAGAAGAGACTAAAAGAGCTTGGCTTGTTTAGTCTACCAGAATGAAGGTTGAGAGGGGATATGATTGCTCTCTTTATATACATCAGGAGAATAAACACCAGGAATGCAGAAGAGCTATTTAAGCTGAAGAACAAAATTCACACAGGAACAAGTAGAAACTGGCCATGAATAAATTTAGGCTGGAAATTAGAAGAAGGTTTCTAACCATCGTAGGAATGAGGTTCTGGAACAACCTCCAAATAGGCATAGTAGGGGCAAACAACCTAACTAGTTTTAAGATGGATCCTGATAAATTTTCAAACAGGATCATATGGCAGGGTTGCCTGTGATAGCAGCTGACTGGACTTGATGACCCAGTAAATCCTTTCTAGTCCTACATCCTATGTAGGTTCTTATCTGGCACCATCACTGTAATATCTGAGCACTTCTTAAAGATGAACTAGTATAGAACAGGAACCAAAAAGTGGATCTGATTTCTAAGACTCTGAACTCTGTGACTTTATCTCACAATCCAGGTCCCTGAAGACCCACCATAACACCTTTGGGGATGTGATCCACTGTTTGAGAAACTCTACCGCTTTCAGAATACAGAGAGGCCCATGGGGCAGCTAGATGTCAGAAATTTGTGAAACTTTTGAGGTACAGCAATTACCAAGGCAAATTTGGCCATCTTTATATTCAGGTACTTCTCTACTCTAGGATCTTATTATAATAATTCTCCAAAAACCTCTTATATTTTAAGAGTCCATCTTATCTTGATTTGCTAGATGTGGATTTGCCAAGGCTTTTTTTCTTCAGACAAAAATATATATAATAGTTTCCCTAAAGCGTTTAGTCCTGTCATATCAGAGTTTCCATTGAAGAAAAGTATTCAGAAAAGAATGCTTGTAGCTTTTAGCCACACAAAACAATACTGTGGTTTTTTGTCCCTATTAAAAACATATGTTACATGTGTACTCACAATTATTTAAGTCCCAGACTACCAAAGAGGAGAGCCAGTCGATTCATGGATTACTCAATTTACACATAAATCCTATATTAAAATAATGTCAAGAGTTTGGCTTAAACTGAGAAAATCCAGAAAATATGACTGAAGCTCTGGGCCAGACTCTGCTCTCAGTTACATCAATGTAAATCCAGAGTTATTCCTCTGAAACCAATGGAGTTACAATATTTCAGATTTATACCATGGTAAGTGAGAGCAGAATTTGTCTGACTACCCTTAGCTTACTTCACTGAATCGAAGTACTGCAAGGGTCATCAAACAATGGATAACTTTACATAATACATAGTACAAAAAGGTAAGTTAAGGATACTGTTTTGGCTTCTTTGCTGAATTTTCTTGATTTTGTTGGTTTAAGCCAAACCATTAAAATTACTTTAATATGTGTGTGAACACAGATCCATTGGGAAATTGCATTAATTCAAAAAAAAAAAAAAAAAAAAAAAGACTCAGATGAAAACATGTATATGACAGGCCATGACATTACTAAAGAAGCATGTACATTCTATCATATACATACTGTATGACTTTAGACAATCTTAGCAAGCATTTATTATTCAGAATGTTGACATCTGTCACCATCTATTGTTTATGTATTTCTGAATGCACACGAAGAGTGGAGTCCTGCAAAATCATTGGAACTAGCATAGCAGTAAACTCTTTGCCTGAGTAGACGTGTGGCAATTCTCCAAAAAGGGCCATATTTTTGGAGTTTAATGTATGCACCTTATGCACATCTACATCATAGATCATTTGAAAGCTTATTTTACGTATGTTTAGATGAGGTATGAGGTGGAGCTGTCAAATGGTGCTGTAAGCCTGTAGGAGAGGTGAAACAATGGAACCCAAAATGAGAAAATGTCAATTGTTGCACAGTTCCAGAAATACTGCAACATCACTATGACTAGAGTTTAAGTTCATTTCAATACCTTAATATGGTGTTTAATTATATATTAAAAAAATGGGTTGGATTTGCATGGGCAGGTATTTTTTTCAGGAATGATTAAGCTTTTTAGCATGTGGCAAAAATGGTGCAGATCCACATTTTGCAAAATACTACCATTAAATGTTTCACATCACATTTTCTTAAATGTTAAAGTATCTCACAAGTGATTACAATAGTTTTCTACATTTTCAACTGAAATTTGCTGATCAGATCAGGCTCATGCTGAAGGTTGTGTACCAGCAGCAGAGACTGCATGCCCATAGTTTATACTGCATAGTGGGTAGATATAAATATATGTGAATTCTTAATGTAATGCTTCTCCATTTATAAGCTTTTGTACATACACTGTTTTCATTTGTAATTGCCTATGCATGCAGTACTAGCCTTTGAAATATTCTAGAAACTAGTTTTTTAATTCAGTGACACTTATGCACAGGTCAGTATTAGTGTTAGAGATGGGAATACACAGCTTCGCATTATGAATATGAAAAAAAGCTATGAGAGACAGCCGTGGCCTAACAAGAAGTAGCAAAGACAAAGTCAACAAGCAATTCCTTGCCTGTGCACTGAAAAGGGATGAGGAGCATGTTACAGATCTCATCAACAATATGACAAACCCAAAGGCAAGTTAAGATTTATTGGGGCCCTAGGCTTAAAGAACTATTGGGTCCCCCACACCGCTCTTCACATGGGACCCCACCCACTGCTCCTCTTCTTCCTCCTGAAGCGCCACTCCCCGGCCAGACTGGAAGCCGGAGCAAGGCTGTGTGTTAAGAGCCACCCAGGGACCCCAGACCCTCCACCTGTCCTGGACGGCATGCCCCAGGAGGCAGGGATACAGGCCAGGGGCTGCTCTCAGGCACCCCAGCCCCCCAGCCCAACTCGGGGCAGGGTCTTGGGGGAAGTAGTCCAGGAGTGCAGCCGGGGCCAAAGCTCTTGTGCCAATGACCCCACACACACACTTCTACATAGGTTCTGGCAGTCCTGCAGGGGCCCTCAAATTGGCCGGGGCCTCTGGGCACGGCCCATGGGCCCATGCATTAACCCACCACTGGACAAACCGAGACCCTGAATCACATCCAGAGGTACTTGTCAACATATCTACTGGACTGCATGAAACATAAGATGTACAAGAGTGTGTAGTGAAAATAGCAGATGTTGGTGAAGAGCAAATGGAGAGATTTGTGAGTGGTGCACTTGATTCTGATAGGATATGCAGCTTCTTCAGCCCACTCACAAAATCTGGCCTAAAAACATTTGCTGACATGGCCAAGACGACCAAATTTAAGTCTGACAAGGGAAGGACAATCACAGCACCTATCACTCCAGAAACTGTTTTCCTTCGCAAGATGCAGAAATGATGTTTTAATGATAACTGTTATTAGTCACCCAACAGGACCTGTGCCTATGTCCCTCTTCCATGCTGATAGAACAATGAGAGGAACAGACAAAGCTGAATTAGGGCATCAGCTGGAAGCTCAAGCTGAAAGAATCCATGAGCTAACAGTATGTAACAAAGAAACCACAGTGTACATCACTCAGAGGTGCCATGATGATGGCTGGAAACAAATTCCACACATTTGAATTTGGCTGCTGAGTACCTGAGGCAGGTCCTAAAGGATTTCACAAAGCTCATTGTGTAACTGAAGTCTTTGACAGATATGACAACAGTTACTCAGTGAAAACTGAAGAAAGACAGGATCTAAGGTTGGATGGAAGGAATGTCAGGTGATTGGCAGACACCCTGTGTCTCCATGGGAAAAGTTTCTAAACTTGACATCCAATAAGCAGTCAATTGTAAAATTCTTCTGTAAATATTTGGTTCTAAATGCATCTGAGCATGTGGGAGCACTCCCAACATAAACACTCCTTGCTGGAGGCTTTTCTAATGGTGAAGTAGCAAAGTCCATCACCAGCAGAGATGCTGAAGAAGCCCAAGACTTGTATAGTACTCAAGAGAAAGCAGACACAAGGATGCTTCTGCATGCTGGATGTGCCGATATGGCTTTTTGGGGCTCTTGGTGTCAAAGGAACCATAGTAATTAGGTAGGGTGAACAAATGACCCAATTTTATAGGGACAGTCCCAATATTCAGGGCTTTGTCTTATACAGGCACCTATTACACCCCCACCCAGTCCCCATTTTTCACACTTGCTATCTGGTCACCCTATAATTAGATCGCTTTAGACAGATGGTTTGGTCCTTGTTGTTCACTATTTTTCACATATGGAACACTTGGATAACATGTGGACTAAAACAGGCACCATTACCAGCACAACTGACAAGCATTGCTTCATACCTGTGCATGCAATTTGTGATGCACTCACTCTTGACTACTATAACATACTTCCTGCTGTACATGCATTAACAGCATTTGACTCTGTGTCATCCCTATTTGGTACTGGAAAAAATGTGTGTTTAATGTTGTCACAATGAAGGGAACTTACCAAATTGGGAGAAGGTAACTGACAAACTGCAATTTCTCCAGCAAGGAAGTTGGTAGCAATGCTGTATGCCCAGAATGAGAAAAAAAGGAGCCCCACAGAGACCTGAATTGCTTGCATCTCAATCTAACTATCAAAAAGGACAAGACAGTGGCCAAACACCCCCCATGTGAGGACAGTTTTGAAAAGCATGTCAAACGAGTATCTTGGCAAACAAAGATTTGGATGTTCTTGCCATAGGTAAGCCAGATATTGGATGGAAAAATGTGGATGATGAGCTACTTCCTGTATTCTTCAAGGGCCCAATGGCTTCTGAGCCTCTACAAGACCTTTTTTGATTGTGCAGTGATCCCTCTGCAAGTAGGGATCACTGCACAATCAACTGTTGCTGTAGTCAGTTCAATCTTCTCTGCACAGAACTCTGTACATGCCAAGGCAACGATAACCCAGGCACTCTTGACAGAGATCATAATGATGAACTAGATGATAATGATGTTGACTAGTATGTTACCAGCACTAATACATTCAATGATACCAATACAAATGTATTATTTAATTTTGTTTTAGCCTTTAGATCGTTGTGATATTTTGGGTCACAAAGAAATCCAATTTTATGTCTTGAAATAATATATAGTCATTAATCTAACAGAAATGAATGCAAATATTTCAAAATGGTCATTTTTAACATGTTGACGGTTTCATTATTTACCCCCGTTTCCATGGTAGCAGCACCACTTAACAACTCCACAGTCATCTTAAAATAGACATAATAAGCTTTCAAATTATATATGGCGCGCATATGTGTAGAGAGGATCATTAAGCAGACCAAAACAGTGGTGTCTGCTGCTCGCCCCAGATAGGAAGCATTTGCAGGATTAGGTCCTAACTTGGCACTGCACATGCAATAACAAAAGCATACTGAAAAGGCAGGGAGTGCACATGCAAAACACATTTAAAATATCTGTCATCTATATTTTTAAATATGTATTTCAAAATGTAACTGGACTTTTAATCAAAGCTATTTTTAAACTGAACTTAAATGTAAAATGTTAATACTTTATTATAAATATGTAAAATAAAATTCCCAACTGAATAAAATCTCCAAATCAGTATATTTTTTTAAAAAAAGAAAGAGTCTATAGATGTATTCATAAGATAAATAAGGAAAATCCATCTTTTATTTGCAAAATTCCTAGAGTAGGGGGAAGCTGTGCAAAGATCCCCAAGCTGCAGGCCATAGTAAAGGCACATATTTTGCAAATAATAATGCAAACCACGGAAAAATCTGTGGGGGGGTTACGTTCCTTAAATAGGAAATCATTGACTATTTACTTACAAGCCTGGGGAAAGTGGTTTGTTTGTTGCGGGGAAGAAGGAAGAGAGAAATTTCCTTGGCTTCCTACCTACCTTCAACCAATTCATGAGAAAATGCTGGCTGGACGCTGTGTGTGTGCCGAGTAGCATGGTCTATAATGGAAACGCTGACACCAGAGGCGGCAAGCTTGTGGGCGCAGCTGCAGCACTAAGCCAGTGGTGTAACAGTAACAAGCCTCTGCACCCCTCCGCCACATGAACTCACTTCGCCACAAGTATGAATGCAATGTCTTCCGATGCCGTGTGAAGCTGACATGCTGCAAAAGGGAGCTTTACAGACGAGAGGGGGGTGGGTTCATACTACAGCAGCTCTAGAAAAGCCTGTTTAAAGGTCTAGATTAGAACGAAATGCCCAGCTGCATAGAGATAACCCCGGTTAGTTTCTTACCTTTCTTCCTCTGCTCCAGCAGTTAGGGGATGGCATGAAGTTTTAAGCTTTGAGGCTGTTTCTTCCTTAACCCAGCTCCTGTTATCTTGTAATTTCAATAGTTTCTTGGTGCGTAACAACAGCGAGAGAACTGACAACAGCTTCAGGTAATAAAAGAAAAACCTTTCTCTTGCAGATACCCCTTCCTCTCTCTCCACTTCCTCACTCCTCTACTCTGTTCACTTCTTTCTTTCCTCTATCATTCCCTAACTCAGCTCTCTCTCTTCTCTTCTCCTCTCCTGAGGAGGATGTTAGCAGCAAGTTCAGGATCTCAGTTGACAAGAGCTGGGGTGGGCGGCTGTAGGACCACCTCTGCCCACATACATCTCTCCAGCTCGGACTAAAGTTGTGCCCTGAGCAAGTCTGGGGAAGGGATACACAACCACCAAGGTCTGCTCATTGCAATTCATACATGCGGTGTGTGTCTGAAAGCACCGCCTCCTCCTCCTCCTTCTCTTCTTACAAAGGGAAAATTCATTTTTTACATTTCATGAGTACAGTATAGAAACCAGGCCAGGGGTCAGTGTCTGAGGATTCCCACAGCTACTGAATGTTTGAGGGGGAGCAGAAAGAAAGAAGCTCACTCTGAAAAGAAAAGCCTTTTGTGTTCTGGAGAATGTCAGCTTAAATCACGTATTGTCAGCAAACCATTTATTATTGTCCCTGTTACTAATCATACCTTAGATTATAAATGCTAAAGACTTTTTAAAATCCAGATTGTCATTCTTTACACTGTTTACTTCATGTATAAAAACAACAAGGAGTCTGGTGGCACCTTAAAGACTAACAGATTTATTTGGGCATAAGCTTTCGTGGGCAAAAACCTCACTTCTTCAGACTAACACAGCTACCCCCTGATACTTCATATATGTCTTTCATTTTGGACAATGAAAATCAGTTTTGGGTTAATTTCACTTTGAATTACAGCTGGTGTAATGATTCTCAGCACTGAATTGTTTGATTGCAATAATAATAATAATAATGGAAACTTTTCTATTGATGTCAAGTATCAGAGGGGTAGCCATGTTAGTCTGAATCTGTAAAAAGCAACAGAGGGTCCTGTGGCACCTGATGTTAGATGTAGTAAAACCTTTTTTTAATTATAAATTATGTAAGAAAATCTAAAGGCCTAGTTTCTGTGAATAAAGATTTGCAGAATCAGGGCAAATACCCCTAAATGAAGGGATAAATGTAAATTAACCATTTCCCTTTATCTTAAATACAGGTTACATAATGTTTGCACAAGTGACTCACACATACAAACACACTATTCATTACAAAAACTATGCCAAAGGTGACAAGGGGCTAGCAATTGGCTGAACGCTCATCCTGGGCAGCATTCTGCTCCTACCGTAGTTGCATTCACCAAACCTCATTGGTGCAACATCATTGCAAACAATGCACCTGAGAACAGAATTTGATCCTGTGTGTTGAACCATGCAGATCTAGAAACCAATTTCTCAGCCTTATCCACATCACCCAGATCTTTGCAGCAAACAAAGAGGGATTCAGAATAATTTCCACTGCTCTGCATTTCTTAAGAGCGCTGTACTGAGATCTGTGTGCAGAGCTCTCTGACAGTAGATTTAGCTCTAAATCTCAGACCTACTGCATAACACTTTTATATGCTTTCCCTGAATACACAGTTTCAGAGTTTTTACTTTAATTTGTGTACATTTTGAAACACACACTCTGCAGTAATCTCCAAACTTCAGAGTATATGATTGAATTTCACTTTATCCTATAAGAGCCAATTACGTTATATATAGCCACTTTCTGGTACCACCCAAGCACAGATAGCTCAGGTTGCCGGAATTAGTGTTGTCATTCATTTTCAATGTATGTATCATATAATCTAATGAAAGGTTTGTAGCATCTACTTAGAAAATGTCCAGTTCAATTACAGTTTTGATTCATTATCTGGGGTTTCTTACAGCTTTAGGATCTAGTTTGATCTTTGCATGTGATTATCTTGAAACATGGTACATATCTATGTTTTGTCCTTTGCAGTAGGAGGAGCAGCTGCAGCTGGAACTACTTGCATCAGTTTATGTTTTACTACTTATTTCGTGTAAATGATAATACCTAAATACACATGAACAGTTTGAATGCAACTATATTCTGCTGTTGTACAAATATACAATAGATGTAGGAGAAAAAACACAGCACATTCTCAGGACATTGTTAGAGTTCAGGAGAATCTCATGAGGAAACACTTCACAAATCAATTATTCTTGACAACCAAAACAAGTTTAAATTATCCTGTATAAGCCTGCAGTGAGGAGTTGTGCTACTAGATTAGGCAATTATTGAGTAATCATGATATAAAGTAACTGCCTAGTGTTTCAATAATTTTCTATTTTCTACTGTTTTGATGTTTAGATTTCTATTTTGACAACAATTATGTGACATTTAGGTATAAAAGCTGTATAAAGCTTCTAATGTTAATAATAATTCTTAGCATTTATGAGAGTCTTTAATTTTTTTCAGTGCTTAACAACACTTTACAGACATTAACTAATTAATTCTCTTAAAACCTCTATGAGGTAAATGAGCAAGTTTTTGTATTCCTGTTATACAGATGGGGAAACTGACGGAGGGGAGATTAAGTGACTCACACAAGGACACGAAGGGGATCAGTGTCAGACTAAGAAGTAAAGGTATTTATTGTATGTATATTACTAAAAAGTAATATCACACTGCCCACTGCAGTAGGTTTTCTTCATGGAGAAGAACATAATCATACATAAACCATTAATAAATAAGGCTGTAAAAAAATTGTGGGGCATGATTTTGCTGCAGAAACCAGAACTTTCAACATTCACTGCAAATTTTTCACAATGCCATTCAGTCAAATTTGGCCTGGCCAACCATCTGACATAATCCAGGAGATGATGGGGCCAGGACACATGTGGGTTGGGCCCAGCCCCACAGCGGGCTTGTCCCACTTGTTGCCCCGACTCTGCACCAACTGCCACCATCTGCACTTAGCCCTGCAGGTGCTGGCCTCACCCTTTGCCCAGGGCTGGATTAAATTTTTGTGGCCCGGCGCCAAACATATTTGTGGTCCCCCATTGGGGAAATAGGGCATGCGATGGCGGGTGGTCAGCAGACCGAGGGGCCGATTGGGGGCAATGAGGCACAGTAGGAGTGGCCCCACTCAGCCCAGCATAAGGGCACTGTTTACAAACCCAAAACGGTTAGACACACACTGGCCCGCCCAGCCCTGCGCTGCCAGCGTGCTCCTTCCACACTGCCCACACTGCCCCCTTATGCCAGCGCCCCCTCACCCAGAGACTTCCCCCACAGATCCCTATGCCCAGCACCCCCTGCCTAGAGACCCCTCCCACTGACTTCCCACCACAATTACACAGCACTCTGCACACCACACCCCCTACCCAGCTCCCCCACCCACAGATCCCTACTGTCCAGCACCCCCTTCACAGTCCCACCATCACAGCTGTACAGTGCCCCATATTCCAGAGGGAATTCTGCATCAAATTCTGTGCATAATATTTTAAAATTCTGAATTTGTTTTATAATCAATAAATGTGGAAGCTCCACCACAGCAGTGGGGAGCACAGGCCACTGGCTGCATGGAGGTGGGAGAATACCCTGCAGCCTCCCCCGCCTCCCTGGGACAGAGACTTGGCGGTGAGACTGAACCTGACCCTGACACAGCACAAGGGCCAGGCCTGCCACAGAAACACCTGGGGGCCCTGCCCCTTTTGTGCCAGGCACAAATGTGGGCAGGGAGGCTCAGCCCGGCAGCAAGATCCAAGTGCAGAGGGACTTAGTGTGGGGGTATCTAGATGGGGGTAAGAGGGTTCTGTGGGGGGCAGTCTGGGTGCAGGCAGCTCAGTGGGGGATCTGGATGCATAGGGAGGGGCCAGGTGCATGGGCAATGGGAGTCTGCAGGGGGGACCAAGTGAAAGTGGTTGGAGCTCAGCAGGGGGGCAGAGAGTCTGGGTGCAGGGGAGGTGGGGTTATTATATTTAAAGTACTGCACAGAATCTTTTCAGGGGGAATAAGGCAAACGCCACATTCATTGGTAATACATGAATCAATCAACACTGTATCATATACATATGATCTATATTACACTCATGCACTCACATACACACACACAAACACACTCTGTCTTCTTCTTGTTATCAACTAATTGCTCCCCTTAACTTCACTGGCCAGGTGAGTTAGATAGGGGAGGGGTGGAGCCGGGCTTCTGACGATCCGGATCGTTGCTCCGATGTTGACAAGACGAGACCCGGGGTCCTGTGCAAGACACCTCACATTTATAGCAGCTTCCCTCCCATGCAAATCTGTACCAGATTCAAAATCTGTGTCTGTGTCAGTTGGTCCTTTGTGCTGCTTCCTTCTGGGTGTTGTCCCACTGCTGTTCAAAGAGAGTGTTTCCAAAAGAAAGAGATTTATCTACAGGGTTCATTTGGGTGGGGATCTAGGTGTAGGTGGTTGAGGCTCAGTGGGGAGGGTGTCTGGGGTGGGGTCATCGGGGGGTACAGATGCAGGGGAGGTGGGGTTTGTCAGAGTGAGGGTTTGATGGGCCCGCTTAACAGATGAGCCCCAGCTGCTGCCAAGGGGATCCGCATGCTGGGCCCCTGTTTCCCCTATCCCAGGGATCGGCAACCTTCGGCACGCGGCCCACCAGGGTAAGCCCCCTGGTGGGCCAGGCCGGTTTGTTTATTTGCTGCGTCCGCAGGTTCGGCCGGTCGCAGCTCCCACTGGCCTTGATTTGCCGCTCCAGCCCAAAGGGCTGCGAGAAGCCACAGCCAGCACATCCCTCATCCTGCAGCCCCCCATTGGCCTGGAGCGGCAAACCTTGGCCAGTGGGAGCCGTGATCAGCCGAACCTGCGGACGTGGCAAGAAAACAAACCAGCCCGGCTCGCCAGGGGGCTTACCCCGGCAGGCCGCAGGCCGAAGGTTGCCGATCCCTGCCCTATCCCCTTCTCTTCCCCATCCCATGCCCCTTCCCCACCACTCCATCTCCTCCCCATCCCACCCCCTTCCTTCCCCACTGCCTCTTTCTCTCTGCCCCCACTTCACCTATGCCCTTCTCTTCCCCATCCCACCCCCTTCCTTCCCCTTGCCTCTGACCCCTGCCCTGCCTGCCCCACCATGGGCACTCACTGTTGTACAAGACAAAGGGTGGCTCCCAGCATACAGAAGGGAGCTTAACCAGCACTAGAACCCAGAAGGTGGTGTCCAGCTGCAAAGTCCCCAGAGCTGAGCAGCACCTTCTTTTTTCAGCTTGGCTGTGCAGCTCTGCAGTCAGAGTAGGTATCCTCATTCCACCCCCTCCTCCCCAAGCTCCCACCCCTTCTCTGCCTCCTCTCCCCAGGTGAGCATGCTGTGGCCTACCCCTCCTGCTGGCAAACAGCTGATCAGCAGCAGGGAGGGGGAGGGCGGGAACAGAGCAAGCTGTGAGAGGAGGCAGGGGTGGGGGAGTTTGGCTGCACTACTGCAGCAGGAGCCTCAGTGCCAGGAGCACCAAGCTTCTGCCCCCCTGGAATGTGGGCCCAGTGGTGCCATGGCAAATCTGCTACTGCCTCTGCCCAGGTGCAATTCCATCTCCTTCAGATTGTGTGGGCTGGGCCACTGAAGAGCCGTGGCTCCTGTGCAACTTTGAGGACTTCATCTTTTGCGGCTGTCTGGCTGTGCTAGTGCACAGGTTCAGGGAGGCCCCAGTGAGTGGGGCTGGGCACAACCTGTGGCTTATGCATCCCATACAGTGTGGGACTGGGATAGGGGAACCAAGGTAGTGCCAGCCCTCTCCAGTCTCTGAGCTGGGGCTGCCTCTAGGGTTCAGGGGTGTTGGGGCTCACATTCTGCCTTGAGTGTTGAAGGTTTGGCCAGGATTATGTAGCCCCTGTGGGAGGGTAAAGGACCTGCTACCAACTTGACATCTATTCAGTTACAAAACAAGAGTTTAGGTCCTGCACCATCCTCTGCAACCTGTCCCTCCAGCTGCCAATATGCACCTTCAACCCAAGCGCAACTTTAACAGACTGGCCACAACTTTCAGATTAACAACAATCACAACTTTCTTACTGTCTTATTTATAAATGTAACATGATGGCCCCCCAAAGATGCTTCATGGGTTGCAATATCTGTCACAACTCCTTCCTCAGTTTTCCTATTCTGGTCTTCCCAATAACTGCATCCACACTCTCATGTGAGTCAATAACACCCCTTTGGGGATCTGGTTTATTAACATAGAAATAGTTTAACTTAATGCTATACATTCCTGCTCCCCTAGTAATTTGGCCTCAACAGCTCATTAAGATCCTGTGGGTCTCAGCAGTCTGCCCTGTTGGAGCACGGCAATGGAAAGCCAACTTCCTTCTAACCCTAAGCAAGCACAAATGTCAGTTTGCTTTGACACTCATTAGCACTTTACTCCTGGGGGAATTCTGCACCACTGCACATGCGCACAATTTATGTGTTTCCCCCCCCCCCCCCTGCAGATTTCTTTGTTTTCCCGCGGAAAAATGACTTTCTGACAGGGAAGCAAAGGGAAGCCACAAAAAGGGTCATGCAGCCCTTCCCAGCAGTATGTTTCAGGTACCCAGGACAGCCAGCAGAGAGGTAAATAACTGTGGGGCGGGGGCAGGACTGGGGAAGACATGGCTGGTGGCTCCTACCTTGCACCGGGCTCAGCTGCTAGCCCTGGGGCTAGGGAAGACAGGACTTTCTCTTCCCCAGCATGGCATCTGGGGCTGGGTCAGACCCACCTCCAGATTTCTCCCCAGGCTGTAGGAAGCTCTGCAAACTTTCCCCACCCCATCCCAGCGCTTCCTGCACACATCGCTCCTCGGCTGCAGGGGGAGGGATCACTGTATAGGGAGCTAAGCTGTACTCAGACCCCCCACTACCTTCACCTGGACCCCCCTGCAGAGTCCCATTACGGCTGCACCCAGAACCTCTCAAGCCCCTGTGCATCCCCCACTGAGCTGCCCACACCCACATTGCCCCACAGAGAACCCTCTCAACCCACACCTGGATTCCCCACACACTAAGCCCCTCCACACTTGGATCCTGTCTTGCTGAGCCTGCCTACCCACACCTGATGTACCTGGCACAGGGGGGCAGGGCACTGGGGTGTTTCTGGGGCAGGCCCAGTCCTTGCACTCTGTCAGGGTTGGGTGCAACCTTTTTGCTGGGTCCATGCCCTGGGGAAGAGAGGGGGAGCTGCACAGTGATCTCCCACCTCTGTGCAGCCAGTGCTCTGTGCTCCCCAAAGCCATGCTGGAGCCTTCACATTTATTTGACAAATAAAATTTGCATAATCTTGCAGAATTTTATAATGTGCGCAGAATTTTTATTTTTTTGTCACAGAATGCCCTCAGGAGTAGCACTTTCACTGTCCTGTCCAGGCTACTTATTCCTTCTTAAGGAGCTTGATCCTACCCCTGGCTACAGGTAGAGCCAGGTCTTTCCCTCTGGTTGCTGTGGAGCACTTCTTCCCCACAGCCCTCTGGACATGAGGTAGGTGCTTTGCTCTTGCACCTTTCTCTGTCTCCCTCTTATAAGAAGGAGGGAGACAGAGAAAGGTGCAAGAGCGCAAAGCACCTACCTCATGTCAAGAGGGCTGACATGAAGTAGGTCCCACCCCCAGGATACTGCACATGTTGCCTGGTCACTTGAGCCAACAATACAGCACATTTAGGGAAGAAACTAGGAGATAAAATATGACTTGGCTTTGAGTAGCAGCACACAAGGAAGCAACCATGGTGGATAGGAAACAGAATCATTGTAGGAAAAAAGGCCAGTTGAAAAGAGGGGAAACAAGCAAGTGGAATGTAAAGACAAAAGAGATTGGGAAAGAGAGAGAGGAAAGAAAACAGTTTGAAAACTACAGATACCAGTAAAGAAAGGCTGGATTTGTGGCTAACGTATAGGACTGTGAGCGCAGCTTCTGTTCCCGGCTCTGCACTGACTGGCTGCGGGATCTTAGGAAAAGCACTACCTCTTTCTATGTCCGGGTTTATCCAGACTTAAAAGGGGGATGAAAATATTGCCCCACCTCACAAGTCCTGGATCGGAGTATTAGAGTGAGTAACCATTAGAGGGGGAAGTGTGCACCCTTGATACACCCTCCTCGTACTGAGCACCCACACCATTCCTTTCGCTGAGAATCTCCACAGGCTCTACACAGACAGTCACAATTTCATTGCTTCCATTAAGCTAGTGACAAATCCCCCCGGATGTTAATGGGGGGGAAGCATCAGACACGCTGCGCTGCTCCCGCCCCCCCTCTACAGCAAGCGGCAGGCGCCCGCGCGCTCACGAACGGCCATCGCCCCGCCCACCTGCGCGCGCTCGCCTTTCGTTCGCTTCACTCCCTCCAGGCGCGACTTGGGTTCTGGGCGCTGATTGGCTGCCGCCTTCCCGCTTCCTTCCCCCCTACCGAGAACCCGCCATTTTGAAAACCTTGTTGATTCCGGCCCGGGGACAGTGTGAGCGCGAGACGTAAAGCGCGCGCCTGTCCCCGCCCCCATCCCGGTAATAGTGAACTGTCGCCTCCAGCCGCCGCCCACACGGGCGAGAGGAGCCGGACCCCGCCAGGCAGCGCCGAGCCGAGGTGGGTGAATCGCGGCTCCGACAAGGGACCGCGGCCGCTAGGATCACAGGGCGCAGGGGCGAGAGGCCTGTGGGAGCCCCGGATCCCTAGCGTGGGCGGAGTCACTCCGACTGTCCGGCCCTGCAGGGACCTAGCCCGGCCAGGCCTGCGCGGGAGCCAGGCCCCGCGGGGAGAGGAGCCGGGCCCTTCCCCCGCTCCAGGGTCTCCATCCTCCGGCTCCCCGGGCCGGGCCTGGCCGCTCTCACTTCTCCCCGCGGCGGGTTGTGTTTCCCGTCTGAAGGGTTTCCTGGGGGCCCCAGTCCTGGCCCGGCCCACGCCCGCTCGGGGTCGCTGCTTCCCCAGCCACAGCGCGGGGCGACCTGCGCTTCCCTGCAGCGTCCGGGTGCCCGGAGCCCTCCCGTCCACTCCTGTCCCGCCCTGCCGAGCGGATGCATCCCCGTGAGCCAGGGGCATCAGTCCGGCTGCGCCGCGCACTCGCTGCAACGCCGCCCCCGCCTTGTCAGTTCGTGGAGGTCATTCTCCATCCCCAGACACGGGGCGCTGTCCAAAGCTGGGTCCCGTCGGTTAAGCAACGTAACCTTCAGTGACTTGCTTATTACAAAGGGGAGGCTTGGCTACGTCTTTAAAATTGCTGCTACTTTTGAGTTGTGTGAACAAACTGAACAGTTGCAAATGCCCTGAGGGGTTCCTCCAGGGCCAAGTTCGATTTTTTTTTCTGTTTAGTATTGGAGTAACAGCACAAATGATTGAAAAGTTACTTCTCGATTTGCTCATTAGGCATCTCGTTTGGCAAACTGTGTGAAAACCCTTCTCTCCTCCTACTTCCCTTCCTCTCCTGAAATCGCAGGCCACAACATCCCTGAGTACCAATGGTTCTCAACCTTTCCAGACTACTGTACCCCCAAGTTTGTCCTCACTTTAAAAGCTCAGGCACTGATTCCAGGGCTGGAGCTACAGGCGCCAACTTTCCAATGTGCCGAGGGGTGCTCACTGCTCAACCCCTGGCTCTGCCTCAGGCCCTACTCCCTCTCTACCCCTTCCCTCCCTGACCCTGCCGTGCCCTGGCTACTCCCCCCCCCCGCCTCCTGCATGCCAGGAAACAGGAGGGATGGGGAGATGCTAATTGGCTGCCGGTGGGTGGGGGAGCTAATGGGGGGCTGTTGACGTATTACTGTGGCTCTTTGGTAATGTACACTGGTAAATTGTGGCTCCTTTTCAGGCTCAGGTTGGCCATCTCTGCACTAATACGTGATTGATGTTCCATAGATTTTTATCTCCAGAAGGATCAGACTAGATCATCTCATCTGATCTTTTGTATATAACACATGCAACCTAGAATTTCACCCAGTTATCATTGTTCCAAAAACAGCATGTACTCCTCTAAGTTGTTTTTTGTTCGTACATTATGTGAGTGTGTACTTACTATATGACAACATAAATGTAGGTCAATATTCATGTTTAACCAAAAGCAGAAGTAAATATTCCCTATCTGAAGTGTGGCATAATGAAGATTGTGGGTTTTTTAAGCATTTGTATTTTCTAACTCTTGATATTTTGTCAGCAGCTTTAAGCTATGTTAATGCAATGTTATTGCTTTCAGTAGGTATGGCTGTATAGTTCAGGATGCAGACTGAGACCTTCATGTCTGGAAGGATTTGATAACATTGCCATTTGTTATAACTAAAACTTTTACTTTAAAATGAGCTGTTCTTTAGTGGGGTATTTGCAGAGTCACAAAAAATGACCAGACTTGCATTAGGAGGATGTGAAAAATTGTTCATATTCCTCTTTAGGTTACTTGAATTTGTGTTTATAGCATCAAATAGTCAGTCTAAAGTACTCAAACATCCCAGTAATATTGTGACAGGACTTTTATCCAACAAAGATGTCTGGTAGATACATTTAGACTTGGACAAATTAGGTTTTTATTGGTAAATGTCAGTAAACATCAGTTGCACAGTACAAACACACAGGGATGAAAAAATATTTCCATCAATAATAAATTTACAGATAGGCAAAGTAAGAAAAATGTTGCTTGAAAATGTACTAGAGTTTGATTTAAGGATATTTACTGTGTATATTTTGACATAATGTTGACAGTTTGTATTTTAATGGTTACAAAGCTTTAACTTTTTGAATTTGTCATTACATAATTCTGACCCTCCATAATTTTCTACAACTGAAAATGTTTAAAATAAAGCTTAAAACCCAATATTATCCATCAAAATTATATAAAAAAAAAATCTGAGTTCTGCCATGCCTATATAGATTCAAGAATTTTTCTTAGATGTTGTAATAGCTATGACAATTCCCTTGTGTTCCACAGATTCACTCACTATGTCTTCCTCAAAAGAAGATACAATGTCTGCTGAACAAACAGATGAGAGAGAACCTGAAACTGAAAACAAAGTTGAAGAAAGTGATGAGGAAGAGGAGGAGGAGGAGGAGGAGGAAGAAAAAGGTAGGTATACATGCAAAGAAAGGGCTGAATTAGGGGTCAAAGTATCAGATTATATTCAGCAATAATTCTTTGGAGTAGTCAGTGTTCAAGGATGAGTGAAATGTAACAAAGTAGAATAGCTTTGGGAATGAAAAAGGGGGCATGGCTCTATGTGCAGATATTTCCTAATGTCTAACATATGAAAATCTAAGTTTATTTTATTAAGCTTCCCTAGAACTTAATTTTAGGAAACAATTTCCTTTTTTAATGTGACTAACTGTATTTGTAATACCTGTGGCACATCCCCACATGAGAGGAGCCTCAGTGGACCCTGTTGTTGCAGTGGAAGCAAGCATCACATGGACTCTTACATTGTATCCATGTAATGGATGTTATTGTGGTGGGCAGTCCAGGGATAAGAAATTCCTGGTTGTTATGTACTTGGCAGAGGGGGAGATTACAGTTGAAGACAGAATGAGTCTTTCCATGATAGAGCTTTACAAGTAGTTTCTATTCTGGGAATCCAGTGGAAGCTATAAGGAGCAGCTCACCTGAACAAAAAGCTACTTCTTTGTTGTCAAGAGAAGACCACATTAATAGGGGATGCCTTCTTCATCTGCCGAGAAGGAAAGTTCATCTGTGTCTACCCACCATTACTGCCTACGGTATGATAGGTATTGACTAAGGCTCAATCCTAATAGTTTCACACTGCTCTGGACCGGTGTGGTCCTCAACTCTGTTGTAAATGGCCAATATTGATACAGTCAGACTGGAAATCTAGCCTCAGATAATCTTTCAGAACCAGGGCACCTCACTCCATCCCAAACTGAAGAGCATTTTACCTCACTTCTTGTTTCCTGACAAGGTGGAACTCTGTAAGCACGAGGTCTCTGAGGAGTTAGCTTATATCCTCTTTGCATCTTAGACGCCTTCTACAAGGACTGATAATTCTAAGTGGAATAGTTCTTCAGTATGTTGCAGAATCATAAATTAGCATGGGGAATTAACAGCAGGAGCAGTAACTGAAATGACATAAACGTGTCAGACTATGCTGGCATCTGAAATCTGACAGTTTGGAGGTTCTGTGGGTCTCCAGTCCGATTTTGTGAATACCATGTTATATTTCAGCCTTCATTTTGAGTGTCAGCTTGATTATGTGCTTCACTGTATAATGTAACTGTCATGTGGGACTGCATCAGTCCTCTTGTGTTAGGCAGAGCGTGCGTGGTACCTCTGAGTTTGACCCTGAATGAGAGAGTCATCACTGGCTATTAACTATTCAATGGCATTACACTGGCAGGACAATGGAGACTACCAGCAGAGACTAACTGTTAAACCAGCAGCCCACGCAGGGTTGAATGTGTAAGTTCTACTCAAGGGCTGGATAATGGAAAATCACTGCATGAGAAAGTAAAAGCTGTTTCAGGTAGGCTTTGAGAGAGGCTTTCTAAGCAGGGGAGACACCATTGCCAGAAGAGAGAATGGTGCTGGACCCCCTTGAGGACACTGACCAAAAACCCCAAAAGACTTGGGAGTGGTGAGGACACTAGAGGGAAGGATTTCCATTCAGATACTTGTTGTTTATCCATAAATCTATGAACAAAGTGTATATTGTTAATTTCCTTTGCCTATGAATTCCTTGCTTTGACTATCATGTGATCTCTGAACAGTTCAACTGTAAACTGTAGTGCCCATTATGTGTGGACCTTTGGGGAGAGACTTGGAAAGGTCAGCACTGGTTCTATGGGGTCTTGCGCTATAGGGCTCCACATCCCAAGAGGATGTACAGTAACTCCTCACTTAACATTGTAGTTATGTTCCTGAAAAATGCTGCTTTAAGCAAAATGATGTTAAGTGAATCCAATTTCTCCATAAGAATTAATGTAAATGGGGGGGGGGGGGGGGGGTTAGGTTCCAGGGAAACTTTTTTTTGCCAGACAAAAGACTAATATATACTCACAGTATAAGTTTTTTAAAGAAACAATTTAATACTGTACACAACAATGATGATTGTGAA
The DNA here is from genome assembly GCF_027887155.1 of Malaclemys terrapin pileata. Classification (NCBI taxonomy): domain Eukaryota; kingdom Metazoa; phylum Chordata; order Testudines; family Emydidae; genus Malaclemys; species Malaclemys terrapin. The sequence continues at coordinate 108,600,357 of NC_071506.1, forward strand.
CCTTGTTTGAGGTGGTGGAGTCAGAGGGTGGGATATTTCCCAGGGAATGCCTTCCTGCTAAATGATCTAGTAGTCGGCTGAGCCCTCAAGGGTTAACACATTGTTGTTAATGTAGCCTCACACTTTAAAAGGCAGCACGAATGGAGGGAGGAGACACACACACAGTGTGTGGGACAGAGACCCGCACATTGCTCCTTTAAGTACTCTGACCCCACTCTAAGTACACTGCCTTTTTAAATAGATCAGCAAGTTGAGACAGCAGCAGCAGCTGCTGCCAGCAAGCTCCCTCCGTCCTGAGCCTTGTCGTGTCCATCCCTTCCTGCTCTGTGGAGAAGGGGTACAGGGGAGGGGGACACCCTGACATTAGCACCCCTCCTTCCTCCACCCCCTGCACAGCAAGCAGGAGGCTCCCGGGAGCAGCTCCAAAGCAGAGGGCAGGAGCAGCACACGGCAGTGGGGGGAGGGACACCTGAACTGCCGGGCAATTAATAACCTGCTGGGCGGTTGCCGCACAGGGAACTTAGGGGGGCTGCTGGCCCACCCTGGTTCCCAGGTCCCACCAGCTAGCTCCAATGAGCTGCTCTTTCTGCAAGCAGTGGACAAAGCAGGCAGCTGCCAAACAGCGTTATAAGGGATCATTGCTCAACTTTTAACGAGCATGTTCTCTAATTGATCAGCAACGTAACAAGGTTAATCGGGTTGACATTAAGTGAGGAATTACTGTACAAGATGGAGTCTAAGTCCTGGGGTGTGGCTGGGATGCTACAACTTAATTAAAATAAGATCTCATCAATAGGCTTGTATAGAGATTATATCCAAACCTACTTTTATCATATTTGTATGTATAGTTCAGCTCAGTTTTCAGCAGGTGTGGCTCCAGTTAGTTGTAAATCAGTTCTGTAAGTCTCTTGGTTACGTAAATTATAAGATGTTATTTGGGGCTCTTCTTGTTAGTTCAGACTAGCATTTTACACTAAAATTTTGTACAATGTCTCTTAAGTTAATTAGGTACTTCTACTGCATGTTAGGATACTATAGCTGATACCTTGAGATATATTGAAATTCTCCCCCTTCTCTCCATATGATAGCAGTGCAGTTGCAGTGTTTGTCTCACTATTTGTGAAATGTTATACTTAAGGGAAACTGTTTTTTGCAGAAAAGAGTCTCATTGTTGAAGGGAAGAGAGAGAAGAAAAAAGTAGAGAGATTGACCATGCAGGTATCCTCGTTACAAAGGGAACCTTTTACAATTGCACCAGGCAAGTTTGTTCACTTATTTCAGAACTATAATTGTTCTAACTAGTAGTGAATAGTGAAATTTCTTAAGTTGACTAAATTATGAATACTAGATAAGATAACTGAGCCACCATAAATCTTAAAATAGGGTGTTGATTTCTTTTTACGGAAAGAGTGGCTATTAAAATTACAAATGTGGAGAGGTTTGTGTAACTGTCCATCAACAATGTTGAAATACTTGGACAAAGTACATTTTTACCTGATCTCAGGCAGGCACATGATATATAGACACCAGTTGTGAATGCAAGAGCTGCTAGGAATAAATGTGCAAGTGTGTGTAACCTCTATTTGGACACAGAGCATTGGGTAACAAAGGAATAATATAAAGATGGCTAGCAAGTTATTTATTTAATTATGATGGACACGGTAAACAGGCAGTCATCTGCCATCTGAAGTTTTTGGTCTAGTAGTAAAATAACTTTCCTCCTCTACCTCAAAAATATTTCAGTTTTAAACACTTGCTATATTTAAAACAGATACTACAAGTTATAAACAAATGTGTAATTTTGAAGAACATGAATGAGAGACGCAACATAACTTGCTTTAACTCTTTCAGGAAAGGGACAAAAACTTTGCGAAATTGAAAGGATACAGTTTTTTTTGAGTAAGAAGAAAACCGATGAACTCAGAAATCTACACAAACTCCTTTACAACAGGCCGGGCACAGTAAGTCCGTTAAGTCCATTTTTTGCATGATATTAACGCTCTTTTGGTAGAGTAAAACATGTATAGTGTATCCTAGCTTTTCCAAGTGGACATGTGTGTCTTTTTAAAAGCTACATCGTTACAATGCCTGCCCACAGAATGTTAGCATTAAGGTACATAGTCACGTAATTATAATTACATGTGAAATCCTTTATCTACCATTGTTATAATAACATCTAAGATTACGAACACAGAAAATATTTTTTTTCTCAATTCTTCTAATTGTTTACCCGTGCGTTTGAGAGCACTACATGATAGTTGGTTTCACTGTGGTCTCTGCATATTTGTGACCCTTTCATACAGCAACTGGGAAAGAGGACACTTTTTTATTTAAAACAAAACAAAACCCTAGTCTTTTCCCCCCTCAAATATGTTTGAAAAACCACAAAAACTTGCAGGACTTGGGTAGATGAAGTACCTGAAACAACGTAACTTGCCTTTTGAGGCTGATCACACTTCAAGCTGATGTGTTACCCCTTTAAACTAATATAATTCACATGATTAATCTCTTTAAAGGGATAAAATACAAAAGTAAAATAAACTTGAAATTTGAAAAATAATTTGCTAGTGCAGAAAATGTTCCAAATGATCTGAACTTTCATCAATTGCAAATTTGTTTCTGAACTATTTATGTGCTAATGATCATACATTCAGTTTTGATGTGGGGGTGGGAAGAGGGTTGGGTCATGGCTCATGTTGTGGTGAGCATCACCCATGAGAAGGGAGATCAATCTAATATTTTAGACTTTATTTCTAAAGGAGATGTTTTGAAATATGGAAGAGGCACTTATTCTTAAGCCTCATGCATTAGGGAAATTTTTGCAAAAATTTCTTATTGTTGCCAACACTGGGGTCAGCTTCATTGATGGTAGCAATGTTGAAGGAGCCCTAGTGTGGACAAGATGCTGTAGTTTTAAGCATCCTGTTGACTACAATTGCTTCAAGCAAATGTAGATGACCCAATGTTTAAAAGACCAGCTTCTGGTCTAAAGTAGAGCTCTCAATGCTGTAACCAATGGTGTAGCTGAACTGGTGTTAGCAATGACTCCAGAGTTGCTGAAACGTGCAAGTCCTTCACCGCCTTTTACATCTCATTCACTTTCACCCACAGGATTCCATCTAACATCATTAAAGCACAAAACGTGGGTGGGGGGAGAGGTTGCCCACACCACCTTTCCTCTGGTCCCCTGAGCTGGCAGTAGCCAACGGGATTTATTTGCATACTCTATAGGTGCAGTCAGTGTGTTAGGAGTACCAACAGTAAATGATGGCGGCATTAGTTGGGCCTGCTTGGTAAAAGTGTGTTTGATACAAGGACATTTGTGGATTACTTTGAGGTGTTTGACAGAATTGTGATTATATGAGGAAATCTGTGTTTTGCACCCTCCGAGAGAAGAGCTGTTATGTGTACCTTTAGGCTCCAGTATGCATAATTTCAGTAAAGAATTGTGCGTTATATCCGTAGTAGGGCATAAATCTCTTATTACAAAGGATATTGTCAGCAGTTTGGTGGAATATGAAAGGATTCTAATGCTTTAATGATCATAGAAATGTAGGGCTGGAGTAGACCTTGAGAGGTTATCAAGTGCAGCCCATTGTGCTTAGGCAGGACCAAGTAAACCCTAGGCCATCCCTGACAGGTGTTTGGACAATCTATTCTTAAAATCCCTCTGATGGAGATTCCAGAACCTCCCCTAACCTAAATTTCTCTAGCTGCAGATTAAGCCCATTACTTCTTGTCCTACCTTCAGTGGACATAGAGAACAATTGATCCATCCTCTTTATAATAGCCCTTTGAAAGTCCCCCTCAGTCGGCTTTTCTCAAGATTAAACATGCCTAATTTTTTTCTTTCTTCATCGATCATGTTTTCTAAACTTTTTAATCATTTTTGTTGCTGTCCTCTAGAGGCCATCGTATTTCCTAAGGTGTGGAGCCCAAAATTGGGCACAGTAATCCAGCTGAGGCCTCACCAGTGCCAAGTAGAGCAGGACAATTTTCTCTTGTGTCTTACATATGACATTCCTGTTAATAAACTGAAGAATATTAGTGTTTTTCCCAACTGTATCAGACTGTTGACTTGTATTCAATTTGTGATCCACTATAATCTCAAATCCTTTTAAACAGTACTACCACCTAGTCAGTTATTCCTCATTTTGTAATTATGCATTTGATTTTTTTTTTTTTTACTTCCCACGTGAAGTACTCTGCACTTGCCTTTATTGAATTTTATTTTGTTGATTTCAGACCATTTCTCTAATTTGTCAAGGTTGTTTTGAATTCTGGTCCTGTCTGCCAAAGTGCTAGCAATCCCTCCGAGCTTGGTGTCATTACTACATTTTATAACCATACACTTCATTGCATTATCTAAATCCATTAATTAAAATATTGAATAGTATCAGACCTAGGACTGGCCCTGTGGGACTCCACTAGATGCTTCTAGTTTTATAGTGAACTATTGATAATTACTCTGAGTATGGACTTTCAACCAGTTGTGCACCCATCTTAGTTATTTGGTCTAAACCACATTTCCCTCCCCCATCCATTAGGCCAGTAATCTGCTAAATAGTTAATTAGGTTGGTTTGGCATGATTTTTTCTAGGCAGATCTTATAACTGTATTATCCTCTAGGTCAGAGGCTCTCAAACTTTTTTACTGGTTACCCCTTTCACATAGCAAATCTTTGAATGCAACCCCCCCCCCATAAATTAAAAACACTTTTTTATATATTTAACACCATAATAAATGCTGGCGGCAAAGCGGGGTTTGGGGTGGAGGTTGGCAGCTGGTGACCCCCCCCCCCATGTAATAACCTCACGACCCTTGGAGGGGTCCCGACCCCCAGTTTGAGAACTCCTGCTTTAGGTGCTTACAAATTGATTGATTGAAAGCTACTAAAAAAAATATCAAGGTATTGAAGTTCTGCAGACTGCTCAATAATTCCCAGAGTCCTCTTTGTTCCCCCTTTTAAAGATAGGTAGGTATGATGTTTGCCCTTCTCAAGTTCTCTGGGATCTCACCCAGCTTCCATGAGTTCTCGAAGATGATTGCTTCAGCTAGTTCCTTAAGTACTCTAGGATAAATTTCATCCAGTCCTGCCAACTTGAATACATCTAATTTATCTAAATATCATTTTAAACTTGCTCTTTCCCTATTTTGGCTTGTGTTCCTTTCTGTGACGCTTCCTGGGGGGTACCCAGCACCTACCCTTAGCATGAGGAAGCCTTGTTTCTGCCTGCTGGGTGTCAGTTCCCCAACTCCCATCAGCCACAGGCAACACAAGCACTTCCATCTAGGCCTACAGAGACCCCACTGCCCCTTTACAAGTTAGCAATAGGCAGCCTCCAAATGTCTCTCTTGAGTATCCAGCCCCTGATCCACTGGACAGTCATAATATTTACAGATTTGCAGCTCCCAGGGGAATAGTACAACCCAACTTACCAGTTACATCTTTGATCACTGCTCTGTTTTACACACACAGGACTTAGATAATTCTGTAGTGAAAACAAGTAAAGTTTACTTAACAAAATATAGAGATTCGAATGATAACTATATACTTTTGTGTCTTAGAGTAATGCTCATCCCAAAGTCCTAGCATTTTACAGCCAGGTCCTTCCATTCATGAGACAAACATGATGTCAGCTTGCCTGCTAGGTGAAATATTCTGGGGGTATGTACCCCAAGATATATCAGAACAATCCATTGTCCTTATTCATAAATAGGATGCCCCCGCCCCCAGTTGTGTTTTCCTGTAGTTTTCATATCTTATTGAAATCGCAAACTCCTGATTAGCCTTTGGCTCAGAATGCAAATAGACATGCATTGTGATGTGGATGATAGCCACTACACCAGGTAAGGAAATAAATGCCTGTTACCCCTGCCTGAAACAAACATTCCTTAGATAGGTCTCACTTGCTTATCTGCCTTACAAACATAATTTTCAGTTTAGAGATGTAACGACTTAAATGTTATCCATACATATGTTTCACAAGTGATTATGATGACCAGTTGTTAAATGGCTCTTGGTAGAAACCTCATATGCCACCCTTTCGTGAATTATTATTCATATATCTGATCTGGGGGGAGAGGGGGTCCTATAAAACTGTGTGCATCCCCTGTGCCTTCTCCCAATTGGCATCAAGAGGTTCCTGGGTCATACTTCCCCATTGTTAATTGTGTTGAGTATCTGTTCACCGTTAACCTTGTTAGTGAAGACTGAAGCAAAATAGGCACTAAACATTTCAGCCTTCTTGATGTCATCGGTTAGCTCTCTTTCCCCAGTAAGTGGAGGACCTACGCTTTCTCTCATCTTTCTCTTGTTCCTAATGTATTCAAAGAAGATTTTCCTGCTTTTTATGTGCCTTTCTAGGTATAACTCTTTGTGCCGTAGGCTTCCTGATTTTGTGCCTATATGTTTGCACTATTCTTTTGTACTCCCCCTTAGCAATTAATCCATGTTTCCACTTTTTGTAGGATTCTTCTTTGATTTTTTCAGGTTATTAAAGAGGGCCAATGAAGCCGTATTGACCTCTTACTATTCTTCCTCTCTTTCAGGGTGGATTTGATTTAAATCACTAGTCAGGAAGACTCAATTTAATCCTGGATTTCTACATAAAAGTGCATTCTTGTTGGTGTTATAACCTTAATCCATATTCTTTACAACTCAGAGCTAGATATAGGTTTCATTTTTCGAAGGTACACACTATACATTTTTTTTTAAGTGATTTATTTTGAAAACTTTTCAGATTAGTTTTAGAGCTATATCAGAAAATGAATGATTGTTTGGTTATTTCATTTGCCAAAGGTAATTGAAGCAGCTATTTATGAAGTCATTTGGAGGTGAACTATCTCCAATTCAACAGATTAATCATTAATATTTGGAGGACTTTCTTGCTGTGCTATATTAGGAGAAGAACATCACCAGACAGACATTTAAATTGTTTTATTTAACTAAAACAACAACATTATGTATTCTGGATTTTTTTCTTCAACAGCAAACATAATATTTTAACAAAACGAGCATATGAATTTTTGAATTTAGTTAAACATTCAAGTTTTTTTAAAATCAAATTTGTTTTTGTTAAAATTTGTTTTTAACTAAAATAGCTAAATGAAATATTAAAAAAAAAAAATTAAATTGACTGTCAACCAGGTCAATGTGAGAAACTTAAAATGTTGGCTTCTGCAGCTAACTCAGTCATTTTCACCTTCATTTTCCTGTTTGTTCATAATCTGGAAAAGGAAAAACAAGCTTTCCTGCTTTTTCAGGTCCCAAATGATTTCTCAATTTGGAATGAATTAGTCCAAAGGAAGAAAATATTCTTTCTACACCGGTAGAAGAAGCTACTGCTGTTAAAAGTGAGATCATCACTTCATTAGTCTCTGAATCCAAGTCCTTAAGTGACTTCCACCAGTTCACTGGTGTGACTTTCTTTAAAACATCATCAGAAAACATATATTTCTTGAATGGTTCATCCTTAGCTCTGAAGTTTTATTATAGTTGGCATTATGGAGGGATGATTGCTGGATGTCCATGTCATAGCCAACTCCTCTTCTTCAGCAGTTAAGGTTTGACCCTGGTATCGAGTATTGAGAATATTTACAAGAAAATGAGTTGGAGATGGTGCTTGTCCCATTCGTTTTTTTTAATGCTTGTATTTTAACTCTGTCATTGCATATTTCTTTTTAAGATCTCACTCAGGGCATGGCTACACTTGCAGATGTAGAGCGCTTTGAGTTAAACCAGTTTTCGTAGAGTGCAGTAGGGAAAGTTCGGTAGTCTGTCCATATTGACAGCTGCCAGTGCATTGGCGTGGCCACATTAGCAGCTCTTGCAACGGCCATAGAGAGTAATGCATGCAGATGGCTGCAACATGCTTTTCAAATGGGGGGCTGGGGTGGAGAGTGACAGGGAGTGTGTTGTCTGTATGTTGGGAGAGAGAGAATGGGTTGGGGGGGGGGGGCTGAGAGCATGTCAGCATGCTGTCTTGTAAGTTCAGACAGCAGCAGATCCCCCCACCCCCTCTCCGCCTCTCTCTCACACAGAGCATTCCACAGTAATGGTTGCTTTGTCTCGGAGCAGATAAGCATGCCAGCTGTCAAACGGAGCTTTCAAAGGGCATATTCAAAACAATGACAAGAGTGGACACTTGCCTTAAGGGGATTATGGGACGTTTCCAGAGGCTGATCAGAGCGCAGTAATGCAACACCTCATTCAAACTGACGCTGGGGCGCTCCAGCGGGGACACATCAAACGTTATTCTACTCGCTGAGATGGCGTACCAGGAGCGCACTACGTGCCTTGCCAGTGTGGACAGGTAGTGAGCTAGTGCGCCCGGGGCTCCTTTAATGTGCTGTAACTCGCAAGTGTAGCCAAGCCCTCAGTTACTTCCAAATTTCAACAGCATCAGCAATAAAACAGCTATTTCCCTGCATTTTGTTCAAGGCTACAGAAATAGGCTTCAGGGTACTCAGCATGTGTTCAACATTTCTCTTAAGCCCAATGTTGAGAACTTTGACTGTGACAGTGCCATCTATTTTTTTTCACGATTTTGTTCACAAACTGTCATCCGATTAGGTCAGTTCTTGATATAGTGGTCAAAACAGTCCACTACTGAGTTCCATCACCCGCCTTGTGGGAAAGTTAGCTTGGTTCCTCCCACTTTTTTCAGAGCAGCGGGTGCAAAGTGGTTGTTACGGAAGTATTTTGCAATTTTAACAACATTAGCCTTTATTTCTGGAACACTGAAGTCTTTGGCTAGGAGATGCATCAAATGAGCACTGCAACCGTATGTTATTAGCTTGGGACTCTCTTCACTCCCTCCTAAATAATTTCTTCTAATCTTGGATACATTTGTAGCATTGTCCGTGACCAAGCTGCATACTAGACATTTGAATTTTTGTTCACAGTTTGTGATAGTTTTTACTGCTACTTCTTGTAAATATTCTGCTGTGTGTGCATTTCCTGATGTATCAGTTGTTTCTGTAAGGAAGACGTTCCACACAAACACATGCAACAGGATCATTGTGGACATTGCTCCACCCATCAAGATTCAGGTTAACAATTTCACCCTCTAGACCTTTTGCACACTGCTCAATTTCTCTTTCATACACTTTATCCAGCAATTTACCTGCGACATCTGCTCTGTTGGGTGGAGTGTATCCTGGTCTTAATGACTGAACCATGTTAATGAAGTGTGTGTTCTCAATCATACAGAAAGGAGAGTTTGTTGAATAAACAAACTGGCCAATTTTTTTCATCGATGACCTCTTTTTGTAATCTGCTGGTTCTTATCACAGACTTATCTAAGGTTGTTTCTAGATGATGGAGATTTTTCTTTTTGCTACAAGTGATATACTGTGGCTATGTGACATACATGATGTGACTGAAACACTATCATTGGCAGATAACTATGAAACTATAGAAAATGATCTTGAAGGTGGATAGTCTTCAAAATCTTGTATGTTGAGGATGGATTCTTATCTCAACTGTATCTAAAATGATAGTACCATAGAGTAACAACTATATTTTTTGCTCAAACATGAGAATTCAAGAATAGTCCAGAAGGAAGACAGGCAGTTCTTAAGAAAAGTATGAAATAAAAAAGTTTACCAACCTGAAGATCCCGCATGTTCAGACATGTTCCTTTCATCATCTCAACGCAGCTTCCTCCTAAGAAGGAACATGCCTCATGATGTTGTTTCATTCGGGCAACCAGGTCTTGCATTTCTTTGTTGCACTGTTTGCATTTTGCACACGTGCCTGTCTTACCCACAAGTAGAGGAACTTTATTAAAATATTCCCAAACTGGGTCTCTCTTACAGCCTGCTGCCATTATAGGTTTTCCCTTCTAGTGAGAGAATGGTATGGTAGATCTCAAATCAAGGCTACACTCAGAAAGACCTCAAGACTTCTGGAATATGCTGCTCAAACAGTTTCACTTTTGTTTCTACTGCCTGTCCCTCCCATCTCACATTTATCTCCATACTTCTGGACAAGAAGATCTATTCCACCCCCAACAATCTTCTAGTCGTTGAACTTTTTGAAACTTTGCGCTTTTAGAGGGATTGACTCTGTGTACACAAATTTACAGAGGTACAATAGGGTTGAGGTCTGTTATTTCTCACCTCCCGATCAGCTGTTTCGTGGTGTGCAGGAGGCTCGGGGTGGGGGGGAGGAGTGAGGGCACGGCAGGCTCAGGAGAGGGCGTGGGAAGGGGTGAAGTGGGGGCTGGCCTGTGGCAGAGCAAGGGGTTGAGCAGTGAGCACCCCTCGGCACATTGGAAAGTTGGTGCCTGTAGCTCCAGCCCCGGAGTCGGTGCCTATACAAGGAGCTGCATATTAACTTCTGAAGAGCTGCATGTGGCTCCGGAGCCACAGGTTGGCCACCCCTGGTATAGATACACCAGGATCTAGAAACTCCTGAATATTATGGTGCCAAGGGCCAGTGTGTGTGTGTGTGCGCATATTGCGGCATTGCTCAAATAGGGCAGAGGTAAGGTGATATATTAAAAAAAAAAAAAAAAAAAAAAAAAGTAAAACAGCACAATCAAAACCATTCTGTTCTTTACTTTTTATGCTGCTTACTCAACTTATGCAATAAACCAGACCAGCCAATTTCTGCCTCTTAGGCACTGGCAAAAGGCTGCAGATGTTGGGGGTGGAACCATTACATTAGTACTTCATAGAGCTGAAGTGACCATCTGACCTCCTTTAACATAAGCCATAGCATAACTTGGGTTTTCATACCTCTGAGCGATGTAGTTATAGTGATATAAGTGTGTAGTGTAGACCTGGCCTGAGTACATTTCCCAGACCTGAAGAAGAGCTCTTTATAAGCTTGAAAGCTTGTCTCAGTAACGGGAGTTGGTCCACTAAAATATATTACCTTACCCACATTGTCTCAAATACACCTCTACCTCGATATAACGCTGTCCTCGGGAACCAAAAAATCTTACCGAGTTATAGGTGAAACCACGTTATATTGAACTTGCTTTGATCCACCGTTGCGTTATATCAAGGTAGCGGTGTACATGAATACTCGAGTATTTTCATACATTTTACCACACTATACAATGGCTGATCATAATGGCCTAATTCTGTGTGCCTAATTCTGTATGCCTTTTTGAATGTAAGCATCTGAACAAACTTTCTCATATAGTAATAACAATTAGTTGAATAAACATTGCTGGATGTAATCTATTAAATGGTTTCCAATGAGACGTAATCAATGTGTTCTGTTTTTTAGGTTACCTCACTAAAGAAGAACGTGGGTCAGTTCAGCGGGTTTCCATTTGAAAAAGGAAGTGATCAATATAAAAAAAAGGAAGAAATGTTAAAAAAGTAATGACTTCTATAACTACTTAATATAGCTAAATCATGCTGGTTACTCTTATTTTCTAAGGTTTGCTCCAAGTAATCTACATTTTAGGATGAGGGATTGTTTTCTAGAGCTCTGCTTTTTGTCCTTGAGCTCAGCTTAAACAATTTGATTTCTTAATAGGTTCTAAATATTGTTTCAAATCACATTTAAACATTTCTAAAGAAGTAGTTTCATTAGACATGCGCTCTTTAACTTCTGATGCAGGTTTAATCTTAATGGTGTAGGATTGTACTGGAAAGCAATTGTTATGTGTTGTAATTTTTTCCTAGAGATTAGAAAAAACATATTTAATGAAGTTTCAACACCAGAGTGGCTTGAACTTCATGTAGAAGGCTTTAAATAATTTCCTCTTGTATTTTATGTAATCTCTGGATGTTAGCAAATGTCTACCAAGAAGCAGAACTGCCATCTTAATTTTCTGTACCTCTGATCTTTCTTTTGCTATACCACTTGTAAATGTTGGGTTTGGACAATGCAGCCCCCACATTTCTAGGTGTAGTTGGCCCCAGTGATCTCCACTCCACCTAATTATTTCACGAGGAATGGCAAGACTGCTGTGGGTAGCATGTTGGTCTGACCAGTGAGAGACTCGGGTTTAATTCCCAGGGTTAAGCAAAATGCTTTGAGGGCACCACATGCAACTCGTGACAAGGGGTACACCTATATTGTGCACTGGTCCTTATAGTTCCCTTATAGTTGAGCAAGGAACTCCTTTGGCTCCAAAGGGATCCCCATTCATCCTTCTGCGTCTGATTGAGGAAGCCCTTTTCAGGGCTAAAAAACATTTCTGATTATTTGCATATTTAATTGTAGCCTTATTCCTTTCAAATGTATGCCAAGACCTGGAAATATGTGCAAATAAGAACAGTAACTGCATGTTTCTGCTGGAAATGTAACTGTAAAATGATTGATTTTTTTAGCACTTAAATTTTTAATTAACTCCTCTCTTAAGAATGGGAGAAGTTCACACCTACTTTGTGCTGCTATTTCAGTCTGGCTTCAAATTCAAGACAATTTACTGATTTACATTTTGAAGTTAGTTCTGGTAAGTGGAAAGAGCAAGCAGACTTTTTAAATTGAAAATTTTGCCCTTTACTTTCTTTGGTCTGCTGAAAATCAGTGGAAGGACTCCCATAACTTTGTAGAGTTTTTTGTTCTCTCTCTATTTCTAGTTCCCTAGGACATGCAGTTTTCCAGGAGTTTAATTTTAAAAGTTAGTGCTTATCAAATATTCATAGACCTACATAACAAATCATGGCAACCTATCTAAAGATGAAAATCTTAATCTTTAACAGGTTGATTTGAAGAACATTTGCATTACCCTTGATATGCAAAATATTACAGGGTATATTTAAACACTTTTGCATATTCACACTCGTGACTAATATGAAAAGCAGCTGATGTACGTTTGATCTGCTGTGCTAATCCTCTTCAACAAAATTTCCATGTTAATTCTTAAAATCCTCTTTCTCTGAAAAAGCAGTTGCACATGTGTTATTTCAGGTCCTAGTACATCTGATTATCTGCTTGCTTTACTGACAAGTTTTTACCCCCTTCAGCACTGAGGAGTCTATACATACAAATGTGTGGGGAAATTCTACTGTAGTATGTATTACATTCTGACTGCAGGACCAAACTCTGCCTTCTGTAAACCTTTGCAACCTCACTATTTTCAACAGGGTTGGACAAGCATAACCGAGTACAATATTTGGTCTGCAGAATTTCTTATGGTGAAGAAGGGTAAAGCAAAGCAGAAAGAATGAGCTTGAGCTTCAAACAGAACATTGGGTTTGACAGTACAGGCACCTGGCATTTTTACTTCTAAGCTGAACTTGGTCTGGAAGGTATTGACACAAATGAGCATAGAATCCCTCAGTGACCTCTTCAACACTCTTCATAATACAGCTGCACTTTAATACTTAATGACTTGCACCCTACCAAACATCATTTCTTTATCCATAGATACGACTTCCAATACAGTATAAACACTTATATGGAGTTATGTAATTCATAAGTAATGTGGAAGCTTTGCATTTAAAAAAACAGTGTTTACACTTATTCAGAATAATTTCATAGCAGACCATTTAAAACCATGTTGATGAAATATTTGCCAATATGTTGTTGAGGTTTTTGATCATATCACAAAAGGCTCATAATGCATACCAACAGTAACATTGCTCATTGCCATAGAAGCCTTCATCAGTTTTCTAACTTTTGTGAGGCTAAAAAAATCAACACTAATGCAACAAGAAGTGTATTTAAGCCGTATCTACTCATGTTTTCCTTATCAGTACAGCATATCAACTAGAGAACTTAAGTCAACCCTTTCCTAAATATACTTATCTTTAGCTCTGTATTGATAGCTTAGAACAGGTGTAGTCACTGGGTGGACCAGGGGCCAAATCCAAACCACCAGAGGCTTTTGAATGGACCAAAAAAATCTTCTTTAATTGTTGTAGTTTTTTGTATTGTTTTCTCTGGAGTCTGGACCTTGACTATACCTTCACCAAAAAATTTGGACCCTGACAAAAAAATAGCTGTTGGGGCTGCTATCAATACTTCTAAACCAGGGATAATCTAAACTCTTGGAATGCTGTCAGCACTAGTAGTTAGGTGCATATGTGTATCTACTTACCATCTTGTCTGGTGGGTGAAGGATTTGGAATGAATGTTGCAAAGGTAGAAACAGACACTTTCTGTTGTCTCTCCCAATATGATCTAGCCATGATCTGTTCTTGGCTGTCATTCAAAACTCAGTAAGTATAGTGGGAAATAATACTGTTTTTCCTGTTACCTTAAGGACTTTGGGAGCCAAATTAAAGGGACCCTGTTAGATTTGAGCCGAGAATTTCTTTGAACCTATCTTCCTTGGTTATTACTCTTCTCTTCGCTCATCTTGTACAATGAAGCTAGAACAATGAGTTTCACTTTCTGGTTATTTTGCATAAATCTAGTTGCAATTTCTGGATAGAAAATTTAATTGACCACTATGTTTAAAAAAGGCAAAACATTTAGTTTCTGATCCTGCAAACGCTAAATTGTAACATGACACCCAGTTCTATTTTCTCTTTATCCAAAACTGCTGATTAAGTAGACAACGTGTTCCAGTGTCTACTGTATATTTGGGGCATAGATAACTACTAGATGGCTGAATGGAAAGGCAGGAGCAATCAGAAGAAATAGTAGAGGCATTTTTGATGGGGCTTGCCTGCAAGTGGGTGGTTTTTTGTTTGTTTGTTTGTTTGTTTTTAAGAAGTCATGTTCATCAGACTTGTCCTGGAGTGGATAACTTCAAATCTGGAAAAAAAAGTTCTTTACATTGTAACTAGGGAGACTTTTCTGAGGGAACTGCTGCTTATATGTAGGTATATTTATATCCTACAGTATATAGCTCTGAGTTGGATTTAGGGAAATTGTTGAGAAGGGAGACTTACTTTCATTGATTCTTGATGCTGACCTATGTATGTAACAGATAGATATAGATGCAAATAGGAATACTTAAGTTGCCTACACCTGCATGTGTTTGTAGGATCAACGTCTAACCAAAAGTGTCTCAAACTCACAATACTTAAATGTTGACTTTTTTTTTAATAACCTGTTTAAGATAATTAAATTTTGTTTCTGTTCAGATTCAGGAATGCCATGTTGAAAAGTATCTGTGAGGTTCTTGATTTGGAAAGATCGGGAGTTAATAACGAACTGGTTACCAGAATCTTAAACTTCTTAATGCATCCAAAACCTTCTGGCAAGGTGAGGCACAATTTTATTATGCTTATTCGTTGTTATGATTCCAACTTGGGGTGGGATGTGGGCAGAAAAAAACAATGGGGACATACAAGGTTGCCTTATGCCGTATGCTCCTCCTCCTAAATGTGCTGCTGCTACTATAGCTAAAGAAGTGGGTGGCTCCTCGAAAGTGAATGTCTTTCTAAATCTGCTCCCACAGTGACTCAGTGTAGCTGACCAGAGCAGATCACATGTATAGGGCCGCAGGCTTAGGCAGAAGCCACAAGCTTCTGTTCTCTTTTCCCATCATGCTTGGCTAGGCTGCAAAAGCATATCCAGCTCATGGAGTTACCATTGGACATCCCTACCCAAGCAGCATATAGCCTTTTTGCTTTGAGGAACAGAAAGGTAGCTGTGAAATGTGAGCCAAAAAAAAAAATAGAAATGAGGTGGGGGAAGGGAGCAAGATGAGAATGGACAGAAAAAGGGTGGCAACTGTATCAGGGGATGATGTGAGAACTCGTTGAAGGTGGAAACACCCTTCAGCCCATTCATCACAAAGCAGGAGGGGAAGGGGGGATCACCAGATCACGGCTTTATTGGAACTGGAGTGCGTAACAATGCACTAAAACCAGCTGCAAAAATACTTTAATTAGCCTCCTGTTATTCCACTTTACTTTTTTTTTTTAACCTAAGCAATACGGAAATAGTCAAAGGCTGTCATTGCTTATCAAAATTCCTTTTATTATAATTGCTACAAATGTGAAGTCTTATACAGAAGTGAATAAGGAATCTCTCTCTCTGCTGCTTTGTTTTGTTTGTTTGTTTGTTTGAGAAGCAACCCCAGACGGTTCCATTTCTGTCAACAGTTAACTTATTGAAGTGATGTTCTATCCTGGAAAGTTATCTTCACTGGGGAGTTAATGTTTGTTTGTCAATAGTTTTCCACTCTTCTTCATAAACTGAGCAAATTAAACCTATCTTCTAATAGCTTCCAGACCTACAAGTCAGTCTAGGTTCTTTCCTTCTTGTGCATCATCTCCAGTAATAATAATAATTAAAAAAATCTGCTTTGAATTACTTTTGTGCAGTCACACTGAAGGCTTTTAAAAGAAACATGGAATGCCCCAATGCCATTTTCAAAGTTGCTTTTCCAGGGTAGAACCACACTAGGAGGGATTACAAATTAAATAAGGAGAGAATACTTGAGTGCCCCATACAGAGATTTGTTGTTTAAAGCAGAAAATATGGAGCTCTTCCTAATAAACTTTAAATGACCATGTTCGTAGTCTTCAAAGACAAATGTCTTTTGACACATTGAAGAGGTTAATCTAAAATGAAGCAGACATCACTAAAATTTACTGTGTACTTTCAGTCTCATAATGCTTAACTTTAGAGGTCTGCATATTAACGGGGATCAAAATTCTTCCCCTCCCCTGTTGACATATTTCTACACACATAATCACCTGTTAAATGAGCTGGTTTGTGTCATTGTATTGGCAGGCATTGTGAAGTTTGGTGTTAGTCTTAACAGTGAGAACAAAAATTCAACAATAATTAAAGTTGGGCTTTTGTAGAATTATGGCTGAGGAATTAAATTAACTTTGCCTCAGTTTGCAAGGGGAGGAATATGTATAGGTAAAATATGTATCTGGAGTTTTGTCCAACTTGAGGAACTTCCATTATATAGCCAACACATACTGCTGTTTGCATGTGATTCTACAATGGACATCAGTGGTTCTCAACCTTTCCAGACTACTGTACCCCTTTCAGGAGGCTGATATGTCTTGCATACCCCCAAGTTTCACCTCACTTAAAAGCTACTGGTTTACACAATTAGATATAAAAATACAAAAGTGTCACAGCACACTATTACTGAAAAATTGCTTACTTTCTTATTTTTACTATATAATTATAAAATAAATCATGACCCCCAGGTTGAGAAACAGATATAGAACGTAAAGCAGTACAAACAAGTCATTTTCTGTATGAAATTTTAGTTTGTACGGACTTCACTAGTGCTTTTCGTGTAGCCTGTTGTAAAACTAGGCAAATATCTAGATGAGTTGATGTATCCCCTGGAAGACTTCAGCATACCCCCAGGGGTACACGTATCCCTGGTTGAGAAACACTAACATAGATTATTGGATGGACATATTTGGAGAAACGTGTAGGTGGTAAAATAATTTACAGCAACACCCATCAAAGTAGCTTCACCAAACGTAAGCTCTAACACCGTTCATGTTAGGCAGCAACAGTAACCCATTCTTACGGAATACAAATGTTTACCTAAACAGGGGTGGGCAAAGTTTTTGGCCTGAGGGACACATCTGGATAGAGAAATTGCATGCAGGACCATGAATGTAGGGCTGGGGCAGGGGGTTGGGGTGCTGGAGGGGGTGCAGTGTGCAGGAAGGGGCTCAGGGCAAGGGATTGGGGCACAGGAGAGGTGCGGGGTGTACAAGGGGGCTCAGGGCAGGGGGTTGGGGTGCAGGGAGGGATACAGGGTGCGGCAGGGGCTCAGGGCAGGGGGTTGGGGTGCAGGAGGGGTTCAGCAGGAGGCTCAGGGTTGGGATGCGGGAGTTTGGGGTGCAGTCTCCAGCCTGGCGCTGCTTACCTTGAGCAGCTCTGGGGTGGCAGTGGGGCTAAGGCAGGCTCCCTGCCTGCCTGTCCTGGCCTTGCGCTGCTCCCGGAAGCGGCCAGCACCATGTCCCTGTGGCCCCGGGGTGGGGGGTGGGGGGGACTCCATATGCTGCCCTCACCTGCGGGTACCTCCCCTGAAGCTCCCATTGGCTGCGGTTCCCTGTTCCCAGCTCCCAGCCAATGGGAGCTGTGGGGGGTGATGCCTGCAGGCGAGGGCAGCATGCGGAGCCCTGTGGCCCCCCTCCCCCGCGGGGGGCCACAGGGATGTGGTGCTGGCCGCAGCGCATGGCCAGGGCAGGCAGGGAGCCTGCCTTAGCCCCGTGGCCCCACCGGGGTGGCAATCCCGTGGGCCGGATCCAAAGCCCTGATGGGCCGGATCCAGTCTGCGGGCTGTAGTTTGCCCACCCCAACCTAAACCTATCAGGCAAAGCTCTGTCTAAAAATGAGGATTACACAATGCTCTGAAAGCTATTAAATGCTGACCAGACTGCCAGAGGGAGAATTGTACAATTAGGGGACCATCTACTGAAAATGTTCATCTCTGGTTCTCAAGAATCCTTATATGAGCACTTAAAGAGACAGGTCAGGTGAGGTGGTAATTTTGCATTGGACCATCTCCTGTTAGTGCGAGAGACAAGGTTTTGAGCTTACACAGAGCTCTTCTTCAAGTCTGGAAAATGTTGTCAGTGTTACAGTTAAATGCTGTCAGCAGAACGCTTACAGGGTTCTCTGTTATTTTTGTGACTCAAAGGGAGAGGCAGTCTTTAATGCCAATTCACAAGAAAATACAGTACAGTATATACCTTTCTTATCTCCAGTATGAACCAGTATGCTTGGTAATGTCTCTATTGGCAAGAAAAAGATTGGCAGAAAAAAATTAGACCATAGCCATCTAGACATTTTGGTAGGGGTGGAGACTCTGAAAGAATCCAGGGTGTCCTTGTCAAAAATGTTGTATTGCTCCATTATTTAGAAATACTTAAGATTAAGAGTCTCAGATTTTTAAATCTGAACATTTAACTTGAGTCCATTTAACTCAGAACTTGAGTCCATTTTTGAGATAATGGGTTGAAGTGATTGGAGGGCAAGGTGTTCATCCACAATGAATGACAGTCTTTTTTTGGGGGGACAGGGAGGAAATAGACACAACAAACTATAAACTCAGTGTCCACCTGATTTCCCCCAAACCACATGCACCGACAACTATGTGGCTACAATTTTAATGTAATTGTGTTTCATTATGCTCTAAATTGTGGTTTTGTCATGAACTTAAATAAAACCAATCCCTTGAATTTTTTTAAGTAGTGTAAACTATTCACTTTAAAATGATGGTACCTGGTAACGGGCATCTGGGGTTGCCAAAAGCACATCCTTTTATGGGTCAGTGGTGGCTCTAGCTTTGCTTATTCTTGATTCATATGACTTGACAGAAATGGAAATTTAAAAAATTTGAATTAAATTTTATTACTTTTTTAACCCATACTTTTATCTTAAACAGCCATTGCCAAAGTCCAAAAAAACTCCCAGCAAAGGCGGCAAAAAAGAACGCAGTAGCTCAGGAACTGCACGAAAAGTAAAACGCACCAAATGTCCTGAGATTTTGTCGGATGAATCTAGTAGTGAGGAGGAGGATGAAAAGAAAGAGAAGGCTGAATCTTCTGAAGAAGATAAAGAGAGTGAAGAGGAGGTAAATATAACAAAACTTCCTTTTCAAGAAAAAATGAACGTTTGTCTTAGTTTGTAACTAACTGGTTACATTACTGGAAGGGGGTTTCAATATCGTGTTAGTGTTTTGGTGATGGGTTTGTTTTTTTTAAGGTGGAAAGTAAGCTATAGTTAATTGAAAGGATTGCTTCCCATATGGACAACTTGAGACCAAAGTTCATAAGGTACTATATGTCAGGAAAAGCTGACTTCTTCCACTGTCAGAAATATGGTGTGATCCAAGAACTAAAACTTTGAGGATGAAGAAACAGAAATCAGAGGACCTGGTTCTGATCTCAGATGTTTATGTGGGTCTTGTAAAATCGGTTGCTGCATGTGATGACTTTCTAACAAGCAGTGCGGCCCAGGGTAGAAATTTAAGCATTGCCTTTCTTGTTTCTCCTGGTGACGTTTCTAGTGGAAACACCATTGCTTTTTGACTGGGGATTACTGTTAGTGAGCTACAGTTGAAGTAAGCATTGTAGAATTCAGTAAGTAAAGTCACTCCTACATATCTAGCATTGGTCTTGGGACATCAATTCCCAGATTCTTGTGTAGTTCTGTAGTGGTCCCTCAAATATTTTAGTACAAAACTAAGCAACCTTAAATGGTTTTCTTCAAAATTTCAAAAGGTGATAGTCCCACTACACTCAATTTTCTACTCTTTTGTTTATTCTTTTCAGAACCTTAGTTTTCCATAAACATAATTGTTTTCTTCAAACACTAGCATTTTTCCTCATACATTCACAGCTTGAGCTTCCCCTCATCCCTTTCTTCCACCTATTCTCAGAAAAGGTACAAAATGTGGAGTGGCAATACAAGCATCTTCACATTGACTCAACCCTACAGTATACCAGTGAAGAGACTTCAGGCTTTGTATCCTTTGACATCTTGATTTTAGATGAGATCATTTATTACTGGCAGTTATGGCTATGGGTTTTGTGGTGTGGACACCAATTCACTAATTACAGGACTGAGACCAGCATTTCATATAAGCCACTGAACTACAGGGGATGATAGAACTTCAGTCACTACTGACCCAAATTTATGATTTACAAGTGTGGTAGGCCATATATTTGAATTGTCTGAGCTATGGAAGGTAGTTAATCATGAAAACTTTTTGTTGGAAGGCAAATTCATATAACTTCAAAATGAGAATGTCATAAAATGGCAAATGATATTCCACCACCATTCTCCATAAAACAAGATTGGAACCACACATTCTTAATTCTTAACTTGCCATTTTTTTTGGTGGTACTCCCAGCTGGTGAGTTGAAAGGGCTAGAGTATTAAAAGCTAATTTTACATTTTGTTCATCTGTTCACCAGTACAGTCTTTCTGCTGTGAGGAGAGGAATCTGGCTCTCTGTGGCAGGAGTCTTTAGAAATCCTTTTTCCGAGAGCTCAGCTGCCTATAAAAGATAGGTAAGCCCCACTCATCTCAGTTTTTTGCCTTTCTTCAAGAGGTAGGAGTTAAACCCTCTGTTCCTTCTGAGCTGTCAGGCAAAACCTGAAAACTTTTAGATGGCTGACACTCCTAAGGAGTGTTTACAGACCCACCTCCGAGGGATTATAATGTTAGAGAACTTCAAAGGAAACTTGATTATCTCATGGAAAAACTACTCTGCTCTTAAAACATTCTACCTCTTATGCCCTGCATGGGCAACTCTCCTGATTGAGGGTCTTAAAGGAGAAGTTTCATCAAACCAAGGGCTTGTGTACATTTAAAATGCTGACAGGGGAGTTCTCCTGTCAGCACAGGTAATCAACCTCCCCAACAGGCTGTCTACACTGGGGGTTAGATCGGTGTAACTGGATTTTTCACACCTCTGAGCAATGTTATACCGACATACTTCCATAATGTAAACTAGATCCAAGTTACCCCAAATTCCATGAGATTCAAACCAGAGTTGTCCGAACAGTGAGAAGTCAGACACTTAGTTTGATCTTCAAGTTGATTGTTTGTGAAAATTTACAGTCTATAGATGAATGAGGCTATAATGTATGAAGTTACTGAAAATAAATTGAAATGATGAACTTGCTTGGAATAGAAGCTTATTGACAACTGAAACTGGATGTCTCTCTAGCTCAGTTATGGCAAAAGGTAGGAAAAAAATGCCTATATATTTAAAACAACAAAAAATGTGGGTTGTTTTTTGTTTTTGCTGTGTGCTTAACAGCACAATAAAAACTAGCTAGATGGCCCTCATTTAGTTAGCTCAACAGAGAGCAGAATAGCCTAACTGTTGGAGTCATGGGTGAGGAGTGGTTGGGACAGATGGAGACACCTGCATGCTTCTCTTGATTGAGATTCCAAAAAGACAGCTTCTTAGAATTATCAGGATTCAAAGACAATTTCTAGAAAACAATCGAGATTCTGAGGAAAGAACGCTTCCAATACGTTATAAGGCAGACTGAGTTCCATTTAAACTTCTAACCTTGCTCTAAGAAGAACAGGAGTACTTGTGGCACCTTAGAGACTAACAAATTTATTAGAGCATAAGCTTTCGTGGACTACAGCCCACTTCTTCGGATGCATATAGAATGGAACATATAATGAGGAGATATATATACACACATACAGAGAGCATAAACAGGTGGGAGTTGTCTTACTAACTCTGAGAGGCCAATTAATTAAGAGAAGAAAAAAAAAAAAAAAAAACTTTTGAAGTGATAATCAAGCTAGCCGAGTACAGACAGTGTGATAAGAAGTGTGAGAGTACTTACAAGGGGAGATAGTCAACGTTTGTAATGGCTCAGCCATTCCCAGTCCTTATTCAAACCGGAGTTGATTGTGTCTAGTTTGCATATCAATTCTAGCTCTGCAGTCTCTCTTTGGAGTCCTTGCTCTGTAGCCAAACACTTAAAACACCAAAGCATTCTAGTTTGAAAAGTAACCACTTAAGGATATGATCTGTGTGTATTTCCTGCTGACTACAGTGACAAAGTTCTCAGTGCTTCTGTTGCCTCTGCAAAGCCAACAGCTCTGAAGCAGTGAGCTGGATTCTAGTCTGACTGGGGACCAACACAATTAACTAAGTTTTATGGGTTGCACAGGTGTAAATGAAAGTAGTTACTGGTAATGAGTCAAAATTCAGTTTGTTTTTTTTTTCATGTCAAATTGTTTTGCACTATTTACTAGTTACAATTTACAGGACTTCAGCACATGCTTAACCTTTTTGACTTTGAGAAATTCCCAAGTTCTTATTTCTGCAGTATCATTTGATGCTAAACAGTGTTGTGGGGTTCCATGCTTGTCTCAGTAACTTCCAGAGGAAGTTTCTAGGGCTGGCCATAAAACAGACTCTGATCCTGTAAACCTAAATACATGTTTAACTTGTGTAAAGAAAGCAAACATATCTAGTTTGTGTATCGTGTATCTTCTATTCACTCAGTTGATTTTGACTTCAGCAACCATGTTGTAGTTTGTCTATTTTTAAAGCATCATAACTGAGCCAGTTGTGTGCATTCATTAATGTAGTTCACTTCTACTAGTAAAAATTCACCCATGTATAATAGAGGCCATGCAGCCATACTTCTGCCTGATTGAAAGGAGAAGGGATGCTAAGTTGCAGTATTGTGGGCAAGGATCGAAACTAAAACTAAATTGTTTATCGAATACTATGGTTTGCTTGTTTAGTTTTAATCAGACTCTCAAGGAGTCTGTTGTAGGGCAGATGGTGCCTAGGGTGTTCTAGAATTCAAATGACATAGCATTCAGTTATTGGTGCTCCTCTAAAAGGAATTGACTAAAGTTTTGGGATGATAAAACTGACAAAGTAAAAGGAAGGTAAGTATAACCTTGTGGAAGGGATAGGAGTTGGCATTCTGTTAGTCGTGGGTTGCTTTCTAAGTGCAACACCTCTGCTTATTTTTGGCAGACTGGAGCAATTAGGCATACTTCTTGCTTTGTCTGAAAGGATAGTCACTACTTATAGGAAAAATAGAATCTGCTTTGGAATATTCATTGATGGGACACTATTGTACTAAGTGTAATTCTACTCTAAAATTATTAAAAATGGCACTTTTAATTCCAGTGTCTATCATGTATTGTGAACTGATCCCATATGTCACACTTTAACTGCCAGACCTACAAATGTAATCAGGATTCTTTCCTTCTGGTGATTTGTCACCAATAAAATATTTTGTATATCAAATTAGATCCTCCATTACACCCATACCATCTTGTTTCAGACTAATGGGGTTGTCCAGGTATGGGGGGGTTGAAATTTTGCTGGCAAAAGCTTTATTACTGGTGATGCTGTGTGAGCAGGAAAAATGTAGCTTTCATGATTTTCTAAGGTGGAATGACTCCTGGGTATGTTTGTAGGATTGGCTGTTAGAAAATGCATCTTGCTTCACAGATAAATTCAGGTTACAATAACCATTGAACCCTCTGCCATTGTAGTCCCTTTTCAGAGTAGAATTGCACTTTAACCAGGCCTATGCTCTCTAGTAGCATCAGACATAATTATGAATGGAGATACTTAGTACAATCACCCATAAGGCTAGAAAAAGTTCTAGCTGTTTGTTAAAATAGTCAAGAATTTGATTGTCTTGTTTTGAGCTCCAGAGTTTATGCAAAATTAAAATCTAATCTTGAAGAGTCCAGATTAACTTCAAGGTACCTATGCATTTTCCTCACTACCATCAACTATGGTACATAGCTATAAGTTGCCAGTATTTCACATCTGAATGTAATAATTCAGTATGCAATTACATGTTTCTCGCACCCATGTAGCCTATTGGTGGGGAGTGAGAGCTGTTGTGCTAGAAGTCAGGATTCAATCCATTCTTTGCCCTCCTACAGCAACCTAAGAAAGCATCTAAAAAAGAAAAACCTAAGCAAAAGATGACTTCGAAAAACAAGAAAGCTGTGAAAAGTGCTAATGTCAAGAAAGCAGATAGCAGCACTACAAAGAAGAATCAGAACAGTTCAAAAAAAGGTAAAGGTTTTAGTCTTGTTTTCACTGTGTTGCTTAATTTAGAAGAGGAGTCTTAAGGTTAACTGTCCAGCAAAACATTGCATACTTCTTACTGCTTCTCTGATGTAGAAATCAAAAGTTTGTTTTGCCAAAAGCAGGATGAGACCCCCCTCTCTACTGGGGGGCCTTGGCAAGGTCTTTAACAGGACCTGTAGAGTTATTTAACAGAATCTTGTCATCTGGTCTGCAGCCATTCTTCAGCCTGATTGATGGGAGAAGCTGAATTGCAGTATTCTGGGTTAGGGTAGAAATTAATACTAGATGGTATTTTATAAACAAAGTGTTTAAAACTAAATCAGCAAAACATGATCTGGCAGACTGTCAAGGAATAGTGTGGAACAGGGTGGAGGCATATGGTGTTCTGTGGGAGATGACTGTCCCGTGGTTTTTTTCTGGAGGAAGGAAGCAGCAGGGAGATGTCAAACATTTGAATTCTAATAAAGTAAATCTTCCAGATTTAGAAAGTGAATCTGAGGATAGTTCAGATGACGAACCTTTAATTAAAAAGTTGAAGAAACCACCTACAGATGAAGATCTTAAGGAAACTGTCAAGAAGTTATTGGCCAATGCAAATTTGGAGGAAGTAACAATGAAACAGATTTGCAAAGAGGTATGTATAATAATTCTACAGCTTTATTTAAAGCAGCGGTTCTCAAACCTTTGTACTAGTGACCCCTTTCACACAGCAAGCCTCTGAGTGTGACCCCTTATAAATTAAAAACACTTTTTTATATTTAACACTATTTTAAATGCTGGAGGTGAAGCATGGTGTGGGGTGGAGGCTGACAGCTCGCGACCCCTCTATGTAATAACCTCACAACCCCCTGAGGGGTCCTGTACCCCATGGTTTAAAGCATGTAAGCCTATTTATAAACTAACTTTGATATTCCTCATTTTGTTTTGTAAATTGTAAATGTATTGTGTGTAAATAGAAATATTTCGTATACTAATTACACTCGAAGAAATGTGTGAATGTCTAAAGCTGTACTACTTAAGACTTTGATCTTGAACTAGGCTGCATTGAATCTTGTCAGCACTTGACTGGAAAGCCTCAAGGAAAAATTCAGCGTGCTATCGGTTAACAGAGGGTGCCTCTTTCCCCTCAGTCTCCCCTACCCCGCCCCTGGCCCTTTTGTGAATTTAGTCCTTGTTGCTTTTTGTCAAAATACCTAAAATAAAACAAAAAAATTGAGTCAAAGTATTTTTTGACTTGCCCAAAATTTTGTTTTCAGCTGACCTGAAACGAAACTTTTTTCAATTTTTCAGAATTGCCAGCAAGTCGAAAAATCCATTATTTGCCAGTTTAGTGATTATTTTTTCCCACAATTTGACTACTGATAGTGTTAAAACAGTATCTGTTTTTAATAACAGCACTATGTCCTTGATTTAAAGGACCCAAAACTGTATTTACTGTGGACCTGGTCTTTGTTCTTTTAGTATCTTTCATACTTATGGGGAATGCAGCTGACAGCTTAAAGCAGTGGTTCTCAATGTGTGGTCCGTGAAAGACTTAGACTGAAAACTGACTGAACAGATTTCAGCGCGCGGTGTGGGTGTGTAAAATATATATAATATGACAATAGGGGTCTGCATCTCTGTTCAAAGTTTCTTGGGGGTCTACAAATGAGAAAAGGTTGAGAACTACTGGTCTAGAGGATACAACACACCCACTGGAAAACAGTCTGAGTTGCTTGACCCAGAGTATTCTGTCACCCACACACTGTGCTTTATTAATATGAAAACTGTAACCCCTGTTGTGATTAAAAACTGCTACACAAAAACTTTCAAAAACTGAGTTTAGGCAAAATGTGGGAAATAAAAGGCTTGACACTTCAAATGACCTTGTACAGCTTACATTTAGATTTATACAATTCTGCACTAAAATAATGAAGTTAATATGTTCAAAAAGTAACAGACTTCTCACTCACACTAGCTCTTTTGTATTGTTTGCTTTAGGTATATGAAAGTTATCCCAGTTATGACTTGTCTGAAAGGAAAGATTTCATCAAAAAGACAGTTAAAGAGGTAAAAACTTATCTGAAAAAAGTCAATGGTATTTTTTTAAACATCTCTCAGAGGTTGGGACACTATATAGTATGAGTTTCAAAAAGCTTGGTTTTTAGTATGGGAAGTGACCAAAAACATTTTTCAGGCCAACCTTGATTCAAGAGCTGGATCTTTGCCCTATGTGCTCTTCATCTAAAAGCTGGTACAGTCTGGTTTTTTTTCATAACAGTCCAACCTGAACTTCACTCACATGTGGATTCAATAATTTCTTTATCTTTAGGAAATATGAGTTACTACTGAGGAATAACTAAAATAGTAAAGCTACCCTGGCCTCTATTAATCTAACTAGCATAATTAATAATACACAGCTCCGAAAGGGCCAAATTGTGGCCTAGGCTACACAGCAATTTAGGGATGCAAAGCACTGGCTACTTGCATCACAGGTAATAGCACAGGAGAGAACACAAGCCTCACGTCCCCTCTCCATGCAGCTGTGTGGGGAGAGTTATGATGCTGTCTTGAAGAGTATACTGCATCTTATATAGACCCCATACTCCCGCCCCACAGCAGTAGTGGAAACAGGAAGGAAACTGACTCCCTGAATTGCAATTTTGCTTTCTTTAGCTGCTAAAGCAATATATGCCATCCTTAATGCAGAGCTCACAATCTAGTCCATAGCTAGTAATGCTTAAGAATAATTTCAAGTGCATTCATTTTGTTTCTCCCTAAAATAAAAATGGGATGAAGTAAGGGAATCGGTACTTCTGTTAGTAAGAATGCAGAAAAATTGTAAGTGAAATAAGAGATTCAAACCCTCTAATCCAAATTACAGATGAATCAAAATAATGCATACACCTCTAATGTCATGTATGCCAGCTAAAACACAGTGGAATATCCTATCACAAGATGGCACTGAAGAATTTTATTTGTGGTGGCACTCCCATGTAAATGGGATGGTTGAGAGAAGAGCATAATCATTTCTTAACTAGCATTTTTGTGCATGTTCTTGAACAGCCTTTATCTTAATATTAGACTGGTGTGGAATTGATTAAGGCTAAAGGAGAAACTGTATCATTTCAGTTGATTTCATGATCCAATTTGACTGGAGGAAATGAAAACTGCTGACTTATCGTCCCATGGATTTGAAGATCATAGACACCAGCAAAAAGAATATTTGTGATATATTATGTTTAGTCAGCGCTGATTCTGCGGACAGAGTATCAGTGTAAATTGCTTTGTGTACCTTTTTAATAATTGCATTTGATGCAGGTTTTAGTTAACTTGCTTACATTTTTTTGTGCATGGCAATAAATGTTCCCTTTTTATAGTTTTGTACATTTTGAATTGCTTTGTAGTAGTAGATTCATTAAGACATCATAGCTTTTAATGTGCTTTAATACCTTGCATAATTTTTTTTTAAGAATCAAGTAGGATAAAGGTTGTCTAAGTGTTTGCACATACATGCAGAGATTGTCTGGAATATTGCAGTATTGGGTTATACAAATATTGAATACATATCATTCTGAAAATCACTCATGCTAGTGTTTATATTCTGATTTACATGCTATAAATTCAGAATACTCAATCTACATTACTGTCTTGCATGTGTATGCACTGAGAACCATCAAAGCATGGTAACTAATTGGCAGATATTATTTTTGTACTTTTAAAGACTCTGTATATAAAGTTATTGGAGATTTCTGTGGTGCAAATCAGTTTTTTAAATCTCTAGTTATCTTAGGACTTATGACATGTCAGTGTTCAGCAGTGATGCTGGGATGAAAAGTGGGAAGCTCCATAAAAGTTTATACAAAAAGAGTTGAAGTTTTACTGTTTGTCTAATCTTGCCTTGTAAGGAAGATTCACCTGTAATTTTATACTTAAGCTTTTCAGTGTTTAACTTTATATAAAAGGCTACAGATGTATTTGTTCCAATGGCTTGACCTAATACATTAATAAAGTTCAAAGTGAAGGCGATAGGGGGGAAAAAAAGCGAGTAACTGACTTGATAATACTAATTTGGACTCTATGGCCAAAGCTTTCAGAAGTAGGTGCCTAAAGTGATGAACACCTGCAGACTTAACTGAAAATCATGCCCCAAATTTAGGAGCCCAAGAAGGATAGTACTTAAGTAAATGATTAAGTGCTATTCCAAATTGGAATGCTTTTCTAAATCTGAGCTTAACTATGGTCTATGGTACTCCTGTGTTTTTTGTTGTTGTTTTTTTTAAGTCCTTGTGGCACTTTGGAGACTAACACATTTATTTGGGCATAAGCTTTTGTGGGCTAAAACCAACTTCATCAGATGCATGGAGTGGAACATACAGTAGGGAGGTAGAAATACACAGAATATGAAAAGATGGGAGTTGCCTTACCAAGTGGGGGGTCAGTGCTAATGAACCAATTTAAGTTGGAAGTAGGCCATTCTCAAGGAGTGGAGAGTTATCTTTTCATATGCTGTGTATTTATACCTCCCTACTGTATGTTCCACTCCATGCATCTGATGAAGTGGGTTTTAGCCCACAAAGGCTTATGCCCAGATAAATTTGTTAGTCTCTAAAGTGCCACAAGGACTCCTTGTTGTTTTTGCTGATACAGGCTACCACTCTAGAATCAAATCTCAAACTTTGGCCAACTGCTTTTGGTTCAAAGTAGAAATTTTCATGTAAATTGTTTTTGTGCACCATATACTTGTGCTATTATAGAGGCCAAACAACGTATTGCTATCAATGCTATGAAAAACAAATCCTGTAATGACTCCAGTATTCAAGAGCAAAACATTTTTAAAATTTAGTATTCTATATTTGCAAAATTAGGAGTCAGAATTTAAATTCTGAATGTTCAGCCAGTCATGATGTTAATTAACCTTTGCCTTTTTGACGTCTTTGCATGTAATTTTTTTTTAAAAAAAGGCTGAATGTTTCAGTTTTGTACTCAATAAATGTCTTTCAGAAAAACTTAGATCAATTTTGATATTTGCTTACCTGTACAGTAAAATTTTACAGCCTCAAATGTATACCTAGTCATCTAGAGGAAGCTTTTCAAAACTCTGGAAAAGGTTTCTCTGCTTTAGCGATGCCATAATGTCCTGCTATCAAAATATGACTACACTAAATGACCCTCGTGCAATTGCTTTGAACAATCTTACGAGCTTTAACAAAGGCATTCAGACAATTTCAAAATCCTGGTAAAGCAGTAAGTTACTAGTCACTGAATCTTGTTTTGTCCTTGGGTAGTACTACAATAGGTTATTTTTAAATTGTACTTCTAAACCTTATGTAACTAACACTCATGGCCAAGTCACCACCTTAGTTGAATGAGGTGGACAAGATAGAAGTTACTGAATTTCTTCTCAAATGCTTTTCCTCATCCTTTCGTAGGAAAATGCTAATGAAAGCTGGAGTGCATAAGTGTTAATGCTATGATCTAACTCTACCCCACTGGTTCTTAACCAGGGGTATGGTCTATGGGTGAAGCTTGTGTGTAGAGTATCAGCTCTTGCCCCCACCACAGTCACTGCTTGGTGAGGAAATAATCTGTCGGTTTGTGAAATGTTCTGTGATCCTTTGAAAGACCCCTGGATCCATTACTGCATAGATAATAGAATCAGGACTTGCAATTGAAAGACAGTTCTAGAACAGTAACTACACCTCTACCCTCATAAAATGCAACCCAATATAACAAATTCAGATATAATGCGGTAAAGCAGTGCTCCGGGGGGGGGGGGGGGGGGGGGGGGTGCTGCGCACTCTGGCAGATCAAAACAAGTTCAATATAACACCATTTCACCTATAACACAGTAAGACTTTTTGGCTCCTGAGGACAGCATTATATCAGGGTAGAGGTGTATAAGATTCTACCTCTAGATGTTAGTAAAGTGTGTTGCAGTTTTGTCATGTTTAGTACATGCTTAGCATCTGTTTCAAAAACCGTGTGCAACATCCAGTGGACACTTTCCAGTTTTATTCTGCTGTCATAACAGTCACACAGAAGAGTTGAAGTGTAACAGATCATGCTCTGCCTTCAGACATTTTGGTCATATTTTAAACAAATTTACTTAAAAAGCCATTCTCCAGTTTATTTACAGGGAATAAACTGTACACAAGTTAGAAAAACTAGCATGCTTAATTAAATTTGACATAATTATTAGTCCAAGAACTTCTCCAACACTTAAGTCAGGCCAATTCTAAGGCTCTTTAATGAGTATAAACAAAATGGAACACTCACTTTATGCTTGTTTCTCCACAACTGAATGCAGCATAATACAGTCTAAATGCCTCATTACCAAAGTAATAACAGACATGGTAAATTTTAAACTGTTTAGTCCATTATAAATAATGGTCTGCATTTATTATCCCTCATTCTTGCCTTTTTAATAAGGCCTTAATTCAGCAAAGCATTTAAACGTGCCTATTAAGAATGTATATAAATTCCAATGCAGCTGTCAACAGCACTTGGGCCCATACTTAAAGTTCAGCATGTACAGAAATGCTTTGCTGAAGAGGGATAGACTGCTGAATTGGGATCTAAGACACTAAGGATTAACTGAAAGGTCAGGCTCTTAACTGTTTCCATGCTATTATGAAGCTGATTGGAGCTTTGATCAAGGCCTGTAAATAGAGTTTATAGTCTGAGCTTGTACCAATAATTTTTATTTAACTCCGTTTCTAAGCTGCTTTCCTATCTTGTATAGTACGTTGAGAGAGGAAGGGAGCACTTCCTTTCACTTTTACCCACCATGGATACTTTTCATTTCCCATTGAAATCTCGCTCACTTCCATTATAAACTGGTCTATCCAACATGGAATTATCAAAGTAGCAGTGATTTAACAAAAGCAAAATTTAAACCGTGATTACCATTTCTTCTATAAGCAAAGGATTTCAAGCCTTGCTCTATATAAACTTTAAGCCAATTACAATTTAGTACTTGAAAGTATTTCAGAACTGTAAATATTAGCATTCTTTAGAGCAAAAAAAAAAAATTAGGAACACTTACACTTTGTCACATTCTCAATTCAATTTTAAAAAGCTGAATATTTAGCTGAAAAACAGATCTAGTTACATGTATAAACATCTTCAACCTTGTAAATTAAAGATTAAATAAAAATATTTAACATCTGAACATCACTTCTACCCTAGAAAACAAATTAGGTATTTAAGAAGAGTAAAAAAATTGCTTTTCTTCAGCAGGCTTCTTTTCTAAAGGTAACCTTTCTAGAGTTAAGCACTGTAACTCAAGAAGGCTTGCTTTGTCACACACAGAGCATTCTAAAAAGAGTGCATGCTTGAGACTAAGAAAAATAATTAAGTGCTTATTTTCCTTCCAGAATCATACAGAACTCTGCAGTAACATCACAGGAGGAAAAATGATGTATATTTTTCATTTTATTTTAAAACATTTTCCATTTACCCTGTTCTGTGGGATGTTAAGGCAGGTTTGGATGCTGTGTGTTTTATTTCTTGCTGCCTTCCCCTGTGTGAAAAACTTCTTAGGTATCTGCTTATCCTTTACTGAATTACTCCAGAGTCTTTTTTTTAATAATACCTTCAAATAATAAAAAACTAAATCAAAGTGCAAGCCATCTTATTTCAGCCCTTCATAAAAAGCATGAATATTTTACCTCATTCATCTTCACCTATTTTAAATACAAAAGCTGAATGAGCCACTAATAACTTACACCCTCTTTATCCCCAATTAAGCTCTCATAATTATACGTGTAAGTGATTCACCTACTCAGCTCAAATGAATTTGGAAGTTCACTTTCAAAGGAAAAACATCTAAACCCATACAATTTTTTTCGCTACCCTACTTACATGATGAGCAACACTGAGCAAACCTAAACTTACTCTTATCATAAAGATCATTCCTCTACATGTACAATGCTGAATATGCAGCACAGAGAACATTGCATTGACATTTTTACTGCAACATAAAAGCTTTTTTCCTTTTGAAAAATCCTTTAGCTTCAATAACCCTTTGATGATTGCACTATAAACTTCCAGCAGTTTTTATTTAAAAGGAACACATTGCCAAAGCCTGACTGGTGGACAGTAAGTACATTGAAAAAATGTCAGAAGAGGTTATTGGGGTTAGGGGTGGGGAGATGTAACTGATTTTGTTCTCTCTTACAACCATCTCCATTATCATTCCATGATTTGGCTTGTTTGTTCAAGTGCTACTCTGATCATGATCAACCTGAGAACAAAATGAATTTAGAAGTCCCACCACCAAATAATTCACCATGTTTTAATACTGTATAGAAATCAATTGCTCTCTTATTCTGAACTTCAATGCAGGTGGGTTACTACAATAGCGTGGGCTGAACCATATAGAAAAAGGCCTCACACAGCAGGCTCTGTTAGTAGACCTGTGTGTGCCACAGTAGCAAGAGACTCCAATGTCAGTGCTGACACGTTACTAATATCTTTGTTGGAAAAAAATGACATTAGGAAAAACTATGACTTCATGTAGCACCAGGGGTTTGAAAGAAAAAAAATTAAACAAAGATGAAGATTTTATCTTCAGATACCATATACTGTTTTTAGTACCACTTGGGGGAATGATAGCAAAGGGGAAATTGAAGAAAGTCTTACCCACAGAAAACAATTAAAAAATATATAGACGCAAATGTCAGTATTCAAAATGCTGCTATTTTGCTTGCTTCTCGAACGCCGCTCAAGTAGGCTCCTGTAACCGTCTGTGGAAAGTGCCTGTTTGTGGCCTATAATAAAATAAAAATTGCATAATTTCTGAAACAGCTATAGAAGAACAAAAATAAAATTCTGCTCCAAAACAAAAGTTCTGTGTAGTGCAAGAGTATTTGATATATGCTTTTACACAGATATTTTCTAAAGCAGATACCAATTTTCAAACTATTAAATACTCTCAAATTTCAAAAATAGCTTGTTAAAAAGATGAACCAAAGAAAAGCCTTTAAAAAAAAAAAAGTATTGAATTTAGCAAAAAGGTAAGCTCTGAAGTTGTCACACATCCATTAAAGCTAAGAAATTTGACACTTGGCAGAGGTAGTCATTTTTGCTAGTTTGAACAATACTTCAGAGAGATTGTTCAAACACTTTCATTTATCAATACACAATAGTATCAATGGCAGGAGTTTCTTACAGCTGCATTAGTGACCAATGGAGAAGTAGTGAGTCAACTATGCAGTTCATCTGAAATGCAGTGGGCAATTATGAGTCTCAATCTACAATATGAACATGCATTTTGTCTTGTTTATAAAATCAGCAACTGAGCATATGTATCCAAATACAATTATGCAAAACCAGCAAAACATAACTACAACAAAGGGCATGCCTGAAAACTTATTTTTGAAGAACTACAATTTATCATTATTACCCACTTGTGAGACATTCCTCCATACATAGGCAGGGACTTGTCTTTTAAAGAGCCTATTGTTCTTCTGTATTCCATAGGGCAAGATGATAGTTACTGTACATCCCTAAAAACATGTCCCCAGGGACTGAAATCAGTTATAGCCACGCCAGCATAACAGTTTTCCATTTTGCATCTTGTTTTGGGTATAAACTTTGGTGCAGATTGTCAATACTAGAGGCTCTGGCTCATATGGCTAGACAGATTAAAACTACACACACTTCTGCAGAGAGAAGTTCAAATTGGAATTAGATCAAAAACGTAAGTAGATTTTGTGGCCTCATCCTCGTTTGCATTTATCCACTCCACAAAGCCACCCCGCAATTTGGTACAACTGGCAGTGCCAGCTCAAAACAAGCCAGGAAATGCTGCAGGTCAGAATCAAGGTGCTTTGGAAAAGGAGATATTTACAAAATGTCTGTCCACTCTATGTCTTTCTCTACCCAGCACTTAATCTCTTTTTTACAACAAACAAACACTAAGTTCTTGAACCAATTTTAGAATGACAATAATGAAGACATTTACCTCACCAGCAAAGAAGATTGTTCCTTGTATGTCTTCAGCTATAACATCATAAGCCTCACCACTGCCACCTGTCTTTACAAAACTATATGCCATCTGGATCCAGGGATCTTTGTTCCATCGTGTAACAAAGTACTTAACTGGGTCTGGAACTTCCTGAATTATCAAGGAAATAAATTATGCAGTATAATGAAGAGAACACATTTTTGATAATTTTCCTCCATTAACACCGCTTCTTCTAGTTTTCTTCTACAAGATTAAATGTTTCCTGTTTAGAGTGTACACAATAACCTCTTATTACTACGCTTTCAGGAGATGTGCACATTTGCCTAAATTCCTGGTAATTTTTTCTAATGTGAAACATATAACATTCCCCCTCTCCCTCCCCCCCCCCCAAAAAAAAGAGTTTATAGGAACCTCCAGTGACGAATTATATTTGTTAAAACGTTTAACCTAATGTTTGAAATATTCAGGATATACTTATGCAGCTTTGAATTTAGCAAATTTGTCTGCATAATACAAGGGTTGTAATGCTGCATACAGCTATATTTGGAGAAGAAGAAACTCTTCTTCCCTCAGACTATATGCTTTGTATATTCTTCTGAACAGGTACAAGAAGCATCAGTTTACCAGCGATAACCTCAGGGTCAACGTTATTATGCACAAAAGTTTCCACAACCAAGAGACTAAAGATCAACTTTGTGAAATAATGCTGAGATTTCTACAATAGTGGGGTACATCTTAGAAAGGACTCCTGGTGCATCGTGCCTTTACAAACTGTATTAACTGTTCCACCCTGAAAGAAGTTTTACAGATAATTTTTTTTTTTTTTTTTGTAGGAGGTTCTATTTCTGGTTGTATAAGATGGGGAAAAAACAATCAGATTGGCATGGAGACCAAATATCAATTTGCCACCTGTAAGTTCTTGAGAGGTCAGAATAGCAAGTAGGTGAACTTTTAATATGAATATAGTTTGTTATAACTAACAGCTGCTCACGCAAGTATATTTTCTGAGGAACAACTGGAAACTCAGGATTCCTTTAGGTGAGTCACTTAAAAGTTAGCTATTAG
Source organism: Malaclemys terrapin pileata (assembly GCF_027887155.1). NCBI lineage: Eukaryota > Metazoa > Chordata > Testudines > Emydidae > Malaclemys > Malaclemys terrapin. Next base: position 108,635,787 of record NC_071506.1, read on the forward strand.
AGTTAATTCTGTTGAGGCCATTAGCCTCATCCTTGCTGGTTTCTGCCTGCTTCATTAAAATCTCTCCCATCTAAGGGGTGGGGGCTGGAAGTGAGCATGGACTCTGTATGCACCAACTGTTAGGCAGGGCTCACTCAAAGCATTAGAGCCACCAATGTACATCATGCATTACACAACTCCTGGAATTGCATATGGCTAATTCAGAACAGAAAGCTCCAAACAAGATCCAAATTTCAAAATAATACGACATAACAGCGCAACATTTATTTTATGCATCAACTCAAAGAATCCAGAGGTCAGTATAGCTACTAAGTCTTCTTTAGCGTCCAGCTGTTAAAAATCAGAGCCGCTCTAGAATATCATGAGAGAAAAGTTCAGCCTCCAGGGTTGGGTGCAAATGGTACTGCTAAGTAATGATCTCCTGCTTCTCCAGAATTGGCAAATAGTGTTTAGAATAAACTTTGATATTAGTTATTATCTCAAAGGTGACCTGCCAAGAGGGGGAAGAGGACTTGTATCCAACAGATATACAAGGAAGGCTTGCCTTTTTTTGGGGAGGGGACGGGGGAAAAAAGGGGGAGACAAAAGTTTTTAGTCTGCTTGGTTTTCACATTAGAAAGCCAGCTCTTGTCTAGCCTATACAACTTTCTGTATGGATGGAGAACTAGTGGGATGATAACATCAGAAAGATCAAGGACATGACACCTGATTAACTGGGAAGTGATTTTTACTGAGACTGTTTAAACTTTGCTTTTTGTTAACGCCTCAAACCAAAAGAAGATTTTATAAGAAAAACTCCCATTTGGTTTACAAATTAACATCCCTATTTCTTCAATTCAGGCCCAAGATAGCTCCCACTTCCCATTTTTGTGATCACAGAAGATCAGACTTGACATTCCTGATATTTCTTAGGCAAAAGGCAGAAAAACCCACACACACTTCAAAAAACCCTCATTTCAGGTCTTATTTCTACATCATAGTGAAATAATAAAAGGGCACAAAATTTTTGTTTCTTTGCCGATCCCTCTTTAAATCTGTGGCAAGTTAATTCTTCTTTGACAGAAAAACACTTCTCTTACCTGCTCCTTAAACAGCTCCCGAAGTACAGTCATGCACAGCTGTAGTACTTGTTTGTCATCTAAATTCTTAATGGTTGTCACAGCATCTCCGGTAACTACTGACATTAGAACACTATATTTACCCTAGAATCAAAACATTAACATTTGATATCATTTCAGAAATACTAAGAATGTCTGGAAATTACTTAAATTACTACTGTCCCCAATAGACATCAGTGGGGGAAATTCACTTTTTTTTTTTGGACCAAGTCAGTTATGATCCCTAAGAAAGTTTATCCTCTGTAGTTTTTACTCTCAGATATGAAAAAACTAGAAGAAAGTTAGAGGACAATACAGAACCTCATTAGGTAGATTTAGTCCTTTTTATAACTGTGCAGAATTTACTGGAACCCATATATTTGTCAGCCTAAACACACAAAGGATGTTAACATGCTTGCATTCATGCATACAAGTCACATTCTCAGTGCCAGATCTAATCTCCTGTTCAACGCTAAAGCTCCACTGCTAACTTCAAGAGACGGAAACACGAAGAGGCCCCACTAGGATTCTAGTCATTATGGGCCTGAGACAAAGCCCACTGAAGTCAATGAAAGTCTTTATATTGACTTCATTGGGTTTTGGCTCAGGCACCAAGTGCTCTGCTCTAAACCTGCTGTGGTCCTGCTTACCTCTGTTACCACAAAACTCAGCTATCAGTTAGGAGTTTCAAAAGTGAAAGAGCAGTGGCTACAGAATATCGCAAAAGGCCTCATCTTGCTCACAGTATGCCATTCCTCCCTCTCCTCTTTATGGGGCAATTAATCTACCATCATTACTAAGCTACAGAACAATCTGCTACCTAAGAATCACACTAGAAGCCCCCAGTTATTCTCAAGAGCTCCCACCACGAGCACACTGAATCTTTCTGCAGGAGTAACTGTTCAAGTACTGGTCAGCCAGGAACACAGGATTACAGGACATTGTCTTCATAGGGTCTCCTGGAAAAGCCAGCAAGTTACAGAAAGCTCTTTACTTGTTCACAAAAAGTAATAGATAACAGGGCAAGGTACACTGAGAGTAAAGGGGAGCAGGGGAAGACTTGCTGACAATCCACAGGTTGGAGTTGGTATTAAAATCCATAGCTTTTGAACTGACCTTACAGCCTTATTATTGTTATGGGCAAAGCCAATTTGACTGCAGTGGTGCCAGTCTATGGGTCCAATCTATGAGCCCGATTCTCTATCTCCCTTACTGGTTTAAAAAGATTACACAAGGTGTAGGGAAAACAGAGAACCAAGACTTAAATTCCTAAGATGAAAACTGAATTCCTCATTCTTTCTACGGCACTTCAGCCAGTAATATCACCCCAGTGCCTTTATCTGACCCCAGAAGCCCAAATCTTTCAGACCTAAAACAAGGACATCCTAGTTGCATAAGGATCGCTCTGCATCCAGTCTTGAAAAATGTCTCCTACTTACTACAAAACAATGCTTTAAAAAGGGTGTTGTCAATTCACAATCTGTTATTTTCCTACAGAAAAATACTGGTGCCATTTTTCTAACAGCAAGGGAGCAAACAGCAAAGAAAACCTCCATTGTTCAGTAATTCTTGCACTTGGGTTTCAAACTGAAATTTGTTAAGAGTCAATTGAAAATACTGACATTCTACCATATACAGCATATGGTACCTGTGGATCCATGTCATAGAACACACTGAAGAGCCCACGTTTGCTGGAACTAGGTGGAACGTGACCAAAAAAATCAGCTCCTTGAATTTTGCTGTCCCAAAATCTATAAGGAAACTGCAAAGCAACCTAAAGAGAGAGAAAAGATTCAGTCAGAGATAATTTCACATTACAAAATTTGCAACCTGCCTTGTACCTCTGTATTTAAATGTATCTCTCTCTTTCCCCTCAACCTCAGGTACTCAAATATGCTAGAGGTTTCTCAGTGTAGGATATTTGGGTCTTTTTATCAAGAAAGAAGAGTGGTATAAAACTGTTGCAGTCTCTCAGATTGTGCTTTTTTTAATCTGAGTAACGTTGGCAATAAATTTAGTTACAGAAAACCTTGGGCAAGATACTGTGCTATACCTCTTATGAGGCACTACACAGAACTCATAGCCCAGAGGGACAGTTGCCCTATAGGGTGCAGCAATACCTGGAATTTCTGCAATGCTGTGTGCCCTCGGCACAGTCCTCCTGCCAGCCCCACCCCCAGCACACAAGGATTGTCAATGTGACGAGAACCTCAGAGAGAGTCTTATGTGTGACTTACGCACTAGTGGGGGAAGGGAGAATCATCCCCAGGGCAAATATGGGTCTTTCAGTGTCCCTTTATGCCACTCTGGCCCTTTTATCTGACAAAGGAATTGGAGTGGGTGGATTCCACCCCTTATGGCTGTTAGATTTAGTACTCTACCATACACATTGTTCAAATGTAGGCACAAAGTTTAAAGACCAGCAGTGATTTTCTACAAAATAATTTGTTTCAAAAAAACGTGGTTAAATTAGGGTGGAAAAAGAAAGGGGAAGAAAAATGAATATACAGGATCCAGATACCATTTTGCTCTTCTATGCTTTATTATTTATTTAAATGTATGTTGTGCAGGTTAAAAAAAAATTATGAAAGCAAATTTCACAATATACATACCCAGGCATACCACAGCAGCTTTATGCTTATAGCATGAAAGGAAATTATGCTACAGGATGCAAGTCAGAATCATCCTACTAAGAGGCTCAAAGCACTTGATGCTCATTTTCTTTCCCATAACTAAAAAGTAACTTTAATTATGTACCTTCTCAATGACTCCTGCTCCCAAACTGTTAATGGCTTTCATTTTTCTCTCTGGCAGTGGTGGATTAAACTGAATGGCATTTTTCTGAAGAAGAGCCAGTGGCACGGTAACTAAAACCTATGGAAGAATAAAGAATCCTGATCACAACAATAGCAAAAGCTTTACAAAGCAATTAAGACTAATCTCTCATTGTAAGTACCCATTGTTCTTGTAATAGAACAAAGATGAGGCGGCACAATTCTCCCAGGGCAACTTGGTGTCTACTGTCACTACACGTTAATGGCAGCCATATCACACATTCAGGGGAGAACAGACTCCTCCGTACAGTGGTTCTCAAGATGTGGTCTGTAGAGTGACTTACAGTTACAGTTAGTCTCTAAGGTGCCACAAGTACTCCTGTTCTTTTTGCGGATACAGACTAACACGGCTGCTACTCTAAAACCTATCACAGTGATGAACGATGCTAACAGTAGTAATGCTTCCTGATCGTTATAGTTCTAGAGTTTCTAAGTGGCTTTTTTATTACTTTTCTCTACACCCTGCACAACAGCTTCATTTCTTATTCTGCTTGGTTTTTCTTTGGTGTAAATTCAGCCTTGATCAAAGCTGCACACGGCCTCAAAATTTGAGAAGAAGCAAGACTGGGCAGATTAGAGTAGTTGGAGTGATAGGAAATGAGGGGAGATTCAGTAGTAAAGGGTAAAGACCTACTGCCACAGAAAGGGAGTAAATAGGCTAGATATAGGGGATTGTAACCAAACAGCTTTTCATCTTGTCTCGTTTATATTGTCCTAATACTGACATCAGAATATTGGATAGACTCTTACAAATAGTTGTTTAAGGCTAAATAAAAATATACTAGTCTTACTAGCGCATTATGAAATATCATTATAATTTTAAAACCATCATCAAAATAAGCAGAGGACACTTCATCATCTGTTAATTTTAGATATTTTTAAAACTGTGTTTGTTTCACTTACTTGCAAAATTCAGATAATTCTGAAGAGGTCATTAGTTCAAATGAGCAAGTTTCCACAGTATATATAAATTAGCATTCCAAACTCAAACATGCCCAGTGAAAAACGGTCACTATATCAACCAAACATGGGTCACTGAACAATTAAGTTGTAAAAATATACAGTTTTTTTTAAAACCTCTAAAGAAGCTATGATCTAAATATAGATAACTTGAAACATACTGGTTACCTTTTGTGCTGTCCACACAGTTCCATCTGCTGTAGTGACCTGGACTTCTTCTCCAGAATAGTCTATACTGTGTACCTGATTTACAAAGGGAAAGTAATAGTGATACACCAAAAATTCTATGAAATAATACAATCCACATTCAAAGGACAGCAAATTATTACAAGTCTATAAACTTCACTTCCCGATACGTTAGCTCCCATATTTGATGCAGAAGGGCACGTTACATCAGAAAAACTAGCCATGGTGGAAAAAGGGAACCTGAAACAAAAGTTCACTGTTAAAATGAAGCAACTCATCATATGATGAGGAGGATAACGATGTTATAGACCAAGAGTCGGCAACCTTTTGGAAGTGGTGTGCTGAGTCTTCATTTATTCACTCTAATTTAAGGTTTCGCGTGCCAGTCATACATTTTAACGTTTTTAGAAGATCTCTTTCCATAAGTCTATAATATATAACTAAACTATTGTTGTATGTAAAGTAAATAAGGTTTTTAAAATGTTTAAGAAGCTTCATTTAAATTAAAATGCAGAGTCCCCCGGACCAGTGGCCAGGACCCGGGCAGTGTGAGTGCCACTGAAAATCAGCTCGCGTGCCGCCTTCGGCGCACATGCCATAGGTTGCCTACCCCTGTTATAGACAGTTCTCTCAAGATTATCCCCGAGTTCCCAGAAATGGTAAGGCTAGAAGTCAAACAGTGCATTAGTAAGGATGCTAAAGCTAAGGAGTCTGACACATGAAAGAAGGGAAAATATATGTTTTTTTAAAGTTAAGTTAGTTACAAAAGTGACTTTTTCAAGACTGTACTTGCTAAATATTATGATTAAGTTAGTCATAAATTTTAGACTATGCCTCTAGGATGCAGATATCCACCTACATTTCCAGTATCACAGGTTTGCTATGAATAGAATCACTTGCTGACAATTGAGATGAAATCTAAACACTGAAATTATACAGAAATAATTAAAAAACAAAGCTTCCTCCTCTTCCGTCACATCAAAACTAGTTATAGTTATCTCAAACTCAGATTTGTTTGTGGAATATGAAGAGATGCTTGTACAGACACTCCCCGACTTACGCAATCATTCCATTCCGGAAAGCCTTGCGTAACTTGAATTTTGCATAAGTTGGAAATGTATACCCGTACGTTACACAAAAATTTTCGCAACTCGAATATCCTATTTCTGGCTTATGGAACTTTTTCCATGCGAATTTGTGTAAGTCAGGGTTTGCGTAACCGAGGGAGTGTCTGCATGCTTCAAAGCTAATACCCTCTCATTATCTTCACTGGGGGACAACCTTGACTGGGCAGCAGGGAATGAGAGAAACCCAGAGCATATGTATAGCAGGATGTGAGGTGCCTCCCTTCAATACCCTCTTCAGTCCTCTGCTTAGCCACTGGCTGGGCAAAGCCAGCTGATTGATTGTCAGATGCTCCTCTTCCCCCATTTAAGCTAGCACAGGCATTCCAAAAGCCTCTTTCTCTCCAAAAAGAACGAGAAGTAGACCTAAAAGTCGCAATTCTCCAACAACAAAAACTTCAAAAACAGATTCCAATAAGAAACTGCAGAATTGGAATTAATTTGCAAACTGGACACCATAAATTAGGCTTGAATAAAGACTGGGAGTGGATGGGTCATTACACAAAGTAAAAACTATTTCCCCATTCTAATTGTCCCCATATTGTTACTCACACCTTCTTGTCAACTGTTTGAAATGGGCCATCCTGATTATCACTACAGAAGTTTTTTTCTCCTGCTGATAATAGCCCACCTTAATTGATTAGTCTTGTTAGTATGGCAACACCCATTTTTTCATGTTCTCTGTATATATATATATATATATATCTTTCTACTGTATTTTCCACTGCATGCATCCAGTGAAGTGGGTTTTAGCCCATGAAAGCTTATGCCCAAATCAATTTGTTAGTCTCTAAGGTGCCACAAGTACTCCTGTTCTTTTGCTGATACAGACTAACACAGCTAGCACGCTGAAATCTTTCTCTCCAGTTAGCTGCTTTCCCCTCCCTCCTTCCCTTCCTCTCCTTGGTGGCAGCTTAGGAGCTGTGCCTCTTATGATGCTATGAGTTTGACCGATCTCCTGACACCACCATTTTACAACTCACCGGAAGCTTAAGTCGAACATCAACCCCTTCAGCCAGTTTATCTATGATGGTAGAATACCCTGGTGTTAAAAGGGTGTGATCTCCAGCAAACTGGGCAAAAAATTCATTGTGGTCCCATGAGCGTGCAGATACCTGGGGAAAGAATACAACAGGCTACACTATGCAAATTGTCTAATTAAACAAAATAACACAGTCTGGATAGGTTACTAGGTGATACCCTACTGAGAGCATCATTTGGCACAGTGCAAGAAGAGCACAGTGAAAAAAGATTGTGTATAGGCATAAAACATTTTAGGTACCAGTAAAAGGTGTTTTCCGACCGAAACAAGGGTATACAGCTATCCAATCTCTCAAATGATTAGATGCTACAGTGTTGTTATACCAATAAGGGTTTTTAATCATTAGTACTCGGATAACAGAATATAAAGAGTTGCATCAGATTACACACACACACACACACCCCTCTCCCCCCCGCCCCCCTATCTCCGTGGAATGTTCTAGTTTTCTTAGAAATACAGCACTAGAAAACTGACTACTGCAGGTAGAATGATACATGTAAATACATACATGCACTCACATTCACTATATTGCCAGTACAACACTGCAGCGTTCCCTCTAATTTTTTACATCCATGTGCGGAATGAATTTTGTTATGTGCACCAATATGGAGGTGATGTGTGACATATCACCTTCATACTGGTGCACATAATAAAATTCATGTGGGGGGGGTGGGGCCGAGGGGTTCGGCGTGTGGGAGGAGGCTCAGGGCTAGGGCAGAGGGTTGGGGTGTGGGAGGATGAGGGTGCTGGCTAGGGATGAGGGGTTCGGGGTGCAGACTGCCCCAGGTTGCAGTGGGGAGAGAAAAGACTCCCCCCAGCCCTCTCTCGCTGCAGCACCTCAGGGCCAGGGGAGAGGCGCCTCTCCCCGGCTGCAGCAGCTCTGGCGCGGCTGGGCTGGGCCGAGGGAGGGGCTCCTCCAGCCGCAGCAAGTCCGGGGCAGGTCCACACTGTGGCCAGCGGGGAGGGGTGTCTCTCCCCACCACAGCCTTGACACCCTGCACAGGGCTTAATAGGCAGCTGTGCGGCCACATGGCTTAGAGGAAACTTAGCAACACAGTGACATTTGCATTCTGTGATCACCACTTGCAGTAATCATTTGGGTATGTGGATCAAAAGCTACTTTGCAAAACCCAGTTTCCACTAGAGCAGAGGAATTTACCTCATATTTTGCAGTGAGCACTTGGGTGTAAAGTTCAAACTGGAGGTGAATTTCTTTGAGAGGGGAGTTGTTATCTCAGTTTTAGTGATGAGAACTGAGGCACAGAGAAGTAACCCAGGAGGTCTGAGGTGGAGCAGGGACTGAACTCCTGTTTCCTAAATTCCAGGATAGTGCCCTAGATACTAGATTATCCTTCCCCTCTCTCTGTTTCTAAGTTACATCACATACATCTCGACCTCGATATAATGCTGTCCTCGGGAGCCAAAAAATCTTACTGCGTTATAGGTGAAACCGCATTATATTGAACTTGCTTGATCCACTGGAAAGCGCAGCCCTGCCCCCCCGGAGCACTGCTTTACCACGTTATATCCAAATTCATGTTATATCGGGTCGTGTTATATCGGGGTAGAGGTGTATTTAATCAATCATGCACTCACCTGATGGAGGTCACTGCCACAGGCGTACTCCAAGTTACTGAGGTGGAACTGTAGTACCTTTTCCTCCAGATCACTGAACTGGATACCTGACTCCTGAATAAAAGCCTTATAGATCTCCTGTATCTTCTCTGTACAGAAACAGATTTACAATAAAAATGTAGAAATAGGTGATCGTAGTTCATTGTTCTCTGAATCTCACAAGTTTGCAAGTTAGCTATTAATACTCATTCAAATTTATTTTTTATGTAGTGAAAAAGCTGCTACAGAATATATGATAGCAAGATCTCTCACATACGATCAGACGAAACCCTAATTTGGTTTAGGATTAAAATAATTTGATTTCAGATACAGATAAGGCAGTGTATGTTTCCCAAGAACTGCCCTCAAAAAGAGAGTAGATATTACTGTCAACCGCAGAAAAAAAAGTCTGGTTAAAAAAAAAGGAGCTATATGGGATAACCAACATAGACAGCAGAAAAATTCATTGTTCAGCTACCATCAGTACATCATGCTGCAGCATGCTCGTTCCCCAAGGCTAATTCATTAAAAAAAAAATGAACACAAAAACAAAAAAAACCCAAAACAAACAGAAAACAACTTATGAATACTACTCCGAATGCCACCTTCTATAGAATTCTGTGTAATTTTCACAAAAGCAAAAGATTTGAGCGACTTGGGACCCAATTCAACAAAGGATTCTCTTCGTTGTTTTCCAGTGGGCTTTGGATCAGGCCCTTACTCTGTGTGTACTCATCATAGGGGAAGAAAAAAGAGCAGAACTATATTCTGAAAATGTAATTTAAAAAATAAAATCACAGCTGCCCTGACCATCTCTATCCAACCAAAACTGCTTCAGCTACTTAAGGTATGTCTACATTGCAATTAGACACCTGCGGCTGGCCTATGCCAGCTGTCTTAGGCTTGCGCTAAGGGGCTGTTTAGCTGCAGCGTAGACATTCAGGATCAGGCTGGAGACCGTACTCTAGGACCCCATGATGTAGGAAGGTCCCAGAGGTTGGCTGAACGTCTACACCACAATTAAAAATCCCCTTAACCTGAGCCCAAGTCAGTGGCATGGACCAGTCGAGGGTGTGTAACTGCAGTGTAGACATACCCTTAGAGACAAACTATTGGTAGTACCAAAGTCAAGGACAGGTATACTAAAAATGGCCAAACTATGAAAACAACTGATCCAATTGTCACGGAGTTGGGGGAAACAAGAACTGATAAATGAAATTGTTTTTAATTGTTCACTTTATTAATGTAACTTCATAAGTAAAGTTTTATGAATGAAACAACATTCATTTCTAAACCGGTTACCCCAATAACTGGCTAATTGACAATTAAGATGCTTGTTAAGATCCATAGCTGTTCAGCCAGTTGCTCTTGTAAATTTCACTGTCAATCCAATTCCTGCTTAAATCACTAGGGGCTGGTCCACACTAACCCCCCAGTTCGAACTAAGATACCCAACTTCAGCTACATGAATAACGTAGCTGAAGTCGAAGTATCTTAGTTTGAACTACAAGGTATTTACCGCGGGTCCACACGCGGCAGGCAGGCTCCCCCGTTGACTCCGGGTACTCCTCTCGCGGAGCAGGAGTACCGGTGTTGACAGTGAGCACTTCCGGGATCGATTTATTGTGTCTAGACAAGACGCAATAAATCAATCCCAGAAGATCGATTGTTTACCGCCGAACCCAGAGGTAAGTATAGACGTACCCAAAGACTTGCACTGTTTCAGTATTGTAACTTCTGTTCACTGTTTGCCATATTGTAATTCAAACCCCATTTTAAAACGCTTACTCCATTTTGTAAGGGCTTGCTGTAACCTTTTTGCAAACCCTGCTGTAATCTTATTAGTTTAGTTTAGATGTGTGAATGAGGTATGTATGGATGATGGAATCAACCTCCAGCCCCAGCCTGTCCTGATGAAATAGAGTTCAGACACCAAAGGCTGAAGATGCAGACAAGAGCCCTAACAAAGTAAAAAGAGTCCACCCCAAAAAGAGAAGAACAAAGGTACAATAGAAGGAAGATAAACGCCAGGTCCCAGGCTGAAAGTCACATCTGCAATTGACGCGTGATCAATCACCAAACCCAGAGGCAGGGTGACACAGCAAGACCTATAGACTCTGGATTCAAACTAAAGCCTACAAAAAGGATGGGTGAGATGGAAAACTTTGGAGGAGGGTAACATTCTGCTGCCAACATGGAAGGGCATCGGTGCACGCCCAACAGAGACCCAGCTCGTCCTTGTGCCCGGCTTTCCTGGCCAGTTAGTTGCCACAAGCTACGAACCCAAGCCACAGACTCAAGCTACGTTCAGGACTGGTAACTATGCAGCAGCTGCAGAACATCTGATGGGTGTGTGTGTGTGTGTGTGTGTGTGTGTGTGTGTGTAGATATTAGGTATAATGTGTGTGTATAAGAATTAAGATATTAGTTATTGGTCATAAATCAAACTGTTATCATAATAAATGTGGCATCTTTGTCTTGCTCCCTAAAAAGATCCTGTGTAGTTTTGTCTGTATAACACGGCTTCCTGCAATTCACCATGACTCTTAGCTGGCCAGTAAAGCAGGTTTATTTAGACAACAGGAACACAGTCCAAGACAGGTCTTGTAGGTACAGACAACAGGACCCCCTTAGTCAGGTCCATCTTGGGGGGCCAGGGGAGGCCAGGAGGTCCATCTGGCCTCCCCTCCATTTTCCCAGCCAGCTTCAAACTGAAACTCTTCAGCCTCTCCTCTCCCTTTGTTTCTTTTCCAGGCCAGGAGGTCACCTGATCTCTTTGTTCTCCAACACCTTCAGTTGGCACCTTTGCAGAGGAGGGGCCCAGGCCAGTAGTTGCCAGGAGACAGGGTGTCAGCCATTCTCTGTGCAGACACTTGCACACCCCTGCCCTCTAGGGCTCTGCAACAATCGCACACCCTTATCCCACCACCTTGATACTTAAGAAATGCATAGGGGAAACTGAGACACCCACACAGCATTCAGAGAAAACATTAAGAACATTCCCACTTCGTCACACCAATCTCCTATGTTACTATCAATGTAGGAAAAAATTACTCTTCAAATAAGATATGGTATGGCCTACAAATCCAGGGGTGAAATTCTAGCTCCACTGAATTCAGTGGCAAAGGTCCCATTGACTTCAATGGAGCCTAGAAGTTTAAGGCCAACCATACATACAAATATTCAGAATCCCCAAATTATGTACAAAATGAAAGGCAAATTGGCATAAAAGCCCCCCTATTTTTATGATTATGAACACTGTCAACATATCTGGTGTCCAGGGCAACTCCTCTCTTACCTCCAAGAGGGACATCTTGATGTTGGGTCTTATCTTTTCTCCATTCTGAGACAACATCCAGGATGGCATTGAAATGAAAGTCCATGCGCTTATCTATAGTGGGGTCAGTTATCCTTCCACCTTCTTGGATCAAATCACATCTCTCCCCTAGTTTGTGCATTTTAATGCCAAGCTTCAAAAGAAAGTTAAAAATGAATATGAGTAAAATTTCTATGGGGAAAACTTCACTTTCTAAGCTGCTCAAGTACATTTAAAAAAGACGGGTAAATCCTTAGGAATAAGGCACTGTTGCTAATATGGAGATTTTGCACACTTTAAACAACTGGTCAGGTTAGACATGAATCTCAACCTCTTAAAATAATACAAAAATTTAGTTCCGAATGGAACCTGAAACTCAGCAGTTAAACCAAGCCTATGACTTTTAAGAAACAATACATCAAAGGCAGTACAAAAATCCAAGGATTAGGAAATGGTAAAACTAGAGAGTCGCACACTTTGTTGCTTCTGTAGGCAGAGTGCATTGCACACAGCAGGAGCTCCTTCCCTTCCTCCACATACATCCCACAAACTCTGTGTCCCACCCTTCCATCCCAGTCTATTTCAGAGACTAACTGCAACCTCTTGGCCCCTTCCCTCATGCCAGGGGCTTTGTGAATCCTCCATGCTGCTGAGTCTGCCAACCAGAAGCCAGGAGCTCTGTGTGTCCACCACCATTTGCCCCTTCCAGTTTTCACCAATATCAATATAGTTCTGCCCATAGAGGACTAAAACATTCCCCAAATGTTCTGGAATTGATCAGATGTTCAATAATTCAATAATTATTGCATTATAGACAGAAAGACAGAGGGATGCCATTGAGTTGAGTGTTAAACCTGGCTTTGCTTGGCCAGCTGTCAATATTTTTTTTTTTTTTTTAAATGTCACACAAAGAGTTGACACGTTTCAAAGAGTCCAAGTGAAACAGTTACTTGGAGATGTAGCACAAATTCTTTTCAGTGCACTTTTACCTAGTCAAAGATATGGCCTAAGATTTCCCCATTCTACCCACTTATTCTGTGAGACCCTGGGCTGCTTCCCACTGCAGGTCTCTTTTCAAAATACAGTTCTATTTTTAAAAAAGTAAAAAATACCCTCAATAAATGATGACACACTATTACTCAACATATGAGCTCCCTCTGGGTATTCAGAAGCCATTCTCACTTTTCTGATTAAAATAAGGTTTTGCTATTTTTCCCCGTTATTCTTCCCAGTGGCATAGAGCATTGGACAGTTACAGGAAAATGACCTGGATTTTCCCCTGGTCTCCAGCAGACTAGTTAGCTAAGTTCCACTTGCAAAAACTCAGCCTGGGATCTGAACATAAAGCTGCTTTGCAGTTTGCAATGTTGGCAGTTAAAAAACACCTTTTTACGGTAGCCTATGTGAATTTCATCTGGAAGTCAATGAGAGAAAATATACATGAATCCCCACAATGCCATAAAACCACACATTAAGGTCAGTTGGAGCTTACAGTTGAAAACTATTGCCAACTCCAGTTTAAGGGCTTATCTATACTACAACCACCAAGCTGCTGGGGACCGTTACAACATTATCCACAGTTACAGGCAAAAACATGGCTTCTGCTTGCAGCTGGTGCCTAGCCATTTTTATTTTAGCAATGTGCCTGACACGGTGCTAAAACCCTGCTGTGTCCAAGGCTGTAGCACTAATCAAAGACATGGTTACCACACAGATGTCACTTAAAAGGCAAAATTATGTTTTAAATCACTTCAACCATGTCATAAATTGCGTCACCAGATGTGGTTGTTATTGCAATACAGATGGGCCCTAAAGTTCTCAAACTTGATAAACTCTTATGCTTTACAGACTGACCATTTCTCCATATATGTATTAGTACTACTAAGAATGGTTATGAAAGGGATGTTTTTCTATGGGGGTCAATTTGGTTGCTATGAGTTAGAATAGCATTTCATCAGAATCTCTTGTTCTCACCCATTAAGTTGAGAACTTTCTCTATTAACTTGGTTCACCTAAGAGATGGGACTACAGATACTTTGAGCAGAATATATCTGAGCTAGTTATTTTTTCACCTCCTTTCCTGAATCAAAGTGGACGATAATTTCATTTGAATTGTGTGCTGCAAGATCTTCAATTAAAAATTTGCACTCAGAAAACACTTTGTCTTTTGCTTTATTTATAGTTAAAACATGGCATAGATCAAACTTAACTGTATTTAAAGAGCTATTCAAGAGAATAAATACACATATAGTACTCTATCTGAAAGGTAGTAGTTGCAACCAATAATTTTTTTCTATTCTTTAGAATTCATAAAGGGCTTAAATGTATCAGGGAAATAATTACAATCATAAATAAGAGCAGCCTTACCACAAGGAATTCTATTGTGAGGGATCATTTAGTTTGACTGGGGTTTTTTTTTTTTTTTTAAGATGACTAATGTTAAAATGGAGATATTTTAAAGAAACAAATTATTTTAAGGTTAGCTCAATCATTGCTCTGATTATAAGAGGCTGACCCACCTAATTCTTGGAAGGAAACTTTTATATTCAGAAATATTAACTCATGTGGAGCAAAATCATGGCACTCACACATATATACATGTCTACATGGTTTTGTAATTAGACCACTTTCATTGACAATAATGCATAACAATTGCAGGGAAGAAACCCACTTGCTCACACATTAGTGCTATCGGGTTGTTGACACAGCCATTCACAATCTGTGCTCCTTTTCCTACAGTGACTCCTTTGAAAGTCCTATCGTCCCACACACGCCCGCCAATTCTGTCTTTCGCTTCTAGCACAATGACCTGTAACACAAATATAGCTTAGGAAGTTGTCAGAGAAGATATTTTAAAAACACTTATCTAGGCTCCAGGATAAAGACAAAATTAAGCTGCTTAGTTATGTTATTGAGCTTAATACTTTACTTTGTTGATAAATGGACACTAATGGAGCAGACCTTCTATTCATGTTTCTCATATTGTAATTTTAAAGTTACTTTAAAGTTACACACAGTTATAAAACAAAGTCTCATTTAAACTTTAGCCAAAATTAATACCTTAATAAAATTAGGCTTGCGCATATTATCATTTCCTTTTTTCAACATCTACAAGGTGAAAAAACTTCCAATTTTTCAGGTTTAGGGAAAGATGCTCCAGTTGTCCAAGTCAATATATGTTGACCTTTTGCTGCTTCTTTTAAAATACATTTAATGTACATTTCCTATACTGAAAATACATATTTTCTAAAGGGATAAGCAATATTTTCAATTAAAACTGTTTTTGCTGTTTGATATTAATATAATTCATTGCAAAATACATTTCTGCATGACTGACACAATGCACATGGAGGACAACATGCATTCCTGATTCAGCAATCATGGAATGGGCTGAAAATGGAGCAGAATTCCAGCCTTCTGGATTGTGATGCTGTGCATAAGAAAGGTGACCATTTATATCACTGTTACTGTTACACAATTTCCATAAGTCTTGCACAAAGTGTATCATATAAGGTGTCAATGGAAAAGTTACAATCTGTCAAATATGATTATCCTGATTAAATCCACTTATGAACTTTGCATCCAAAATTACGAATATTGGTTATGTATTTGTATCTCCAATATGTGTATTGTTCCTGGGTGACACCCTCCAGATAGATTTACATCAGGGTTAGACAGCTATGTGTTGATGGCCCATTAAGGACACACAGCTCACATTGAAGAAATTCATCCTGCCCAGTAAGCCTTTCCTGTGGACATCTTGGAAAGAATATGGCAAATAGCTGCATGAGTCAGCAAATCATGTGAGAACATGTGACCCTGGACTCCATCTTGGGACAGAAAATTTCCATGCACATGGCAAAGGATATAAAAGACACCTGAGACACCTCCATGTTGCCTCTTTCCTGCTCTAATTCCTTGGACTGTGGATTTATAACTAAAAGGAGTATCTTGAACTCTGGACTGAGGCCCTTCCAATCTTTTGGAAGTTACCAGAGAGACTTTTGCAAGCCAGCAATCTATTCCATCACTGCTACAAACTTGATATAAGGACTTTGCAATCGTTTGTATGTATATGATCTATTAACCTTTATAACTCTCTTTTCTTCTATTAATAAATCCTTAGTTTGTTTACTAAGGATTGACTAACAGCATGATATTTGGGTAGGATCTCAGATACATCCTGATCTGGGGTAAGTATCTGATCCTTTGGGATCAGTAAGAACCTCACATATGCTGAAATAGGTTTTCAATAATCTCTCACTATATTACACTTTGTTGTCTGGATGGGAGCAAAGGACTGAAATGCCCAAAGGAGACTGTGTTTGGCTTCCGGTTAACCAGTGTGGTACTGCAGAAGCTTTTTTGTTACTGGCTTGGGGAATCTAATTATAGAGTAAACCACCAGCTTTGGGGATTGTCTGCCCTATTTCTTGGGGTCTACCCTGAGTGTGGCCTTCTCAGTGTGGCCCATCCAGGCATTTGGTCACAAGGATTTTCAAAAGAAATCAAGGAACTAGGTGCTCAACTCCCACTCAGTCTCCAATCCTGCAAACATTTAGACATGGAAGTATTTCCACTGATTTTAATGGGACTACTCATGTGTGCAAAGTATTGCAGAATCAAGATGAGTGTGGGAAGAGGGATACAATTAAATATATGTAATTTACGTACACTTGTTTATTATAAATAGATTGTGTCAATTATTTTTAATTCTGGTAAAGTTAATTTTTCCTTATTATTTACATTGTGATAGCGCCTAAGAACCACAGTCAAGGATCAGGGGCCCTCTGTTCTGGACACTGTTCTCATATGTCATTTTTAAAAATAGTATGTAAAATACATACTAAATGTACTGCTGTTTTGCTTTATTGTTTGACCTGAACTAAAACAACCAACAGATATTACCTAACCTAATTAAACCCTAGATTTTGTACATTTATTGGGCTCTTCTATGGAGGCATCTGTATTAGAAATATTATTTTTCCACTACTGAGGACAGGTTTCTAAATCCTATGAAGTAGGAGGTCTGCTATTTGTAGGTGTTGAAAAAAAAATTAATTTATTCTAAAACTTCTTACCTTAATTCCAAAGTTGTGCAGTTGTCTTGCAGCTGCTAATCCTGCTGGACCAGCCCCAACAATAATGACAGATTTCTTTTTTGTTTTAAAAAAGAGAGAGAGAAGGAAAGTAGCAAATGTTCTTATAGAAGAAATCAGTCGATGCAAAACCAAAAAAATCAATCATTGCACATTATGGGTGACATCTGTGCTCCCACTGATTTCAGTGGTGTGGGATAAGACCTGTGTCCTCTAAAATAGTCAATGATAACTTTGAAAGGCATGATTTGTTAGGGTTCATTTAGAGCCCACAAAAGGCCAGTTACTGCTTTGGGGATACTAACTGGTTTATTTGAGGCCTTTAAAAGCAGATGTCTCAATTTACTTCGACTAAAACAGTGCTGATAAAAAGTCAAGCAACTTAAATGACCTAGATCAAACGTACCATGTATCTTGTACGAATCTTTGGTCAGAAAAGCCGTTAAATAATGAAAACTAGTTTAAAATACACACACACACACACACTTTTCATTTACATGTAGCATAAAATTGTACTTGTCTGTATTTCTAGGAGATATGCCCTTACAGCACATATTCATTTTTGATCTACATTTCAGTGTTGTGTCACACAAATTGACAGTCATATACAAGTACCCATTGATCACAGTTCTTGAAGGGGGGAAATGGATCAGCGTCCATGTCACGCTCCCTGTCAGTACCTGGACCGGGCCGGGGAAGCTAATGATCCAACCAGCAGACCAAATTCGGTGATGAATCCTGGTCATGTGCCACCTGAGGCATGTTGCGCATACACTAAGAAGACGACAGTTCTTGAAAGCCATGTTTTCTAGCCTCGGTAAACGGGGGTGAATTACTATGCTAGGACGTGGAGGAAAGCAGAGTGTATACCATGGGTTTATAAAACAGGTTACAATGTAGTTCATCCCTGTCCACAATGGCCACGGAAACCATAGGCCTGATGCACCCACTGAAGTCAATGGGAGTTAACACTTTGCTAGCAAGAGCTAAGCTAGGTTTAAACATGATCCTTGTTAATATGGTTGGAATTACAGATTGAAACAAGAGCCCAAACATGAAAACAGAAATTAAGCAGCAGCATATTCTATCTACTAATTAATATTATGGCTACCTACATTGTGGTATTCTTTGGGAAGAAGATGTTGGTCAGGACTGACTGACAAAATCCCTGTATTAATCAGCCCTTTTCTTGCCATAAAATAAAGTATCCTCTCCATCTCTTGGACACAGCGAATACGCACAAGCCCCCGCACAATGATGCGATGAGTACATTTGTGAGGGGTAAGAGCTTCCTGCATTTTGGGAAACAAAAACAAAATAAAGACAGGTTCATACAAAGTGTTCCATGCTTTCCCAGGCTTAAAACATATTTCAACTGTAATTCAGATGCTGAAGTCTAACCTCTAATCAAACAGGTTTCTAAGAGAGATTAACAAAGAGTAAAGTTCAATTTTGTATGCCAGCCAACTGCAGGAAGAGAATCTCTAGACCATTTGATTCTTCCAATTCTCCCATAACCAAACAGAGCGAATTAACACAGAACAAATGAGATAAGAGTACAATGGACCTCAGCTACATCCATGATGCCTGTCAAGTACATTTAGATATCGCAGCGATGCTAGATATTCAAGCTTTTCCACTGAATGCCCTTGGATCCATCCAGTAGAGGCCTGTGCAAGTTGCACGCTACTCCGGCCAAAGTAAAAAGAGGATCATATTCAAAAATCTTGTATTAAGAGACCTAAATCGAGAAGTCTTAGTTTTGAGAAAACCAATAGGGCTTCTGCTCTCATTTATATTCCTATAAATCAGGAGTAACTCCAGTGAAGATAACGGAGTTAAATCAGTACAAACAAAGAGAGACTCAAGCCCACAACCATGTCTGGGGTCACTTGTGCCCCTGCAGATACTAGAAGGTGACTGGGAGACTGCTATTCTCTACATGGTGTTTGTGTTGCAAATAACATGGTCAATCTGGACTAAGTTTCTAAAATGCTAGCTTTGATGTTCTACTTTTCCTCCTTAGTCATCCTCAGCTATAGTTTTGTCATGAGCCTGTTCTCATGCTTACCCAGGTA
Source organism: Malaclemys terrapin pileata (assembly GCF_027887155.1). Taxonomy (NCBI): domain Eukaryota; kingdom Metazoa; phylum Chordata; order Testudines; family Emydidae; genus Malaclemys; species Malaclemys terrapin. The sequence goes on from NC_071506.1 coordinate 108,655,137, forward strand.
TCAGTAGTTACCTAACATTCACATAAACAAAAAGTACTGAAGTGCTCTAAAAAGCCATTTAGAAATATTCTGAACTTTCCCTTTACCAAGCTTGTACAGGGCTTTCATCTTAAAGTTGGAATGTTTCAAAAACATTTGCAGATCACTTTAAAGGAAGTTTCTTGGCATTATTAAGTATAAGCAATTTTTTTGTTTAGTGCTGTTTTTTATTTATTTACTTACAATTTTTTAAAGTGCAATTACTTTGTCTAATGAAGATTCTTCATAGAACACAGACTCCGTGAGGGCTCTTCTGCCCATACTTCTTGGAGGCAGTGCCTAAGAGCACATTATTTGTAAATATAAAAGTATACCATTAACTCTCAGCCTTGCTTACTTTGCAATTTGTGTACCACAAAGACAGGATGAGGTTTCTCAAAGCTAGGTACATGGTAGGATCTCGTGAATATTCTGGGAACTCATAGAGCTCATCTAATTCCATGACATCTGGTCTCACACAAAGTGCTTTACCACATTCATTGGGCTGGTAGAAGGGCTGGAAGTATCTGTTCATCCCTGAAATGGAATAAAGACAGGCCATGAATCAGTTGTACTCTGCTGTATCGACTAGTACGTTCCTGGCCACTCTAAGTTTATACACTGAGCATGCCCAATGACCATCCTCTGGGTGGTAATGAGGAAGTCCTCAAACCTCTGACAACTCTAAGGATTGTCTCAAGTTTTCACTGCTTTATTCCCTCCTCCACTCTCCAAGTCCTGCAATGCAGACATCGTCCTTCCAGCTGAAGAGATCTGGACCTATCCAGGTTAGAGGGTTTTTTTGGCTTTCTGGATAACACACCCAGAGGGAACAAATGGATGCAATAGAAGGAATCAAGACCAATAGATGTTCTAGTCTGACATTCATATAATTCTTTGTTCTCTCTGAAATAAAACATCACCTTGAAATGCAGAATACATTGAAGAAGAGTAAGTTGCTAGATAGTCTCTGACATCAGCCCCTGCCTGGGGCTGTAGCCCTTGGGCTTCGGCTTTGGTCCCCCTGCCTGGGGTGAGAGGGCTCGGGCCTTAGCCCCCTCACCTGGGGCAGCTTCAGGCTTTGGTCCCCCCTCCTGGGGTCCTGTAGTAATTTTTATGGTCAGAAGGGGGTCGCAGTACAATGAAGTTTGAGAATCCCTGAAACAGACACAGAAACAGCCCTTACCAGCTACATTAGGTGCACTCTTTATGTGCTCTAACTTCACAGGGTTGGATTCACCAAGTAATCGGTTAGTGCTGGTACAGGAGGGACTCATGCCTACGCAGTCTGGATAGTACGCAGAGAGCAAAGGAGCTGCCACACTGTCTTTAAGCAAAGGAGGGAGGATGAGCATGGAGTACCACCAATGGTCTGAAACCTCAGCAACTCTCTGGATGGAGAAGAGAAGGCAGAAGAGAACAAGCATCAATACTCTGAACACATTTTTCCATTTTACCCCTCAAAACTCAGATCTGAGAGCACTAAAAGCACCAGCCCCAGAGACAAGACAGTTTAAATCACACAGACATTTTTCTTCCCTTTCTCTCCCTCCTGTGCCTGACTTAGAAAGCCTGAACTGTTGCCATGTACAGCAGAAATGAAGCTGCCAAGAGTCACAAACACAGCATCCATTTTGCAAGCTAAAAAAAATGAGAAATACTCATCCAGATTAGGCATTTTTAATTGTTTCTGATTCAAAACAGCTGAATTTAGCTGTCTTAAGAGGCTTATGGCAATACATAATTGATCAGTTTCATTTACATTCTTCCCTCCCTGCGACAATGAACCTTGTCTTGCAGATCTATAGTTAAAATGCAAAACAAATACATATCAAAAAGCTTAAATATTTAGGCAAGCTCATACAAGTGTTAACAAGAATTAACCTAAACAAATTGTGTGGCATAAAGGAACTGTTCATACACTTGCCAACTTTGGTTTATTGCACATGATGTTTTGCAGAGAAACTGCAATGCACTGTCACCATGCCATTCATGATGGCATCCCATCTAACCAAAATCTAATGCCACACTTCAAAACAGTCAAACCTTTGTAATAATTGGGAAAAAATTACAGTTTATTTTTTCACATACTTAGGAAGACAGTTTACGAAACAGGACACCAGCCTGAAAGAAAATGGAGATCCCAAAAACCCCCCAGGGAATTTTCTGCCCAAATCTGGATGGTTAGTGCAGGCACTGTATGCCATTTTTGCCCAATCAGACCCTAGAATCAGGAGTAGGCCTAGAATCAGGGCCTTAAGTCAGAGACTATGAGAACCACATGAACATTTATACTAAGAGGGAAGAAAGATTAGAAGGTTGAAGGGCCAGCCCTTCCCCTTTATTAAAATAGATCCTGCTCCAGATGAGGCGTTCCTGAGGCTGAAACGCACACATGCCAAAAGACGACGCTGCAGTTGTGATCTCTGGCCAAGAAAGGGGAAAAAAACACCTACCCCATTCCTATGTTTTAATCACATTTTTACACTATACAGCAAATGAACAGCCATGTACAGGCAACTCACCAGATCCTCAGGCATGGAACACTGGTCCGAGCCCTCAATCTGAAAGAGAAATTTAACTATCTAAAGCCACACAAGAATATTACATAAAAGAAGCAATCAGACTCTGGTACAACTCCTTTAGATTTAAAAATGTATTAAAAAAAAGAGAGAGAGAGAGAGTGCTCTATTTTAATCTTTCATAGCACAGATAATTACCATATGGTAGTATTTTAGTTTTTTTTTTTTTTTTTTTTTTTTTTTTAAACAGTACATGATATTAAAAAATACTAAAAAGCCAAACACCACAGATAAAGTTCCTGCTGATTGAACTGAATGGCCTTGGCTATCTAATGATCTCACATTAACATATACATAGCTGGGGGGTTGAGTGGAAACAGAAAGGCATTTCGGCTTACACTGCATTTCAGTGCTCAGCAATCCAGATACTTGCCTCTTCACATATGCATGTATCTGCAGCATTGTACAAACATTCAATAAAATCACTTCCTGTGCATGCACAGTATACTACTTTCATATGCATACTAAAGGCACCTGTCCTCAATGAGAACTATGTCAATAGCAAGTTAACTGTCTGTTTGAATAGCAATTTCAGAAAGATCTAAAAGGGTCTCAATTTCATGTTAAAATTCCACAAAACAAAACAAAAAACAGCCAGATGTAATTTTATCAGATATTCCAGGAAGATTCCATGAGAAAATTCTCTTGACCAAAGAATTAAAGGGTGAACTACTGGCCCCACTGACATCAATAGCGCCAGAATTTCACCTTAAATGTTTGAAAGCAGACTCGCGACAAAAGTCCTTCCTCAACCATAACTGTAGTACTGCTAGTAAGATACTGCAATGACTTTTAGGAGTTTACTATCTTCCTATTAAATCTGAATCCTTTCATTTCAGTTGTCAAGCTCAGATGCACATTAAAAAACTAAAAAAAGAGCCATTGGACATTTCAGATGTTTTGACTAGTAAAAAAAAAAAAAAAATCAAACCGAAAAAGGATATTGGAAAGGCACATATATTTTGGAAGCAGCAACTTTCATGGAGACTGATCTCTTAGCATTTTGAAACATGATTTTACAACTAATTGCATGGGCGTTTCAACAAATGATGTTTTGGATATTGCACTTTCACTCTCATGAGGGAAACATTTAAATTGCTGTAGAATACAAACTATACAGCTCCTAAGATATTCAACTCATCATTCTAACAAATATAAATGTTAAAATAAAAAAATAAGCAAAGTTAATGACTATAACAAAAGAACCACCTTAGCTACAGCTTAAGTAGGGACAAAGTGTTGCTGTTACCTTAGTAGAATTGTTCAGTTTCATACCACATCGGTACGTTTTTGCTATTTGCGATGTCAGTTGGATTTCCTTTGTCAGCTGACGCCATTTCCCACACTCTGGTTTTGTGCACTGCACCTAGAAGTAAAAAACAAACATGTTTTAACTTGAGCTTGATCTGTAATCTGAGTCAATTACATGATGCAACAAACACCAGCAAAGGAACGTGATAGGAAATCTACTTTGGGACCATAACTAATGGGTAGGTAAGAAGGAAGATGCGAGGGAGTTGTTAAATACATTATTCACATAAGGTGAAATTCATCCTCATGCAGAGGACCAGTACAAGGGTTATGCACAGTTTAAGCCTACTTACTCCCTATGGGTTTATGCAGATGGCCAGGACAAGGCCTATGAGCCACCTAAGCCCAAAGGGTGTAAATAAGACTTAAGCTGCGCATAGACTTTGTGCTGGTCTTCTGCATGAGGATGAATTTCACTCATAGGACTTAATTCTATGATGTATTGAGCACACAATTCCCACTTATTTCATTGGGGTTTGAAAGTATGCAGTACGTCTCAGGATTAAATCTATATTGTCCATTGCTGCCTGAACTCTCCCTTCTGTTCCACCCCCATCCAGTGAAGGTATACTCCCTTCCCATTCATTTTACTCACCCTCTGTTCCCTTATGGCTGGTTTTCTCCCTCTCTCTCCATTTTCCCTAGTGTTACCATCCTCTTCACCATCACCACCTGCCCACTCCTGACATCTGCTTCCATCTGAACTACATCCTAAATGCTTCCTGCTGCCTCAATAATTAGACTGAGAAATAGAGTATTGCAGAGAGAGCACTTAGCCAAGGATTGGGAAAGATTTCTGACAGTGGAGAAACTGATCAGGATTATTATCCGGAATCTGCCTTATCCCGTCTTCCCAATACCAGAAATCCTCCTAGAGTCCCAGAGCAGAACCTGCTACTTGATCTACAAACAAACAAACAAACAAACCCCACTATATTCCTTACCCAGTAAGGAAGCTGTTGATCAGCCATGAAAGCTTTAGGACTGGGCTCACTTTTACCATTACTGGTCCAAATCCTTTTCCAAGCAGTGTATTTCTCATAACCATCTTTATGACTAAGAAGAAAGTTAAAGTAAATGGCAAGCAGTTAGCAGGTGGGCTGGTCCAGTCTATTTTAAAGAACAATACTTATTCCAAAAAAACATCTTTAAAAAGAGAGAGAGAGACAGACAGACACACACAAGGCTGAGGATAGCACTTCTTTAAAGAAACAAATGTGATAGCAATCAGGGAAGTGTGTAGGCCTACATTTCCTTTCGATAATAAATACTGGGGCTAATATGCAAGGTCGAGGTGAACTACAGCTCAGCACATAACTGCCATGTTAGTCCTTCTAGTCAGTAAACTTTGAGCATCAAATTATTTCACTGATTTGGGATACTTTGAATCTGAAAGGCACTTTGTAAAACCAAATTCCTACCACCCTCATTTGATTTACTCCAAGTGCACTTACTTAAGTAAAAATTGTGCTTGCTTATAATTAGGCTTGGCAGAATTCAAGTCTTTTTTTTTTTTTTTGTAATTTTGACAAATAATATCAATGTTTATTAAGTACTTTTTTCTATTTGTATTAGTTTAAATTTTCACAGTTGTGGGAAATTATAGGAGGGTCCGACAATAATTAATTAATGCCAGCAGACACTGAGATTCAAAAAAGTTAAAGCTTTATAACTTGACAATTTGTGTTTTAACATCTCATGTCAAAATATACAAAGTAAATATCCTTTAAATCAAACTCTAAAAAGTTCTCAAGCAGCATGTGTCTTACTTTGCCTATCTGTAAATTTTGATGCTCATTGATGGAAACAGTTTTTCATCGATTTGTGTGGGTATGGTGAAATTGATATTTACTAACATTTACCAATAAAAATCTAATTCTTCTAAGAATACAGTGTATCTTTAAAAATAAAGAATTTTTTTAATTATTTTCCAAAACAACAGCTTCACAACTCATTACTTGTTGGTTTTGTTCTGTTTATTTACACACTTTTCAAAAAGCCCTGAACATTTTTTTAACAAGTCACAGAAGAACTGACATGCAGCTCAGATTGCCACTTTTTGGTTGATGGACGGCCCACACATCAGCTGCAGTTTGTGTAACTTACACTCAGCAGTCTCTAAGTCTCACTTCAAAATAAAGTCAGTAGAGAGGAGAAAGTTTAAAATATTTGTTTCAATAAATGGGACTTCACATTTTTAATATCCAGTCAATCTCTCCAGGACTTCTGTAAACAAGACATGGTCTCAGTAAGTATACCTTCGATAATAGTGATCAAAACACTCATTGCAGAAATGTTCCCCACAGGAGAGATGATACCATCTAGATGTGTAGCCATTTTTAGCACACCTAGGACACAAGAAAACATGTAGACTGCATTATGACACTTAAAAAAAAATCCCATGGACTTGGCTTCATTTTAGAATTTAAAGAAATGTTAAGACCAGGGCATGGGAGAAGAGAGTTTGATACTCTGCTGTTTCTTTTTGTGTTTGTACAGCGCTTTGCACAATGGGCACTGGTCTCTAAGCACTACAGTAACAAAAGTAGTAATAAAAATAATCATTAAGAAATAGTTTTAACTGTATCAAAGTTCTCATATTTCATCGCGAGCAATACAAGATGCAAAGGCGGCAAAATGTATGTCATATACAGTTTTATAACTGCTCTGAGATTGCAGCAGCTTCTCTTTAGTATGGTCAATTGGGCATGCCCTGAGCCAGATCTCAGAGGAGGTTGCTGGATATTGATAATTATGACTCTTATTTATACTGTAGCAACACCCATTTACCTACACACAGGAAAACTCAGTCCCAGTCTCAAGGAGCTTACAATTAAAAAAAAAAAAAGCAAGCATGGGACATTTTCTTCTCAAAGCCCAAATTCATAGGTTGATTAAACCATAAATATAGAATGACTTGCTGCTAGGTCTAGGTCTGAAATATCTATTGTCCAATTATTTTCAATTATATAAAATTACTGACTTGGTTGCTATTTTAACCTAAGACAAAAAAATCTATATAATTACACATTGCAAGTTTTCATTCTCTTTTATTGTCACATATATATAAGGATTACATTTATTTGACAAAGCAATTAATCCTGTACTCCTTATTCAAGCAACAATCCCAATAAAGTCAATTAAATATTCCTCTAAAATTAAAATTATATGGTGGCAAAGCACAATGGCGTCTGAGCTGGCTAGCCATGAAATGGCCTAATTTCCAATAAGTGATCATATGGAAGTATTTTTAAAAAAATAACACCAACAAAATAAGACTTTAAAATGATTAAAATGTCTTAATTGCCTCCTGAATACCAACATTTGAAATCACTTTCCATGGCTTCCTGGGTATCAAAAGTCCCATATGCCATGTACTCAGTTGCCAAAACTTCCAGCTTTCCTGTGACAACTTTTATAATGCAGAAATTCCCTCTCAATATAAAACGATGCAATACATACACAATTTAAAACTTGGAGGCAGCATAAAATAATTGTATATCATGGTCAAATTAATAGCCCAACATTATACTGGGAGGGGACATTGCCACATACATTTAGAGTAACATGGCTGCATATTATAAACCCTGCCGATATAGTAATGCTTTACTTCCGCATACCTCTAAATTCAGAATGTTAAAATAAAAAAGTACTCATATAAAAGCTGAACAGGAAGTTAGTCCTGAGTGAAAACAGGATGTTATTAAGAAAATAGTTTTGTAAGGCTTCGGAGCCAATCCCGCAGACTCAGCACATTAACGAGAGATTACAGAACACTGTAACAATACAGAAGTAGTATAGGATAGTATATGATGGTTTCATTTTGTGTTTTGATAGGGAAGCTCTTCTGTGTATGTTTCATAAATACGCCATTAATTCCACAAAAACAAAATTTGTTTTCTGGCACAACAGACATGCTGCATTGACAACGCTTATCTTTGAGAAACGTTATTGGCAAAACACTGCAAAAAGTCATCTGCAAGAGATGCTGTTTGTGATGATTCACAAGTACTATAACCAGCATTACACTAGTACCTCTCAGTTTTGCCTGTAGATTTAAGAGATTTTTGTCAAAAACATAGGTATGTAAGTACAGAAAGACAAACCTTTCAGCAGCACTTGCAAAGCAAACAGGACATGTTGCAGTGCACCCTGCTTTTTCACATTTTCTATATTTCTTCTCTGATGCGTCATCATCATCCTCTGCTGCTTCAGCTGCCTTCTTCTTCACCTAATAAAGCATAGCTAGAATTGAACTCTCATGGGATCTGTGACTGGAAATGACAATGGCGCTCAATTTTCTACAGTGCAACACCCAAAGGTTCCTTTGGTTCATAATTCAGAGCACAGCAATGACTGGCTAAAATAATATAAATCAGATCTTTGGAATCCATAGCAGCATGGGACAACTTGACAACTGTCAAGGAAGGTCACTTTTAAAGATCCAACAATCTTAGCAATGTCCATTTAAGTTAAAGGACTCTTGATTTAGTCTTTTAACTGACACTCTTAAAGAATTTATAAAGCAGGACTTCCAGTTTAAATTAATGGATCCCAGTGTTTCTAGCACCATCACTCCAATCTCTCATTAAAATTCTGTTATTGCACAGAACCAATCAATGTTAATATACATTAATAAAGATATTGTCATTGGCTCCTAAAATTTATCAATTAATTTTTAAAATAACAAAACTCCAATACAGAACCATCCTCCTGGTCATTCTGGGCATTGTGTGTCCAATTTGTATGGTCTATCTAGGCCTCAATCCTGCCAACTACTCTGTATGGATGTACCCCAAAGACCCATTTACTTTATTTTCAAAATACAGCCAGTAATTATTCAAACAGTTTTACTACTACAAGTGGAAGAACTCCAAATGGTCTGACCCACCCCACCCCACCCCCATGGAGGTGGAGCCCATTGCAACATCAGGGCCTTTGCCTAAATTTACATCTCTGTCTTGTCCAATACTTTATAAGTGCCCCCTTCCTGTCTTTTTCTGGAGTTGTAAAATGCTCTCACCTTCTCTTTGGACAATTCCAAATACTTCTCCTCTGTTTGTGGTAACTGGGTGTAACCCTTTTGGACAGTACAGCGGAGTCCTTTTATAATAAATGTTTAAACAAATACATACTCCAATAATAATTTCTATGTAGCTTTAAATATATCATTTTTAACACTTAAGTACCTGTCTCCCAGAACTCCTCAAAGGAAGGTTATCTGGAGACTGGTCCAAAGAAGATGACTTTTTTTTTGTTCGTACCCTTCCAGTTGACATTGTCTTATAGGATCTGCAAAATGAAGTTAGAAGATTGTTAAGTAATATTACAAAATGGTTTGGTTTGAGAGAGTGAACTAATTTGATATTACATGAACCTTCACCACCACCACCACATTGGTCAGAGCTAGTTAGTCAAGCTACGTTCAGTCATATCCATTAATGAAAAAAGAAAAGAAAAAGTGGGTGGGCAGGAAAGAGGAACAGTACCTTTATTTTAAACTAAGCTCAATGTGAACATATAAGAGCAGATCCTCAAATAGTGTAATTCAGCAGAGGGATGGTCTTACTTAGGCATTACTTAATCCTACCTCAGCACAGGGGGATTGACTAGATGACCTGTTGAGGTCACTTCCAGACCTTCATTTCTATAGCTGTATTGATTTCATTGGACTTAATCTGATTTGCACCACCTGAAGACTTAGCTGATAATTATAGTTCAAAAAGTGAATAAGCATAAGCTCATAATGCAAGCCTTACACTGTTACTCTCAGTGACACTGGTCCTACCTATTGATTTATGGGGAGGGCTGAGGAATTTGGATTGTATAGCATCTTTTAACATAATGTATTTGAACTCTTATTTAATCTAAAGTCAAGGACAAATTAAACGTATTCCGAGACTTGCCCACCTTGCATACATATGAACATACTTGTTCATTTGGAGTCTAGACAATTGTAGTTGCATTGTAATTATATGTAGTTATGATACTTCATAAGTTACCAGTAAATGTATTGTAGCATACATTATAAAAATAATAGTCTTAGTAACTTGAGGCTTCACTATAACTCTCCCTGATTAAATCTTTGATTGGAAGTGGGGAAGAAACCACTATTTATTGCACACGTTATAAGGTGAGCAGATCTTGGTGTATAAAAACATGCTGCAAAAGATTTAAAAATATGCTATGTCTTTTTCTCCAGTGAAGTACAAACATGAGAGAACACAGAAAAAGAAAAAGATACAAAGGGGAAGCGATACCACAGAAAGATATCTATATTAATCCACTGAACCGAGAACTCAGTCTGTATTATTGAGATATAAAAGTGACAATCAACTATAATCCTATGCAGTTCATAATATATATACTTGTGAGCCTTTCCAATAATAAATCACTGAAATTTCTACATCTACCCTTTTTATGTTATATCTTATTATGAGGCACTAATTGCCACTGAAATGCTCATAGCAATTTCCTTTTGGGAAGGCATTTAAGGCGTAGGTATGTCTACACTGCCCATGTTACAGTGCTGCCGCTCTCCTGGCGATTAAAAAAAAAAAAAAAAAAAAAAAAAAAAACGAATGGGGGTGGTAGCTTTATCGCTGGGTAAGCGCTGTGTATACTGGCGCTTTTCAGCCCTAAAACTTTTGTCACTCGGGGTGTGTTTTTTCACACCCCTGAACAACTAAAATTTTAGCACTGAAAGTAGCAGAATAGAAAGTTTAGTTAGACAACAGGAAGAGATAATAGGTGTTCATACAATGAGATTTATTTATTACCAAGTGGACGTGATGTGATCAACTAAACCAACACAGTGACCTCACCCTGAGGTGAAAGGATTAGACTGAAGTGGGGGAAAAAAAATCACACTAAAATATCTGTGTAAATGAAAACGGAAAGGGAATGGAGTTTAGACAAACCAACATATTACCCTCCTTTTGTTTATGTAGCTAACCTAATTAATTAGAATAAGATCAATAGAAGCATGGTGATCTGTAGTGTATTAAATAAAGAACAATGTCACCACACCACAGATGTACTGAACTGGGTAACATCTCACCTGCATATAGAAAAACACAGTCTGTATTGTATGGGGCTTTTCCTAGGGATGCACACACCTCTCTGTGACATGGTGCTATTTTTTCCTGCAACCTGCTTTCAGGAGTGGGGTGTAACTTGTATATCCTTTGTAAGTCTTACTTGGTAACAAAGTGTAATTCCTTAGCAGAGCAGCTTTTGCCGTACGTGGCTAGACATGTCTGTTTATAAACTATATTATCCAGAAGAAAAATTACCAATATATATTGAGTTTGGTGAACCTGACTTGAATTGGGTATTTGACTATTACCAGCTGGACAACTGCTGACTAGTGGACCAGAAGAGACAAAGAGAAAAGAAGGTAATTCTTTCTGTATACAGGGTCACAGACATGGAGAAGAAGGATGCAGTTATCCTCTGCCATTTAGGGCACAGATAACCCTTCACACCTGAAGGGTACAAGGTCACTGTTACAGAATGGCTGGCATATTTATCTGTTTAGATGTATAGAGAACTTGCATTTCTGGTTAAACAGTCTGCTTATTGGATCCTGCCAGTGGTGAATTTTTTTTTTTTTTTTTTTTAAGTGAGTAAGCTATCCTAAACTCCTATTCCCCAATGAGAAGTAAACTCTGTTTACCCACATTTACCCTCAGCTACACTACTGGATCCTGGGAGGGATGGGGGGAAAATCCCCCACCCCAAAAAAAACAAAATCTTCATTTCCAGTAGCAAGTTGTTCTATTATTCTATGCTAGACTTTACATGTATCTTATTATTATTAATAGTAGCTTTTTGGCTGCTAAAGTAACCCTGAAAGGGAGACATTTATGATACATTAAAAATGTCACATGATGTGACAAAATGTGTTACATACTACCACATGGGAAAATATTTCAGAGTTTAAACATACAGTGACAACTAAGTCATCCGAATGACATTAATATGGTAAGATTTTGGATAATCAAAAATTTTATATACATGTACATATTTAAATGTATCCATTTTAAAATAAACTATTTAGGGAAAACATTCAAATGGAGTTTTAACTAAAACATGTCAACAAAACCATTTGACAGAATATTTCAACACATTAACCATAAAATGGTAAAAATCACATAAAATTAGCATATTTAACATTTTATGTCATTATCTGCAAGTACCTTGCAAGAAAAGTCCCCTTTTAGAAACAGGACAACATAAGCAGCTGTAAGGCAATGTGTCAAGGGTCACCACCGCAGCTGGGGATAGCCAGGTTGAGGTTCCTCTTCTAAATATTGGGGTCCCGCAGGCTCCAAAAGAATCCCGAAGCTACAGAGCACAGGTGGGAACTTCAAGAAGAGAAATCTATCTATGCTCTGTAGGAGCTGGTTCTGCTCACCTTGGATCCAAATCACCCAGGAGCTGGATATTAAACTAATGTGTCCGAAGCACTTCCAACCAGAGCTGCTGCAATAAAGAGAAACTATGGTAAGGTCAAGCGATAGACTCTCCCTGGAAATAATCCCTGCTGCACTCTGGAGACAAACCCGCGGACACCTGCTCACCCCTAGCGCGGTGCTCCCACGCAGACACTCCCTACTCCCCACAGAGACACTCTTTCCCACGGCCTGCCAGGTAGGAAGACACCAGACTCCCGATACACCCCTCTCCTTACCCTCCCCCCCATATAAAAATCCCAGAGATCCTACCCCCAAAATAACCCCCCGGGAGCCCCAAATCCCTGATTCCAAGAGCGCGCCTAAGCTCCCACACCCACAGACCCTCCCCCCAAAGGAAAAGATTCGTTAGGGACCCCCCAAAAGAAAGACCCGCTCGGGGGCTGCTGGGTCTGCTTTGTGCGGCGCTGTCACCACATCCCCGCCCCAGGCGGCAGCAGCACCAGCAGCGCCGCCTTCCCCAGGGAAAGGCGGCAGCTGCCGCGGCCAAGCGCCCGACCCCGTCCCCGGCCGCAACCGGCCAGGGGCACTCACCGCAGGGCGCCGCCGCTCCCACCATCCTCCTCCCGGGGCGGCTGCAGCTCACCTCTCACCCCCGCCCGCCTCCCTCCGCTGCTGCTTCCGCTCTGCTCGGCGCGTAGCGTGCGGGGCAGGGGGAGGAGACAGCGGGGTCCTCCCCTCGCAGCCAGGCGGGCCGGGCTGGCTGGACTCGGGAGACTAGAGGCGGCTTGTCTGGCCGGGGGCTTCTCGGTCCGCGCCCAGGTCAGGACGGGGCGCTCGCTCGCTAGGAGTCCCGGCGTGCAGCGCTGGGGGCCGGGCCCGGGGTTCGGCGGGGAGCCGGAGGGGAAGGGGGCCGGGGCTTTGGCGTTGGGAGACGGAAAGACGCTGCGGGGGGCGGGGTCCCTGCCCCACGGAGCCAGAGGGGGCTGGCTGGGCGCCAACCGCTCGGGTCGGACTTTACACGGGGGGCGCTGGTGGCATGTCCGGCTCCGCAGCCTCGTCCTTCTTACAGAAAAGATTCTCGGGTTCCCTCGGGTGCTCTGCAGCCTCCATCGCCCTGGCACGGGTTGTCCCCAGGGGTGCTCCTGGTCTGCTGTTTAATCCTCAATATACGGACAAGCCACTAAAGCCCTGATCCAGCAAACGCTTGAGCGCCTGCTTTATTTTAGACAGGAGAGTAAATTTCCTGCCCTTGCTGTCCATCATGGCACTGTTTGGGCTTTAAGTTAAGCATGAACATGTTTGCAGCATCAGGGACCAGGTGAAGTGTGGAGAAATCGCATTGTTCTAAGGCGTTAAAGGAGGGTAGAGTGCTTCAGAGGACCCAAATTAACTGATTGTGTAACCTCATAGTCTCGTAGTGTTGTACAATACACAGTTTCTCAGCTCAGTCTCTCCTCCTTCTGCTTTGTTTTATTTTATTTCTGTTCTTTTTTGACTGTTTATTTCCTTGGATGCTGCTCCTCCTCCTCCCCGGGGAAAAAAAGTACATTAATGAAATTGCAAACTGAAATAAAACCAAGAAAAATTACTAGTAAATTTCCCATTGTGAGATGGTCACTTGCTCACATGTGGTATTTTGGATCACTCTTTAGGCAATTAATTATTTAACTTCTTCTTTATAAGATTGCTACAATCTGGAACTATCATTTGCTGTTCAGTTTTTGGTGTGTTTTGTTTTTTTGTTTGTTTTTTTAGGGAAAAAATCAGTTTTAATTACTACAAAGTAATTTAAAATGAGATGTTATTTTTCTCTGAAACCTTATGTTATTTATTTCATGACCTTTGTAAATTTTAAGCTTTCAACATTAATATTGCATTAAATGTGATTTTGCATGTTGATTTATTTGGCATATGATGTCAGCAAGCTGTTAAATCTCTGTTTTGGGGAACAGAGCAGGGAAGAAGGGCATTGTAGCTGTGCTTTGGAGAGGAAGCTATCAGTGTAAAAGTATCTCCCTCTCTCCCCAATGGGGGAAATGGGTGAATGTCCCCTTTAATATTAGCCCCCCATTTAAATAGAGCTGCTTCCTACAGAGTCCTGTCCAGCAAACTGAAATTAAGTACAGTTTGAGAAACCTCTGGGACCACACCTAGAAAAAGGAGAAAAATTTGAAAAGAGCAGCCTTGCTATAATGCTTTCTATTCTTTATAATCAATTCCTTTAACCTAGTGGTTTCCACATTTCTGAAAGCTGAACTTCCTTTCAGGAAAATGGAGACCATTCTTGCCCCCCTTCAGTCCGACCATGTGTTGTGAAAAGGCAATTTAAAAATAAGCTGTGGAAATTTATCTTCAAACATTCCAACCAACCCCAATTAAATCCTCGTGTATTTCTTTAGAATCTCATTGCTACTGTGTTATACTGTGCATGAATGGAACACAAGGGTAATGCATAAAATGGTATGTAAAGATTTGTTTAAGAATATAGAACAAAATTTCTAAAACATCTACCCATGCAGGAATTCTGGATCGTCCCATAGATGATATCTGCTCAAAATAAAGTGATCTGAGGTGATAGAAATATTGTCAATAGGTTAGGACCCACATTTAAATTCTGTTAATAAACTAAAGGCAAACCTGATATGAATAAAATATTTTCATGATCTTTTAAACTGCCAGTTTTTAATAGTGCTTTTATTCAGACAAAATTCCAGTTGAAGCTAATAATAGCAATTAATGAAAGTTCTCCCTGATTGCAGGATCAGGACTTCCGTGCATGGTACAAAATATTGGTTGGGGAATATATATTTTTACCTTCTACACA
The DNA here is from genome assembly GCF_027887155.1 of Malaclemys terrapin pileata. Classification (NCBI taxonomy): domain Eukaryota; kingdom Metazoa; phylum Chordata; order Testudines; family Emydidae; genus Malaclemys; species Malaclemys terrapin. The sequence goes on from NC_071506.1 coordinate 108,670,292, forward strand.
GACAACATAAGTATACAAGACCATGGAAAGTTTTACAGATGTACCAAGAATAAAAGAAAGCTCTGATATTGGGCAACAACAGGACAGAGTGGTGACTGAAGAGGAATGGCTGCAGAAATGGAAAATGAGACAAATTGGATTTCATAAAGAACAAGGACATCCGTATGTAACTCTTCCTTCTACTTAAACTGTAATGAACGATAATGGAATAATTTGACTTTCATAAGGCCCGTCATAAAAATGTAGCCTGGGTACAAACATCAAAGTGTTTTGTACTAGCCTTGTTCAGAGCTTCTATAGTTATGGTTGTTTAAGCTGCCATCAGAAGGATAATGGAGAGATGGAAAGATCACCTTGCTTGTCAAACTTTTACATCTTAAATGAGATCTTTAGGCCCCGAAGCTTATATATGGTGTGTGTTTTCTGATGTGAAATACTTCTGCAGTATTTATGAATTGTTTTAGACCCCAGTCTTGCAATATGTAGTGCATATGCACGGCAGTTTACCCACATGATGCACTGTTACATTGCCAAAGTTGAGTTAAATACAAGAAGTAAATAGTGTAGAGTAAATTCACATGTTTTAGGTTCGTTCAATTTTAATAATCTAAAGTAGCCCTTTCAGAGGTGGGGAATTCTTTTGCCTGAGCAGTAGGCTGTGCCCATTTATAACGGTAATTGAATTTACATTTTTTTGTTTAATTAAATGTCTATTAAAAAGTGGATGTTATATTGTAAATTAATGGAGACAGTTTGAAACACCAAAGTATAGTACACTTGGGGTTGAGTGGAAGCTTTTAGCTGGGCTATTGCATTATGCCTGGCATCGCTGTATCTATAGCTATGGGTTACTTTGACCAATTACCCGTCCCAAGGTGAGGGTTTACACCTATACCTTAATCTCTGAAAGTTCAGCCCCCAAGAATGACTACAGTAGAGAGGTTATCAATAGAAAGAGGACCCCCAAGGTGAATAATAGAGACTGCATAGTGCTGTTTCTATAATAATTACTTTTATTAGCAATCAAACAACACTACACACACTGCAATTTGTTAAAGGAGAGAGAGACCAATACAAAACACATAGTATTTGCATTACTCACACCATGCCTTGTGGAAAAACCTGAAGTGCTAGTCTAGTCATCCTCCTCATCCTCACCACTACCAGTGGTCATCATCCTGGTTTCTCCCTCCCACCCAAGGCACGTAGGCCACAATGCAGCTTTTATAATCAGTTGTGCTGATGCCCACTGGGGTTCATACATATTTATGATGGTTTTAGGAGCCCCTTTCCTTATTTGACTTTCCATACCTCACTACTTCTGGGGTGTGGCATTTTCCATAGGCTAACTTGTTAGTTCCCCTTGTACTCATTAACGTTTGTGTCACTTACCACCATAGTAACAGAAAGTCTCTAACATTTCACTCAGGCTGCCAATGGTCATGTTGCGGTGTCTACTGAGCTCTCAGACGTTTTTATCCAAACTCAGCACTTCTTTTAAAAAATCAGTGTATCACAAACAGAGACACAAATTCAGCGAGTTTATTAGTAGCTTACTTAGCTCTATTATAAAGGTAAGTTAGCATAACTTATCCTAAAGCCTAATTTGGCTAAACTAAATATTTTACAGCCAAAGGCCTATAGGCCCTATGTTTATATCATTAATTAATACTTATATTTTACCTTTATAGCCTATAAATATCTTATATCTTTTATGCTTGGCAACACTGGCTTTTCAACTATGAACATGAAACAATTCCAATATTAAATAGTTATTTATTTTTCTTCTGCAGGATTTTAAGGAAGTATCTGGATGTTCTTCTTAATGGCAGGAGTGGACTCAGGATATTTTTTCCACTTTGTGGCAAAGCAGTAGAAATGAAATGGTAAAACACAGCCCTTTAGGAGTAGAAATTTCTAAGTTTATTTTTCTTGGAAAACACATTATCCTGTTTACATATCTGTAAATAAGTGAACATAATAGTCATTCCTCTATTTTCACCATAAAATATAGTTCCTTTGCTTTTACATGCTCACTAGAGATTTTAAAAGAAGGCAGCATTTAATTCTTCCAGGTTTTCCAGTGATGAGGTAATAGTAACAAAGTTTGCAAACATTCATATAGGAAAAATAACAGCTGTATAAAAATTTGATGTCCACAAAAGCAGCTAGGTTACAAAAGAGTAAACTGTTTAAAACTTTTGGTATGGTAAGTTGATTGAGAGCTAGAAAAAATTGCCAGGCACCTATTATCGAAATAGGGAGAGTGGGCACCAATGAGCTTCAAGGAAAATGACCTCTTAAGAAGCACAGTACCTTACACCTGGCTGCTAGGAAGTGGGAGGGTGCTGGGATTCCTACCAGGGTGCTCTCCCAGGACCCTACTTCAGGAGTATCATAGTATGTACTATCTGCTCATTAGTAAATGTTTGTTTAACTTTAAGCTTTTCAATCTCTGGGGACTAGGAGGGAGGAGAAGCTCTGTCATCGCTTCCTTCCATCATGTCCCCCTTCTCCCTCCCACCATCCCCCAAAAAAGGTTGGGGGAAGGGGGTGGAGTGTCTCTGCTACTACTCTGTACCAACATAGCCTCTTAGTTAGTACAGTCTCTGTTTTGCCAAACAGCAGCAGTGTGAAAGAAATGTGATTCTTATCAGTTTAACTGCTGCACAGAGTTCTGCACAGTGAACCTGACCAGTGTGTTGTTAATTTCATTCTGCTGTTGTTTGGCAAAGCCAGGCAGCAGCATAGGTCTTGAGCTGTGTATCTTGAGACACGAGAGAACAGTAGTAGTAATGTGTAAAATGTGGTAATGCTGAGTCATTCAGGCAGGGCCGGCTCTAACTTTTTTGCTGCCCCAAGCAGCAAAAAAAAGCGCTGCCCTGCCGAGCCTCCTCCCTCCCCTCCCCCCCCCGCCGAGCACCGCGCCGCCGGAGCGCCCCTTCCCCCCATGGAATGCCGTGCCGCTCCGCGCTGCCCCCCGCCACCCCAAGATTGGCCGCCCCTTACCAGGTGCCGCCCCAAGCATGTGCTTGGTTGCCTGGTGCCTGAAGCCGGCCCTGCATTCAGGCATGCAGTATAAGATTGCCTTTTTTTTTTTTTTTTTTAAACTCATGTCATGTATTAATATTGATCACGGTTACTAGAGATTTCACTTCTATCCCTTGGCATGGGTTGGCATCCATCTTCAGTTCAAATTTGGAAAATGTTCTTCATAACCAGTGTTTGAGAAAGTGATGGTCTAGCTCCTCATGCTTGCCAGAGAAAGTTTCTTACTATTCAACAGCATTTGAGGTTTTCAAACCTTGATGTTGTAATAACTTTAACAGGATGTGAAATATCAAGCAAACACTTTATCCACAGAGTGACTGAATCCTTTGGTCATCCACCATGGGAGGGAAGTATTATTATGGGTCATTGTAGGGCCCCCATATTTTCCATTAATATAGTAAAAATGAATAACCCATTGCATGTAAAGCTTATCAAGTTCATACAAAGTGCATTCCTTAGTTCATATCAAGATCTACTAAAATAACCATGTAAAATTGCATTAAAATCAGATACTGTGTTTTTTTCCAATAAAGTGTGAAAACTCCAAGATTAAAAATACCTTGTCAGATAGGATCTAGATAAATCCTATCTGACAAGAGCCAGGATTCTGAAAAAAATTGCTGTAATAAACCACTGTTCTGTAGGAGACACACATATACCAGAGCCCCATCTTGAGGTAGAGAAAGGATGAGTATAAATCAAAATTATGTAATAAGAACTATGAATCACAAGTAAACATGAAAACTTTTATTGCTGTGCATAGGTTAGCTGACATGGGACACTATGTAGTTGGTGTGGAACTCAGCGAATGTGCACTGAAGGAATTTTTCACAGAACACAATCTTTCTTATTCTGAAGAAACAATCCCAGGGATTTCTGGAGCCAAAGTTTTTAAGGTTTGTTTTGTGCTTGCATAGTCAAATATTTTTATATACTTGATGATGCATTTTAGGGATAGCTGAGCAGGCCAAACTATTCTTTAGCCATTTAGAGCTTCTTTGCCTTGCTTTTCATCTTTCACCTGTTCTAAAGAGGATTCGGAGAGAGAAGCATCAAAGTTGAATTTTGTATTGGGTAATTATTCTCAAGCTGTTATTTAGTTTGGCCCTCATTCAGCAAGACATTTAAGTGCCTAACTTTAAACACTTTGAAGTTAATGGGACAACTCACATGCTTAAAATTAGACACTTGCTTAAATGCCCTAATGAATCAGTTGTATGCCATGGTGTTGTAGCCATGTTGGTCCCAGGAGATATTAGAGAGATGGTGGTTGAGATAATATCTTTTATTGGACCAACTTCTGTTGGTGAGAAAGACAAGCTTTTGAGCTACTCAGAGCTCTTTTTCAGGTCTGGGAAAGGTACTCCCAGTGTCACAGCTAAATACAAGATCAAACAGATAGATGATGTGCTAACTACTTATGCTAAGGGACCAGTCAAGGTGAAGTGGCCTGTTAACACTCCTGTAGTGGTAGGACAAAAAAGGTGGGGGGGGTTAGTGATTACAGATTGTTGTAATAAGCCATAAATCTAGTCTCTTTAGTAAAAGATATTACCTCAATCACCTTTTCTCTCTCTTGGAACCTTTAAGCCCATGCCTCATGACAGTGGTGAAGCAGCAGTCACAGCGCCTTGAGATACATCAATAAGGAAAAAGTGAAAGAACATTCCTCCTAATCCCTCCCCCACTTAGGTTTTTTATTTTAAAATATATCTATATTAAAATATGTTGTTCACTAAAAGCTGTTTCCCTGCTTTTCATTGTAGAGTACCTCTGGGAACATTTCTCTGTACTGTTGCAGTATCTATGATTTGTCCAGGTAGGAATGAACAGCATTTTTTGACAATCACATTTTTAACAAATATTGTTAGGTTATGTTTTGTCTGAACTAGCCAAAAACATTTGAGAAGTAAGGACCAAATCATAAGAAGCACTGAGCATCTGCAACTCTGACTGATGTCTGTCGCAGGCGAATATCTCCAGGTTGCCCCTTAGGGGTGAGAGCAGGCACCTTGATTACCTCCTGTGTTCTACAGACAGCCACAACCCTGTGGTCTGTTTCTGGGATACAGAGTACAGCCCTGCAGCTGTGCCTTGTATGAATCTACCCCCTTTCAGAGGCTATAAAGCAATCCATACAAAAGGAAAATACTTCCCTGATCCCTCCTCCCTCTTCATTGCGCAAGAGAGAAGGAAGTAATTTCTCAAGCCTTACAGGCATTCTCAGTTCCTTAATATGAGTAAAGGTTAGGGCTTACTCATGATAGAATTGTAATAAAGATAACCAGCCCAGGCCATCTGCTTCTCCAGAGGGCTCAGCAGACAGCATGTGAAAGCCACAGTGAGTGCTACAGGACTCCTAGTCTGGGAGCTCTGCTTGCCACCTCTACCACCCTGATTTCCTCCCTTTTAAGGGCCTGCCTCCAGGCCTGACCCACCTCACAGGTGTGAGAGGTTGGGGCTGATTGTGACCACAGGAGTTCCTTAACTTTGCCTTGTCGGTGGGAGTGGGGCATGTCATCTGTCCCACCATGCTACTGTGTGGGAGATGCAGTTATTCAGCATCTCTCAGAATCAAGCCCTGCCTGCTTGTTACTGACTGGGCTCAGTCCCTCATAATGCCAAAATGTTCTCAGTACCCAGAGCAGTCAATGGGCCAGATTTACCAGTCCATTAAGGGGGCTTTGCACCTGTTTTCTGGCTCAAAACTTCCAGATCCAGCCAGTGGAGGCTTTCCTTTGTGCCTGTGAATTATTGGGTGGTACAAAGCCACCTATGCCACTTTCCAGACTCCAGCATAGGGAGGGATACAAAGGAATCTTAAATCACCTTCCTTGCCTCTGATCATGTGCTGAATACAGTTCAGCCCAACCAGAAAATCTGTCCCATAGGGAGTTAAGGGCACTCAGCATCTGCAGGATAGTCCCAGTCTTGCAGTTCTTCTTTAGATAAAACTCCCTCTAGGATTGGTTAGTTTTGCCTCAATATGAACCTCAGGAGCAGGCTGTTAATATGAGCAGTATTGACCATTAGCTTTACAGAACTATTAAGGAAATCAATCATTTATCTTTGTAAATGATAAGAGTGTCAGAGCTAGTAGAGAGAAGGCATAATTTGTAGACTTGGAGACTGGAATGTGGTGTTGGCTCTAAGATATTTTATATTTTGGGTAAAATATCCAAAGTTATTAACATAACAGATGGTCACTAAACCTTTTGCTGACTTAGCTGATTCTCTTTTGTTTGTGTGATTAAGCTGGCCTTGCAAGAATGGAAGTTTTAATATAAAAAATATCTCTGTTCCATCCAAAGTGACAAGGTAGAAAAAGATTTAGACAATGTTGCTGCTTGCACAACAGGCACCTTTAAAACTTTCCAGCTATCATCAGATACACAGCCAGGAAATGTTCAAGCTTATTGTCAGCAATTTTTTAAAATGTTAATGATTTTTAAATATAGTTGTAAGTAACATGGCAAAATGTATAACCTCCATCATACCAATATGGAATTATGTTTCAAAGCAAAACAAAATATGTAACACATTAGCAGTGCTGTCAGTGGGACTCACTAGACCAAATAGTGAGGAGATGTGGTCTGTTATCTACAGAGGACAAAATAAACTGGAGTCACATGCATGTGTTGTGAATTTTCCTCTACATTCCTGTTTTGTTTTGTTTTTGAATAAGATGCTCTTATTCAATGTTCTAAAAGAGTGGTGAAAGTGTGAACATCTTTCTGTCAATACAACAACTGGAAGACTCCTTTAGTATAGAAATGCGTCAATACTATTGTGGCTTCTGTCCACACGCAATATGGGTAATACTCAGTTAGTAACTACAGCAGTTAAGCTTATTTCACGCTTGCCTTGGCTGGCCTGTGATCAGTCACTTTTGTTCTAAATTCAGAACATAATTTGTGCAGGGGAACCTAGATGTTCATGCCCTGTGTCAGAATGAGACAATTCAGACTTTTTTTTGCTAGTTAATGAGTAACAGGAATTATTACTCTTTGCAGGAATGCTGTGTTGTATCTAAAGCAGTTAAACTAAGCAATCAATTGACAGGTTTCAGAGTAGCAGCCATGTTAGTCTGTATCCGCAAAAAGAAGAACAGGAGTACTTGTGGCACCTTAGAGACTAACAAATTTATTAGAGCATAAGCTTTCGTGGACAAGTACTCCTGTTCTTCTTTAAGCAATCAATTGTGGCTCATAATAATTCTGAGTGCTATAATCTGTGTACTTACTAAACACACCTATGGGGCCCAATCCTGAGCCCTTATTCAGGCAAATATTGCCTTAAATCAGTGGGATTTTTGCTTGAATTTAATCTTGAGGATTGGGCCTAAAGATTGTATTTAAACCAGGGATGGCCCAGGAGTCACATCTGGCCTGCCACATCATTTTATTTGGCCCATCACAGGACAGCTTAGGGCAGGAGATCCAGCAGAGACAAGGGCAGGAAGAGGGCAAGGCATCACTGGGGAGGGTTCCATAACATTACATTGTGGCAAGAACAGCGGGCTGGAACGAGGAGCTAGGCCCAGCCCTGTGGGACGGGAGCCACCTCTGCCAGGGTGAGTGGAGGGTAGGCTCATTCTCCAGCCCACCCTCCTGGGCCCTCTCACCACACAGGGACAGGACCCTACCCCTCAACCACCCAGACCCTTGTGTCACATGCCTCCAGGGATAGGGCCTGGCCTGACTCCTCTCCTTACCCCTCTTCCCTCTCCCCACATCACAGCTCCCAGGAGTGGTGCAGGACATGACGCACACACACCTGTGTCACATACCCCATCATCCCAAAGGGTTTTAGTGGTTTTTATGGCCTTCTACTGCCTTAAAGTTGCCCATCCCTGATATAAACGATTGTTTTATTTATTATCATTTGTATTACAGTAGTGCCTAGAATTCCAAACCAAGTTCAGGGCCCTTGCACAGCTAGGTGCTGTACAAACACAGTGGGAAACAGAACCTGCCCCAAAGAGTTTACTGTCTAAGTAGACAGTACAGTTAAGAGGTGGGAGGAAAAACAGAAGCACAAGGATGTGAGGTGGTTTCCCCAAGGCCATACAGCAGGCCAACGGCAGAGGTGGAAATGGAACCCAAATCTCATTAATCCAAATCTAGGATTGTGTTCACGAGACTATGCTTCCCCTCCCCCTCACTTAAATTGCTGGCTCTTAAATATCATGTCTTGGTTGTGAGATGTTCTATTTAAAAGCCAATTGTAAGTGCATGTAGAAGGCAAAGTAGTGTGATCTCCTCTCCTTGCAGACCTTTAAAAGAAAACAAGCTTTTAAAATCTTTCATGTCTCATTGCATCAGACAGAGAAATACAGGACAGGGTTTCAGGTCAGAAGCCGAAAACTTGATGATGATGTGCTTAAAACAAAAATCACACTTTCTTCTGTTGTTGATGTTAGTGGACTCTGAAATGAAGCCCAGTATCAGGTGGAAAGCTGCTGGACAATTTCAGGATATCACATATTTTTTGTTTTAAGGCAAATTTATTTTAAACTCTTCTTTGGAATTATGTCACTTACTCCATTGTTACACGGCACACTAAATCACAATTTTCATATTTACCTGAAGGAAAACTTACCTAATGTCACCCTGCTAATTCCCACCGGCAACTACTGAGGACAGTTCTCTTTAGCAGTAGACTTTATCAAACTGAATTTGGCTGCCAGTGCCACATCAGCCAACACAAATAGTCCTGATCAATTTGTTGGATTAAAGCAAGCAGCAATGAGTCTTAGCTCTTCTCAAGTGAAAAGATACCTCAGAATAAACATCTGGGGCATATGTTTGAGTCTTGATTCTGAGTTGCAGGTGAGCTGAGCTTAGTGCACATTGAGGAGAATGGAGTGAACTGCTTTGAGCCACCTCTGTGACCCTCTTGGATCTGGAAGTGCCCAAGGATTGCTGCAGTCCTTGGCATAAATTAGTGGTATCCCCAGAGTTTCTATATATTATGACTGCCTGAAACTGCCTCATAACCAAGAACAGCGGTGCTCAAACTAGATCTCTTCTTGCCCCTGGCACACCCTTGCCAAAGGGCAACAGAATCATTCCACCATTTCTGTGGCACCCAGAGAAGGCCTTTCCACAGGAAATGTTCCTTGAGGCCCATTTCAAAATGTTTTATAGCATAAAGGGGCCAGACCATAGCAGCATATCAGCCCTCTATGTATATGCACAGCCTATCAGAAATTGTTCACTTCTTTTGCAAAAGTGTTTCAGTCAAACTACAAAAAACAAGATCATTTTAGTTTTTAATATAAAATCTCTTTTCCCCCCACCCCCTATTTGTAGCACAATTGCTGGCAGGTTTGATGGGATTTGGGACAGAGGATCTCTAGTAGCCATTAACCCATGTGATAGAGAACAGTAAGTAATGTATTTATTTTATGACTGTTTTCTTTCTGATATGTTGTGAAAGGTACAGCCTATCTTCCTGGCACTGACTAATCAGCCATTCCTCGCTTAGCTTAAACCCTGAGTAATCCAAGCCAGTCCTTCTTTGCCACGTGGGGCAACTAGAGTTACTGAACACTGTGTTCTGAATCACAGAGCTCCCTTCCAGAAATGGTCTCACCAATGCAAATAATACTATTGGCATAAGGACAGTATAGTAGAACTTCAGAGTTAAGATCACCAGAGTTACAAACTGACCAGTCAACCACACACCTCATTTGGAACAGATGTATGCAATCAGGCAGCAGCAGAGACGACACACCCCTTCCCCCCCCGCCCCCCAAAAAAGCAAATACAGTATAGTACTGTGTTAAATGTAAACTACTAAAAAAGAGGGAAGGTTTAAAAAACATTTTTTATAAGATAAAGAAACTGTTTCTGTGCTCATTTAATTTAAATTAAGATGATTAAAAACAGCATTTTTCTTCTGCACGGTAAAGTTTCAAAGCAGTATTAAGTCTATGTTCAGCTGTAAACTTTTGAAAGAACATCTATAACATTTTGTTCAGAATTACGAACATTTCAGATTTACGAACAACCACCATTCCTGAGGTGTTCATCCAGAACTCTGAGGTTCTACTGTATGTTGCTTATTATGTTCTATATCTAAAGCTGCTGTTCCCTTCTAGTGGTAGATTTGCACAGAGCAGGATGCAGATCTGAATTTTACTTTTACTCTTTGCTTTCCATGTTTGTTTGTTTTGTTTTTGGCCTCTACCATTTTCAGCCTTTTCTGCCTCACTCCATCCTCTTTATTCTCCTTTTCCCCTTTATTTCCCTTCTCCAGTCATTCCCATGACCCTCTCTTTTCACCCTACCCCTACTACTGGACATTAAGTTACATTGAATACAAGGCCCTTACTTTGTTTACAAAAAAAAAAAAAAAAGCCAAGAATTAACAAAATCAATACTGTATAGGCCATTCTACAGTAACTATAGACTATTGCAGACTTAAATACTATCTCAGCTTTACATTTTCTTGTTTTTGTTAGTTCATATTAAAAAATGGTGTGTGTGTACATGTGCATAAGGTAGATTTTTATTAATTTTATTTAGGATTTCATGTTGCATGTTTACTGCATGGAATTTTACATTAGAAGTACCTCAGTTAAATTAGTTTATGTGTATTTCAAACATGCATTTGAACTGTTCTGCATAGGAATACATTATGTTTCTTTTTTGCTGAACATTTTGAGTACTCTATGTACCATATATTTACAAAATAATCACAAATGCAAATATTTATTTTTTCTTTTTAGCTATGCCAATTTGATGTTGTCTCTAATGAAGAGAAGCTGTTGTTATCTCTTGGTTACTGTTTTATATGATTCAAATAAACATAAAGGTAAGAACTTTGAATCATTTTGTTTAGAAGTTAAGTAAAATAATTTTTTACCTTTACACTAATGAATTTATACACACACACACACACACGGTAACAATTTTGCCTCAGTTCGTGTCAACAGGCTTGGTGCTCAGATTTAGTATGTTTTTCTGTTTAACTATATTTTGGCATTCACAATAGCAAAAGTTTGTGATTTGATTTTGGGGGGGGTATGTAAATTTATTTATAACCCTGTTTCCACTTGCTTCTCAGTTTTGGGGGGAAAATTCCTACAAGGCAGACACTTTTCATGCGTGGTCTCAATTCAAAGGGTTTTGTTTTTTTGAGGGTGTGTGTGGGGGTGAATTGTGAAACAAAATGCAAAACAACGTTGCCTTCGCTATTTTTTGTATAATATATAGTGTGTCCTGTTTGTCTCCTGCTGTGTCCACCTCCTTGGCACCCTTCCCCTACCCTAACATTGCTCCCTCACTTGCACCCTCATTATCTGAAAATCATATTATATTTTTGATGGATGCTAACTCAGGATTTTCAGTACCTCATGACCTAAAATCAGGAATTATTGCCCAATTTACTGTAGCATGGCTACCTCACAGGTGTTATGATAATTCATTAACGAATGTTTGTAAATGCTTTGAAGATGAAAAGCTCTATGTAAGCATTAAGTATCATTACATCAGGCTGATTAATTATTTTTATTAAACCCAGAAGCTCCTTAAGTTTTCCTTGATAATTATTAACTTAATACAAATAAGTTTTCCACTGCTTTTTAACTACACTAAGTAATTGTTGTTGAAAGAAAAAGTCTTATAATTAATAACCTATAATAACTTTTTTTTTATATTTTAACATTTTCCCTTGTATTTGGTCAGTGTTTGCTTCATTGTTATATTAGAAGGGTCATTGTGACTTTTGCCAATTCAGCTTTCCCTTTTTTTTCCAGGTCCACCATTTTATGTTCCTGATTCTGAAATTAAAAGTTTATTTGGTAAGTTATCTCCACTGCAGTTATGATTTTTCTCAAAACATGTGGCAGACAAATGTGTTTATATTGTAGTGTTTTGACTCATCCTGAGGCAAATGATAGGGAAGTCTGTAAGGTTGTTTGCTTCTTGTACAAAATCTGGAGATAATATAGACATATAGTTCGAAAATAAATATCCTTTTCACTCCAGGGTTATTGATATCAGGGAAAAACATCACTTTCCTAAAAGGTATACAGGCTCATTGTTTAAATACACATTTTAAAGGAAATTTGAACCAATGCTACCAGTAAGACATATACTGTCCCTTTTTGGCCCAAGGTTACTTTCCATGCTGAGTCTCCAATCATTCAAACTCGATCCCAATGTTCATTCTTATTCCCACAGCTTCTCACTCTTGCTCCTGTAGTCACTTTCTCATGTCCTTTCTGTTCCAACATTTTGGTTTGTTGCCCCCATCACCACCACCCCCAACTCCCATTATCTGCTCCTTTTACCCTGATTTAACCCAGGAACCTTCCTCACCACCTGTGTGCTTTCTGCTATAATTTTGAAACCAAAGTTAACTTGCAGGGAAAAAGAGTATGATGATAGGAAAACACTGCGTTAAGGGAATTAAAGATCCAACTTAAAGCTACTGAAACAAGAAAATTGAGTTAAGGCTGACATTTCATCCTTGATATGCCTTACATTAAGCTTTGATACTACAGTTCCTGTAGTTTACACCCTCCTGAAACCTCTGAAGTGTCTACACCATGAATTATTCTTAATTAACAGTGGCATACAATTGTGAGAGAGGGCTAAATCCTGCTCACCTTATTTATGCTAGTCTACAAATGAGTTAAGTCAGCGAGATTTTTTCCTAATAGCGTAAAAATTCATGATTTAAAAAAAGCAAAACAATCTATCATAATCTTTCATCATATCTGTACCTTGCTATTCTTCCCTTTCAGGAAAAGTCTGTGAAATTAAGTGTCTTGAGAAGGTCGATGACTTCTCGGACCAGCACAAAGCCTGGGGACTAGATTATTTTCTGGAGGTAACATATCTGCTTACCTTAAAGTCTGTTCCTTGATGAAACGAGAGACAAAATTTATTAGCAAGGTGGGAAGAATTATATTTATCTCACTTGGAAATGAGCTGGATATTTGGAAATTCTGAAACACCTCAGGGTATGAAAACTGGATTATGGAACATCTTTGTCTTTTGAAGACTTTATGGTTTCAAAGTCAATTACACTGTACATCTGATTTGACTTACAGTATCTGTATTTTAAGATGCATAGCACTTAACCACATTGTTTATAAAGAGTTTCAATCATTTTAACTTTGTACCTTTGTCTCCTGTATTATTTCAAATAATTAAAATTAAAAAGTCATATATATAAAGAAATGACCATTCTCCATAGCTACCAATGTCTGTCTGTCTGTCTGGAGCTTTGCAGTCCCATCCCAGCTGTTCATAGTTCCAACCTGTGACCTAGGAACTATGCAGTGCTGACACCTGCAGCTTGAAAAGTTTGTTTTTTGTAATTCTGAGCTCCTGCCACTAGTGGCTGCTAAATAGAAGAGGCAGGAGGCTGCTTGGTGGCTGCTGTCTTTTTCTCCCTACCTCTGTTGCTCTGTGTTATGCAGAGTAGAGACTGGCTGGCAGACAGCAAAGCAGTATATTCAGCTGCAGCCAGGACTGGATGAGGGGGACACAGGCAACTAGAGGTGTGCAAGAAGGGTAAGGAAAGTAAATCAATTGAGAGGAGAGCAGAAGACATCGGGAGTAGATGCCACCTGAAATTTTCAATAACTGTGATAATCTTCCCCCTCTGTACAACAATTATGAGTCCAGCCACAGGAAGAAGGGTTGTATGGAGAATGTGGATTGTGGGCCCTAATAGAGACCCTTCTGCGGTTTGGATAAGCATATGAGCTTTAGGATATTTATCTGAACCCACATCTTTGAGGGTCTCCCATCGCTAGTTTATAGACACTAGTACAACTTTGCAAAAGGGAGTTTTAGTTTTGAGTCCCTAATAATAGATTAATTTTTAAAATAACCTAAAATTGACCAGGATGCTGACACAGTCTAATGTTCTTTCTCGATCCCCCATTACCTTATGCGGAGAAGGGTCTCTGAAACCGAAGCTGATTTACAGTATTACAAAAGGACATTTAAAGGGTGTGATGGGTAAGGCCTTCCTCAGGGGTCACACTCAGGCAGCTTCAAAGCCCTTTTCCACTTTCAAGGGTGTTTTGGGGTTTTGGAAAGTCTTTGGGCGGTGAAGTCTTGTCAGATGTTTTCCTCTCACCTACTCCATAACATGAATCAACTCCTTCTGAGGCACAGCAGTTTTCCTCCTGGTTGCTGCCCCTTCCCGTTATCAGCTCTCCTTTTTAAGCTTGCTTCCTCCGGCTGGAGTAGGCTCTGCAGGCACGTCTGTTTGGTAGGGATTGAGCCCAGAGGAACTCATTAGCCTTCTCCTGATTGGGATGGGGATGTGCCCCTTCAGCCAGGGGTTATGAACATTAGAGTTGGAAGTAGAAGCAATGTCTTGTATCAAGTATGTATGTCTCTTGCTCATAATTTTTTTTATTTTTTTTTTAGAGGCAGGTATAGCTAAAACAGTTGTTTGAAAATTTTGAGATTATCCAGTTTAAAAGATTTAGCTGTGCATTCAGTGTATTTGTATCTACATCCGATCAGTGCTCTGCAAACACTGTCCGCAGATATCCACAGATTAGCAGGACTTTTGAAATACATGGCAGTTTTCCTCCATTTCTGTTTATGGCAAGCTTTTGATGTTCATTGCAAACGTATTCAAAGAGCTGCAGACTCAGGTCTGATGCTTTCAGGATATTTGTAGTTGTAGCCAGTAATGAGTGATCGCTTTAATGAAACTTTAAGGTTTATTGTTGTTTTTTTTAACCCTTGAAGTTGATGGTGACAGGGTAGAGCAGGGGTGGGCAAACTACAGCCTGCGGGAAATTACGGCAATTCACGTCCCTGTGGCACCTGGTGGTGGGCAGCAGAGGGCTCCGTGCACTGCCCTCGCCTGTGGGTACCTCCCCCCGCACCTCCCATTGGCCGGGAATGGGGAACCACGGCCAATGGGACCTTTGGGGGAGGTACCCACAGGCAAGGGCAGCACGTGGAGCCCTCTGCTCCCTGCTCTTCCCCCAGGGGCCATGGGGCCAGGGCAGGCAGGCAGGTAGGAAGCCTGCCCTGGCCCCTGTGCGCGCCACTGCCACCCAACTCCCTGCCCTGAGCCCCCTGCCGCACCTCTCCTGCACGCCAGCCCGCTGCCCTGAGCCCTCTCCCGCACTCCGCACCCCTCCTGCACCCCAACCCCCTTCCCTGAGTCCCCTCATACACCCCACACCCCTCCTCTGCCCCAACCTGTATACCGCACCCCCTCCCGCACCCCAACCCCCGGCCCTACATACAATTTCCCCACCCAGATATGGTTCTCGGGGCAAAAAGTTTGCCCACCCCAGGGTAGAGAGCAAAGTAGGACCCCTACTGGTTGGCTATGTAAATACTGCTCTCCCAGCATCCCAGTCAGTTCCTTTGCTTGCAAGAGAGTCACTCATCTCAGAAAGATAAGCCAGCTACAGAGGATCAACAATGTGCTTTGGCGAATAATAAACTACAAGGATCAAGAGAAAAGCAACTCTCAAAAAGTAACCTCCAGGCACTGAGGAGAGGCAAGCAAGGTGAGTGTCCTGCAGTTTGATATTTTCAGAGAAGAAGTTGAAGGAAGTTCTTTCTCTTCTCCAGTGATACTATCTCTGTGCGATTCTCACTCTTGGGCCATGAGATACTCAAGGGATATTTGAAAATGAAAATTAAAGTAAAGCTGAAGTTAGCTGCAGTAATAAGGCCAAGGCCTACAGTGTGAACAAGGAGGTTTTAAAAAACATAAATACAAAAAGGAGCAAGTTACTCCTTAAAAGTCCAGGGTTGGACCTAACATTCAAGTTTGCCAAAAAAGACAGTAATCAGGGACAAAATCTATGCAAAAAATTGGCAGTCTAAGCCATGTAAGAGACATCCCTAAAGAAAAATCAACACTTTTATGGGCATGGGGGAAGTTTGATCCCATCTACCTTGGAAACAAGTTCTGGAACATGTTGAGTCTGAGGGCTTGTCTACACTGGCAATTTACAGCGCTGCAACTTTCTTGCTCGGGTGTGAAAAAACACCCCCCCGTTCACAGCAAGTTTCAGTGCTGTAAAGCGCCAGTGTAGACAGTGCACCAGCGCTGGGAGCTGCACCCCTCGTTGAGGTGATTTTTTTTTTTTTTTTTTTGAGTGCTGGGAGAGCTCTCTGCTCTCTGCTGCAACCACACAAGCCACATTAAAGCACTGCCGCAGCAGCGCTTTAGTGTTGCCAGTGTAGACTAGCCCTGAAACAGCATTCCTAGGAGGCTGAATCCAAGCAATAGTACTTTTGTAAAGGCACACAGCGGGCATGATGTAGCCACTTCACATACATCTGTGATAGAAACACCCCTGAGGCAGGCAGCGGTGACTGCATTGCTCCTGACTGAGTGAATCTTGACTTGGCCTCTAGTTGCAGATTCGCCAAGTAATAGCAATGAGAAATGCAATCCGACATCTTATTAAACATGGTTCTCTTGGTCATCGCATTGTTCAGTAAGGAACAGGTAGGTAGACTTTCTAATTGCTTTAGTCCACTTCCAGCAGAACCTCAAGGACCTTTTAACTTTCTTTGAGCATGTGGAGAAGGGCCCTCCTGGACGGGCAATGTGGGCATGGGAGGAATGTAAACAGCAGGAGGTCAGAACAGGAAGCCTTTGTGACCTAGTCTAACTTCCCAACCCCTGTCTAGTAGCAGGATAAGAGGTGGAAGAAACCAGTGGTCTGAACCGCCTCTCTAACAGATTGAATTCCTGCTCTTGCCTGGGTTCCTGAAAATGATAAACACAACCCTGTTCGTTCATTGCATCCTGAATAACTACCCCACAATTGCCCACTACCCCCTTCCTCTCCCTTCCTCTGGCTTTTGCGAGGTTTATTGGACTTTAATCACATATTGATTCTTGAAAACTGATGTGGACTATGAAACCATTCTTGCTATGCTAAATTGCCATGGTTGAAATGATATGAGACTGGATTTATAGTTTACAGTTTAGATATATTTTCATGCCAAATGAAATTAAACAAAATATTTGAGGAAAAAGTGAAGATAACAATAAGAAAATATTAAAATACATTTTGGTCAGCCCATTGCATTTTCCAAAGTTTCCTTTAGAGGGCAGGAGACTACAGCAAATGCTTTGAAACGGAACATACCATCAGCATTTATGGGAAGGCCTCTGATGTAACACAGTCCTGTGACTGTCCAATGTGACCAGATGGCAGCGTCACATCGCTAGCACAGTATAATCAACAATCCTCTTAAAGCTGCAACTATGTCTGCCAGGGCCCCTGATAGAATGCAGATTATGACAGAACTGGTCAACGAAACTGAGGTCAGTCTACTTGAATGCAAAGTGTGTTTTGAAAAATATAGCCAGAAGAAGAAACACCGGCCAAGGAACTTGCCTTGTGGACATGTTATATGCTTGGAGTGTGTATTCTCTCTAGCACACCCAAGGAATTTTAGGTTGGAGTGCCCTTTCTGTCGAAGAGCTTGCAAATCCTCAGAGACAAGTGACTGCTTACCATTGCTGCACCTGATAGAGATCTTAAGCCGCGCAACTAATATTCCTTTAGCTTCAGGAACAACAACTGGGACAGGTGATGAAGCAGCTGTATCAGCATCTCTTGGCTTAACGTTCAACCTTTCTTTCGGAGGCTGGGGGACGCTGATCAATCCGACTGGGATTGCAATGTGTCGGGGGTCTGACTGTGTAGTAGTGGCACATGATGGCAAAAAAAGGATTAAGCTGTTTGGCTTGAGTGGAAGCTGTATACAACAGTTTGGGGAAAGAGGAGATGCAGGCAATGATATTAAATACCCACTTGACGTGACAGTCACATTGGATGGCCACGTGGTTGTCACAGACAGCGGAGATCGCTCTGTGAAAGTGTTTGATTTTAACGGAAGAGGCAAGCTAATTATCAGGGAATCCTTTTGTTTGCCATGGGGTTTGGATACCACCCCAGAGAATGAAATTATCCTGTCTGATCCAGAAGCAGGTGCTCTTTCTCGCTTGACAGCCAATTTTAAAAAAGGAGAACTAAAGAAGGTTCAAAAGATCCAGTCCAACTTATGCAACCCAAGAGAGGTGGCAGTTTCTCAGACTTCTGGAATTATCACTGTAATAGAGCACCTGATAGCTAAGGGACCAAACTACAGCAGCACAAGAGTGAAGATATTCAGTGCTGACATGAAACTCATTGGCCAGATGGATAGCTTTGGTCTAAACCTAGTGTTTCCCTCCAAAATATATGCCACTGATTTGGCCTTTGACAGAGAGGGACACATAATAGTAGTAGATGCCTATAACCGAGTTGTATTGTGCTTAGGAAAACCTGAGGAATTTCCTGCCTTAAGGCCCATAATTACCCAAGGGCTTTCTTATCCTGTGGCATTGACTTACACAGCAAACAATTCTCTGATTGTCTTAGACAGTGGTGATCATTCAATTAAAGTATATACTGCTAGCTGAATTGTTTTGGATTCTTACTAATTTTGTTCCATTTCAAATTTTAAAAGAAGTCATTATGGTTTTATCAGATGCATGTGTGGGTTTTTTCTGCCATGATTTTGTGTGAAATTTATCATTTTTATGGACATGGTGTATGGTCTTTGACATTTGCTCATCAATTCTGACTTCTGAGTATGTGTGAGAGACAAACCGTGTATTCTAAATAGCACCAGACAAAGAGACCTCAACCAGATGACCTGGCATTTCTTCTAAACTATTATACGACTGTTACTACTCTTTTTGTGTGTGTGCTTAAAATGAACAATAGTTTTGTGTTAGATAATGGAATCAATTATGAAACAGAGAATGACTTGAACCTTTTGGTTATATTAATTGAAGTCTCACTTACAAAATGTTTTTTTTTTTTTTTTTTTAATAAGGTGAGAGAATCTCATGAGAAAGAAGCAGCAATTTTCAGAAATTCTATTAGAAGGGAGACTCTCTAGCTCAGGGGACTGGTAACTGGAAGTAGAACATTTCACTTCAAGGTTACTTTAATCCAATTGAGATCAGTAGTGACAAAGTAATTATCATTGTTCAATGGCCAGTTTGAAATGAGTTGGGTGGTCAAAGTGTAGTTTCTCCGCATTACAGAAACCACCATGAAGACTGCTATTATGAGAGGCCAGTGACTGAATGGGCCTAGAGACTGACACACCATCTCATTCCTAGAGGTAGGCCCGTTGAAGAGTTAAGACATGTGATGGTGCAGTGTTTGGAAACTTGTACTGTCTGGGCCATACATTTTCTTAAGAGAATTATTTTCTGGTGGTCAGGTTTCCATCATGCACTACTTCTTCATTAACACTAACTTCACTTCTAAAAATAAAGTTCTAAAATTTGTAACAAAGACAGTGTCTTAATGTTTGATCACAGTTATGCATTTTTCTGTGTGCCGTGCTTGTATGAATTCTTATAGGTTCTTACACTAACCTCATCACTGTAGTTTGAGTGCTTGCATTTCAGTACCCTAGCTGTGACATGATAGTGGAATAAGACAGCTTCTGCACATTGATATAGACCAGGGGTCGGCAACCTTTCAGAAGTGGTGTGCCGAGTCTTCATTCATTCACTCTTAATTTAAGGTTTTGCGTGCCAGTAATACATTTTAACATTCTTAGAAGGTCTCTTTCTATAAGTCTATAATATATAACTAAACTATTGTTGTATGTAAAGTAAATAAGGTTTTTAAAATGTTTAAGAAGCTTCATTTAAAATTAAATAAAATGCAGAGCCCTCCGGACCAGTGGCCAGGACCCGGGCAGTGTGAGTGCCACTGAAAATCAGCCCGCGTGCTGCCTTTGGCACCCATGCCATAGGTTGCCTAGCCCTGATATAGACAGTGATGTGGCAGAACTCCAATGGCTCCAAGGTCTAGGCAGTTATCTGGTCAAAAACTTATTTGCAGCTCTGCAAACTGAATTGGGCATCTTACAGAAACAGACCTTCATGAGATTTCTGATACTTTGTGATTCTGGGTGGCCTTTCTAATGAAATGTTAGCACTTCTGCTTCCAGACCTAACCAGAACGAAGTGTAGATGTGGGTGAGAAAGGATGGAGAAAGTTAACCTCATTTTCCCTCCCCCCCTCCCCAAGCTTCAAAAAAGATTTCGGGTCAGTTCTTATTTTATCCTAGACAATCTGGCTGTGTCTTGTCACTGGTTCTGTTGCTTCACTGGATAGCAAAAATTGAAGATATATTGGTATGACTTAAATAGGGATTATAATAATACTTTAGTTGGACTCTTCACTGAATCTTTTTGGCTTTCTCTGCTGCTAAAAAGAGGCTGTTTAATAGCTTTGAATTATTAAGTAGTTTGACAGTGGCGGCAGTTTTGATATAAGTATAAATACCTCTTTTTTTCCTTTATTCTTATTTGGCCTCACAGACTGTGAATAAGATGCTGTACTTTCACATCCTCTGAACCAAAGCCCTTTCGAGTCAGAGGGAGTTTTTCCATTAAGTTTAGCGGGCTCTTGATCAGACTTTTAGAGCATATAATTACTAGATAATACTGTACCCCTACCCTAACTGACAGATCCTTATTTTAAACAGGACCGCGGCACTTTCAGCACCTCATTTCAAACTGAATGTATCTTTGTACCTGTCTTGTATTAAAATGTTTGAAAGTGATAGAATTCCATTAAATAAGCTATTTTCAAAAAGTTTTACTGAATAATGACATACCAGGATATTAATAATGGTGGGGTTGGACAGTATCAGGAAGTTTCTTCACTTATTTATTATGGGTTTCTGTTATTCTACTTCTGTATATTCATTTTTCTTTGGTATCACTAGATCTGTTGTAGAGTAACTTTATAGTATATGAGAGATTTTATAGATCTGGACTGTAGATCTTTTCCAACCCCACCCGCCACACACTAAGGCAGTGGTTCCCAAACTGTGGGGCGTGCCCCCCTTGGGGGGCACAGAGGAATGCTTGGTGGGGCATGTTGGGGGGCTCAGGCCAACCCCCACTGTGGGTGGGGATGGAGTGTGTCCCAGCCGCAGCTCCACTCCATCCCCCAGCCCAGCTCTGCCTTCATTCCTTCTCTGCCCCCCCAGAACAGCTGCACCTTGTGCCCAAGCTCCTCTACTGACCAACAGTGCAGTAATGGGGGGTGCGGACAGATTCCGTTACTGGTAAGTGGGGGCGTGACAGAAAAGTTTGGGCACCACTGCAATAAGGGGTCTGAGGGTGACAAGATTTGGATTCTCCATAAGAAGAATTCTGCTGGCCACAATGGGATTCCTCTGTGGGTCAGGACACTTTGTTACTTCTCTGAGTAGGAAAAAGAACTGTGGTGTCTGTGGAGGATACCAATCTGATTTGATAGAGGAGAGAGAAGGGCACAGTCTTCCTCTTCCTTCAGGGAATTGATGTACTTCTAAATGCATGGGAAGGGTACCTTAGACGTATGTATAATAATGAAGTGTGCTCGACAGTTTGACAATTTAGGGGGCTAGACACTCAGGCTGTGATCCATCAACTGGCTTGTCCTTTCAACCAACATAACCTCTTCCCACACCCACCTCCGCAAAACCCCATCCTCTTGTGCTCCAGCACAACAGAGAGTAAGAGTTTGTCCTTACTCTTTAACTCGTGGATGAGCAAACTTTGGACCACCTAGAGCCACAATGGTAACTAGCCAGGAGCTGAAATACTGAACTTAATTTTTAAATAAATTCACACCATTTTAAAATTCAAACACAAAATCCAAGCATAAAACACAAATTGTCTTTGTTCCATCTTTCTCTTTTGATAGATAATAGAAATAGCTTGATGATTGAGTTCACAAACAAACAAACAAACTGCTTTTGTCCCCAACATGCAGTAATAGGAAGATGGCAGCTGGGACAGAAGGATCTTTTCTAGAATGCTGCAGGCTACACTGATTTTGCTTGTGTCAAATGTGTGTTCTTTAGTTGAATGATACATTATATATTGAGTTTGTTATGAATCTCATTGCTTTGCCTTGTAAAACACAGGGCAGAGAAACTATTTAAAATTCTGTCTTCAGTTATTAAGGTTGGGTGCCTAAAATATGGGCACCTAAATAAATGTCCTGTCCTATGAAAGTGCTGACTACGTGCAGCTCCCACTGACTTATGAAACTGCATAAATATGGATTTAGGTGACTTGGAACTTTTGGTCTGAGTTATTGGGTGGCGGTGTAACCATATAACTACAATATATTTTTCTCCTCCTGTTTGCTCTTTTATTCTTTGAAAATGTGTGCTAAAACTTAAAATCAATAAAATGCTATTTTTTAGGGGGTGGGTGGGATCCTCTGTGTTGTTGGAATTTTTTTCCATTTGTTAGGAAAAATGCAGGAATAGGCAGAAATCTTTCTGTGATCATAAGCAAATTATTTTCAGTAACTAAGTATATCCTGAGATTTGGTGTCAGTTGTATAGATAATGAACTGAAATGCCCTTGATTTTGTTTTTCATGTGTTTTCCTTTTTCTTTATACATAGAGCAGAATTGTCACATGCATATTTTATATACACCTGTACCTCAATAGAACGCTGTCCTCAGGAGCCAAAAAATCTTACTGTGTTATATGGAACTTGCTTTGATCCGGCAGAGTGCGCAGCCCCGCCCGCCCTGGAGCACTGCTTTACCGCGTTATATCAGAGTTCATGTTATATCGGGTAGTGCTATATCGAGGTAGAGGTGTATGTCTTCCATTGATTTAAAAGAAGAGACCACAACAATGGTGGTTTTACAAAGGCCTAATGGTCAAATACTGGTCCCATTGATTGAAGTCAGTTGGAATTTTAACACAGACTTCAAGAGGATAAACATTTGACGCTGTGGGAGAGGAATGACAATGGAAAAGAATTCAAACTCAGATGTCCATATGAACCAAATACAACTGTATCATTGGGTAAACCCTGGTTTCATCTACTTTATACAACCTTAGACTTACTGTGTCCCAGCACATGGAATGTCTTTCTAAAAGTTGGTTTGTTGGTTATTTCTCCCAGACTCTTTAATTTCAATAACCATTGCTTGTATTAAAAAAAATAATAAAAAAAAATAAACAAAACTTTGTCCAGTCCTTTGTGAACCACATACTCTAACAATTTGCTTCAAAACAAATGTAGTGGCAGAATTCCCACTACCCTCTAATTTCAGATCTTTGGTTCCCAGAGAGATAGATCCTGTACATTTGTCTGACACACAAACTGTGCAACTTCTATTTGGTTTTATTTTGAGCTCATGTTATAGCTGCATATAAACATACACTCTGGTATGTTTACAGTATGTGGCAGTAAAATATTTGCCTAGAGGAGTTTCAGAAATGCCAATTTTAGGTGCATCCTTAAAACATGCCTTGTTGTTTTATTTTATGCTTTGTCAAAAAAGGATGTAGGTTCGTGTCCTCTGTCTGTTTACTCCCTCTTCAGTACTCCTTTGAACAAACTTTCTGCCACCAATGACTCTCAGCCCAGGTTTTCACTGCTAGAAGCCTAATCAGTCTAACAGTTGTATCCATCCCACAGCCTACAGTGTATGAAAATTCCACACACAAAATTACACGATTACAAACCTTTAAACTTAAAATATGGTATTTCAAAGAACAAAGCAATCCCTTTCCCTCCCCCCCCTTATCACACACTAATTTGGTAAAATATCAGTTAGAAGGAATAATTATCAGTTCTAGATTTTCCATCCTCATAGGGCACTAGCTGCTTCAACAATGTTGTATTATATTTCCAACCTTTGAGTTAAGTGCTATTGGTAACAAAAGTATAGGTTTCAATAGAGAGCTTTCTCAATAAAAAACAACCCTGGTTTTTCTGGATGGTTTCAGAGCTATCCAAGGTAAGAAGTATAAAGAAAGTGGATGATGCAGTGCACTTTATACCATTTTCCATGCTATAATCTCAGGGGTTTATAAATATTAATAAATTAATTCTTCATCCCTGTGAGGTAAGCAGGGAGGTAAATATTATGAGCCCCACATTACAGGCACAGAGTTTGTCCCAAAGTTACACAGGAAGTCTTTGAGACTAGAATCCAGATTTCCCAGCTCCATGTTTCATGTCTTAAAAAAGGGAGGAAGATTTTGTGGTTACTTATCTTTTTGTCTGGAAACTGCCTTGCTGTTTTTAAGGAGGTTTGACATTTCACTAATGATCTTGTCATTATTAATTCCTTTGGTATTCACTTGTGAAAATGCTTTAATCATGTGAATTAATACCTTTCTACAATGTTACATTTTAAGATAATTGGAACCACTGTACTCTCTGTCTGCACAGTCTATACACATTTTTGGAATGCACTCTAAAGAGAGATACTGCTGTGAAACTTCTTTCTGGTGAGCAAATTCCCTTTTTTCAATTATTTTGGGGGTGGAAGAGAGGAAAACTGATTTAAGGTGAAGAGGAGTGAAAGATTTAGTGAATAGATTTCATTGCTTAAACACAAGGGGGCCAATATCAATTCAAAGCACAGCCCAAGTGCCATTAAAGGGAAAACATTCTTAAGGCATGAAGTATTTCAGTTTGGAAAATTGACAAGATAAGGGCTCTGTCCTTTAGATTAGTATTGAATTTTGGCAGTTAGCCCACTTTTGAGCAGGTGTGACTTCACAGCTAGAATATGGCACTTCCCAGGCAGTAATAAGAGAATTATCAATCAATTTCAACTTAGTATTTGTAATAATAAATGTGTAGGACTTGAAGTTTTTGGACAGAGTAAGCACCCTAGAGCTGCACACACTCTTCATATAAACAATCCTTCAAGAAAAACGAAGTATTCAAAAACAACCACCCCCCACACACACCTTTTTAGCTATACCTCTACAATGTAATGTATTGTGAAAATACAAAATCTGTTTCCATTAAACTATTTTTTTTTAAATAATGAAAATATTTCTAGCCATGAGGCTTTGTAAAACCTTTATTTATCTCTGATATAAATTTTGGGCCTAAATATAGTTGTCCCTTTTAACTATGGGAAATTAGAACTAAAGAATTTTAAGCAGAGGGTAGTCAGATGATAGTAAGACAATATATTATACACTCTGCATATTGATCAGAATCTATTTTGAGGAAATTATAAAGATGTAATAATAGAAGAAGAGTGAAATGTCTATAGTAAAAGTTACTTTTGAAACATGTAATACAAAAGGCCATCTGCAAAGAACTATCACATCTATTTAATCAAACAAAGTATTTTGTAATAAGTGGATCACTGGAATTTTGTACCCAAGAATAAATAATTCATAGATTTAAGGCCAGATGGAACCCTGATAATCTGATCAAACCTCCTGCATAACATGGGATATATAATTTAACCCAATGACTCCTCCATGGAGCTCAGTGATGTGTGGTTGAGGTAGAAAATGCAGAAGGGAAGTCTTGTATGCTATGACAACACATATATCCTAGAAGGAATCTGCATAGATAACCTAAGAGGAAGTACAATATCTTGAGACAAGCCTAAGAGATCTATAGGAAAGATGTTGGAGAGGTAAAATATTAGGGAAAGATTATTTTAAATCTCTGCAAGAATATGTTTCTTAAATCACAAGCTCTTTTGCTAACTGTACTCCAATTTTCATTAATTTTACAACATTGTTTTGTGGAGCTGAGATATGTTACTAAAAAGGGTTTTTAACTCTTTACAGTAATTTATCTAAGTTGGTGCTTGATTCCGCATTCTGTATTTATATAATGTGACAGACCCAGACCAGTGGGGTACAGGAGTCTGGTAGAGGGCAAATATACTGGTCACTGGATGTGTAGTTTTCTGTTCCCTGAGTGACCAGAGCAGGGGCTGTACTAGAGTAATCAGGAACCTGCTAGAACCAGTTAAGGCAGGCAGGCTAATTAGGACACCTGGAGCCAATTGAGAAGAAGCTGCTAGAATCAATTAAGGCAGGCTAATCAGGACACCTGGGTTTTAAAAAGGAGCTCACCCCAGTTTGTGGTGGGAGTGTGAGGAGCTGGGAGCAAGAGGCGCAAGGAGCTGAGAGGGTGTGCTGCTGGAGGACTGAGGAGCACAAGTGTTATCAGACACCAGGAGGAAGGTCCTGTGGTGAGAATAAGGAAGATGTTTGGAGGAGGCCATGGGGAAGTAGTCCAGGGAGTTGTAGCTGTCATGCAGCTGTTACAGGAGGCACTATAGACAGCTGCAGGCCACAGGGCCCTGGGCTGGAACCTGGAGTAGAGGGTGGGCCTGGGTTCCCCCCCAAACCTCCCAATTGACCTGGACTATGGGTTCTCCCAGAGGGGAAGGTCTCTGGGCTGTTCCCCAACCCACGTGGTGAATCTCTAAGGCAAGAAAATCTGCCAATAAGCGCAGGACCCACCAAGATAGAGGAGGAACTTTGTCACAATAAATACTCCTTAGTATCCCAAATGGGACTACTCACATATGTAAATACTCCAGGATTGGCCCTTTAGATACACTGAGTCACACAAGTCTCACTGCAGAGGTTAAGCCTTAGAATTTAAGCTTTTGAGGACAGTTACTTGTATCCTTACATGCCTAATGTGCTGTGACACTTATTGTAACATTAAAAAAAAAATTTCACCAAACACATTTAACATAATTTATTTTTCATTATGTATTTCCCCCTTTTACCATAACAAATCCTTGGCTGGATCACAGTAACCCACCCAGCTCTAAGGTTGATCAGTAGAATATCTTCACTTTTGGATGTGTAGTTGCTCAGCAACCAACAGATAGGGACTAGATTGACTCAATTGCAGTCAGTGGAAGATAAATACCAGGCCTGCTCTTGCAAATTCTGAATAGGAGGAGACTGGAAGGGCCTGTTATGGGGGGTGGTTTAGGATACTTTTTGTGCAAGGAAAACTGTGCAGGGTCTGGTTATTGTATAGAGCATGTACCTGTGTTTAAGGCTGCTAGACATTTTGATTTTATCTAATCTCAGATTCATGAACATCCAACTAGCATTTGAAACAGTTCCGAGCAATTTTATCATTTTTAATACTGTAGAGTAAAATTACAGTTACTCCAGAGAGACATGATCCTCTAATTCTAATGAGTTAAACATTTTTGTGTGCACTTATATAGGGCCTGATCCAACCCATGAAAGTTCATGGGACTCTTTCCATTGACTTAAATGGACATTAGATCAGGACCCCATTTACTTTTTAACAAAGGGAATCCCCTCCCCCTATTCCACTGCTGTTCAAGCCAAGGATTTATTCAGCTTGTTTGGATGGAATCTTTTGATGAATGACTTTAATGATCTTTTCCAAGCAACATAGTTGCCTTTATCCACTGCATTGTATAGGGATATACAATTTTGCGTATGGTACAAACAGGGAAACATATTTGTATGCACAGTTGAGAAGTCATTTTATAAGGGCCAATTGTGGCCAGCGAGTCTGGCTGTCACCTCAGGCAGGCTCTGCAGAGCCACTATAGCCCCACCTTATGCAGGTGGGCAGAATGGGCAGAGCCTTGGCTCCATCTGCAACCAGGTATCAACCTGGCATAGTTTACTCTTCCTCTGCAGCAGACAGGAGGGAGATTGTGACTGAATTTAAAGGGTTAATAAAAATCATTACTAATTTTTGAAAAGGCTAGTTTCACTTACTGTATCATAAAGAATGGGTATTTTATCCATTTCCTGTCTACCCCCATAGAGCAGAAACCATATCTCTCTATAGTTGAACATAAGGGTTTCTGAACGTTAAATAGACTTGATGTGATATTTTACTGCTAAATCTATAGTCTGTTAGACTGCACACCCTTCAGGGAAGGGATTGTCTTTATATATTTTGAACAGTGCCAAGGAAATTATCTGCACTTAGCAAACATATAACAACTGTATTGATGTACCAGACAGTATTTGTAATCTGGCCTCCTGCTTTCTGTTCCCAAGTTCTTAGGGGCTCTCAATTCAGGATTCACATTCACAATAGAACTGCATGGATCTGTTTCAGTCATACTTGCATACCAGACATTCTTTATAGTAATGATGAAGAAAGTGAGGGCCTTCTGGGGTGGGGAATAATGGAAGAGTTGTCCTTTACAGTGTTTGCTGGGGCCTGCCCTGCTGATCTACATTGTGATAATGTCAGGAACAGACTGGGGCAGCTAATTGTTTCTGAGGGATGAGCAACTAATTTCTCTATTGTTAGATGGTGCAACTAAGTACTACAAATGAGTAAACACTAAAATTAATGTGGTTAATGGGAAAATCTCAGAAGAAAATGAATATTTTATCCTATTTTAAAAGTTTAACTACTATTTATATTAGCGGTATATATCCAATACCAGTAAATCTGAGGCCTGAGACTCAGTATCTTTATTTTGTTCTCATCACAGTGCTTACTTTTTATGTTTTCCACTTTTCTTCCTTTCTACCTACCATACACCTGTCACCGTGGTAAATGAGCACCATGATCATTTATTAAAGTGAACCCAAGAAAATCTGCTTCTCTTCCCCCCTCTCCCCCCCCAATACTGTAGGGTGTGTGTGTGTAATATACTTGAGGTTTTTTGGTGGAATTATTGAAAGAAGACTAGGTCTTTTGATTCTGTAATACCAACAGTATCTGAAGCCCTGTACTGTGATTCCTATTAACTGTAGTGGACATTGCTAGTTAAGTCTGATAACCTACAGTGCTAGTTTCCCTGTTAGTCATTTAAGAAGCTGTTTGAATTCCAATATATCTTTTTCTTTTGAAGCCAAAAGTGAGGTGCTGTTAATTTATTTCCCCTTTAGTATTTGGGGTAAATGCTAACCAAAGTAAAAAAAACTATCTTGGTCATACGTACTCAAAAGTCCATTCATATGAATGTGTTTTCTTTTACTGGCAGTAAAGGATTCTGAACTTGGATGCAAAAAGATTACTAGGTTCTGAGCTTGACTGTAAGGATATTAAATTCCCCATTTCCATCAGATAGACCTGAGCCAAAACTCATTAAAGGCAATGAATGGAAAGATTCCCTTTGACTTTAATACACTTTCAGTCAGGCTCCCACTGTACAAGAAGATAAGATTTCCTAATATGTGAGCTAAGGTTTGTTTATTTTGACATTAAGGCTTGCCTACGTACGAAGTTCTTATAAACTTTAAGACATTACTGCATCTGCCACCTCCTCCTCTGCCTCCAAACAACTCCATGTAATACCTGCTATATAACAAAATGTCTGACTCCAAGGGTACGTCTATACTTACCTCCGGGTCCGCCGGTAAGCAATCAATCTCTTGGGATGGATCCCGGAAGGGCTCGCCGTCGACGCCGGTACTCCTGCTCGGCGAGAGGAGTACGCGGAGTCGACGGGGGAGACTGCCTGCTGCGTGTGGACCCGCGGTAAGTTCGAACTAAGATAGTTCGACTTCAGCTACGTGAATAACATAGCTGAAGTTGCGTATCTTAGTTCGAAGTGGGGGGATAGTGTGGACCAGCCCCAAGATGACTTCTTTTCACCAATACTGTTTTTCATCTATAGGTGGCATTGGCATTTAACAGTTACCACAGTAATTGAACAGTGTGAGGTAGGGCGCAAGGCAATGTGACTCCCTCTTCCTGCTCTTAGATCATTGGAGAAGGGAGTATCCTCTGCAAAATTTTAATGCACTTTAATGTGTTATTTTTACACACACTTCCCTTTTCTCTTGTGTTGCGTGTGTGTACTAAGCTTTTTTTATGGCCACCATTACAAAACAGTATAGGGATTAGAACCACAGACAAAATGTCAATATACTTAATCAGTTCAACGATATTACATATAATTGTACCATCAGCACTGAAACATTTCAGCCTGACAGAAACATGATGGATCCTGCCTCAGCAATGCTTAAAGGAAAGTGCTCACCTGGAAACATTGTCTTTAAAATTCCAGACTGCCTGAATCTCCACTGTTTCAGACATGTATATGAGCAAACCTACTTCAGAGCAGGGTGGATAAAAATCAATGATTTAAAAAAAAATCTGATATTTTCTATTTAAATAGGATTTTTTTTAATTAAAATGCTTTTTGAGGAAAAAACCTATCTAAAGATAGTTTTAATTAAGATACATTATAGCTCAAACATATCTCATCCTGGAATAGGGATTATAAATTATAATTTGTGTGAGACAATATATTCATGTAATGTTTAAGAAAAGTTTTGTAAATGAGTTCCAATAGTTCATGGATTAGGGACCCAATCTTATGGGGTTCCAGGGGCTTCTGTATAGATTATTTAAGTTAATCTTTCTATCTACCCATAGATCTGGACAAGGAGAAGAAGTCTGGAGATAAATGTGAGAAGGGAGGTGTGACTGTGTACCCCATAAGGCTTCATGGGAATATGCTTATGAATGTATATATGATAGAACTGGAATATGTTTTATGCTACATATGCCATGTAACATATCTATGTAAAGGTTGTGTGGCACCTTTAAGACTAACAGATGTATTGGAGCATAAGCTTTCGTGGGTGAATACCCACTTCATCAGATGTCTGACGGAGTGGGTATTCACCCACGAAAGCTTATGCTCCAATACATCTGTTAGTCTTAAAGGTGCCACAGGACTCTGTTGCTTTTTACAGATCCAGACTAATATGGCTACCCCTCTGATATGTAAAGGTTATGATCTACTGAATACATTCCTCCTATTTGTATGCATGTATCATTTTTGTACTTGAAGTTAGGAATTTTGGCTGTATATTTGCTTGATTTCTAAGTAGCCTTTGGAAAGCATTTGGTCAGCTTCTTGAGAAAGGAATGTGCAAATTAAGTGCCCAATCAAGAAGCACTTAAGGGACAATGGATCTTGGGAGGCTCCAATCCACATAAGAAGTCTACATGAGGACGTTCAAGGTAGCAGGTAAGCAATGGCTGCTGCCTGTAAAAACTGAGTCATGCATGGGCATGTGACTTGCCCATGAGACTCCAAAACTCCACCTTGGAGCTGGACTTTGCATAGGAGAGAGGAGGGGGTCTCCACCCACAAGAGAGTCTACTTAAGCCCCTGGGAGACCCTTCCATTTTATCTTCAGCTGGCTCGAGAGAGCCTCTCCACCCCCAAGGATACCTGAAAGAAACTGGAACAAAGGACAGTAACTAAGGAGGTGTGAGTGATTGCTGGACACAGACTAGAAGGAGACTAGTCTGTAAAAGGAATCTTACTGGAATTTCTGTAAGGGTGAGATTTTCATCTTTACTCAGTTTTCTTACTGTATTAGACTCAGACTTGCATATTTTGTTTTATTTTACTTGGTAATTCACTTCATTCTGTCTGCTATTACTTGGAACCACTTAAATCCTAGTTTCTGTATTTAATAAAATCACTTATTAATTAACCCAGAGTATGTATTAATACCTCGGGGGGGGGGGGGGGGGGACAAACAGCTGTGCATATCTCTGTCGGTGTTAAAGAGGGCGAACAATTTAGGAGTTTACTGTGCATAATCTTTATACAAGGTAAAATGGATTTATTTGGGGTTTAGACCCCATTGGGAGTTGGGCATCTGAGTGTTAAAGACAGGAACGCTTCTTTAATCTGCTTTCAGTTAAGTCTGCAGCTTTGGGGCATGTGGTTCAGACCCTGGGTCGGTGTCTGTGCAGACTGGCGTGTCTGGCTCAACAAGACAGGGTGCTGGAGTCCCAAGCTGGCAGGGAAAAGGGGGCAGAAGTAGTCTTGGCACATCAGTTGGCAGTTCCCAAGGGGGTTTCTGTGATCCAACCTGTCATAGGAGGGACAGGCAGTAGAAACAAAAGTGAAAATGTTTGAGCAGCATATTCCAGAAGTCTTGAGGTCTTTCTGAGTGTAGCCTTCATTGATTTGAGATCCACTATACCATTCTCTCACTAGAAGGGAAAACCTATAATGGCAGCAGGGTGTAAAAGAGACCCAGTTTGGGAATATTTTAATGAAGTTCCTCTACCTGTGGTAAGACAGGCATGCGTGCAAAATGCAAACAGTGCAACAAAGAAATGCAAGGCCTGGTTGCCCAAATGAAACATCATGAAAAGTGTTCCTTCCTCAGGAGGAAGCTGCGTTGAAGATGATGAAAGGAACATATCTGAACATGCAGGATCTTCAGATTGGTAAACTTTTTATTTCATACTTCTTTCTTAAGGACTGCCTGTCTTTCTTCTGGACTACTCTTGAGTTCTCATGCTTGAGCAAAAAATATAGTTGTTAGTACGATAGAGTATCATTTTAGATGCAGTTGTGATTAAAAATAATAGCTGAAATAGGCAGATCTTCCTTTTACAATTTCACCTTTAAAGTAGTACTGAGTGTCAGTGAATGCAATGAGTAATACTAAATGAGCAGTATGGTAATAATTAAATAATTGCATTGACTTATTTTGTTTAGGAGACTCCATCCTCAACATAAAGGATTCTGAAGACTATCCACCTTCAAAATCACCATCATTTTCTATAGTTTCAGAGTTATGTGCCAATGATCATGTTTTAGTCACATCATATATGTCACATAGCCGCAGTATATCACCTGTAGAAAAAAGGTATCTATTGTCGTTTCTGGATGATGGAGATAAGTTTGTGATAAGAATCAGCAGATTACAAAAAGAGGTCATTGATGGAAAAAAATTGCCCGATTTGTTTATGCAACAAACTCTCCTTTCCATATGATTGAGAACAGGGCCGGATTAACTTTTTGTGGGCCCCCATGGGGGAAATAGGGCATGTGATGGGGGGCAGTCCACAGAGCGAGGGGGCGGTTAGGGGCAATGAGGCACAGTGGGAGTGGCCCCACTCAGCCCAGCACAAGGGCACTGCTTACAAACCCAAAACTGCTAGACATACACTGGTGCACCCAGCCCTGTGCTGCCAATGTGCCCCTTCCACACTGCCCCCTGCCCAATGACCTGCCCTTATTCCAGTGCCCCCTCACCCAGAGACGTCCCCTACAGATCCCTATGCCCAGCACCCCCTGCCTAGAGACCCCTCCGGCTGACCTCCCACCACAACTGCACAGCACCCTGCACACCATACCCCCTGCCCAGTCCCACCACCCACAGATCCCCTACTGTCCAGCACCCCCTTCACAGTCCCACCATCACAGCCGTACAGTGCCCCATATTCCTGAGGGAATTCTGCATCAAATTCTGTGCATAATATTTTATAACTTTTTTTATAATGTGGAAACTCCACTACGGCAGTGGGAGCAGAGGCCACTGGCTGCATGGAGGTGGGAGACTACCCTGCAGTCTCCCCCGCCCTTCGGGGACAGAGACTTGGTAGTGAGACTGAACCTGACCCAGCACAAGGGCCAGGCCTGCCACAGAAACACCCGGGGGCCCTGCCCCTTTTGTGCCAAGCACACCAGATGTGGGCAGGGAGGCTCAGCCCAGCAGCAGGATCCAAGTGCAGAGGGACTTAGTGTGGGGGTATCTAGATGGGGGTAAGAGGGTTCTTTGTGGGGAGCAGTCTGGGTGCAGGCAGCTCAGTGGGGGATCTGGATGCAGAGGGAGGTGCCAGGTGCATGGACAATGGGAGTCTGCAGGGGGGACCAAATTAAAGTGGTTGGAGCTCAGCAGGGGGGCGGAGAGTCTGGGTGCAGGGGAGATGGGGTTATTGTATTTAAAGTACTGCACAGAATCTTTTTGGGGGAATAAGGCAAACACAACATTCATTGGTAATACATGCATCAATCAACTCTGTATCATGCATATGATCTATATTACACTCATGCACTTACATACACACATACAAACACACTCTGTCTTCTTGTTGTTACCAACTAGTTGCTCCCCTTAACTTCACTGGCCAGGTGAGTTAGATAGGGGAGGGGTGGAGCCGGGCTTCTGCCAATCCAGATCGATGCTCCAATGTTGACAAGACAATACCCGGGGTCCTCTGCAAGACAGCTCACATTTATAGCAGCTTCCCTCTCATGCAAATCTGTACCAGATTCAAAATCTGTGTCTGTGTCAGTTGGTCCTTTGTGCTGCTTCCTTCTGGGTGTTGTCCCACTGCTGTTCAAAGAGGGTGTTTCCAAAAGGTGGCGCTTGCTTCTAACCGTCCCCCCGAGGCCATCAATATGTTTGCTCTTCTTTAGTGAGTCCACTAGACAAGTTTTATCATACTTGGGTCTGGCTTCCATCCCCTCTCCAACTAGCTATCTGGAGGTGCTTGCCTTCCACCCCTTACTCATTCACACCTCATTCATTCAACATGGCAATTGATTAAGGGAGGAAGGGGGAGAGATCTTATTTTACTAGCAAAAAGTTTGAGTAGCAGCCGTGTTAGTCTGTATCCACAAAAAGAACAGGAGTACTTGTGGCACCTTAGAGACTAACAAATTTATTTGAGCATAAGCTTTCGTGGGCTGCATCCAAAGAAGTGGGATGTAGCCCACAAAAGCTTATGCTCAAATAAATTTGTTAGTCTCGAAGGTGCCACAAGTACTCCTCTCCTAGCAAAAAGACATTTTTCTTCTACTTTAACTATCCTTAGGGGCTATAATATTATACCAACTTAACACAAAGTTTTCTATTAGTTTTTCTACATAGGGATCTGATACAAA
Organism: Malaclemys terrapin pileata; assembly: GCF_027887155.1. Taxonomy (NCBI): domain Eukaryota; kingdom Metazoa; phylum Chordata; order Testudines; family Emydidae; genus Malaclemys; species Malaclemys terrapin. Next base: position 108,704,809 of record NC_071506.1, read on the forward strand.
GTTCCTGTATCAAAGGACTTGATACAAAGTTGTATGATAATAGCTTAATACAGGGTTATATGAAGAGGCATAATACAAAGTCATATGAAAGTTATGTGAAGGTGCTTGATACAGAGATTTATCTACAGGGTTCATTTGGATGGGGGTCAGTGGGGAGGATGTCTGGGGGGGGCTCATCGGAGTGGTACAGAGGCTGGGAAGGTGGGGCTTGTCCAGGTGAGGGTTTGATGGGCCTGCTTAACAGGGGAGCCCCAGCTGCTGCCAAGGGGATCCGCATGCTGGGCCCCCGTTTCCCCTATCCCAGGTATCAGCAACCTTCGGCACGCGGCCCACCAGGGTAAGCCCCCTGGCGGGCCAGGCTGGTTTGTTTACCTACCGCGTCCGTAGGTTCGGCCGATTGTGGCTCCCACTGGCCGCGGTTCGCCGCTTTCATAATGCCAACTATAATAAACTTCAGAGGAAAGGATGAACCATTCAAGAAATACATGTTTGCTGATGATGTTTTAAAGAAAGCCACACCAGTGAACTGGTGGAAGTCACTTAAGCACTTGGATTCAGAGACTGTTGAAGTGATAATCTCACTTTTGACAGCAGTAGCTTCTTCTAGAATCATAGAATATCAGAGTTGGAAGGGACCTCAAGAGGTCATCTAGTCCAACCCCCTGCTCAAAGCAGGACCAATTCCCAGCTAAATCATCCCAGCCAGGGCTTTGTCAAGCCGGGCCTTAAAAACCTCCAAGGAAGGAGACTCCACCACCTCCCTAGGTAACGCATTCCAGTGTTTCACCACCCTCCTAGTGAAAATTCTACCGGTGTAGAAAGAATATTTTCTTCCTTTGTATTAATTCATTCCAAATTGAGAAATCATTTGGGACCTGAAAAAGCAGGAAAGCTTGTTTTTGTTTTCCAGATTATGAACAAACAGAAAAATGAAGGTGAAGATGACTGAGTTAGCTGCAGAAGCCAATATTTTAAGTTTCTCATGTTGACCTGGCTGACCTAGTCAATTTAATTTTTGTTATTTTTTAAAATATTTAATTTAACTATTTTAGTTAAAAACAATTTTAACAAAAACAAACCTGATTTTAAAAAACTTGAATGTTTAACTAAATTAAAAAATTCATATGCTTGTTTTGTTAGAATATTATGTTTGCTGTTGAAGAAAACAATCCAGAATACATAATGTTGTTGTTTTAGTTAAATAAAACAATTTAAATGTCTGTCTGGTGATGTTCTCCTCCTAATGCAGCATGGCAAGAAAATCCTCCAAATATTAATGATTAACCTGTTGAATTGGAGATAGTTCACTTCCCAATGACTTCATAAATATCTCCTTCAATTACCTTTGGTAAATGAAATAACCAAACAATCATTCATTTTCTGATATAGCTGTAAAACTAATCAGAAAAGTTTTCAAAATATAATGTATAGTGTGTACCTTCTAAAAATGAAACCTACATCCAGCTCTGAGTTAGGAAGAATATGTATTAAGGTTATAACAACCAACAAGAATGCACTTTTTTTTTTTGTAGAAATCCATGATTAAATAGAGTCTTCCTCACTAGTGATTTAAATCAAATCCACCCTGCTTCAGAGTGTGTATATTATTGTCAATTTTTAATTTGAAAAGCCCATTAGGAGTGGTCAGCAGTACAGTAAATAAGCTGTTATTGTCCCATCTGATGAACATAAAATACAAAAGTACAAGCTCAATTGTACTGTTGATGTACTGTCCTATTTTGGAGGAGGTGCAGAGCCACACAACCACAGAGAGAGGTTAAGTGGGGACTGTGCTTCAGGGAGGCATAACCCCTCCCCAGCATGCAAGGAGAGTGAATACGCACCATCAGGGATATGTCTACACTAAAATTAGACATCTGTAGCTGGCCCGTGCCAACTGACTCAGGCTCGGGCTAAGGGGCTGTTTAATTGCAGTGTAGATGTTTGGGCTCAGGCTGCAGCCCAAGCTCTGGGACCCTCCTCCCTCACAGGGTCCTAGAGCCTGCGCCCCAGCCCAAGTGACTACACAGCAATCATCATGCCCTTAGTGCCTTGCGAGACCAAGTCAGTTGGCATGGTTCACCCACGGGCTTTTAGTTGCAATGTAGACATATCCGGGGTCCCAGGCTGCACCATCCTTTAGGGAACTGTGCCTGTTGAAACGGCAGAATTTAATCCAAAAACCTTTGCGTTAAATCCTTGAGCCACAGAAGACCACTCTGTCCTCCTCCTTCCTCTTCAGCCAACTAGTGTAAGGATGGAAGGATTTGGAGAGGATCCTAGCCAGTAGGAAGAAGCTACAGATAGCAAAACTGTATGCTAACAGTTGTTGCAGCCATATAGTAATGACCATATTTTGGGATCCAAGATTCTTGAGGATTATTTGTAATCAGTACAAATACCTCCAAATTCTAGTATTCATAGTGACAGAAATTTCAGATCCCAAAACCTCCCAGTTCTAATTTATAACTATTTTTACCTGCCATTGCTTTTTCATATGTACCTTTTATATAATACTTTTCATCTTCATAATCCTCACAACATCCAGAGAAAGAAAGAAAGTTCTTATTTTAGATATTTCACTCTAAATGTATTCAGGCTTGGTTTACTGCAGTGGAGATACAGCAAGAATGAATTTGGTGCAATATTATTTTAATTCAATCGAATACTTCTGCAGAGAAGTCATAATTGTAACACAGTGGACCGTATTCTCTACTGATGTTAACTGGCACAACTCAATTGAAGTCAATGAAGCTGTGCCAAATTACCCCTGCAGAGAATTTGTCCCAATGTGTCTAAGTAAACACATGACATTGTTCTTGTAACTTTTGTCTCCTTTCCCCCTTCTGTTTATTGCTTACATTCATAGCTTGTTGTCTAAATTTAAGCCCTGATCCTGCAGTTGGAGCAATGCAGGTGGACCCACACACTAAACTCATACAGAGCCCTATGGAGGTCTGCCCATGCAGATCTAATTACAGAATCAGAGCTTTAGATTGTAAGATTTTAGAGGCAGCGGCCACACCTTATTTTTATTAATTAGTCTGGAACATGCCTGTCCCACTTGTGGATGTGGTATAAACAATAATACCAGTGGTGAGTATGATGATATACAGTAAAGTAAAAATAACATTGCACAAAATCAGATTTCTCTTTGAAAAGTAAATTAAGCATGAAGAAAAAGAAATGAGGGAGGAATGGACAAGGAAAACTCCTATACTGGTTTTAGTTTGCATTATCTATTGCTGGGGAATTGTGTAAAGTACCCACTATCACAATCCTTTTGAACTACTCCAGCTGTGTACAGTTTCATATAGTCCTCTGGGCCCAACATTCTTAACCACTCAGAAAGAATATTGAAGTTCAATTGTTCTGGACTGGGACTCAGACTTGGGTTCTATTCTCTGCTCTGCCACTGGCCTACTGGATGACCTTGGGCAAATCACTTCCCCTCTCTATACCCCAGTTTCCCCATCTGTAAAATGGGGATAATACTGACTCCTTTGTAAAGACTCTTTAAGATCTACTTATGGAGAGCACTATAGAAGAACTAAGTATTATTATGTTAGTCTTTTCATGAAGTATTTTACTGGAATTGAGAGATTATCAATCATTCTTTTAAAGAAAGTGTGTGCAGTTGCTGTAAGACTGGTGGTAAAATAATCACATTTCAAAGGTAGGTGGCATATATACTGACCCATAGTCTCCTAGCTTCAATTGCAATTTTACCCACCTATTATAATTAAAATATTGATATTTTCAAAAATAGTGTCCAAAGTTGGATATTTATATTTATGCACCTGAGCTAAACTGGCCTAATTTCCAACTGTGCAGAACAGATGGAGTTCTGGTTGAAAATTGATGGTCCCTGCAGATGCTCAGCAATTTTGAAAATTGGCCACTTTCATGTAGATGCCTAAATATGGTTTGAAAAACTTCACCTGATATTTAAAAAAAAATAAAAATAATAATAAAAAATATTTGTAGGAGAACCTTAAACAAAATAAGTAAAACAAATGTGGCAAAATGTTTAATTTTACAATTTAAGTTATGCTATTAGGATACAAAGAGATATTGTATTAAGTAGTAATAGCTGGAAATCATTACACTAAAAGGGTGAAATCCTGGTCCCAATAAAATCTGTGGGAAAAGTCCCATTCATTTCAGTAGGGCCAGGATTTTGTTCCAGATATATTATCAAATTCCAGCTCTAAGAATGGCAAACATACTGAACATGTTAGAAGTGTTAAGTTTTAAAAGTTCTTTCTACATCTGAAGAGAGTGGGCAATAGTATTTTACAAGATTATGCTAATGATGGTCTGAGATCAGCCATCACAAGGTACCTAATTAGCGAGCAACATGAGGGTACATAAGTCACTTACATGAATTGCCTTATTCAGCTCTTTATTCCAGGAATGCAAGAGTGTGGGAAAAATCCTACTCTCTTTAACACACTGGTAGTGACACTCACTTTAGTGGGCCAATTTGAGTCATGGATTTTGCTAGTTAATTCTCTCCAAAACACAGGATGCTGTAGCTCTGGGCCAGATACTCAGTTCCCTCATCATTAAATGGGAGCTTTGCCACTGAATGTAGGACCAAGCCCTTAACCGTTTAAACTTTAAAAACAGATGGAAAAAGGAGGTTAATAACTTCAAACACTTTTTATACTTAACTCAAAAATAGCATTGGTCTTAAATACTGAAGATATATTAACTAATGATTTGGGAGAATTAAAAATGACCCATTTTTTAATACTTGAACTCAGTGAATGGTACTCTTCCCTACTGATACACAATGTTAAAAGGTTTTGTTTCCTGGAGATATTGTGATCTGTCAGATTAATTTAAAAGTAGACATTTTTGAAAGATATCTAAATATGCAGTTATCAGCCACATTAAACAATAATATTTAGGTACGTCTATTCTGCATTTGCTCACAGGACTGACACTTAAGATCCTCCCCAGCCCCCCTTTGGGGCTCATAACACCATTCAACCTGAACTCATTTTAGTCTTAAAATGTCTCTATAAATATGTCACATATAGACTTGTATACCACTCTTGACATGAAGGACACATAGCAATTCATCCAGTGCACAGGCACTTTCTGCGCTTCGTGGTCAACCACGAACATTACCAGTTCACGGCACTTCCATTCAGCTTTATTGTAGAATAAAAGGCTTGCTTGTGTCAGTAAAGGCTATGACTGGGGCATCAATTAGTCAATTAATGATTTCCCGAAAGGCCTTTTCACATCTCTTGTCCCGTTATTTTCCCAGGTGTTCTAGGTTTTTGTTCAGAAACCTTTGTGGACCTTTCCTTAACCTTTGTCTTAGATTTTTTTTTTATCATCCCAGACTGGTATCCTATAGTGAGATTATTCAGTAGCTTTGTAGTGATAGTGCAATTATTAACAAATCTGCAGTCGTAGCTGCAAAATCCTAAGAAAGTCTTGGACTCTCTGTAATTATGTGGGCATGGCTACAGAGTGAGTGTGTCTGTGTTATCAGGATCCGTACTTACATCTCCATGGGACACAATGTGACACACATATTTGATATTCTGCAGAACTGGAATTTATCAATTGATAGCTTCAGTCCATAGACTTCCAATCAGCCTAACACTTTTAGAAGTCTCTCTTCATGTTCCTTCAGAGTTCTTCCAAACATAGTCACATCATCCAAATAAACTAATACTTGTAATAGGTTCATGTCTCCCACAACTTTTCTCCATGAGACAGTGGTATGTGGTAGGCACTCCAGATTTTCCTTGGGGGCATGTGTTCAAACAGAAAACTAAAGGGCAGAGAATGTGGTTTTCTCTTTATTATGTTGTCCCAGTGGGATCAGGTAATATACACATTAAAGATTCACCATCAAGAACCACGGGCTCCCTACCAAACAGTCCAAGGCATAGAGTCATGGTGCACTCATCAACCACAGCGTGTCTACTTAGGATAGGGTAGTCTATAATCATCCTTATTTTCCCATTCGTCTTCTGGAGCAGCACAATCAGAGAAGCGTATGGACTATGTGGTTTGCAAGCAGCGCATGAGGTCGCACAGCATCATCTCAAAGAGCGCAATCTTCCTAGCGCGCTCATGAATCTTGCAGTCTGATGTTATCATAGAATCATAGGATGGAAGGGACCTCGAGAGGTCATCCAGTCCAGTCCGCCGCTTCCTTTATGCATCTCCCATTCCACTGGGGAGCAAGACCATCTGGGAGCTTTCACATTTCCTCAGTCAGATCCTTTCCTCAGACACTAAGGAAACCTCAAAGTCAAACCCTGCACAATCTATGGGTGGGCGCCTGGGCTTTGATGGGGGTTTTCTGCCTAGGAGAGGTCTGATCTCCGCTGTTTTCCCCAGGCTCCTCCAGCCACTGCTCCGCTCTGTTACTCTCTGGTCCCCTCTCCCCCATTCACCCTTCTGAGCAGCTTATCCCCCTGGGTCAGCAGCTCACCCCCACCCCCCGCAGCTTTTCACGGGCTCTTTCACCCGCCCCTCACCTGCCTCGGCTGCTGCTTGCTCAGCGCTCGGCTCCCTCCCACCTCGCCCTACGCTCGCGCCGCTGAGGGCAAAGTACGGGCAGGCAGCTCTTCGCGACTTCGCTGTTCCCTCTGCGCATGGGGCGCGAAGGATGTGCGCATGCCTAGGCGGCGGGGGCGGGGTTACCCTGGGACGCTCCGTTCCACGCCCCCTGCCTCGAAGACACTCGGCTGTTTCCGTGTCTTTCCGGAAAACCCTCCCCTCTGCCCCCCGTTAACCCGCCCGTCTCCTAGGCTGCTGGCTGCGGTCTGTTCGGCGAGGCAGCCGCTGGCCGTTGTGGGCGGAAGATGGCGGTCGGGACGGGGAGGCGGCAGCGCCGGGGAGCGGAGCGGCGGGAGCTGTTATGCAAACGAGGCTAGAGGCGGACAGACGCGGAGTCAGACAGACAGACAGAGGCAGCCCGGAGCTGCTCGGCCGCCGCCGCTCCCCGCCCCCCCCCCCCCCCTCCCGGGGATGGACCTTGGGGCTGCGCCTCGCCGCGGGCAGCGCGGGGCTGGCAGCGACCCGTCCCTGTGAGCGGCCCCCCGGCAGCAGCAGCAGCGCTGAGGGAGCTGGGCGCCGCCGGGGAAGATGTCGGAGACCAAGGTGAAGGTGGCCGTCAGGGTCCGGCCCATGAACCGCAGAGGTAAACGGAGCCGGGTGGGGGGTCGCCAGGGCTCACGGACCCCAACAATCAATGAGCAAAAACTCTCACCCCGGGGTGTGGCTGAAGCGTCCCTTGTCACAGCCGCTGCTCCCACGGGGGTTGGGGGGGACCCTGCTTTTTCAGATCACTTTGAGTCCTCTCCCCCTTCCCCCCACGTGCACACACCTTCCCTCGGCTGGTGGAGGTTCAGGGTGAGCCTGCGGCTCCCCCAGTTTCTCCTCAGGGCTGCCTGGAGAACCGCCCCCTATGGAGGGCAGTTCTCCAAACAGCCCCGGGGATTAGCTGGGGAGCCTCAGGCTCTGGGGAGAAATACCAAACTCTTTCCCCCCTCCCCCCCGCCCACATACCTCCCCAGTAGTAGTGTGGGGTAAGGGTTGTTCTGCAAGTAGCTCTGGGGAGACGTTGAGGGGAGCCCAGTTTGGCAGGGTGGAGGGGGTGCATGTGGCCCCTTCTTTGCACGAGGGTCTATTCTGGTAGGTAAAGCCCTCTGGCATGTTCTCTTCCAGAGCTGGAGTTGAACACCAAATGTATTGTGGAGATGCAAGGGAATCAGACTGTGCTGCACCCTCCCCCTTCAAACATCAAACAGGGAGATAACAGGTACAAATAAAATATCCCTATCCAGAAATCCCTGCCCCACCCTGTCTACGTTGGGTTAAGCATGGGCTCAAACAATGAGTTGCTTGCGTGCTTTTGTTAAGAGAGAAGCAGCTTCTTAATGTTGCTTCAGCTACTTCTGGAAGCTCTTTAGAAAAAAAGTCCAGTAGCCTGATTCTCCTTTTGCTTGCAGCTGTATAAGATGCCAATAACATCAATGGAGTTGCATCAGTAGGAGATCAGAATTAGACCCCAAGTTTCTTTTTCCACACCCTGTCAGAGGAACTGGGGGGCAATAGCATTACTTTTTCAGAGGCAAAACCTCAGTAGTAGTTTCATATATGTTTAAAGAGTTCTGCTTTCATCAGCTGTTAGATGAGATTGATTAGTGGTGGGATTCAAGAAACTGAAAAGTCCATAACATTTTTGGCAGTTTCATTAAGGAGATTCTGTTAATGAGTTGCTGTAACCTTCAGTTTGATTTGTGGGAACAAAAGTTGTGTGCTGGATTTTAGACGCTGGGGGAGGTTTTTTTTTTAAGGGCTGTATTTACCAGATTGCAACATATTTGCATTTGAAAAGTTGTGACTGCTGGATCCCTTATTAATTCTGTGCTGTTCTGTGAAGCAGTATAAGAGAGTCCGCTAAAATAATTTGGAAATCTGGCACTTACTTGCGTAGTCCCTGAACAGAATACTTTTGGAAATCATCCAAAATACCAATGCACCAGATTGTAAAAATAGAGCAGAGAAGGAAAATATTTTTTTTTCATTTGGGGTGGGGGGATGAGGGGAAGAGTTGCATTGTGTGCTAATCTGTGTAGTTACATGTTAATTGATCCCTGTACTTGGTGCTCTGAATATATTTTTTGCTTAAGAGCAGAAAATTGGGCAAATAATCATAGTTATGGCCATTTTCTCATAAGACTGCTTGCACATCTCATAGGCATGGCTTTGTGAAAAAACTGCATATATCCATATGAATTATTTGCGTTGGTACTTTTTTGGTGGACGTTATTTTACGCTTTTATGATGCTTTACATCTTAAAAATTCTGAGACTTTGTATGAGGTTCCACATACACTAATCCAACTGCAGAATTGGGATGTAATAAATCTCATGTTCAAGTTTAACTTTATGCCATTAACCCTTTTGATGACAGCATAAGGAAGGCCAATCTTGTGGTTAATGCACTGTCTTGGGACTGGGAAGATCTGGGTTCATTTCCTAGTTCTTTGTCAGGCTTTCTGCATGACCTTGGCAGTCATGTAATCTCTCTGTACCCTGGTTCCCCATCTGTAAAATGGGAATAATAAATGTAGTCTTGGTCTCTTATTTATTTTGAATGTAAGCTTTTCAGGGCACAGACTGTTTCTTACTGTGTGTGTGCACATATAGTGCCTATAGTATATAGTGTGTGCATATATAGTGCTTATATAGGCTTGACAGAACTTTGGTACTGTAAATTTTTTCTCCATACATATTTCATGATGTACCAAACTAAAGGAAGAAATAAACTGTATATAGTTTTTTTTTTTTATTTAAAGGAACAAATGTATAAATATACCAGAGTAGAATCAAATAACAGTTCAAATAAATAAAAAGTCTACAGTTAAAAAAACTAAAAAACTAAAAAACTAAAAAAAAAAAAAAACCTCTTTGTAAATTACTGGTAATCAACTTAAGGTGGGAATGTTACCCTCTCTGTGAAAATTGTTGCAGATATTTGGGAAGAAGTTACAATGCTAAGGTAATATAAGACCACATGTGGTTTGTCTGTGTGGGTTTGTGTTTCTTGCTTTATCGCCTGTTATGTATATATCTATCCCTTTTTGATCTTGCTAGAATTAGGACCCAATTCTGTCTTGATAACCACATGTGCAGACCCTTGCAGTGCATGGAATCCCATGACATAAATAGGGCTTTTCAACAAACATGGGTCTGCCCTCCTGAATCTCAGTCTGGCTTTGGGGTCTTAGTTGATTGCAAAACTGTAAATTAAATATTAACAAAGAAAACTACTATCTGACTTTGTGCATTGGAAATATCCTTGAAGTGTGTAATGTGCAACGGACTGTGATCAGTTAATATTGATCATATTTTTTTTGTCTAAATAAAATTGTAATTCAATGTCTTCCAAATCTAGAATTTATGCATAACTTTTTCCTGAAGCTCGTTGCATCCTCCCGGTGTTTAACAGAACCACTTAAAATCCATTAATTTAATATTAAATTATTGGATCTTATGTTTTTTTCCCTCATCTGAATAGTCACAATACTCTTGGTACTGGAGGAATTCTTTATATTTTTATGCATTTCCAAAGGCACTGTCTATATGAATTTAATCTGAATCACTGCAGCAGTGCTGCTTGTATTTGGATTAATTTCTTAGCAGAGATAAAAGCACCAAATGGGTTTTGGTTTTCTTTGTGTAGCTTGGCTTCATATTTCTGTTACGCTATTGCTATAAAGGAAGATCTATTTCAAAATTAGAATTTCACTTGTTAGATTGCTGGTTGATCATTTTACCATTACTTTTGCTTGTAGTTGCATATTAAAGATGAATAGCTATATGTCTAACCAAAATTAACTTTTGTGTTGAGAGCCTGGGGGCACTGAGTGGGGCCTAGTTTTGTCATCTTTACTTTGCTGTACGGTTCGTCATCCTTTGAGTTCAGTAGGACTACTTTTTTACTCATTATGAGTAAGCACAGCTCAACTGGGCCTGAAGTGTGTGAAGTCATTTTCATTTAATAAGAGTTGTTCATACTTGTGAGAGAAGAGGAGGGGAGAGGCAGTTGAGATAATGTAGGAAAAAGTGTTTTAAAAATTTATATTGTTGTGCTGAAGCTCGCAAATGTAATATTGAAAAAATGCTTTTATAGTTAAATGAAAGTAAAAGTTTATACTGTGATAAGAGCAAGTGGTTTCTACCAAAGGAAGCAGGCAGGCTTGGCTTCCATAATTGCTTTTCCTTAATGGAATTAAAGCCAAGAAATCAGTGATGGTTTAAAAACAACAACAACAACAAAAAACAAAAACACAGGACCTCCTAGAGCTGCAGTTTAAAATGCACAGAACAGATTGTATAAAACAAAATGATCACACAGAACTTTCATCCACATTTATAATTAAACATGCTGACACTCATTTCTAGAAGATTAGCTTTTGGAAAACAGTTCTCAGGTGATGAAAATTGGAGCTGTACAAACTTGTCTGTTTCATAAGGCTGGTTGGTTTTATTTTGGAATTATATCTAACGAATATGTCATCAGTTTTTTTTAATTTTGTAAACTTTAGGCTTAATCTTCACCAGGGTAGGATTTTGTGGTTTACACAGGTGAGTAAATATTTCCTCCATTTTACAGGTGAGGATAACAAGGCAGTAGTTGTGACTTGCTGAAGACCGCACAGTGAGACAGTGGCAGAGTAGTGGGGTAGATCCAACATTTCCTGACTCCAGGTCTCTTGCTCTAACCACCAGGTCACATTGCCTTCTAAAAAATTTAATAACAGAAGACACATCAGTTTAAATTACTTTGATTGGTATTAGTGCTCTCTCTTCATTTAGAGAACTACCCAGAGCAGGCTGGCCTACCTGCCCCCACAAACATCATTTTCTAATTCTGTATTTAGCAAGGACATCAAAACCTAGAAGAAGTTAACCAACTGCATTTTAGTCTCATTGAGCTAGGGAGAGCTTATTTGGTAGAGTTTTGGACTCTCATCAGGAAGTGAATGTAAAAAGGAACCATTTTTTAACAGGCATCAGTTGCACCCCCTTCAATGCTGGGCAAAACATTGGAGTTGGGTATCTTTTAGTAGTAAGATCAGGGCAAAGTGTAATTAGTAATAGCTGTAATTGTTTCTTCATCTTTAACTGTTAGCTGTACTTTTTTGTGGCTGAAGAAACAAATCAGGAATACCTTTTGTCTTTCCTCTATACACAAGAGATTACTTGTCCATTTTCAGTTGGAAGAAGGAAATCAGATTCCCTACTAAACTTTTCTCTCTGCATTACTAAAGATATGAAACACTGTATCTCAACTAATATTTTGTTAGAAATGGATATTGCCTTACAGAGTTTATAAGCATATTCTATTAATTTATATCTTTCTAAATAGTTCCTGTTGCCTGAAATAAATGTTGTGATATTCAGTCGAACTGCTGAGTGATCAGAGCCAATTACGAAATGGAATAAGTTTCTGAAAGCGTTGAAAACATTTGTTTCCGAGTGTTTGTTTTTGTTGAAATTTTTGTCTTGTCTCTGAAATTTTCCAACTCATTTTGGGAGTATTCTAAGTTACTGCTTTGCATTTAGAACTGCTATCCATTGTAAAGTAATCTAAAATGGGCTATTCTGGAGCTTCTTTTGCATTTGTGCTAGGGCTTTGGCTGCTAATTGGAATAGACTCATCCCTCCCTCCCCATCACCGCCAGCTTATTTTCTAAAGAACGTGAATTTCGAAAAGCAAATCTTGTTTTGATTTCCCTAATGACTCTAGTACATACGTTAATCCTCTTCCCTCCTCTTTTATTTACTAAATTATCTGCATCTTGACTAAAATAAACAAGAAACCAGAGAACCTGCAGAACTGAAATATTACTTTATAACTGCCCAATCTAGGACTGAAACCAGGGAGATTTATTGGGCAGTTTATTACATTAAAGCATATTCTTGTGCAAATTTTGTTCAAATACTTAAATTGGAAAGAAAGTAAGAGGTCATTAGCATGTGTAGCTGAACTTAAATGTACTATTTAGGTTAGAAAGTGTCCTGGAATTCTTTTTAAATACATCTTAACTTTTTCTGCATGCATTTTGTAAGGTTTCTTGTGAATAAACCATCTGCCCTGCCTTCTCCCTTGACCTCTTTGTGTTACTTACCAGTTTTTATCAAAGGTTAAATCCTTCAAGCATTACTTGAGCAAAACTTTTATTGTAGTTGTAGATTGATAAGAGCTATGGAATAATATTGGGTGGTGTTTTGTAATGTTTCCTGGTTCCTCTTTAGGAGTTTTGTAGGCTTCTCTCATTTTTTTAAAATGACTGCTTATTACCTTCGAGGCACTAATTTCCTAGCTAATTAATATTATTTAAAAAACAATTATTTCATACATTTCTTTCCTAAACAATAACTCTGCTTTTCTTTCTGCTCCTTCCTGTCCCCAGAGGAGGGGGAAATCCTTAATCTGTATAAACTTCAGTGGTTGTGGTTTATGTTTTGATTTAACACTATTTGGATCATTAGAGGAGACTGGGAGGAGAAGGTCACTGCTCTGGGGAGTTTGTGTGTGTTGTTAGAGTCACTGCTTTAAACTGAAACTTGTCTGAAAGGAGTGTCAAGTGAAATGAGACAGCTGCTAACTCTCCACATGTCTGAAGGAATTATCAACCAGATAGAGGCTTGGATGCATGTGCTCTAAATAATCACCTGCCTGAGGTAGTGGATAGAATAACAGCAACCATGCCTTTGTCTATAGGAAATTGTAAAAGTAATCTGACTTTGACCTCTCTTAAATTAGTTTTCCTGTTATGCCTCAGTGTTCAGGTTGTGAACTACTAGCTTTGAATCCTCTTCCAAGAAGAGATGCATTCGCTTTATGGGAAAAAAAAAATTTATATATATGAGATGGGAAATTGCATTCCAGAACTGTTTCAGCAACTTTTCACTTAGTCATGATTCAGGTAGGAAACTAGGTCCTGTTCCAGAAGAGCGCTATTCTCAAATTCCACATCATTAAAAATCCTAGAGTTCAAGTTATGGGTATGTGGCAGTGCTGTTCCTGAGGTGGCCTGAAGCAGGGTGAATGGGAAAACTATTGTTCTTTTAATAAGTTTAAAATCCAGACAGCTAGAAGTACCTTGTGCTTGCGTCTATAAATGGCACTGCTGGAGGAAGCTCATGGTAGAGGCTTTTGGAATGTTAGGCAGACTTTTCTGAATAGAAGAAATAGATTGGCACATATCAGAACAAGAACAGAAAAGAAGCATTTGAGGAAAAGGAAGACCGGTCTTGGTATTGTCTTGAATGGTTGTTCCCAGTTTTCCAGCCTTCCTTAACATGACCACTGGTGGAAAATTTATAAAGTCAGAGGTCAAAAAAGATGAACCAGTCAAAAGTTTCTCTTACAGATCTATCATAAAATGTTAGGAACAGCCCATGCAATGAAATGTTGAAGTAGTTTGTTAAAAGAGATTAGCAACCCTGTAGATATACTTAAATCCTGTGGTTGGTCTGAACAAGTATGTTTACACCTGCTTATTATTTTAGCCATATAAATGTTTGTTTTGAGATTAGGATTACTGCTGAATTTTCCTGCTTTAAATACTGAAATGAAATACACATTTTTAAAAGACCTGTAATTTAAAAATAGATTTTTTTTTTCTTATAGGGAGAGGACTGTGAAGGAAAATCTTTAGGGTTCCCTTTCTTCCCTCCTACTGTAATCGTAGTAATATGCAATAACTGTATTAACGAAAAAGGGGTAAAAACCTTGAAACTTGCTGGGAAATAAATTTTCAATCTGCCAGCATTGTTCATCTGTTGTGTATTTATTAGGATTGTTGAATGTGCAAACACCCTAAGGCTTCAAAATTCCAGTTAAATTAACATTGTTATACTGAAAATCTACTTTTTATTATCATTATTATTATTTATTTTATAGTAAAGGTAATACAGTGTCTTTGCTAAAATCAGGGCCATATCAATGAGCACCAAAGTACTTAAGCACGTGCTTAAGTCTATCCCTGTTTAGCAAAACATGTTTAAGTGTCTTAGTGAATTGGAACCTAAATACCTGTTTAGATTGGTGGTGGTAAAATGGATTCCTGTTTGGCCCAAGCCCTATGATATGATGCACACAAACAGACCTCATTAAGTGGGGGACCATGTGAAAAATTTGTTTAACATTAACAAATATGCTTGCTGTTGTGTAATACATAGTAGTACAATTCCTATCTTTTTAAAGAATTGACAATATACTTTAATCATAAAAAACACCATTTTTTTTCCTTCCAAATATCCCACTTCAGTGGTAGTGGAAATGTTTCATTTACTGAATTTATGAAAGTGAGGTAAGGAATATCTGTTACAGGCAGGAACGTTCTAATGTTACATAAAACGAACCCTTAAAGCTGTACTCCTTTTGCTGGTATTTCTGTTATCAAACATTTAAAATAATGCATTGCTTACAACTACACCATTAACACTTGATATTTACATTGTTAACCTGAGTTTTTTTCTTTTTCTTTCTTTTAATAAAGATCACTGTATATTTTTCTGGGAGAGGGGCCGGGTTGACATCATCAGGAACTGAAGTCCCCATA
Source organism: Malaclemys terrapin pileata (assembly GCF_027887155.1). Taxonomy (NCBI): domain Eukaryota; kingdom Metazoa; phylum Chordata; order Testudines; family Emydidae; genus Malaclemys; species Malaclemys terrapin. The sequence goes on from NC_071506.1 coordinate 108,719,930, forward strand.
GCTTACGTAAAAGTTGATTAGCGGAGGTAGCCTCATTGGCTGCCCTGTCAGTGAGCCTCACATTTTATGCTTAAAGGTGAGCGAGTAGCTCAAACTCTCTGCTTATTTGTTCCCTGCCTCTCTGTTGAGCCTGTTAATGGAAGTAGTTAGTGCCAGTAATATTGAATAACTAATCACTGCAGAAATGCTGTACAGGCACTATAGCATAACTGAATATTTTTTCCAATCATGCAATTCCTGGTCCTTTGTATGTGGGTGTGTATTATAGGCTTCAGAATATGATTGCTCTGTAGCAAATACAAAACTACAGTATAGTGACACACAATTGTACACATTCATTAGCGTGTGAAAGATTAAAGCCCGGGCTACCACTGTGCAACAATCTGTACCCCAGCTGGTCAGCCTGCAGTGAATTTGGGACCTCCAGTGCCAAACCACAGGCCTCTACTATGTTAACTAAAGGAGTAACTCCATTAGCTGATAGTAGCAGTAATCTCTAACCCTCTAAATGGAGGAAGTAGTCAGTAGAAATAAATAAGATTCACTTAGCCAGCATGTTAGACATCATACTGTCAAAGGAAGCTTGTCCCGAGAGCCTGAGGTCCACAGACGTTCAAATCCCTGTACAACTTTAGTGACCCCTCCATCGATTGTTGGTGGATATTGATTTGGGGATCTTTACTGCCAAAAGCACAGGCCTCTACCACTTAATGACTCAGGGAGGAATTATGAGTTAAGGAGAGAGATGCTGCTGGCAAACAGCTTGAATGTTGAGCATACAGTAACTGATCAGCACAAAGGAGTTATAGTAGCCCTTTACTTTGAGAGAAGCCTGTGCTGGAGAACTATTAGTGGGACTTCTTACACAAGCAGACATATTCTGTATTTCCAATGCTGGAGAGGGGGCTCCTTTATTCCAGTTCCATTGGAAGGAAAATGAACCCCCTTCCAATACTGTAGGCCTGGGTCAACTTTGCTAACTCACCTCTCAGCAGTTTTGACGCTTGCTATTCTGGTAGTTTGTTTTTTTCCATTTAAAACTTGAATATTAAAAACTTCAATATATCTTGAGGGAACTTCCTGTTAATTCGATAACAAACATATCATGAGCTAATAAATTCCCTTGTCATCAGCCTTAGACCTTTTTTCAGCCCATAATGCTGAATGGGACACACCCTCAAATAATGATATATTGATAGCTTGTGAGATATACTAGGAATTAATCTGAAGCAACTGGCTTCAGATAGTCACTAACTACTTTTCATCACTTTTAAGCTGATTTGGATTTGAACTAATGACCTAGAGATATAGCGTTTATACAGTACTAGTTGAGTTGTAATAGGACAAAGATTAATTCCTAACTTGTTCTTTTGAGTGAAGGTAAATCAAACCTTAAGTCATTTAAATGGAGATCTTTGCATTCAGCAATAGTACTTAGCACTTTCTATCAAAGACTCTCAAAGCACTTTGTAAACATTAAATATGTATATGCACATGTACTCAGAAAAACATTTTTTGAAAATGAACATGCATAATTTCTTTTAATGTAGCGCCTTTCAAAGTAAAATTTTACTGCACATAAATTATTAAAAGTGTATGAACAAGTTGCTTTAAAACGTGTTGTTGTAGGTTGTGTTTTAATCTAATGTATAAAAAAATACAACCGACCTGTGTGTGTGTGTGTTTTTATATATATGTATAAAAAACATGGACATATTTTATTGGACTGGTATGAAACTCATCTAGAAAATTTAGTTTAAGTAAAATGAAGTAATTACACACTAATTTTTTTGGGTGCTTAAGATTTCTTTACTTTTGGTGTCACTCGTTTGTGTTTATGTATCAGAACCAAAACAAACTTGGATTAAGTGATATTCAAAAGCATCCAGAAATCAGACACTTTTCCCTTTCCAACTTCTTACTTTGTAATTCTGAATAGATTCCTGACATATTTGAGAAATCGGTTTTATCTGCATGTAGATATGTAAACTAATCTATTTTGCTTAGTATTGTGCTGATGAATTGCTGATTCTTGTCACATCTTTGGGTACATAAAGCTTGTGGTTTCATGATTATCTTTTTGAGGTAACTTAAGGGCAGTGTTTGCTTTCCATTTTTCCTTCTATCTTTGGAGTCAAAGTGAAATCCTGAACAACGTGGTTGATACCCACTTCCTGAAATGAAGCTTAACTTTCAAAATTACTGGAGGGAGGAAACAGCTCACTAGTTCATAACCCATGAAATAAACATTGTTAGACTTCATGAGCATTGACTTGTATCAGATAAACACTCAGTGATCATTTTTGAAATATTCTTTTTTAATTTAGATATATTTTAGTTGGCTGCAATTAAAAGTGCAACTTTTATATGGAAATATACTATTTGATTTATTTTACTTCCTTTCTCTAAAACACAGTACTTTGATCTTTGTTTTCCCAATGTTTTGTACTCTTTGAGCCTAAATCTTTTGGATTCTGAGATTTTCATGAAATATGTTGGCATGCATTGCTATACTCCCTATTGTACACATGCCTATAAGTGAAAAATTATTTCCCCCAAGATTACATGGCAATATAGCTATGTACTAGTATCACTTTACCTGAATATTAATCCTTTAAAATGATATCCAGTTGTTAATTGAAGACTTACATTTTTGTTTTTAAATAATAAAATACTCAATTAAAAAAGACTTGGACAAATACCAGAAATATTTACTTTTCAAAACCTGACAATTCAATTAATGAATTCACTGATTAGCATATTTTTACAGCCAGAAGGAACTAAGTCTGACCCTCTGCAAAACACAGGCCATAGTTTTACCCACCAAATTAGCCAGCACTATGTTTTTTGTTTCCTAAACTGTTCTTCTGTAAGAATAAAATGTGACTTCATACCATCTTTTGGACCTTCCTTTGCTGGAAAGCCTTTTTTGTTTAAGATGATAAAACCTTTATTTGAGAATAGAGGGGTACAGCAGCTATACGTTGCGATATTCCTTTATGAAAGGTGATTTCATGAGTGTTCTCTTTCCTTGCTTTTAAAAAGTTGTGTAATATATAGCTTAATTGGCCTTTAAGCATTTCATTGTTGTGAGTAAAGATTTCAACTTCCTCTTGACAGTTTAGCTATTAGATAACTGCCCTAATTCATACATTAAATGAGTTAATGTGTAATTATGAAGATAGAAAAGTTCTTTTAGACTATATATCACCTTTCCCAAATTCTCTGCAAGTGCAGTTTCTTCATGGGAGTATATTAAACTTACACAACATTTGATCTTGGCCACCGTGAGGAATGTAATTTTTAATTTTCCAAGTTTATACCAAACAGTCTCTGCCAGAGCTGTGAGTTTTGCAAGTTAGGCTTTGTCTACGCTGGCAAGTAAAAGGCAAAACTTTTGTTGTTCAGAGGTATTTAAAAAAACACCCCACTGAAAGACAAAAGTTTTGCCAACAACAAGCGCCAGTGTGAACAGCGCTTTGTCGGCAGAAGAGCTCTCTCCTGCTGACAAACAGCAGCTACGCTACGTACCTTTTAGTGGCTCGACTGTAGCGGCACAGCCGTATGGCTAAAAGCTGCATAGTGTAGACTTAACCTCAGTCTTCCCAAAAGAACTTTAAACTGACCTGTTATGTCCCCTCAAGATGATAGGTGCCTTAATGTTCTCATATTGTTTTACAATTTTGAGAACTAAGTTTTGACTCTTAAACTCTAACAGATCAGTATTTTCAAGCAGGCCCTATTTCCTCTGAGCTAATTGAGGCCCCACAAGTGACTGTTGCTTTCCTGCTCACGTTTTGCTCAAAAATGGAATGTAAACATAAGACTTCTCTGTAGAATAGAATTTGAAATGGGATGTTGTCATAGAGCATAATTTTTGTCGCCAGTTGCTTCTGATTTCCTGGCTTACCTTGCACAAATGCTCCCAAGTAAACTATATTCCTACCATCTGTTTGGCTCATTCTGTTAAGAAAAATGACTTTGAATACAAATTTTATGAATTTTTTGTTACCTCTTAAATTCTTGTCTATTTAGGTTTTAAATTAAAGGAATGCTGTTAGAATCATAGAATATCAGGGTTGGAAGGGACCTCAGGAGGTCATCTAGTCCAACCCCCTGCTCAAAGCAGGACCAATCCCCAACTAAATAATTCCAGTCAGGGCTTTGTCAAGCCTGACCTTAAAACTTTTAAGGAAAGAGATTCCACCACCTTCCTAGGTAACCCACTGTTGTGTACTTCCGTTCCAAATATTAATGTTCATGTGTGAGTATTTTTAAAAACCTAATAACAAATGTATTTTTGAACTTTAATGGAAAATTTGTTTTGGTTTAAATGTAACCTTACTGTTGCTACCCAAACATTGCAACATTGGGTTAACTGGAAGAAACAGTGAAACTGTGTATAAACAAGTTAATACACCTCATCTATTTTTAATTGTCCAATTGAGTGAAATGCAAAAAGTTAAAAGCACAAGCAGTTAAAAACTCCACAGCCCGCCTGTTCCACAACAACTGTTTTCTACATAGAAAAGCTAGGGCTGGCGTTAAGGGGTAGCAAGCAGGGCAATTGCCCAGAGCCCCACGGCACAGGGTGCCGCACGAAGCTAAGTTGATGAGGCTTCTGCTTCAGCCCCAGGGGGTGGGATCAGGGCCCTGGGCTTCAGCCCAGCACAGCAGGGCTTAGACTTTCTGCCCTGGGCCCCAGAGAGTCTAACACTGGTTCAACTTGGCGGACTCCCTGAAACTTGCTTGGGGGCCCCTATATCCCTGGTTGAGAACCACTGCATTAGATAAAGGTACTGGGCAGAGCAGTGTTTTTCCATGATTTGGAGAGTAAGATTCCATTGGGGGTAAGGTGACCAGGCCACCAATTTGGTGGGACAGTCCCAAAATGTACATTTCAAGCTCCGGTCCAGAGCTGAATGACTCTGGGACAGCATTTGTCCTGGATTCCCCGTGGCACTGCCCTGCACCTCCCCCACCATGCATGGTGCCCCTGGACCACCCCTCCCTGCCCAAGTTTTAGTCATAGTGGGTATTTTGGGGTGAATTTTTGTTTACAGCCCGTGACCTGTCCATGACTTTTATTAAAAATACCTGTGACTAAAATGTAGCCTTACTTATAGTACCTGGCATTCGTCTTTGTCTGCAATCCCTTGAGGTCGAGGATGATCTGTTTCACAGGTTTCATTTTTTTTATGAGTCCTTTTGTGACTGAGGAGTCTGATCCTTGAGCCACAAGCTCGTTGGCAGAGATTGCAGGTGTTGTTGGAAGTCAGGGTTGGGCCATGATTGCTGCATGACAGTCGTCTATCCTTTCTTTTCTGGTGTTTTTCTGCGACCAGGGCAAGGATATTTTCCTCAAAAATGGATGCTCCTTCTTTGACAAGTCTTTGCCCGTTATCCCTATCCTGGGCTACTGTCTCCCAGTGTGTGGTGTAGATGTTACATCTCTTGATGTTTTTCTTGAGAATGTCTTTAAAACATTTCTTTTGGCCTCCCCATTTCCTTTCTCATTTGGTGAGTTGGGTGTACAGCAATTGTTTTGGTAAGCTTACATCAGGCATGTGCGCGCAGTGCCCGGTCCACCTCAGCTAGTGATGGATAATCAGGGCCTTAACACTGATGATGTTGGCCTCTGTGAGGACACTGACATTAATGTGGCGATCCTCCCACTTTGTTGAGGATCTTTCGAAGAAAGTGCAGATGCTGGCATTCCAGGTTTTTCAGGTGTTTTCTGTAGGTCACCCAAGTCTCACAACCGTAGAGGAGAGTTGGTATTACCTCCGCTTTATAAACTAAGACTCGTGTGTGTTCTGATGTTGTGATTGTTGAACACCTGGTGAGAGAGTCTGCCAAAGTCAAGGCTGGCACAGGGGATTCTGTGCTCAGTCTCAACGTCTATGTCTGCCCTCTGTGAGAGATGGCTGCCAAGATAGGCAAAGTAGTCCACATTTTCCAGTTCTCTGTCAATGTCGATCTTCCTTGCTGGGATTGATGATTGACCGGGAGCTGGCTGGTGGCGAACTTTTGTTTTGCCGATATTCAGAGTTAGCCCTAGGCTTTTGTAAGCTTCAGAGAAGCAACTAAGGGCTGTTTGTAGATCCTCGTTTGTGTATGAAACTACAGCACAATCATCTGCATACTAGAGTTTGGTTATTGTTGCTGATATTACTTTAGTTCTGGCATGGAGACAAGAAAGTTTGAAGAGGTTGCTGTCAGTCCAATATTGGATTCCAATGCCCTTTGGGAGACTGTCTTGGGTTAACATGTTCATAGCTGCTAAGAAAATGGTGAGAAAAGGGTGGGTGTCAGTACACAATCTTGCTTTACACCAGTTGGGATGACAAAGCGTTCAGAGGTAGAGCCACTGTACAGGATGGAAGCAGTCATCTAGTCATGGAAGAGTCTTACAATGGTGATAAATTTGCTTGGGCAGCCAAACTTTGACATGATTTTCCACAGAGCCTCATGGTTGACAGTCGAGGACTTTAGTCAGATCGATAAAGGCCATATACAGTTCCTGGTATTGTACCTGGTATATTCTCCCTGTGAAGGTATTTATATGCCATAATCAAGATACCTTTCAATTATCTGAACAGATTGGTCTCTTTTAATATAAGGCATTTCCCCCTCATGAATCTTTTCTGCACCCTTCAGTTTTTCAGCATCCTTTTTAAAATGATTGGTCTCACCAATGCTATACACAGGGGTAAACTTACTTCTGTATCCTACTCACTACTTCTTTGTTTATATATCATGGGATTGCACTGGCCCCTTTTTGTGACAGCATTATACTGGAAGATCTTGTTCCATTGCTAGTCCACTATGACTCCTAAATCTACTGGCTGCAATACAGTCTCCCATTCTGTAGATACAATCTTCATTCTTTGTTCCTAGCTAAATAACCTTGCATTTGTTCATACAGAGGATTGAGCGCTTTGGCTGTTAGGCCAAAGTAATTTAACCCATGTTCATCTTCAAAAAAATTTAATAGTACATTGATCCTCATGATTGGATTGATTATATGCAATACATTCTAAATAAACAATAAATAAACAATGCAATGGGATTTAAGAATATAAAGATACTGGTTCAGACCTTTGCTATTAAATTATTACTGCCTTTGAATATTTGTTTTTCATCTTCATGTACCAGCCCAAAGAAATGGGGTTATTTATTCCAACTTATCAGATGAAGACAGGAAAAAAAAACAAAAAAAAACCCCACCTTGTGATATCTCCCATCCTTTCCCCTTTATAGGTGCTTGCTAGTTTTCACTCCCAAATGGTGTATCTTCCATCTTCTGAAGAAAATACATTTTACTGGTATCCAGAAGTTATCTGTTTAACCCTCTTTTAGGGGACTTTTTAGGCCGAGTTTAGTTTCTTTTCCTACTTTATTCTGGGGTTCAGATCATTTCTGGATCAAATAAGTAGGGTTAGTAATTCAATTGCGTATCAGTAGTTCCCATTAGATAAGTGGTTCTCGACCTATTTACCACTGTGGGCAGTACTATTAGTATGGCCTTGAGGATGTCACATAGGCCACAGCTCTGTGCTGATTGGGCTGCAGGTTGAGAACCACTGCATTAGATCTTCCCCCTTTAGTACATAACATAGGACATTAGCAAATTTTTACAGCCTGGTTCCAAGATGTCATTTCCCTGTAAATTCTTCTTGATGGCCCAAAAGAAGCACTATTCTATGGAAAATCCTCAAAGAAGTGAAAAGAGGTTAGTGTCAGGGTGTTAGCTGGCAGTTCCATGCATGTTGGGCCTTGTGCAACATATTACACTTGGAATCAGCTTCCATGGTCTTCCTACCTGAGTGTGATGGACAAAGCCAAGCAAGGTGGGATTCTGTGCATCTTGTGCAAAAGAATAGGTGTGGCCAAAGCCAGATCAATGTTGGGAAGTATTTCACTTGGCCTCAAGAAGGAATTCTAAAAAGGCTTTTTAGGCTGTATACTGCAAACTGAGCTACTCCTATCATCCTGGCTTTCATGGCAACTTCCAGAGGATTGTGAAAAGAAAAATACATTCCTTTATTGCTATTTTAGCAGAGCCTGGTTACTGGATTAGTTGTTTGTGCACAAATTTTGCTTTCATAGGTACTGAATGCATCTGTTCCCATTCTAAGACAAGATGTTTCATGACAATGGCTGCACATATCTTTTTCTAATAGCTTTAAACGTAGAAACTGTATCTTCCTTTCTGAAGGCAGATTCTGGCTTCATTTACTAGAGTGCCCTGTTTAAATTTTCTTCCAAGTAGTCTTTGGTTTTAATCAAGTGCTAAAACTAATGAAAATAGCATGTGTTAGGGTGTGCCATTTGCATGTTTCCCTTTACAGTTGAACTGAGATGTAAAATTAATATTGAGCTGTGTGATTAGTTGGTGTATGTGTTAACAGAATGAAAATCTAGAAGCTGTGTGTTCTACAGCAGTAACAATTGCACTTTCAAACACACAGAATATGGTAGAAAATAAAGGTCAGATGGCATCTGTTTTTATTAAAAGATAAAATTACGTGATATTGATTTTTATCTGATACTTAATTGTCACTTAATAGCTTTGTTGTTTTTCTGTTATGTCTTCAAAATTGCTTTAGTTACCCATACAGTGAAAGCAATGAGTAAAACATAGTACACTGAGAAAATTCCAGAAAATTGTGATATTTATATGCTGGGCTAAGCTTAATACTTCCATAACAACCACTCTGCAGCAGCTGCTCTGAAAAAAGTGGGAGGAACCAAGCTAGCTATCACACAAGGCGTGCGATGGAACTCAGTAGTGGACTGTTTTGAGCACTATATTAAGAACTGGCCTAATCTGATGACAGTTTGTGAACAAAATCATGAAAAAATAGATGGCACTGTCACAGCCAAAGTTCTCAACATTGGGCTTAAGAGAAATGTTGAACAAATGCTGAGTACCCTGAAGCCTATTTCTGTAGCCTTGAACAAAATGCAGGGAAATAGCTGTTTTATTGCTGACTCTGATGAAATTTGGAAGGAACTGAGTGAGACCTTAAAAAGAGAAATATGCAATGACAGAGTTAAATTACAAGCATTAAAATAACGAATGGGACAAGCACTATCTCCAGCTCATTTTCTTGCAAATATTCTCAATCCTCGGTACCAGGGTCAAACCTTAACTGCTGAAGAAGAGGAGTTGGCTATGACATGGACATCCAGCAATCATCGCTCCATAATGCCAACTATAATAAACTTCAGAGCTAAGGGTGAACCATTCAAGAAATACATGATTGCTGATGATTTAAAGAAAGCCACACCAGTGAACTAGTGGAAGTCACTTAAGCACTTGGATTCGGAGAATGTTGAAGTGATGATCTCACTTTTAACAGCAGTAGCTTCTTCTGCCAGTATAGAAAGAATATTTTCTTCCTTTGTACTAATTCATTTCAAATTGAGAAATCTTTTGGGACCTGAAAAAGCAGGAAAGCTTGTTTTTCTTTTCCAGATTATGAACAAACAGGAAAATGAAGGTGAAGATGACTGAGTTAGCTGCAGAAGCCAATATTTTAAGTTTCTCATGTTGACCTGGCTGACAGTCAATTTAATTTTTGTTTTTAAATGTTTTATTTAACTGTTTTAGTTAAAAACAATTTTAACAAAAACAAACCTGATTTTAAAAAACTTGAATGTTTAAATTAAAAAATTCATATACTTGTTTTGTTAAAATATTTTGTTGTTGAAGAAAAAAATCCAGAATACATAACCTTGTTGTTTTAGTTAAATAAAACAATTTAAATGTCTGTCTGGTGATGTTCTCTTCCTAATACAGCATGGCAAGAAAATCCTCCAAATATTAATGATTAACCTGTTGAATTTGAGAGAGTTCATCTCCCAATGACTTCATAAATATCTGCTTCAGTTACCTTTGGTAAATGAAATAACCAAACAATCATTAGTTTTACAGCTATATCAGAAAATGAATCTGAAAAGTTTTTTCCAAAATAAATCACTGTTTAAAAATGTATAGTGTGTACCTTTTTAAAAATGAAACCTACATCTAGCTCTGAGTTGTGAAGAATATGTATTAAGATTATAACAACCAACAAGAATACACGTTTATGTAGAAATCCATAATTAAATCGAGTCTTCCTGACTAGCGATTTAAATCAAATCCATCCTCACAGTGTGAGCTTAAAGGCTGTATTTATGTCTGAAAATTTTGTACCTGTTCTTGTTAGAAGTAATACTTCAGATTGCAGAAAGAGATTTGAGAGAGAGAGATCTCATTTGTGATGGTCTTACTCGGTATGTGAAATAATACTTTGTGTATAGTTAGAGTTTCTCAATTAGTCAGGCCGCAATCCAGTAAATGAATCATACTCATGAAAGATGTCTATACAGATTCTTTTTCAGGATTGGACCATTAGTAATTTTTCCCTCTGTGTAGGCCACACACACAGCAGTAGGAGAGAGAGAAACATCTAGGGCATGTCTATAGAGCTCGTGGCAGCGAGCCTCTCAGCTGGGTTCATAGACTTGGGTTTGTGGCGCTCACACTAGCACTGTAAAAACTGCTGTGTAGACAGCATTTTGAAGTGATAGCTTGGGCTCTGAAGCCTAGGGAGGAGGATGGATTTAAGAGCTCCAGCCCAAGCCACAACTTCAAGGTACTCTTTCTATACACCTATTTCTAGAGCAGTAGTGTAAGCCCCACCAGCCCAAGTCTATCAACCTGGGCTAGGAGGCATGATCTGCAGGCAGTGTAGACATACTCCTAAAGACAAAAGTGACTGCATAATGAAAATAACTGACAGGGGAACTCAGGGTCAGGTTTAGAATCTAAAAATGCTTTCAGCATTGTAAAAGCTGACTCTATTTCAGTTTGACACTATCCTTTTAAGAATCTCAAAATTAACTTATTTTAAACAAAGTGTTTAGTTTAGAGATTATGCTGAAACTTTCTTCTGACAGACCAGGATTAAAGCAGGTTAGAAACTGTGTATGATCTCTTTCACTGGGCTCTTGCACTACAGTTGTTAAAAATTACATATCTTTTCTGTAAGAGGTATAGAACTTTCAGGGAAGTAATTCCTGTCTGAACTACAGCATATCTCTTAGAAAAAGGTCCAGTCTTGATTTAAAAATTGCCAGTGATGAAGAGTCCATCTCAACCATTTGTAAATTGTTCTAGTGGTTAATTACCTTCCCTGTTAAAAATTTGTAGGCTGAATTTGTCTAACTTCAACTTCCAGCCACTGGATCTTGTTATTCCTTTGCTAGACTGAAGACCCCATTGCAGTATTGCCAACCTCAGAGATCAAAAACTGTAAATAACACCCCGCAAAGAGATGGAAAAAATCATGGTATTGCCGCAAAAAATCATGAGTTCTTTTAAACAATCAAATCACGTTTTTCAATATGTCTTTTGACTTTTTAACTCCCCTCAATACCTCTGCCAATGTGTGAGATAATTTCAGGTTGAAAAATCAACCTTTAATGTACACCCAAAAGCAAGCCCCGCCCTGGTTGCTCAGATGGAGACTTCACTTACTCTCTCCTTGGCCTTAAGATAGGGCAACTGCCATCTATTTCCTATTGCTGTCTTGACCCAGGAGCAACACTTTTCTGCTTCCTGCTGCTTGGGTATGCTGTATGTTTTTATACAGCTCTGAAAAGGAAGTCTGTGGCCATTGTCTTTAGCAAGCATGGGAACCCAGTGTAAAATGTTCACATCCCATTATGAAACTTCTGGAATGCTCTTTGGAAGATTGAGAGTTCCATGCCTTTTTTTTTTTTTTTTTTTTTTCTTTCAATGTCCATAATTTGTTACTCAAGTAACTAGATTAGTTATTTGGGGCAGTTTTTTGGTCTGTTTTTGCTATCAAACTTTTCTCTATTGTAGGATGCTCTAGGAGGTGACCTGGCTCCTCTTTGCATGGGTAGCAGTGGATTCAATGAATATAGTAATTCAGTCAGGATAATTAGATTAATTTCTGATGATGCTTTACCACTTTTTACATTCCAGATCTTTTTTTTTCACCTTTACTCTTAGATTTTCTGTATCTACTCTACTCTGCTAGCTAGAGGAAGCTCCCTAATCGACTCATGAATAAGAAGCAGATTTGCCAGTTGAATCACTTCTCTGAAGAGGATCATGTTTAACACTTCCATGGCTCAATTTCTCTAGTTAATTCTGTGCATAACTTGAAATTTCACAAACAAACTCATGTTTGAATAACTTGGTTAGAATACAGATGGTTCCTGGAATTTAAAGATCAGTGTATGAATACCTTTGCATACTTGAATATTTGCCAGAAGTTGAGCCCTAACTAGCAGGAAAAACTTCAATTCTGACACCAATCATTTTCCTCCAAAGAACTACTCTTACTTTATTCCCAAGTCAGGAAGAAGTTTTTGTTTGACTCAGAAAATGGTGATTCCAGATTTTTGATCCAAAGTTGAAGGAGATTTTGAAAAGCATAGGCTTCTTTGTCGAGACACCAGACTGTCTTGATGTAATTAAGGAATTGGTTCTGAATCAAGCTTTGAGAAGCTATATCTTGTATTTCAACTCCTCTAAAAGTTTCATAACTTTCACATTTTAATATTAAATGAGTTTAGTACAATTGTTGCAATAATTACCAAAAAAATTAAAATAAAAAAAACTCAAAGGACTTTGTAAACTATCTTCAAGGCCTCAAGTTCTATCAATATTTTGATCAGGGTGCGAATATAATATATGATTTGAATTCTTAACACTTTATGTACACACATCCTCAATAATTAAACAAAACAAACAAAAACTACTCTATTCATAACCTACATGTAAGTAGTGGTTTGGACTCTTGTACTCTCTTAAGCAGCAGAGTCAATGCAGTTCAGCTGCATTATGAAAGGTTGAGCAGAGCTATGGTCTTTTCTGATTGGGAAAAGGCAGTGTACATTCAATCTTCAGAGCATAGCAGAAAGTGATGATTTAAAAAATATTAAAACTATGCCAGGTACTTGAAAATTGTTCCATTCAAGGGTTATTTATTGCTTCACAGAAATAATTTTATCTTGGGTAACAGAGACAATTATATAAATGTATATAGGACAGCATGGGAGTTCTATTCTTATTGAAGATCTTCTCATGTACAGGGTAATGTCAAAGATTACCCTAGCCCAGATTTTTGGTATTGCTGTGCTCAGCGTTGCAACACCTAAATCTCATTTTCTAAAGGGATTTGGGCACTTGAGTCTAAATCCCATTGACTTTAGAAATCGGTTTAAAACACTTCACTATGGATTTAATAAAGTGCTTTCCACAAGCACCAGAGTCCTTTAAATGACCTACATAGGGAGTAGGAACAAGACTTAGAAAAATAGTTTAGAATTTTGTTTTGAACTGATAAAGTAAGTCATCAAAACAGGCCTGACAGGAGAAGTTTTACAAACCTGGGATGATTGTAGGCAAAGCTGCAGTACTGTAGTTAATGGTATTAACTTATTAATTATTAAGACAGCAAACATACATTACAGGGAAGCACATATATGGAAACGAAATCATGTAAATAAGGTGGAAATCAAATAGATGACCTTCAATAAGAGTCATGTTCATAAAATAGAAATGTAAAAATGGGGTTAGCCAATGAAAGTACTTGAATAATGCAGTTTCTTGACTTGAACAAAACAACTGTACAACAACATTTCTATGCGGTCTTGTCAGTGCTTTTATTTCTTCTTCTGATGCAAATGTGACAGGTGACACAGCATTATAAATCACTGTTATGTTTCTCAGGTGGTGATTAATGGTTGTAGTGAATTCCATTAGTCGGTGGAAATTGTGACCTGTATTTTAGTTGTGGTAAATATTCACTACAGAAGAGGTTACTGTTGAATTAAGGTTGTAAATTCAAACACACACACCCACACAACAGAAAATGCTTTTCCTTGATAAAACTTACCGCAACTCACTGTATTTGCACCAATCTTCCAAATATAGGTTGTGTTGGATTCCTTACAACACTTTGTAACCACTACCTACAACTGCCCTGCTTATTTGGGTTCAAGAGTTCCTTGGGAGGTGGGGATCAAGAGTAGTTTGGAAATTGGGAAAGATTGGGCGCTTGTTATGAGCACAAGGGGATTGACCTTTTTCTGGGGATGAGTGCTGGTTTATGTAAAGTAAGAGTTTGACAGGGGAGAGTGGGTTAGGGTTTGTCATGTGGGCCAGGAGGGTTTGGCTAGAAAGTGGGCTGGAGGCTTGTTACTTTGGGCGAATAGAGTGAAGAGAATTTGACAGCTGGGATGAACTTTAGGAGATGGATTTGTCATGCCCTTTTGGAAAAATCCTAGGGAATTTAGTAGGGATGAAACCAATAGGGCTTACCTAGGGTTCAACAGAAATTACTATTAAATTTAGTAGAGTAATATTATAGGGCTTTTGAACCATCCTAAGATTAAATTCTGTGGGTTGATCTACAACACCAGTGGAAAGGTTACCATATTTTCTTTAAATTCTATAGAATTTTTCCATAAATTGTGAGGAGTGGCTTATGAAACTAGTTCTTGCTGTGTGCACCATTTGGCGCACACAAAGCAAGATGCAAACAATCTATTTCTTTCATTATAAATGAACCCTTTTATGCAGTGTCTGGATAATGAACAATATGTAAAATAAAACCTTGTTGACCAATGACAACATTGGGAAAGTGTCATCTCCCATAGAACTACATAGCACTTCCATAAACACCAAGCAAAGAGATGAGGCCAACAGCCCTGGTGGTCTCTGTGGGGAAAGTGATTTTCAGATTTCTGTGGACTTTTCTGAGTACCCTATTTCCAGCCCGCATGCTTTTGACTCTCAAGATAAACAACAAGTATCCCCAGCTTTTGTGGTGGAATCGTATGGTTTGTGAAACACTTTAAGACCCTTCCGGATAAAACACTTTGTTTTTTTCGTATAGTAAAAACAAATTACATGTTGACGCAGTTTGTAAAGATTTAGTTACAGTGGGTTAGTTAAGTTCGTAGACTATACAGAGGAATTCACTATGTTGGTGTGTGTCTCTGTACTGTGCTAGTCTGTGTTTATAATTTAAGACCTTATGTTCTAAATCTCACATGTTCTTTATACACAGGCGGAAATGGTTAATCTATGTCTGGTTCATCTGTTTGAATATCCAAGAGATTTAAGTGGTAACTAATTGTATAGCATATTCTATGTATGGTATTATACACTCTGTTAATCTGAATAAAAATGGATTTTGAACATTGATCTGTTGAATTACTGTTTAAGAGACCGTATCAGCCTGTGGTCAGCTGACCAAGAAACAATTTGTTTTTTTTTTCTTCCAAACAGTTCCTTCTAAAAAGTTTTGGCACATACTACTACTTAGCATATGTGCAACTTACCTTAGGTGGCATGTGACCAGGATTCATCACCAAATTTGGTTGGCTGGTTGGATCATTAGCTTCCCTGGGCTGGGTACTGACAGGGAGTGCGAAGTGAATGCTGATCCATGCCCCCCTTTGCACATACTGTAATAGAAAATTGCATTGGTTCTAAGCAATGACACAGTATCAAGGTTTCTATTATATGTATGTGCATATTTGAAAGTCATTGTTCTGCTGTCAGTAAAAGAATGATGCAGTGATGCTCCTCAAAGAAATTGAAAAGCAACTAGCCAAAGACTCAAAAACTACCAGCAAAAAATTTAAGTACATCAGAAGCAGGAAGTCTGCCAAACAATCAGTGGGGCCACTGGATGAATGAGGTGCTTAGGGAGCATTCGAGGAAGATAAAGCCATTGTGGAGAAGCTAAACACATTCTTTGAATCAGCCTTCACTGCAAAGGATGTGAGGGAGATTCCCACGCCCTCACCATTCTTTTTAGAACCCAGAGAAGAGCAACAAAAATGATTAAAGGTCTAGAAAACATGACCTATGAGGGAAGATTTGAAAAAATTGGATTTGTGTAGCCTGGAAAAGAGAAGACTGAGAGGGAACATAACAGTTTTCAAGTGCATAAAAAGTTGTTACAAGGAGGA
Source organism: Malaclemys terrapin pileata (assembly GCF_027887155.1). NCBI lineage: Eukaryota > Metazoa > Chordata > Testudines > Emydidae > Malaclemys > Malaclemys terrapin. The sequence continues at coordinate 108,735,941 of NC_071506.1, forward strand.
AGGAGAAAAATTTGTTTTTCTTAATCTCTGAGGATAGGACAAGAAGCAGTGGGCTTAAACTGCAGCAAGGCAGGTTTAGGTTGGACATTAGGAAAAACTCCCTAACTGTCAGGGTGGTTAAGCACTGGAATAAATTTCCTAGGCAGGTTGTGGAATCCCCATCATTGGAGATTTTTAAGAGCAGGCTAGATAAACACCTGTCAGGGATGGTCTAGATAATACTTAGTCCTGCCGTGAGAGCAGGGGACTGGACTAGATGACCTCTTGAGGTCCCTTCCAGTTCTATGATTCTATAATAGAGGAGGTTTTGGAGCAAATTGATAAATTAAACAGTAATAGGTCATCAGGACGAGATGATATTCACCCAGGAGTTCTGAAGAATCTCATATGAAATTGCAGAACTAACAACTGTGGTATGTAACCACCATTTAAATCAGCTTCTGAGACTGGAGGATAGCTAATGTGACACCGGTTTTTAAAAAAGGCTCCAGAGTAGGGATGTAAATATTGGTTTAAAAAGTTAACTAGTTAAACAGTTGAAATGATATCATTTAACTGATTAACTGTTAACTGAGGCCGCCCGGGGCTGGGGTTGGGCCGCCCGGGGCTGGGGTTGGGCCGCCCGGGGCCGAGGTTAACGCTTAAGGCCACTTAATGGTAAGCCTAATGCTTACTGGTTAACGTTTTACATCCCTATTCCAGAGGTGATCCTATCAATTAAAGGCCGGTAAGCCTAACTTCAATACCAGGCAAAGTGGTTGAAACTATAGTAAAGAACAGAACTATCAGACACAGATGAACATGATTTGTTGGGGAAGAGTCAGTGTGGTTTTTGTACAGGGAAATCATGCCTCACCAATCTATTGGAATTCTTTGAGGGGGGCTCAACAAACATGGACACTGGTGATCCAGTGGCTATAGTGTACTTGGACTTTCAGAAACCCTTTGACAAGGTCCCTCACCAAAGGCTCTTAATCACAGTAAACAGTTATGGGAGAAGAGGGAAGGTCATCTCTGGGTTCAGTAACTGGTTAAAAGACAGAAACAAAGGGTAGGAATAAATGGTCGGTTTTCAGAATGGAGAAAGCTAAATTGCGGTGTCCCCCAGAGGTCTGTATTGGGGCCAGTACTGTTCAGCATATTCTTAAATGATCTTGAAAAAGGGGTAAATAGGGAGGTGGCAAAATTGGCAAATGATACAAAATTACTCAGTGTAGTTAAGTCCAAAGCAGATTGCAAAGAGTTACAAAGGGATTTCACAAAACTGGGTGATTAGGCAACAAAATGGCTGATGAAATTTCATGTTGTTAAATGCAAAGTAATGCACATTGGAAAACATAAACCCAATTATACATACCAAATTATGGGTTCTTTATTAGTTGTTACCACTCAATAAAGAGATCATGGAGAAATTGTGGATAGTTCTCTGAAAACACCTGCTCAATGTGCAATCAAAAAAGCTAACAATGTTAGGAACCATTAGGAAAAGGATAGATAATAAGATGGAAAATATAATTCCACAATATAAATCCATAATATGCCCGCACCTTGAATACTACATGCAGTTCTGGACATCCCATCTCAAAAAAGATATGTTAGAATTGGAAAAGGTACAGAAAAGGGCAACAAAAATGATTAGGGGGATGGCACAGCTTCCTTCTGAGGAGAGATTACAAAGACTGTGTCTTTTCATCTTAAAAAAGAGACGATTAAGGGGATATGATAGAGGTCTATAAAATCATGACTGGTGTGGAAAATAAGTAAATGTTTATTCCTTCACATAACGCAAGAACCATGCGTTACTGAATGAAATTAATAGGCAGCAGGTTTAAAACAAAAGGAAGTACTTCTTAACACAATGCAAAGTCAGCTTGTTGAACTTGTTGCCAGATGATAAAGGCCAAGACTATAACAGGGTTCAAAAAAGAATTAGATAAATTCATGGAGGATAGGTCCATCAATGGCTATTAGCCAAGAAGGTCAGGGAAGTAACCCCATGCTCTGATTGCCCGAAGCTGGAAGTGGACAGCAGGGGATGGATCACTCAGTGACTGCCTGTTCTGGTCATTCTTTCTAAAGCACCTGGCATTGGCCACTGTCAGAATACAGGATACTGGGCTAGATAAACCAATAGTCTGACCCGGTGTGGCTGTTTTTATGTTAAGTGGTACAATTTCATAGAAAGTAGAGAGTGAGGAAAGGAGAACTGTCACCATGCCTTGGTGGGTCACAACTGAGAATACCAAATTCAGGATAAACTCCTGAGAAATAGGGCAGACACACCCCAAAATGGGAGGTTATTCTCCCTTAAGATATACCAAACCAGCAACAAAACTAAACTTCTGTTTCACCATACTGGCTAACAAGAAGTCAGAAAAGCAGTTTCCTGAGGCATTTCAGTCCTGGATTCAACACCCAGACACTAGACTTAAAGATGAGTGGTTCTTTAAAACCAATTTAATCAAATAAAAGTTCTTTTGATCCCAAAGGACCAGCCACATCCCCAGGTCAACTCCGATCTTACCCAAAAATCATGCTGTTGCCAATCCTTTAGTATCTAAAATCTAAAGATTTATAAGAAAGAAAGGTGAGAGTTAAAATTTGGTTAAAGGAATTAAATACATACAATAATTGCAACATTCTTGATTCAGGCTTGTAGCAGTGATGGAATAAACTGCTGGTTTAAGTCAAGTCTCTGGTTGCTTTCAAATCATTGGAAGGTTCTCAGTCCTTTGGTTAGAATGCTCTCATTAGTAAAGTCCATAGTCTAGAGGCTTGAGCCGGAAATAGGCAAAATTGAGATGTTTCCAGCGCCTTCTATAGCTTCTGCTATGTGGAGGGAAATCCATTATTTCAAACAAAGCCCTCAGCACAGCTAGTGGAAAATTACATGAAAAAGATGGCGTTTAGAGTCACATGGGCAAGTCACATGAGAAGCCATTACCTACACCCCAGACCAACATTCACAGGACAGTCCATTCAGTGTAGGTGAGCATCTTCCATTGTGAGTTAAGTGTCCTTTTGATGAGCCACTTAACTTGAATAGTTCCTTCACAGTGTGTGGGCTAAACACCTGGTTGGTATTTCCCAGAAGCAAACACATTAGAAATAAAGGTAAAGAGCTAATACTCATAACTTCAGATACAAAAATGATACATGCATACAAATAGCATAATGTCAAGTATCACAGGGGTAGCCGTGTTAGTCTGGATCTGTAAAAAAGGATGAATGGACACAAGTCAGATATCAGGAATGGCAATATACAAAAACCTGTAGAACATTTCAACCTCCCTGGCCACACAATAGCAGATGTAAAAGTAGCCATCTTACAGCAAAAAAACTTCAGGACCAGACTCCAAAGAGAAACTGCTGGGCTTCAGTTCATTTGCAGATTTGACACCATCAGATCAGGATTAAACAAAGACTGTGAATGGCTAGCCAACTACAGAAGCAGTTTCTCCTTCCTTGGTGTTCACACTTCAACTGCTATCAGAGGACCTCACCCTCCCTGATTGAACTAACCTCGTTATCTCCAGACTGATTCTTGCCAGCATATTTATACCTGCCCCTGGTATAAATTACATGCATTACATGCATCCGACGAAATGGGCATTCACCCACGAAAGCTTATGCTCCAATACATCTGTTAGACTTAAAGGTGCCACAGGACCCAAATAGCATAATGCTATTCAGTGAATCATATCCTTTCCATAGACATTTTACATGCCACATTTTGTACAAGATTTGGTGCAATTATATAACAGTGGTAGCAACAATGATCTACATGATCATAGTTTAATCAGATAACGTCACAGGAAATCACTAAAATGTGGGAAAAATCCATTTTTAAACACCTCATTCAGACTACCAAATTGCGAGTTGCAGGATTTAGGGAGTACAGAAACAAGACTACTTCTATATACCTCTAATGATAATTCAGCTGTGTTGTTTTTTTTAAAGCTGCATTGTACTTAAGACACATGCCTTTTTCTCTTGTTTGTTTAGAATATTTAAGAACAAGATGTATTAAATTGATTGTCCTTGATCATATACTTGTGATATCTGTATTTCCTAACCTGCTCACTCTGGTAGATCATGTGGCTATCTTCTTATCTGTGCTGAATTAAATATTGGAATTCAGATGCACAAAAATGCCTTATGGAGATTTGCTTCAGAACACATTGTGTTGCCTACTTCAAAATGTACTTTATGAATTCCCTCTGACATCGGAAAATATCCTGGGTAGCAGAAAGCAGTTGGTGATTCAAGAAATCAATCAGTGCAATTTCACCTTTCTCTTGCGTAGTAAGCAAGTCGTTTGCAGTCTTAAGGTATATCTACACTACCCGCCGGATCGGTGGGCAGCGATTGATCCAGCGGGGATCGATTTATTGTGTCTAGTCTAGATGTGATAAATCGACCTCCTCCCTCCCCCCCGAGCCCTCTCCCGTCGACTCCTGTACTTCAGCACCATGAGAGGCGCAAGCAGAGTTGATGGGGGAGCGGCAGCAGTCATCTCACCGCGGTGAAGACCCCACAGTAAGTCGATCTAAGTACGTCAACTTCAGCTACATTATTCACGTAGCTGAAGTTGCGTAACTTAGATCGATCTTCCCCTCTCCCCCCCACCCCCAGTGTAGACCAGGGCTTAGTAGTGGCAACAACCCCTGAACTTAAACACACTAGTCCATCTTGAGAAGCATCAGAAGGATTTATCATGCACTTAGTAGTGCATAGAATGCTTATGATAGCTATCTTATCATTCTGAATTCTTGGGCTAACAAGATTTTCATTTGCATACTTCTGGAATCATGCCTACCTTTATTTCACATTGTCTCATATAGCAGTTCTTTCATGTTGGTACAAGATCCAGCAAGCAAACTGCTGAATGGTTTTGTGTCAGTCCAATCAAGCCACCTTTTGTTTTTTTTAATCTTTATTGCAGGTTTGTTCAATTGCCTGATCATATGCAGTTGAAGAGAATCCATATTCAATTTGATGTTGAACTATCCACTGTCCTTGAGTGCTGAATTCTGTGTAGCGTTCTGGATGCTTCACCATTTCCAGATAGTATGACGGATGATGACACGTGGCATAGCTCACCCAATATTCATCATGCCCTGGTTCTTCTCTTAAGTGGATAGCTGAAGGATGCAACTCCAGGTCCTACTTACCGGTTGCTCTCACAAAAAGGAGAGGATTTGCACCATATCAATGTAAGAGCTCTAGAAGGCAAATGCTTGGTTCTCTTTGCTCTTCCTCTGGACAAAGTCTTTGTATTTCATGACCACATTGGTGAATTCATCAGCTCTATACAGAACATCAAATGAGGAATGCTAGCTTCATTTTTTGATGACTTCTAGGTATTTGTTTGCTTAGTCCAGTGGTAATGATTTAAGGAAAGTCTGGAATCTCAGATGCTACTTGCTTTTATGTAGAAGTTTGTGTGCTCTCATATTGTGATTATAATGGTGACTATTCAGAGCACCATTAATTGATCCTTGGGTGACAACTTCTGACTCTATCAAGAAGTCACAAAGTCTTGCATCCACAAATCTTTCGCCAAGGACACCTAGAAATGATATCTAAGTATGGAATTCACCAAGCCACACTATCAAATATCTTGTGTAGTTGTCAGATTTGTTGTGCTTTAGCATATATTGCTTGGTCAAAGGCCAAGACTACATGCTTAATTTCAAGATGATTAGCTATATCAGTACTTTATTTCAGAATAGTATAAACAGTAGGCATCTCTGTTGGTGATGTCTCGATGACTAGAAAGCAATGGATAGCTGACTTCTTGAGAGTATAGTCATGTTGAAGAGTAGTAGGAAAACTTGTCCAGCTGAGGAGTGTACATGAGTTAGCATTGAGAGTCTCATAAAAATGTATGCCAGCTCAGTGCTGCTTCCAGGTTTGATCTGTACCTGTCAGCCTCTCTTGGGGAATGTGCATGATGACTCAGATGTTGTGGATCTCACATTCTGATGGTTGCTCTATCGCAAAATGAGGGAGTGCTTTAAAAGAACACACTTTTTTGGTAGTGGGGCTCTCCCTAATGTTGGGGTTGAGTCAGTGAGTGGGTCTGCAGCATTATTCCATTTGTATGGTGTGTGGTGCCGTGCCCAGATAGTTTCTTCTCCAAAATCAATATTGACCCAGACTAGAACTGGTGGAGCCTTTTTGGCAAAGCCCAGTAGAACCTCTGTGACGCTGGCAGATCAGGGCCTCAGGCCAATTCACTTGTGTATTAGTATAGATCAAAATGTTAGAGTGTATTCAGGTGTTTAAACTTCATGAAAACTAGTGGAATGTTACTTGTATTGTCACTTATCTATTCCTGTTACAATGTAATAGCAAATATTTACATCGTGTATATCCCTGTAACTAAATAACCCATCAAAGAAATCTTGTGAAATGCTAATGAAGGACTTAAGGACTTCAATAGAAAACGCTAATTTCAAAGCAAAGGGCCATTATGTATGATGGTCGGAGGTAAAAAGATTAAGTGGATTTCTCACTTATCAAAGGAAAAGCCCACATGGATAGAGATACTGTTAGAAGAGACCTTCATCTCTGAACTATTTGGACTCTTACATGGAAGTATATCAGATGCAAAGCCGAGATCCCCAGAGACAATCTGGGTACCCTGAAAGACTTTTGGGAAACGGGTAGTTTATTACAACACTGCCACCATTTGTAATTACAAACTGTGACGTACCTGTTGTTATATTTTACCAGCTTTAACCTCTCAATAACACTCATTTCCTTTTCTTAGCTAATAAACCCATAGTTAGTTTACTGTAGAATTGGCTGCCAGCGTTGTCTTTGGTGTAAGATCTGGAATACCAGTTGATCTGGGGTAAGTGACTGGTCTCTTGGGATTAGGAGCAACCTGATGTGGGTTTTCGTTTTTGTTTTGTTTTCTAGTTTAAATAACCTTTTATCACAAAGTCCAGCTTGTCTGGGTGGTAAGATAGACGGAGAATCTAAGGGCACTGTCTGTGACTCCCTGGTAAGACTGGTATAGTGATTCAGAAGTTAACATTTGTTACTGTTTTGGTGAAATCTAATTATAGAATATACCACCAGCTCGGGGTATCTGAACTGTTCTCTGAAGGTGTGCCCTGAGGTAGGCACTCACAGTTGTTAGCTTCTTCGGACAGCATGACAATCTCATCAGAACATTTAACAAGCTGTAGCTGAGCAAATTTGGCTTGTGTCATGGCTAATTATAGTATTCAAAGGTGCTCAGTGTTTCAGGTTGTTTAGTAGGGAGACCACTTCAGTTTCTGTCAAGTGTCTAATTGTCAATTCAAGGCAAAGGGATTTAGGTGTCTGTTTTTGACTCTTGGGTACAAGGTAAACGGCATCTTGGCAAAATTATGAGTTTAAGGTTCACATCATCTGAAGATCAACATAGACAGCCAGTGTTCGTGCTTCTGATGCTTTAGTAATCCAGGTCATCAAAAGTTTAAACTTGACTTTACAGCATCAACAGTTAAATCAATTGATGTTGGTAGCCAGGGACAACTCATTCCAGACCTGTCAGCCAGTGTGCTCTTGATGATCAGTGCAGCATTTAACAGTTGACTGCACATCAGGAGCTGGTGTACTTACTGTTGATAATCTATGGGGTGGTAAATCAGCGTGTGGTTGAGAATGAATTCGCTCCTTTGCATTCCGAGTTGTCTCTGTATCTGTTCCTGCCTCTGATTGGATAAGGAAATCTGTTAATAAGCGTACTTGTTGACAGTGTGTCAGTGTACACCATTTCACTAACATTCTTATGGTGTGGTGAAAGATGAGCTGAAGGAAATCACATTTCAGTCTGTCAACTGTGTAATACAAACACATGTATGATTTCTAAAAACAGGGGTCTCTAAAAGGACATTGATTGTAGTTGTAAGGCATGAGTCTTGCTATGGTGTTTTAAATTTATTTATTACTATTGTATTAAAATTTTACTACAAACTTAAAGGTTAGAAAAATACTGTGATGTTTACATTTCCATTTTTCTCTACCACGATTGTGGGCAAATGATTATGGAAAATGTCAGCCTATGGAATGCATCACTTACCTATAATTTGAAGCATCAAGACCTTCGTACTTTTTTACAAGCTTGATGAAAATCTGGGTATGTCTTCACATTCACAATGCCTCCTAGTCTACAGTGAGCCTCAGGTGGATTATAGTGGCACAAAAAATCTTTTAGGCTTTGCTATACATCTGCTCAGCACAAGTAGGCTTATTCTTACCTGCTGACTTTGTCAAAAATCTTGTGTAGTCTCTGTAACATGTTTTATGATACTGAACTTCAACTGCCACATGGTCTTGTTCTTGTATGTGAATGACAATGCTCTGATCCTCTTTCAGCTTTCCTGCACCTACAGTTTCTTGCATTTATGAATCACAATGATGTATCGTTCCCTTTTCTTGAATGTGATGCAGATGGCAGGAAGGATTGGTTCAGAAGCATGAATAGGAAGGCCAGATCTTGACCTTAATGTTGTCCAGGGGTTGGGCAAAGGTGTGGAACTGGTGTTGGAGGAGGTAGACTGTCCATCTCTCTCTTTTTTTCCTGTAATACTGACTACTGAGCACAGCATTTTCTTGCACTCTGTTTTTTGTCTGTAAAATGCCTATGACAGGTAGGGTGGAACCTGCATCACTGGGGATGTTGTCATATTCTTTTGACAGGTGATCTTGAAATGAATCAGCAATGTATCGATTATCACCATTCAAGTCCAACTGTGCTTGAGCCTATTTATTTATGGTATTTATGCCACCCGACGTGTGTAAATGGTTAAATGGACTCCTTGATTGAGGCTAGATGCAAATAACAATGGAAACCGGTTATAAAACTGGATTTCTTTTGAATCATAGATGATTAATTGGGATTTCTTGGTCTTCATCACCATCGTTGAGGGTGGCCATGTTGGTTGTGTATGAATACATTTGTTAACTAGTCAAATTCAAAGCCTCCAAGCTTTACTACCGTCTCCTCTTATGGCTGGTTCAGTATTGGGTCAATTTTCTAATATTTGCACACTGGATGCTAAAAAGTAAACAAAACACAATAAAAATCACACCAAGTCTTGGAAACTGCAATGAAAAGTCACTGCCTGAAAAGCTGCATAGTTGACAGTGTTCATTGCTGTGCTTACTGTAGTCCATAAATATTAATTGTTGCTAGGAAAATGTGGTGGTGCTAGGTACAAACACTTTTTTTATTGTGTTTCTACTCTTTTTTTTTTTTTTTTTGAAATTAAATTTATCATCATTTGAGACATCAAAACCTCCATGAAAGATGTGAAGACTTTGTGCTATTTTTCTACAGTGCTACAACAAAGGAAAATAAACTGTCATGAAAACCCATGCAACTTTGAATATATAGGAAGAAATTAATATCTTGCATTTGTAATCCAAATATTTTTCCTGGAGTTACAAAGGAACACATTAACAGCTATATTAAACAGTGAGTATTGCTGATGGTAAATCAGGAGTAGGGTAATGTTTTTCCCCAGTAATTTTACCAAAATAGAGAGATGGCTGATTATTCACATTATCTGTTTGCATGATCAATAAGGAAAATTTTGGTGATAATATGCACTAGATAGACCAAACTTCTGGGCTTTTAAAACAATTTCAACTATAATTCAAAGATAAAATACAAGATTTTTTGAGTATTTTAAACATGTTTTCACCCATGTATAATATAAGCTGTATGATTCTTTCACTAATCATTTCAATACATTTTTGAATATGTCAATCATTTTGTACCATCTCGGTCCCAGATTAGGCAAGTATTGTAGAAATTATAGCCAAAAATTCTTTAATCAGTATGGTTGACAACCGGGTAACTTTTGGATGTGCCAAACTGCGGGTTTTCTTGCAAAGAACCTTTAAAGTAAGCTTGCTCAGGTTATTGCCTACATACAGTTGCATAGAATATGTTGTAGTGCTCCTCTTGCTGCAATGGAACAACACAATAATGAGCCTCACCATATGGCCTATTAGTGTAGACTTGGTGCAGGAGTTTTACAATTTTCTAGACCAACAGTGGAAGAATTGCTAAAAACTCTCAGTGTAGACAAAACTTTAGTGTATGACCTTTTTCTAATGTGACAGTGCTGTCTGTCTCCCCTCTACAGTTGTCTGGTTACAATTGTGGAATGGTGTTCTAAACCTGGTTCATTTACATAGATTTTAATCCTGGTTTAGGCCACTTTTTGGCTCAAAAGCAAGCCACATGAGAACCATATTCTTTTATGCAGGGGAGGTCTGCAGACCCCTTATAATAGATCTTCTGTTGAATGTTGAGAGGCAGAACCAGACCTGTCAGAGCATGGTGAGGCTGGCTAGTTTCTGAGATCAGTTACAATCTCAGGGTAGTGGGATGATAGTTACTGCTTCCTTTTTCATCAAAAGATAAATATGAAATCAGATTAATGTTGCTGATATTTAATATGAACTATAAGGTGTATTTTTAAAACATTTAAGAAAAGCAGGTATTGTTCTGAAGCAGGCTGTCAAATGTATTGGTTCAGCTAACTTTTGTTTAAAAAAAAAAAAAAAAAAGCTACAGGGAACTGAGGCTTGCAAAATCCCTCTTAAAATAAACCACTTAAATTAGAAATGACTCTTCTCCCAGTTCCTATCTCCCCTTCCAAAAATCCCTTCAAAAAAATCAAATCAGAAACTGAAGTATTTTATTTGATTCAACATTTTGTTAATGGAGGAGCACTGGGAAATTGGGGTTAATCATGTCACAATAAAAATTAGTGTTACATAGGAAACACTGACATTCTCTAAGAGGCACACCTGGAGTGGATTTTTGTCCACCTCTCTCACATACACAAGTATAATGTAACCGTGTATAAGAATGTAATAGCTTGTAATGGGATACATATTTTTATACGTGTATGTTTTTAAAATTGCCATTTTTGTCCAGTTTGAAATAGGGTGCGATGTATTTTGAGGCTAGTTGTGGTCCTTTTCTTTTCCTCCAAGTTTTGCTCTTTTAGAAAGTGGTTTGGCCCCATCTACACGGAAGGAATCAACTGTTATTTGTACAAGTAGGATAGCACCATTGTAAGCAGCACCAATGCAGTGTATCCACATTAGCCATACCACCTGGAACTCAGATGCTTTCCTAAAGCCTAGATCTTACCCTGCTTGGTATTTTTGTTTTAAATAGTGAAGTAGAAAATAATCTGTCAAACTGCCTTTAATTTTCTAATTGCCATAATATAAATATTTTAACAATAAAATTGAGTTTGGTCACTTGTTTATATTGGTCACAGTCAAAGCTTCCTACCAGCTTTGTGTTTACTGCTTTGTTTTTAGCTGAGCTTCTATTTCCATGGAGCCGTCCCTTGCATCACGGTTCAGTCTGTGTTTGGCCTGACATGCATAGCCTTTATGGGAACAAAAGGTCCTGGAAGATTGGTCTGAAGTTGAAACAGGATTCCTGGTTATCTCTCTTGCCAGTTTTTTTTTATCATGCCATTAAGGAAACAATTGCTTTTCCTGATAACGATTTTTTCAGATGCCTTCTTTGTTTAGGAGGTGTTTGGAAATAATTACAGCATATTTGTACTGCTGCTTCTCTAAAAATCTTCTGGAAATATATTCATTATCCATGGTGTATTGGTTAAAGTTCTGTTCCTCTGCGTGTTTAAACCAACCTGAGGAACCTTTGTGAATTGTATAGGTTTTTTGACTGCTGCGAGTTAATCATTAATGTGTAGTAGTATATGGTGTCATTAACTTTCTGTTAAAGTTGTTAGGTGGTAGGGATATGACTAAGGACATGCCAGTTATAAAAGGAGTAATGTTGCAATTCAAATAGAGATGTATTGTGATACAATGCAATTCATGTTTTTTATTTTTATACAAAGCATTGGGTGTTTCCCCTTGGTGAGTGGACTTGATGTTCTGTGCATCCCTTCCATTCCTATTTAAAAAAAAAAAAATCATAGCTTTAATTTTTGTCTCCTTTTGTCTGTCACACTTTACTCTCACCCTTCTGTATATAGCTATCCATCCTGCCACCTGGAGGAAGACTGAAAGTGCTTCCATTCTCACCCAGCACTAATCTCAAGGTGTCTGGAAAAGTCACTAGAGGATGACATAATTTACCCTTTCACTATCCTAATCTTTTGATTGTTGCTATGGCAATTATTGTGATGTCAAGTGACTTCACTCTGTGATCAAATAAGAGGAGACTATAGACTGAGAAGGAACAAATTATTGTTTAAACACACACGACTTTGATAGCTAGCAAACTAAAATAAGTTAACTGGAAAATGTCTGTCAGTATATCAAATTGGTTCCTCAATATGTCTCACATGGAATGTTAAACATTTTAAAACAATTTAGGTTTCAGTAGACAACAGATATTCTATTTTGTTGAATTGCAATAAGATTTAGGTATCCACTACTCCAAATAGCTGTTACCTACCTTTGCTATAAATAGACTTTATATTCAGATGATATTGTGATTGTAAGGATGTGTTTTCTAAAAATCTATAAAAAGCTGTACATAGATCTGTCAGAAAAGACCTTCTGATGATCATTTACTTGAAAGCGGAGGTGTATCTTCCTTTTCAGAGCCTTAATCATCATTTTTTATGCTGCAAATGCTCTGGTGTTCCATGACTTTGGGAATTGCTTCCCATTTATCTCAAAGATCTACCTAGCACACCAGTCCCTGAAACAGCTTGTAATTATAATCAAATAGAAGGTTATAAATTGTACCAGAATGCCAAGAAATTATTTTGGTGTTTGGGAGCCATCATTACTAAGCTAAAGAGCTTTCTGGGCGTTGCTCAGCTCCTTAAGCTGTTTCTCAATTCACACATTTATCAAGCAAAAATTTTAAAATGCTGTCTTTTTTTCTGTTGTACTATATTCCAAATAAGTCTTAGATTCGCTCCCAAAAGACTTTGTTAATGCAGAGTTATGATTTCTTAGTGCCATCTCATGCCCTTGCAGACTCTGGAAGGGGGCTAAATTTAAACCTCTGAAAATCAGGAAATACAATGTTAAGGTAGGAGGTTGTGTGACAGATACTATCTCTGTCCTCCTTTTGAGTGATGCCTCAACCTGTCTCTGTCAGATCATAGGAGTGTATCCTTCCTGAAGATATGGAGAATGGGGGAAAGTGCACAGGAGTAATGAAGGGAAACTCTATACTAGGATAAAAGGTGGATTGTTAGTACATATTTGACAATTTTGAAGTAGATAAGTTGTATTTCATTTTATTTGCTAAATTGATTGAGTTTAAAGCCTAGGGATGAGCCTTGGAATTTAGGTCGGGTTTAGCAAATAAGATCTAGTGAGGCATATCCTACACTCATCCACTTTGCCTAGTCCAGACAAACAACCAAAGTTGCTAGATGGTAACACTTGTTTGTTCCTGTCTTTGGATTTCTCTCTGGGACATCACCTTATGGTTAGCAGTGACTGAACTTTGTGGTGCACTGTGATGTGTCCCCCGACAACTAGTAGTTATTAAGGCAATGATGCAGCCCAGAAGACAGAGAGGGTGCATCACAGTAAGGCCATGTCAACACTACACAGTTAAGTTGACACAAGGGAGCTTACATCAGCCTAACTGTGGAGGTGTACACACTGCAATGCTGCTTCTGCCGATTTAAATTTCTTGCTACGCCGACGTACTAAATCCAATTCGACGAGAGGCGTAGAGCTTAGGGTGATGTAGTTAGAAGTGATGCAGTACCAGTGTAGACATTGCATTGCTTATGCTGCCCTAAGTGGCCTCCAGGAGGTGTCAGACAATGCCCACCAGTTTGAACTCTGCTCCCCTGGAGTCTGATACACAGGCATGCACTCCTCCCCCTTGAAAGCCCTGGGAATTTTTGAAATTCCTCTTCTTGTTTGCTTGGTGTGGGCAGCTCACATAGTATCTTCCCAGCTGACCTTACTGGCTCCCTGCAGCAAACACACTCAAGCCTGGTGTACACTGGAGTTGCTGGATCTGCTGGGTCTGTGGGGCATGGAGGCTGTGCAGTCACAGCTCCACTCCAGCGGCAGGAACTTTGATACTCATGGGCAGATTGCTTATGGCATGGAAGAGAAAGGGGCATGATAGGGGGACACAGTAGTGCTGTGCAAAGATCAAGGAGCTGAAGCAGGCAAAGGAAGCCAATCGTCTGTTTGAAGTGTTGCCGAAAGCATGCTGCTTCTACAAGGAGCTGCTTGCCATCCTCGGCAATGACCCCACCTCCGCCACCAGTAGCCCCGTGGATAATTTGCGGGGGGGTGGGGGGTGGGGGGTTGGAGACAGTGGCCAGTGGAGTGAACCCTGAGGATGATGTGGTGGAAAAGGATGGGAGAGAAGTGACAGGGACATCTGGTGGCATGGCGAGCCAGGACCTCTTTTTAACTCCAGAGGCGCCTGATGCAGGAGAGGGAAGCTCCGGTAAGTACTCATTGTGCTTTGGTACTGCAGGGAGACATGAGCTAGTGCCCTGCTTTTTTTAATCATGGTAGAAGAGAGATTGAAATAACTAACACAGGCACAGTTTGTATCTATTTCTCATACCCCTATGCAGCTAGGCAGAGGGGGCCCTGTGGAAAAATTTGTTTACACACACTGGGATGTCCCAGGAATCATCCACAAAGATCTCTAGGAAACTTACCTGGAGGTACTCTGCAATCCTCTGCTGCAGGTTTCTTGGAAGTGCTGCTTTGTTTCTTCTCCCACGAGGGGAAACTTTTGCCGTGCCAATCAGTTACTTCTGCAGGCACCAAAGCAGCACATAGGCAAGCAGCATATGGATTTGGGTCTGCAGCTGCATGCATGCAGGAGCTGCATCCTTGCATCCTCTGTTAACCTCAGGAGCAAGATGATAGCTGCTGTCACCTCCTGCCCGTGGAAAACTGTGCCAGTATTCAGAATAGTGGCCCTAGATGCTTGTAGCGATAACCCTCTGAAATCCCCCCACCCTTTGTCCCATCTTGCCCATTCTCCCCTGGGCCAAACTTACCATGTCTGGGGCTTGCTCTGTGCTTCCTAAGGGAAAGTGAGAAGTGGTGTTTCTAACTTGTTTGGATCAAGGCTGTGAGTGCACTCTCAATAGTGCCTCTGTCTGTTGTTTCTTTAGCTTCTGTAGATGTGGCCTTGAGGGTCTCCTTCTGCACACAGGCTGAATGGCTCCGTCTGAAAGGAGATGAAACAGGAGGAGTAAGGAGAACAGGAGTAACAGGAGAAGGCATATTCCAGGAGGTGCTGCAATCCTTCAGATTGTGAACAGAGAGCATAGAGAAGATTTGCTATCCATGAGAAACTGTGAATGGATAGCCAGGGTAGGAAACAGGCAGGAGTGGGTGATAAAGCTGCTCCGGGACCAAACAGACATGTTGAGATCACTGATTGAACTGTAGGCAGAACACATCTGTACTTGCCTCCCTCTTCAGCCCATACAGAACTGCCTTCCATGCCCTCGCCACACTCCCCCCATTCCCCATTCTTTGAGTACCTCATGCACTCCACCCTGAGGGATGTGGTTCAGAATAACAGCTGGACATACACCTAGCTGTGAGAGCCTCATTTAAAAACGTGCTTTTGATTTTCAAGTGCTTTGCAGAAAATAGAAATGTTTGCATCAGCATTGAATAAAAATGTGTTTCCTGAAAGAGAAGGAATCTTTGTCTCCTAGATATGGTGGTTGCTGCTGAAATTCATACACAGTGCAATTGCTGCATTTGCATTGTAAAATTAATGCACACACAGCAATCATTACACAGTGGTCCCCAAACTCTGGGGGGTGGGCCCCAAGGGGCATGGTGGGGCTGGGCCAGCCCCCATGGAGAGGGAGCGCTACTCACCCCACCCTGCCCCCAGCTCTGCTCCAGCCCAGGCCCTGTCCCCAGCTGCAGCCTTGGCTCCTGGCCCAGCCACAGCTCCGCACCTGGCTATGGCCCCAGCTGCTGGCACTGACTGTGGCCTGGCTGTGGCTCTGGCTCTGCTGCTGGCCCCAGCCCTGGCCACGACTCTGCTCCCGATTGTGGCCCCGCACCCACCCACAGCTCCAGCCCCGACTGTGGCTCAGCTCAGGGGGGCACATACCAGGATAAGGGGGGCGTGATGTAAAATGTTTGGTGACCACTGCATTGCAAGGTTCGTGCTGTATTGCAAGAAAACAATGCCTGGTTCAGTGCATTACAGAAACACACATTACTGTGGCTTATTGTCAAAATACTCCTTTAAAGCCTCCCTGATTCGAATTAGCCCCTCTAACAGCCTTGGTATCTGGCTGCTCAAAAGCAGCAGCCACCCGATCCACCCCAACTCTCAACCCCTGCAGAAATTTCTCCCCCTTACCTGGACAAATGTTATGCAGAGGCACAATAGGTTGCTATGACCATGGGAATATTTTCCTCATTAAGGTCTAACCCAGGGGTTCTCAAACTTCATTGCTCCGTAACTCTCTTCTGACAACAAAAATTACTGTACAACGCCAGGAGGGGGGACTGAAGTCTGAGCCTGCCTGAGCCCTCACACTCCGAGCGGGGGGCACAGCCAAAGCCCAAGGGCTTCAGTGCCAGGTGGGGGCCTGTAACCTGAGCCCTGCCACCCAGGACTGAAGCCTCCAGGCTTCGCCTTTGGCCCCAGGTGGTGGGGCTTGGGCTTTGGCCCTGGACCTCAGCAAGTCTAACACCAGCCCTGGTGACCCCATTAAAAAGCGGTCATGACCCACTTTGGGGTCCCGACCCATGGTTTAAGAACCACTGGATCTAACCTGACAAAAAGACCATGTCAGAGCCCCTTTAAATGGCCAAAGGCACATTCAATAGTCATTCTTCACCTGCTCAGCCTGTTGTTGATGCGCTTCTTGCTGCAGTCAAGGTTGCCATTGTAAGGCTTCATGAGCTGCAGGAGCAAGGTGTAGATGGGGTCTCCAAGGCTTACTATTGACATTTCCATATCCCCAATTGGAATCTTCTGGTCTGGAAAGAAGTCCCTGCTTTGCAGCATTCTGTACAGACCCGTGTTCCTGAAGATGCATGTGTCATGCACTTTCCCTGTCCACCTCGAGTTGATATCCGTGAAATGACCCCAGTGATTCATTAGACCTTGCAATACTATAGAAAAGTAGCCTTTTCTGTTGATGTACTCCATCGCAAGGTGGTCTGGGACCAAAATGGGGATACGTGGGCCATCTATCATGCCACTGAAGTTAGGGAATCCTGTTGTCACAAAGCAATCCACTATTTCATGCACATTGCCCACAATCACAGTCCTTCCTATCAGGAGGTGCTTAATGGCCCTGTACACTTGCATAACTGCAGCCCCCACTCTGGACTTCCCCACTCCAAACTGATTTGCGACTGATTGGTAGCAGTCTGGAGTTGCCAGCTTCCACACAGCAATCGCCATTCGCTTCTCCACCATTATGGACAGCTCTCATTTTGGTGTTCTTGTGCTGCAGTGGAGGGACAAGCTCTGTACACAGTTCCAGGAAGGTGGCTTTGCACATTTGAAGGTTCTGCAGCCTCTGCTTGTCATCCCATCCCTGCATAACAATGTGATCCCACCACTCAGTGCTTGTTTCTCGCACCCAGAACCGACAGTCTACCGTGTGCAGTTGCTCTATGAATACCAAAAGCAATCTTGAATTGTTTGTCTATGGCACACAGCAGGGCAGATACCATGGAGTCAGCATCAGATTTGCAGCTCATGAAATACTGCAGGATCAGCCCCGTTGTGTTCATTACAATACAGTAACTCCTCACTTAACATTGTAGTTATGTTGATGAAAAATGCGTCTTTAAGTGAAATGATGTTAAGTGAATCCAATTTCCCCATCAGAATTAATGTAAATAGGGGGGTTAGGTTCCAGGGACATTTTTTTTTCCAGATAAAGGCATTATATACATTTTAAACAATTTAAAACAAGCAATTTAATACTACAGTCATCACTGCTGAGTATGAAGCTTGGTTGAGGTGGTGGAGTCAGAGAGTGGAAGAGGATAGATTGTCCTGCTGCTCCTCTTGCTGTTCTGTTCTTGCAAGCACAGGCACTGACTTTGCCAGGGGCAGGGGGCTCAACCCTCGGCCCATCCACTCCACCCCTTCCCCCAAACCCCCACCCTTGACCCGCCTCTTCTCCCCCTCCACCTTCTCCCCCTTTACTTCACACACTGCGTCCTTGCTCCTCCCCCCTCCCTCCCTCCCCTCCTTTCTGAACACTGCAAGCCAGCTGATTGCCGCGGGCAGGAGGCAGGGCAGGGAGGAGGGAGGCGGGCCGAGTCCTCGCTCCTCCCCCTTCCCTCCTGTCTGGGGCAATCAGCTGGCTTGTGGCATTTAGAAGGGAGCACTCCTGCGTGCTGAGTCCTCGCTCCTCCCCCCACCCTCCTGCCTCCTAAACACCGCAAGCCAGCTGATTGCCGTGGGCAGGGGACGGAGGGGGGAGGCGCGACGAGTCCTCGCTCCTTTCTCCCTCCTAAACGCTGCAAGCCAGCTGATTGCCACGGGCAGGAGGCAGGGGAGGGAGAGGGAGCCTGCGCGCCGAGTCCTTGCTCCTCCCCCCTCCCTCCTGCCTCCTAAATGCCGCAAGCCAGCTGATTGCCACGGGCAGGAGGCTGGGGGAAGACGCTGATCCGCGGGGTCTACAGGCGGTTGAGAGGCTGCCAGCTGTGGAGAAAGCAGGCAGCCAAACAACGTAATAGTGGAGCATTGCACAACTTTAAATGAGCATGTTCCCTAATTGCTCAGCAACAAAACAACATTAACCGGGATGACTTTGAGGAGTTACTGTACTGCAAAGCAGTGCAGAATCCATGCTTTCAGACAGAGATGAGGGGGAGGGGTGTGCACTTTACAAAGCCTGTTGAAAAGCGGTGTGAAATGTAGTTGGAACTCCATGGAATAATGGGATGGAGAAAACTGCATCATGGGATGCTGAGCCCACCTCCATGAGGCACTGCAATCCCTTCCCAGAACCACCAGTGGCAATGGTAGCAAGAGGACTAACTATGGACATGCTCCACTGTCACAAGGAGCGATGTGTGGCCATGCAAAAGTGTTTTTTTAATTATAGCGGTGGATGAATGTTGACACAACTTAAGTTGACTTAACTTTGTAGTGTAGACATAGCGTAAGGCTATGTCTGCACTTCTGGCGATGTTTAGAGTGCGCACATTTTATGCCTCACTGGTTAGATGATAAATTGATTTTTTTGAAAAGATTTGATTTTGTTTTAATTGTTTTTTCTTTTAAAAAGTAAACCTGTAGAAAATGAAATGTTGTGTTAAATATAAAGTATGTTAAGGCCTAACCTTTTTATCATCTCTTCAAACATAAATAAATAACTAAATTAACTAAAAAATTTAATTTGCTGAATCCATGAGCTTCTATCAAAAGCTCGGAGTTAAAGGCTGCTTTTCTATATAAAGAAAGAATCGGAGGAAAAAATCTAACTTCTGAAGTTAAGCTTTATAAATATGGTGCAGTAGGTCATGTTCTGTACTAATGGTTTGATCCCAGGGACTGTGTTACTGGGTGGAAGAGACTGGCAAAGTCATCACAGGCATTGAATGTGGCCTTTAACGCCAATAATGTGTCTTAGCAGGATCATCCACAGATCCTGCCTGGTTGGTTTCCTATTCCTGTTTTATGGCTTCTCCATACCTGAACTCTGGTTAGCTCAGTTCACAAAATTGTCTCCACCCACAATTAGGGTGACTACAAAAAGCAGCCCCTAGACTGTGTCCCCACCGCCCAGGGCACACCGACCAAGGCAGGTGGAGGATCCAGGGCTCCCCACAGCGGTCCGGGCTCCCTGGGCAGCTCTTACTACTGTCTGGATTTTGGCCTGGTCAGTGGTGGGGCCTTGGGGGGGAGAGGAGGAGCAGGGGGCGGGGCCTCATGGCAAATGGGGGCTAAGGCCAATCTTACTCTCCCCACCCCCGGGTTGTTATTTTTTTTTAACATATATAATGGAATGTTACATGTGGATGTGACTGACAGCTGTACTAGTTTCTCTGAAACTCTAGATGTTCTTAAAACTATCATACATCGATAATGGAGCTAAGAGAGCCAAGTGATGTCTGTTTCCTCTATCTACAGCTGCACCTGTCCTCAAATGGCAGAGCGGGGTTTGAAACCTGCTGCAGCTAATCACTGGATCAAACAGTGAGGGTGAATAAGAGTATGAAGAAAGAAGGTATAGATTTGTGTTGGACATCACACAGAAATTGGCAGATTTTGTTAGGTTTGGCTTGGCCCATTGGCTGTTGCCAGTTCCAAGGGTGCAGAGTTAAGGGAGTGGTGTGGAAAGCATTTTCATAATTTTGTTTTCTGGTTTTCAGAGGTTTGTTTAATCATCTGTACGTTCTGCAGGAACATGAGGTAGTGCTTAGTGCATTAAGGTTTTGGGCAGTGAATTTCCCTTGTTTTAAAGAAAGTGATGGTAGATGTGCTTTCATAGCCCATTGTAAACCAGATGGAAACAGAAACGGGGAAGGCAGGGAGCCCAGAATCCTTACTCCAGTTCAGAGGCTAGTATAGAGGAACGTGGCTCTGCATGTGGGTATGTAGAATAGGAGGCTTAATGGGATGTTCTCATCTGAATTGGAACACCCCAGTGGGTGAATAGAGCCTGAAACAGCTCTGTAAAGTGTGAGCTACTCCATTTATTTCAATGGGTGTTCTTTCCATCCTCTTGTGATTGCATCTCTATGTGCCTTTGCCATGAACTGAGCATGCCTGTTATCAGTTCCCCACCCTCTTGTCAGAACTGTATGCCTGTTCCCAGCTCCTGACCAGCCCAGCTTAACTTCTGTACCAGGAAAGATAATGGAGCAAATAACTAAGCAATCAATTTGCAAACATCTAGAAGATAATAAGGTGATAAGTAACAGTCAACATGGATTTGACAGGGTAAGAAGCCTTGTGGATGTGGGGGAAGCAGTAGACGTGGTATATCTTGACTTTAGTAAAGCTTTTGATACACTCTCGCATGACCTTCTCATAAACAAACTAGGGAAATGCAATCTAGATGAAGCTACTATAAGGTGGGTACAAAACTGGTTGAAAAACCCGTTCCCAGAGAGTAGTTATCAGTGGTTCACAGTCATGCTGGAAGGGCATAACGAGTGGGGTCCCGCAGGGATCAGTTCTGGGTCTGGTTCTGTTCAATCTCTTCATCAATGATTTAGATAATGGCATAGAGAGTACACTTATAAAGTTTGCGGATGATACCAAGCTGGGAGGGGTTGCAAGTGCTTTGGAGAATAGGATTAAAATTCAAAATGATCTGGACAAACTGGATAAATGGTCTGAAGTAAATAGGATGAGATTCAATAAGGACAAATGCAAAGTACTCCATTTAGGAAGGAACAATCAGTTGCACACACATACAAATTGGAAAATGACTGCCTAGGAAGGAGTTCTGCGGAAAGGGATCTGGGGGTCAAAGTGGACCACAAGCCAACATCATTCTGGGATGAATTAGCAGGAGTGTTGTAAGCAAGACATGAGAAGTAATACTTCCACTCTACTCTGCACTGATTAGGCCTCAACAGGAGTATTGTGTCCAGTTCTGGACACCACATTTCAGGAAAGATGCGGACAAATAGGAGAGAGTCTGGAGAAGAGCATCAAAAATGATTAAAGGTCTAGAAAACATGACCTATTAGGAAAGATTGAAAAAATTGGGTTTGTGTAGCCTGGAAAAGAGAAGACTGAGAGGGGACATGATTACAGTTTTCAAGGATATCTCCATTAATTTATTTATTTATTTATCTCCTAGAACTGGAAGGGATCTTGAAAGGTCATCAAGTCCAGCCCCCTGCCTTCACTAGCAGGACCAAGTACTGATTTTGCCCCAGATCCCTAAGTGGCCCCCTCTAGGATTGAACTCACAACCCTGGGCTTAGCAGGCTAATGCTCAAACCACTGAGCTATCCGTCCCCCCTGGTTGTTACAAGGAGGAGGAGGAGGAGGAGAATTGATTTTCTTAACCTCTGAGGATAGGACAAGAAGCAATCGGCTTAAATTGCAGCAAGGGAGGTTTAGGTTGGATATTAGAAAAAACTTTCTGTCAGGGTGGTTAAGCACTGGAATAAATTGTCTAGGGAGATTGTGGAATTTCCATAATTGAAGATTTTTAAGAGCAGGTTAGACAAACACCTGTGAGGAATGGTCTAGATAATACTTAGTCCTGCCATGAGTGCAGGGGACTGGACTGGATGACCTCTCAAGGTCCCTTCCAGTTCTAGGATTCCGTGTTTCACCTAATGCTGGCCAGCAGAAGTTCAGTAAGCCTTTTCTAGGACAGAACCAGTTAATCTGGGACAGTACTTTTGCTCTGGTCTATGTGGTGTCATTTTATACTCCTGCTGTTGTTGTGGCAGTTGTTTGTGACGATTTCCCTAAGCACGCGCATTTTAGAACATTTTGAAAAATCAGCCCTAGCGTTCTTCCATAGTAATGCCTGCACTCAGAGTAAAGCTTCAAAATCAGTCTCACACAAAGCAGAATGCATGTGTGGAGTTGTAATGTGCACAGCAGACATTCTTGTAAACCTACCAAAGGCAGGACTTGAGTCCATTTGACAGTGCAAATTTATAGTCTAATAACTTTTAAATTTGCTTTTCTGATCTTTAAACTGGGTTCCAGATGTTAGCTGATGTCAAATCCAAGCAGGCAAAACTCAGTTTAGTGCAGGTCAGACTTACAGCATGGACCCCAGGTGTGTGGAGAGAACTGGCAAAATATATTGACCAGCTTTTTTTCTCAGGCTCTGTATCTGTGGAACCTCTAGCCCAAGAGACCCCAAATATGCACTGCTAACCCTACCCTAAGTGGCTTACTGCTCCTGTGTCGGCAAAGGCCATGCCTCAGTTTTCTTTCATGCTGTTTAGATAATCTATCCCCTTGGCAAAAACAAGAACACTATGACAAACAAAAAAGCCTTCCTTCCCTTTTGGGGAAACCAAAGCCCAAAAGAAAACAAAACTCTTAACATGAAGCCTTGGCCTGGTTCTTCACAGCTGGGTATGAAGAGGGGTGAAGGGTGGTTTTTGTCGTCCTACTCTCAGGCTATGTCTAAACAATAGGCCTTACAGAGGCACAGCTGTACAGCTTGTGCTGCTGTAAGGTCTCCCGTGTAGCTGCTCCATCTCCCACCAACATAGTGCTGTCCATGCTGCTACTTATGTCGATCAGGGAGGTGGTTTTTTTTCACATCCCTGACCAACAAAAGTGCTAGTGTAGACAAATCCTCAGAAGCTGCTGTCTAGCATTGTTAAATGAAAAACAGGTTCACATTCTGGACCTCAAGCCCATGTGGCTGCTTTTTTGGCCAGGTCACTTCCTTCATCTGCTTCCAACCAGTTTAAACTTGTACCATTTTGGTAGGGGCTCACCCCTCTGGGTCCAGGGGCTTACAAGGTTTCTTTACACAATGAACCACTTTCCCCTTTCCAGGGGTTTTTACTGCCATAGCTGCCTCTGCCCCTCTCCCCAGCCCTTTCATGGGTTTCTTTCCCCAGCCTCTGCCAAGCTCCTTGCTTCAGGTTCTCCCCAGACTCTGTTAGTAGAGAGGAGGAGCTGCTGCTGCTGCTGCTCCTTGTGAGGGAAGGAAACTTGTTTGTATCGTCCCTCACCATCATTCCAGCTTCCATTATGGGATGAAATCAGTAACAGCCCTGTAAGTATCTTAAAAGATTAGCACATACTTTTGTATGTGCTAATCTTTTACACACTTACCACTCACTGCTTCACACCATCCTGCTTCACAAAAATAAGTAAAAAAAGAAGAGATTGGATTAACATGTGTGCCCATGACCACCCTGATCACTTTGGCCTGAGATTACACATGGAAGTAACACGGTTAAGTTCAGATCTGCTTTACACATCATAAAACAGCAAATAAAAGGACACAAACCCAATATTTCTGCTCTTTGCAGTTCACAGGCATCAATGAGCTCTGTCCTTAGACGAATTAGCTCTCTTCATAGAGATTTGTTATTTTCTTTAGCAGTGAGCTGAGACCCTTCTTTTCTGGCAAAGCAAAATTCCTGTGAATATGTCTAACATGAAGTATCCTTTCCATTATTCTCTCTCAGGAAGTTTTTGATTGTTTCTGTGGCAACTTGAGACCTTGTCTGTGACTGATCTCTTACCTGAGGAATTTGTCCACTGCCTTTATTGAATGAGCACATGTTGTGACCATTTAACGTGATGCTTTGTTGTTCACTATGCTATTTCTGGAAAAATAATTAACAGCATGAAAATTGTAGTTACTTCTTTATGTAGAATGATAATCCCCTGTGAAAAGGAGTGATGTGTGTGTAATTTTAAAAGCATTGTAACTATGTAAATATAGCTAACCTGTGCACTCACCAATCTTATCTCAACTCTGTAGTGTGTGAGGCATTCACCATTGCTTTGGTGCTGAAAATCTAATATTGGTAATTCTCAAGTCATAAGAAATTCTAGTAAAAATGAAAGTACCAAGTCAACTATAATGCCTTTTTGGTGTCTCACTTTAGTAATTAGTGTAACTGCTTTTTCAAAAGCTCTCAAATAGGTTACAATTTTTAAAAAATTGTGAAAATAAGACCTGCATATTCTTAAGTAAATCTAGTGTGTACACATTTATCCACAATATTGTATTTCTCCTTTCAGTTATTACCTTTTGGGAGCTTTTAGTTATTGGTCTCCTTGATAAGCGGGGTAAGGGATTAAAGTACCAGAGGCAGTTTAATCCAGGTCATTCAAACAAGCCAATTTGGTCCTAATAATCAATTTATATAAACTGTCATTATAAATCATTTAACATCTGTACAAATGAAAATCTGTATCAAATGTGCATTGCCTTGAAGTAACTATGGTGGTTGTAGGAGAAAATGGTTCCTTTTGAATTACTGTGTAGATTCCCCTGGAATGTGCAAACGATCATATTGTTTATCATAATTATTTATTTATCCATAAATTAATCTTATTTTCGTTAAAGATGAAGTCCAGTGAAGAATTTCATTCTAACACACTTTTTGTTCTGATCTGAAGTTTGTGCCTTGAATTCTATGTGCTTTTTAATGAAGGGTAGTTAAGTCATGAGGATTTTTTTCCTACTTTAAAAAATCTGATCTGTAGTAGTTGGGGTTTCTTAACAGCTGGATATCCTTTTAAAATTGAGGTATTAGCTATACAGTATATGGCTGGTGTGTATTTGTGTATAAAGAAAAAATTGGTTAGAGCGGGTGTATGTGGATGTAACTAAACTACGTTAAACAATGGGTGCTAAGACATTATTAAAAATACATAATTCAAACAAAGTTTAGAGCACAGAATAGGCACTGAAAATGTTTATAAATATAAAATGTATGCAGTGTTGTAGCTGTGTTGGCTCCAGGACATTGGAGAGACAAGCTGGATGAGAATCTTTTATTGGACCGACTTCTGTTGGTGAGAGATACAAACTTTCGAGCTTACAAAGCTTGTCTCTCTCACCAACAGAAATTGGTCCAATAAAAGAGATTACCTCACCCACCTTGTCTCTCTCGATATAAATACTGATAAATAGTCTAGAATAAATTCTGAAGGAGGTGGTCTAGTTTTGGTTTTGCATCCCTGCCCATCCTGGTTAACAGCCATTAATGGACCTACCCTCCATGAACTTGAGATTTTTTTTTTTTTTTTTTTTTAAATCCCATTATAGTCTTGGCCTTCACAACATCCTCTGGCAAAGAGTTCTACAGGTTGACATTGCATTGTGTGAAGAAATACTTCCTTTTGTTTATTTTAAACCTGCTGCCTATTAATTTCATTGGGTGACCCCTGGTTCTTGTGTTATGAAAAGGAGTAAATAACACTTCCTTATTTACTTTCTCCACACTAGTCATGATTTTCTAGACCTCCAGCATATCCTCCCGTAGTGGTCTCTTTTCCAAGATGAAAAGTCCCAGTTTTATTAATCTCTCCTCATATGGAAGCTGTTCCCTACCCCTAATCATTTTTGTTGCCCTTTTCTGTACCTTTTCCAATTCTAATACATCTTTTTTTGAGATGAGGCAACCAGATCTGCATGCAGTATTCAAGATGTGGGCATACTATGGATTTATATAGAAGCAATATGATATTTTGGGGAGGAGGGAGAGCTCAGTGGTTTGAGCATTGGCCTGCTAAACCCAGGGTTGTGAGTTCAATCCTGAGGGCCATTTAGGGATCTGGGGTAAAAATCTGTCTGGGGATTGGTCCTGCTTTGAGCAGGGGGTTGGACTAGATGACCTCCTGAGGTCCCTTCCAACTCTGATATTCTATGATTTTCTGTCTGATTATCTATTCTTTTCCTAATGATTCCCAACATCCTGTTAGTTTTTTTGACTGCCACTGCACACTGAATGGATGTTTTCAAAGAACTATCCACAATAACTACAAGATCTCTTTCTTGAGTGGTAAGAACTAATTTAGCACCCATCATTTAATGTCTAGTTGGGATTATTTTTCCAATGTGCATTACTTTGCATTTATCAACACTGAATTTCATCTATCATTTTGTTGCCCAGTCACCCAGTTTTGTGAGATCCCTTTGTATCTCTTCACAGTCTATTCCTGAGGGCATTCTGCACCAAAATTCTGTGCACAGTATTTTAAAATTCTGCAAATTTTATTTGTCAATAAATAAATGCAGAGGTTCCAGTATGGCAGTGGGGAGCACAGGCCACTGGCTGAATGAAGGTGGGAGATCACACTGCAGCCCCTCCACTCCCGGGACACAGACTCGACAGTGAGGCTGCATCTGACCCTGACATAGCACAAGGCCTGGGCCTGCCCCAGAAACACCCTGGAACCCTGCCCCTCTGCGCCAGGTGCACCAGGTGTGTGGCGGGCAGGTTCAACCAGGCAGGATCCAAGTGTGGAGGGGCTCAGTGTGGGGGGATCCAGATGCTTTAAGGAAACAAGGTGAAAATCAGTTTCTTTCAGCGCTAGGGGAGCAGCTGCTTAGTTAAATCTCTCCCCACACCCCACTCCTCCTGCCATCTCAGCGGGTCATTTTCTCTCTCAGGATATAGCTCAGTGGTTTGAGCATTGGCCTGCTAAACCCAGGGTTGTGAGTTCAGTTCTTGAGAGGGCCATTTAGGGAACTGGGGTAAAAATCTGTCTGGGGATTGGTTCTCCTTTGAGCAGGGGTTGGACTAGATGACCTCCTGAGGTCCCTTCCAACCCTGATATTCTAGGATATAGGACTTCACATTTATTGGCTGACTGCTCTAAGCTCTCCACAAGTTTGTAGTGTGAAGTCTTTGCAGTTTAATTCTGTGCTCCTGTGCATTTGCTATCCTTGCTGTTTTTTACTAGCAAATTTTGATCACAGCTGTATTTACCCCAAACGTATGAAGCAGCTGCAGAGGTGCAGAGAGAGGTTCTTGTGGATTTTTCTGCTGTTTTTTTAATCTGTCATTGTCAAAAAATCCTAAGGATATGGCTACACTGCAACTGGGAGATGTGATTCCCAGTATGAGTAGACTGACTCATGCTAGTTCAGCTTGAGCTAAAAATAGCAGTACAGCTGTTCCAGCAGTAGCGGCAGCTGGGGTTGGCTATTAGAGCTTAGATATGGGGTGTTGGGTGGGCTCGGACTCAGGTGGCTAGCCTGAGCCACCACCTGTGCGAGTTTGTCTGCCTGTACTGGGAATCACTCTGACTGTCTTGAATGGCTGCAGGTAGCAGAAGTATTACTCTTTGATGTCCGACAGCTGCTTCCCCGTGGTGCAAGGAGCAGCTCTGCAAACCACCTGGAAGTGCTCCACCAACCACAGACTGAGCACCACTCTTGATGTGGATATGTGTGTAAATAAATATATAAGAACCAAAAAATACAAATGAACATTGCTGTTCAGTCTTCAGATCTTTAAAAACTGAGTCAAATGTTTCCATTAGTTCTGCTGAATACCAGAGATGAAAATACCATTGGGAGAGTAGTGTTTTTCCTTCTTGTAAGGGTGCTATAAATACTTTAAACCGTTAACATAGGCTCACTGTTTTTAAGAACAGTTATTTTTTTGTGAGACAGCAGCATGCTGACTTCCAGCTTCATTTGGACACTGGCCATAAAAAGAATGTAATGTATTCAACTTTGAGTTTACAGGGCAATTCAGAAATGCTTTCACTGTTCCCGAAAGATCAGAGAATAGACACATTTCAAGCCATGAGTGTTTTTATTTAATTGGTTGCTTCAACTGGGCAAGTAAAGTTCACATCTAAGGTCAAAATGGTGAAAATATGAACTCTTCTAGTCAGTCACTTCAAAAGATTAGCTTCTGCCCGAGAGCTTCTGCAATTTACATTAGTTCAAATTAAATGAGTGTGAAATGGGTTTTTCCTTCAAGAGATTGTGGCCCATCAAAGTGATGTAAAAAGCTAGTGTCCCGGGTTTTCTTGAAACATAACAGTAGGATGTTGCAGTTACTTAGCTATCAGTGCAAGTGGAGGGGGAGGAAACTTAATTTCATGATATGAAAGCATTTGTGCTAGTAAATACTGTAATGTTTACAATTCTATTGTAATATTTGTATTACTGTAGCCTCTAGGAGTCCTAGTTATGGACCAGGATCCCCACTGTGCTAGGTACTTACAAGCAGAACAAAAAGATTGTTCCTGCCCCAAGTTGTTTACAATCAAAGTATAAGATGAAACAACAGTTGAGTACAGACTGGGGAGTAGGAGGTACCAATGTAACGATATTGGTCAGCATGGTAAGCAGTGGTCTCTGCACACCAGCAGCCAAATCATTGGTAAGATTTTTTTGTGGGCATCACTGCAAAGAAGAATTTAAGGCGGTTAATTAAATTGTCTCATAACACTGTCATGTTTG
This sequence comes from Malaclemys terrapin pileata, assembly GCF_027887155.1. NCBI lineage: Eukaryota > Metazoa > Chordata > Testudines > Emydidae > Malaclemys > Malaclemys terrapin. Next base: position 108,764,797 of record NC_071506.1, read on the forward strand.
CTCTTGTTCATGTAACTTTCTGAAAAAAAAATCCTGAAAAATGGTTGAACAAAACCACTTAAATCTATGTGTGATTGGTTCTTCCAACAAGAATTTCTTCGCTAAAGTTGATTAAAAAACTAATAGTTAAAAGTTGGGAAAATTCCTTCTGATCTGATCTTGTTCTGTGGATATATGTTAAGATTTTAACTTGCTAGTGAAACAATCCTCCCCTAGATGGGGGCTGGAAGGACTGTATGCTTTTTCCAGCCTGCCATGCGAAGGAGCTACTGCTGGGGCAACCATATGTCAGTGGTAAATGCAAGGTCTTCCATAAAATTGCCTTGCTGAGAGGAATCATTGGCACTGAAGGCAAGTTTATGATGCCTCCTACGGTGTTCTGTAATTTCTGAATTTTATTTCAAAACCCAATAATAAAACACTATATTTTCCTTGAAAGATACAGCTCTCTTCATGTGCTGCTGTCCAATTAACCCAGTCTTGTACAATAAATAAATAAAATAAAAGTAAACCAGAAAATCTCCAAACTGGTTCCAGTCAAACAATGGCAACAACAGCATGTGAACACATGTACTTTATTCTCCTCAGGAAGGTTTGATTTGAACTTAAAATAGAACTGTCTATGGCCCATATAGGCTTTAAAGGAAATGCCCAAACAAATTACATGCTATAAATGATACACCAATAAAGTTTTAAAATATGATTGCCCAAACATAAAGAAACAGTTACGGTTCTCATAGTAATCAGTTTGCCCATAATAGCGCCTGTTGTAAATATTTCAGTATAAATTCTTCTTCCTAATAATCAAATATGTCATATAAGTGAGTTAATGTTGTTATGCCTATATATAATATATTACATTATTGAACCTTATTTGTTACATTTTTCTGACTTTTGCATGGTTGACTGTTTATATATATGTGTGTGTGTTTGTTGCATTTAATTTATTTTCTATTTTATATAACAGAGCACATTTTTTGAGTTTGACGAGTCAACTGACTAGTTTGCTAATCCTAAATCCATATAATGTCAGTTGACTGCTCAGTTGATCACCTATTATTTGACGAGAATGCCCTGATCTAGGTGGTGTCCTACCTTTTTAAATTGCATCATGGTGCCATCTTTAGTAAGCCCATTTAAATGCCTTGATCTCTCACTTTGCTACATATTGATGCCATTTATTGGAGGGGAAAAAGGTGAACTAATTGAAAACTGAGCATCTTGATTGGCTGGAATCTTCTAGAATGAACATTATATGTGTATCTTTTTGTATACCAAACCATAAGTGTACAGGGTGGCTTACAAAGCACATTTGTAGGCACTCTCTACTAGAGGGGCCTCTGAACTTAATTGAGAATGTTTCATTTGGGAAGATCCTGAGTGCTGCAATCCAGCCTCGGAGACTACGACTCCCATGATGTTTTGGGGGAAGAGCGAGACTTTTGCTTCGAGGGTTTTGAGGAGAAGTTCCATCTTTGTGGGGAGCTGAGATTGCTTTGTGGAGCTCTGTCCAAGCAAGGAGCTGCTGCTAGAAAGACAGAAGCTGTTGCTGGGAAATTGTTAGGGCTTTGACTAAGCAGTGAGCCATGGAAGCTATTGCAAGGCTTCATTGGAGCCAGGGCAGAGGCTGTTACTGTGTCCAGAACTGACTGAGGTTGGCATGCAGTGAAGGCAGCATGAGTAACCACCGCCTTTGTGCGGGAAAATGATTCCAATGGGAAGGGGACAGCAAAGAGACTTTTAAGGGGTTTCCCTGAATCTGAGAAGAGAAGAAGTGGTCTTATTGTCTAACCAGGATCCAAGGTTACTGACTTCTGATTATAACAACTCCCATCTTCAGAGGGTTGTACATCTTGGAATGATCCCAACTTACAATTGCTCTGACTCTTGTTGCCTTGGCTGGACTGCTTTACTGGGCCAACAGAGTGCTGTCTCCAGCTTCCAAGATCTTAAGGTTCTTCCACACAAGCACCTAGAACTCTGAATTTCAGAGTTGTGCATGTTCAGAGGTGGGATAAATAGTGCCAGGGTGACTGTAAGTTGGATGAGTCTCATTTACTACTGTGAACTGCATTTATTAGATTAAGTGAAGTGCCACCTGCTGAATTAAATTGGTTGTGGCATTTTAATTAATCTCAATCTGTTATATCATGTGTTTCTCTATTGTTAAGTAAAGGTGTATTAACTCCAATCTAAGAGTATATTGGTTGTATATTGTTTATAATTGGTACTTTTGAGTTAGATCCATTGAATAGATTAGCTCAAGTTTACTCCTAGAGGCTCCCAAGGCATGCCAGTGAGTGTGTAAGCAGGTGGAGGCACTGCCAAGATTAATTTCCTTTATAAGTAAAAGGACGGCAGCAGAAGAATGGATAGAGAATCCCCACCTATCTATCACCACCAGTGGGATACTAAAGATTTTTTACCATTGCAACATCAGGCGCCCAGGCACACAGGTGAGTGTTGCCTGCTCCTGAGTAACCCAGGAAGGAAAGGGGCTTTATACATTAAACAAGTTAAAAGAGACAGTCCCTGCCCCTAAGAGTTTACATTTTAAACTGACTAAACAAACAGTGGGAAAGAGGAGAGGAGGGTTCACAATCATTAAACCGCCTCCTAACACGGTGAGAAGATGCACAGCTATTAAGCTGCTTGAAGAGTTGGCTTGCTGGATACCTAGCTTAAATGCATTTAAAAATTACTTTTCTTTTATACACCTCTACCTTGATATAACGCTGTCCTCGGGAGCCAAAAAATCTTACTGTGTTATAGGTGAAACTGCGTTATATCGAGCTTGCTTTGATCCGCTGGAGTGCGTAGTCGTCCTCCTCCCCCCCCCCCCCCAGCACTGCTTTATCGCGTTATATCCGAATTCGTGTTATATCGGGTCGCGTTATATTGGGGTAAAGGTGTAATTGCTATGTTTCTTTTAATTTCATTTCATTTCTCTTTTGTAACTATTCAGTCTTGAATAACATTCACATTTAAATGCTAACCTAATTTTGCTAAATAGATAATAATTCTTTCATTTTTTAGAACCTTCATTTCATTGTCTCTCACATTTTTCTGAGTTAAAATAACTCATTAAGTAACTTGTGTTTTGTAGTTAAGCATAAGTATCTATCTGAGGGCTGGTCTCCACTACAAATTTAGGTTGGCTTAACTACATTGTTCAGGGCTGTGAAAAATTTAATGACTCGTGCAATGTAATTAAGCCATTCTAAGCCGCAGTGTAGACATTGTTAGGTCAATGGAAGAATTCTTCTGTCAGACTCTCTACTGCCTCTCAGAAATGGGTTTACTAGAGATGGAAGAGCCCCCTTCCGCTTCTTCAGTTAGTATCTATGCTACAGCAGCATAGTGTTTCTAATGTAGGCTCAACCTATTGCAGACCCTAAACTCTTCCTCTTCTTTTCTGTTAGTCTTATTAATGTTTTAATTAGTGTTTTAAAATTTGACCAGTCAAATGCCTAGCCCTATACTAAGGAAATGTTATATTGAGCTATGAGCCCTGATCAGACCCAGTAAGGGACAAGTTAACTTCAGATAATGAAATGTATCAGATAAATTGCAAGAGCATGAAGTGGCTGATTGCTACACTGTTTTCATGGCTATTAGCTAGCTAGACTTGTTGCCTGGAGAAATAGGTAGGTTAGACAGAATGTTTCATGTGACTTGGTGAATGGTTTGTATATGATGAAGATGAGGTTTCCTGATCTCTGCATGTCATTTAAAGAGGCATAGTGTAAGTGGGAGCTCAACCATTTCCCCCAAAATGTAGCTGCTTAGTTTATAGTACTATAATAGAGTCAGAGAATAGTGTGTGTATATATAAGCATTTGTGTTCCATTTGTCTTGTTCCTCAGTATTTAGAATATGTGGGGTAGAAAAGCTAAGGCACTTGAAAAATTTTCCATTGCAGCCTACAAAGTGGAGAGAGCAGATATTTTCGGTTCTTTGGATAGTGAAACAGAAACATGGCGCCTGGCCATACTTTGCCTTGGACGTTATTGCTTGGCTGTAGCCTTTCAATTGTGATTCATACCTATTCATTGAATTTATAATGTATTAAAAAGTTGCTTCATGCGACATAATTCTGAGGCCACTTAAGTTGTTGACTTTAGTCAGAGCAGGAGTGGGCTTATGAAGTTTTAAAGCCCCAAATTTAACTTTATAATCAGTTTCATGTAGGAAAATGGTGAATCTCACATCAGTCTCCCTGCACTAATGCATATTTGTCTGATGTGCCCTGATGGTTTAGCCCTGGGTTTCTGCCCTGAGAGCCTTTTAAAAGGGGAAAAATAAGATTGGTTACTGTATTGCAAACTAGCGAAAGTATAAAACAAAAATAAAATGCTAGGACAAGGAAGGGGCATTGCTGTGATCTAGTGAACCTGAAAGGATAACTTACTTATGGAACGCCTCAATATTTTTGTTGTATTTCATCTTGTTACTGCCAGTTCTGCTTTAGACTTTGTGTCATTTTCTCAGATGTTATCTATAGCTATTTCTTCAAAGGGAAAGAATAGCAATGTTTTAACGACTCTGTTACTACAAAAAATATGTACAGTATGTAAGTGTAGACTGGCTTTTTGGAAAAGTGTGATTGAGGTCCTATATAGCAAATTCATTTATCACAAAGTTTCAAGGAAATTAGTTTCTCTTAAAAGTAGGTCTAGAAACAAAAGTGAAATATTGTGTATAACAGGGGTCGGCAACGTTTGGGACGCGGCTCGCCAGGGTAAGCACCCTGGCGGGCCGGGCCAGTTTATTTACCTGCTGACGCAACAGGTTCGGCCGATCGCGGCCCCCATTGGCCGCGGTTCGCCGTCCCGGGCCAATGGGGGCGGCGGGAAGCCATGGCCAGCACATCCCTCGCCCGTGCCACTTCTCGCCGCCCCCATTGGCCCGGGACGGCGAACCGCGGCCAGTGGGGGCCGCGATCGGCTGAACCTGCCGCGTCAGCAGGTAAATAAACTGGCCCGGACTGCCAGGGTGCTTACCCTGGCGAGCCGCGTGCCAAATGTTGCTGACCCCGGTGTATAGAGTTCGACTTTTGAAACCTTTTCTAAAGCTGTCTTCCGGAATTCCTTCCTGCATGAATTATAGTGTATTCCCAATTCACTGTAAGTATGTAGATTAGCTACAGGAGCTGCATATGTAACCCGGTCTGTACTTGCTTTGTCTTTCCGTACCTTTTCTGTTGATTTCCTAATTTTTTTGTTACATTTGTAAACAAGCTTTTAGAAATGTAAGAATGATAGAAATATTATTACATTTTTTTAAAAATTCCAGTTAAGTTTTTAAAACTAGTGCAGCAACATTTGGGTTTCAGATACTGCAGAGGAATAAGAACCTAAAATGAAATTCACTTGATTGATTTTTATTTTCCTATCTGAAAGAAATGCTAGCAGTAAACAATGAATGTAAGTAGTGATGAGTGAATATGATTTTTAAAATTTTCACTCTGATAGTGTACTGATACTGTAAGTCAGGGGGTTTCAAACTAGGGGTTGTGACCCCTCGGGGGTTGCAAAGATTTTACGTGGGGGGGTTGCGAGCTGTCAGCCTCCGTCCCCAGGGCCCACTTCGCCTCCAGCATTTATAATAGTGTTAAATATTTTTTTAAAGTGTTTTTAATTTATATGCGGAAGGGGGAGATCACGCTCAGGGGCTTGCTGTGTGAAAGGGGTCACCAGTACAAAAGTTTGAGAACCACTGCTGCAAGTGTTCCTGCATAAGCTGTGTACCAGTTACTTTGGAAGATGTATCTACAGATAAAGTCCAACCAGAATACTTAAATCATCATATTTTAAAATTGTAATAATGATTAGTGTTGAGAGAGGCTTAAATGCCTAAATATCTGTCTTCCTAATGCCTGATGATGATATTTACCAGAGATTCTCTTGAGGACTTCTTGAACTTTATTAAATTTGAATTAGTTTTTCCAAACAGTTTAACAGTCCTATAAATATCTCTAGATCAGTTCCACAGTGGACATTTCAACAATTGCTTTTGTCTGAGCTAGCAATTTAAACGATCTTTGCTCAACTGCAACAGAATTTCTGTCAGCCAAATTTTTGATTTTTTTAAATTGTTAGGTGATAGTCCCTTGCCTACGTCATCCATTGTTGAAGGTTCCTAATGCAAACCAAAACATCAGTTGTCGTAGCTTTACCACCTTTAAAAGTCTGGAAAAATCTATGTAATTGCTCTTTTAAAATACCTCAAGACTATAACCTAATACCAAGCAGGTGATGCTTAGTACACTTTTTAGATATTATAAATCTAACTCACTAAATTAAAGTTCAACTCATCCAAATAATCTTGTGGAAAAAAAAAAAAAAAAAAAAAAAAAGTCCTACTGTGACATTCACCAGGGTACACTCCTTTAATTCTCCAGCCTGGGGTGCCTTGTACACTACTTTGCTGGTGGACAACCACCTTTCCAATAAGGTGACCAGACGTCCAGATAAAATTGGGACTGTCCCCATATTTAGTTTTATCCTGTGTCCCGACTGATGTACGGTCGGGATGCCATTTGTCCCATGTTTTGGCTTGGGACTGGTGAGCGCTCATCTAGGGTCCCGGTGGTGCTTATTTGGGGCAGCTCCCAGGAAACAGCGGGCAGCAGGATCCTACGGCCCCTAGGCACGGGGTGACCAGGAGGGGTCTCTACGTGCTGCACCTACCACAAGCGCTAGCTCCATTGTGGCCAATGGGAGCTGCGGGCGTGGACAGGGTGCAGACCCCCACCCCCCGGCTGCCCTTGGGGTGCTGTGTGCTACTCCTGCCCCCAAGTATGTCCCGCCCCCACAGCTTCCAGCCAATGGCAGCTGGAGCCAGTGCTTGTGGCAGGCTCAGCACGTGGAGTGGAGACCCCGCTGGCTGCCGCTGACCCTAGGAGCTAGAGGAACCTGCCAGGTGCATCCCAGTGGGTGGGAACCATCTACCAGGTAAGCGGCGGGGCTGCTGGTGGGGCCCTGTGCCTGCGGCTTGGGGCGGGGCTGTGGACAGGAGCTGAGGCCGTATATTTGTGGTGGGGGCTGGGGCCATGCGCCCCCAACCCGCAACTTGCAGCAGGGCTGGAGGGGGGCAGGGCTGCAGCCAGAGCCAGGGCCCTGCACCACTGACCCCCTTTTGCACTTCCATGCCCCGATTGCCCCAGCCCTGGCCCCTTGCTATGGGGACCAGTCCCTACTGTGTCCCACTGTGCCCTGCCCCTCACTCCGGGGACTGATCCCACCCCACCATGCCCCGATTGGGCAGGCTGGCAGGCTTCACATCAGCTCCTCCCAGCCTGGCTCTGCAGGTAGCAAGTGAGTTCCGGGAGGGCGGGGAGTAATGGGGGAGGGCGAGGGTGGAGAGCGAGGAACGGGGAGAGGAGTGAGTGGGGGACAGGGCCTTGGGGAAGAGGCAGGGCCTTGGAGGAAGAGATGGGGCAGGGGGCAGGGCAAGGGTGTTTGGTTTTCAGCAGTTAGAAAGTTGGCAACCCTTTCTATGCACATTCTCCTGGCCTAGCTGAACAGGGACAAGGCCTGAGGAAGTGGGTGGGCAGGGTGAGGGACTGGTGCTCTCAGGTTGTCTCATTGAAGAACGCAGAAGAGAGTTCATACCTTATCAAAGACATGAGGAAATTGCTGTCATGAAAAAAAAAAATCTGTATTGGTTTCAATAAGTTCTTAAAATTTTGACCAAATTTTGAAAATTCTATACTGATTTTTAAAAATGTTTTCTTTCTGTAATACTAAACCAGTGTGGTGCGTAGATGTGTAGAGTGAATACAGTATAATACAGAATACAGAATAAAGGTTTTATTGGCATGAGTTACATTACTTTGAACCATGAACTAGATGTGCAGGTTATCGCTCATGAGTGCCAATAAATCCATAATGCTACACTGGCCACCATATTTTGTGTAGCCACATTTAGAAATGTTTAAGAGCTCTAAAATATTCTATTGGTTCTGGATATCCCCCAGTCTGTAGAACCATAAATTCAACTATATAGCCCTTGAAATGTGAGAAATTTATGATTAATACTAGGTAGAAACTTGTCTAAAATAGTGATTCTATAAATCTTACTTTCATTATATTTAATGTCCCGTATCTGTAACCTGTAAAGTTCCCATTAGAAAGAAGGATTTCCAGCTCGTCTTGAGTGTGATATATTACATCCATTTTTAGCCCTGATGGCTTATAAGATATTAGACTGTTAAACCCTGTCACTGTTATATGGTTAAATGCTGCCTGTCCTGTATCTCAGACAAGCGTAACTCTTCGGCAAAAAAGATTCTATCTCTGTGTAGGAGGAGAGGGTGGTGAGGCATTGTTTGCAACAAATCAGTTAAAAAACACACAAACAGCTGTTCTGACAGATGTTAGGAGTTTTGAATACTGGTACTCTAGTGGATAGAAATGGTGGACAGTGCAGAGGAGAGTCCAGAGATACAAAATGTATCACGTTTCACCCAGTTACCATATGGATATCAGCAGTATAAATGCAATATGCATGTAGTTCTAGATATTAGAAGACAACTTATACTTCAAAAATGTTGTGTTTAAGGTTTCCCCGGAAAAAATAAACAGAAGTTTCAGACTTTTACTGGCGCAAGAAACGGGCATAACGTTTCTGCAAGTGGCAGTTATTTAATAGGTTGTTCTTTGAACCCATTTGTCTTGCTGTTTACTTCCATTTGCGGTTCTTGTGACTTGAAAGTGCATCATCTTATCCTTTTCTTCTAGTGAATCAGCTTATTGTTATCTTTGAAGTTTCTACTCTGTGGCAGTTGGTAGCATGTTCACACTTTTATCTATTAAGGCAATTAATATAACTTCTCAAACACATTCTGACACATGACACACGTTTCTTCTACAGAATTCTTTCTAGTGAGTCAGTGGAAATTGTTGAATTAGTGTGTTACCATTAAAATTAAGTGGTGTTTTAAAAAAATATGCTGATCACCAAACACAGTATTTTATTTCTGATCTGCCATATCAAATGAATGGATACTTTTATGGTTTTGAGTAGTCATCTCAATATAAAGCGTAAAACTGGTGTGAATTTTGCTGTAACATGGTCTCTGACAGACTAATTTTTAACTACCAGTTACGATTTAGGGAATTTTAATGTACGGTTGTATGGCCATGTGAAAGGATGTGGTGTCATGCCTGATTAGCATCTCTCTTGAAATCTCATTAGTAGCATAAATTGGATGAAAATTGAATGGTGATTTTCTCCAGCATTGTAATTGAATGTGACAATGAAACTCAGGGGTTCTTGCTTGTTGCCTACATTTTGAACATGCTGCTGAGAAAAGAATGTTTATATAAGATTGAAAATAAAATTTTAAACTTCACAACTGGGTCTTTTCCTTATGAGATTTGGTTGCTGATGTATGCCCATGTCCAACACGGGGCTGGTAGTCAGTCTTCTGCTCATATTAAAGCAATGAGCAAATTAAATGTTGTGACCAAAATGGAAAAAGGTCTGGATCTTGTTTATTTTAGTTAGTGCACAGCAAAGGTCTGGATCTTGTTTATTTTAGTTAGTGCACAGCTCCTATTTATTGTAACATGGAAGGGATTAGGTTATTTTCTTTCAATCTGCACTAAGCATGTTGTCACCACTCAAAAAGTATTGTTACCCTTTATTTGTTGGTCTTCATTGAACATCACCATTTACTTTTTGTAGGTCATTGTGATTTATAGCACTTTGAAGGTTTCTAAACAGATATACTACTAAGATGTACTCAATTTTTAGTATTATTGACAAGACTGTTTACCACCTTTTCACTCCAAAATGCGGGGAAGGGGGAGAGATTATTCCTGCCAGTGATTATAGTTCATATCTGGGTAGCAGATTGTAATATTTGGCTTTTAAGAGTGCTTTTACTAAAAAGATGAAATTTAATTTGTGAAGCTTAACAGGTTTTGTTTCCCCCTCTTTATAGCAATGATCCTTTCTTGTGTTTAATACTTGTGGTGCTTTTGTTGTTGTTGTTTTTGTTTTTTATAAATAAAAGGGCTGTGGACCTTATACAGAAGGAGTATAACTTGAGTAGTCTGGTATTTTGATTGTCCCAATTAGTCCGTCTGTACTAATTGTCAGGTTGGGAATTGTAACCTTGGTGATTAGAGTTTCTGGAGTCAGCAAAGTCTGGCAAGGAACTTCTTCCACGGAGATGGTAAAATGCAAGAGGTATGAGCTGCTAACCAACTGTGCTAGTTGCTTGGTTATATTGGTCTCAAGAGCCTGTGCTGTGGGTTTTAATTCACAAAATCTTTTACAGAGAAGAGGACAGTAATTGGCAATGGAATAAGAGTTGTGAACAACTAAGGAGTCTACAAACAGTCTGGGGAGATAGTATTTTCTCTTCTGATCACTGAGTTCTTTCCCTCTTCCTCTCTTTAAAAAATAAAAAATAGTATTTAAATTGTTAGGGCATGTTGTAATCACATCAAAGGGTAGAGTTGGTCAAATTTTGTGTGTGTGCATG